>NC_057861.1:605338681-606544931 GCF_019393635.1 Dromiciops gliroides | reverse complement strand
AGGCAGTGGACTGGAAACACTGGTCTTGCCAACTATACAGAATGAATGTGAACACAAAGATTACACACCACTGTGAATGTTTTCAATTGCAATATGATTGACTGACTGATATACAGAAACAGTTATGTCCAGGAATTTTAAATCTTAGTGATCACGTGAACAAGATACTACATAGGAGAGTGAATAGATGTTAAGAGTTCAAGTCAGGAAGACCTGGTTTCAAATCCTGCCTCTAGCATGGACTACCTCTGTGATCATGAACAAGTTACTTAAGGACTCGGTGGCTCAGGCAACTAAGACTGTAGGTTATAGCTGTTTAGCTAAGTAAGCTGAAGGATTTTCTTTATCAGGAGTTATGCAAACTGATGAAATCTCAATTCTAACTATCCCCATCTCAAAAAGAAAATCATAAGAACAATTTTAAGTTACTGAAAGAACCTCTTCCTTGCTATATAATATAATCTTGATTTTGTTACTGGCTTACTCTATGGCTCTGGGAATTAACATTAATTTTTCTCTAATTCTATAAAGATGAAGATTGGCAGAACCAGGACCTGAACCATTTCAGCCTTAACTCTTTTATCATGCTATTCAGTCTCAGCTACACAGCACAAACAAACACCAGTAATTACTGGTCATCTTGACTTTGCCATTATGTAGAGGCAGCTAGGTGGCGTAGTGGATAGAGTTCTAAACCTGGATTCAAGAAGACTCATCTTGCTCAGTTTAAATGTGACTTTAGACACTTACTAGCTGTGTGACCCTGCGCAAGTCACTTAACCCTTTTTGCCTCAGTTTCCTTATCTATAAAATGAACTGGAGAAGAAAATAGCCAATTACTCCAGTATCTTTGCCAAGAAAACCACAAATGGGGTCACAAAGAGTTAGACATGACTGAAAAATGACTGAAAAACCACCACCACCACAAAGACAGAATTACGTGATCTGGTTTGATTGAGAATTGCAGAAAAGTCCTTAAAAAAGATTGACCTATTGGTTATGAATTCTACTAATGAGTATATAGAACACAATGAATGTCATTTTTTCTTATCTCTAGATTCTAATGAATACCTAATAAGTGTTAACTACAACCTAGTAATTAAATTGAATAAGAGAAACTAGATAGTTCAGTCTAGTGGAAAGGGAAATCATGACATCTGGATTCTGGTCCTTGTACCACTAGCTAGCTATGTGATCTAGCACTTTGAAGGGATCTAGTCTAACTGCTCATTTTTCAAATGAGGAAACATAAGCCCAGGGAGGAAAAATTATGCTCAAGGTCCCAAATGAGTAAATGGCAAAATTGGGATTCAAACTGATTTTCTCTGACACATACTTCATGCACAGTAGCTGATTATTTCAGTTCTAAAATTCTACGATTTTTGTCTGTGTTGGGGAGGAGATTAATTTTTGATGCTTAAGAGGGTGTAATGCTCCATATGCTACATCCTGTTACAAAATCCCTTTTCTCAGTACTTAAAATTCACCGTGTCATAATGAGCAAATAGGCTCAGTCACTAACTAAAAATCTGCGCCCAAATTTCCTAGAATCCTTCCATTTTTATACCATTGTTAAGATGATATGTATTTTTTAAAAGTGCCAGTCAATCTAGAATTGTGTGTTGGGGCTCGGGTGTATATAAATATCTATCATGGACTGAGCAAAAGAATCCTAGATGATGAGGTCAGAAGAGCAGAGCTCTGTAAATAGCAGCATTTAAACTTTGCACAGAGTTCGGGTAACCTTTCCTGCAGTCCTGCTCCTCAGGGTTTCTAGAGTTTGGGGTTCAAACGACCTCTTAAGCTCAAATGTGACTGCTCAATTTCACCAGGTTCCACTATAAATTCACTGAGTCACTTCTCATGGTGGTCACTCATCTGAAAGTACTTTTCCACTTCAATATCAATAAGGTCTCCCCTGAATCCTCTCCCTTTGAGGTGTACTGGCTGGAAAGGAACTTCCTTTTTTTCTTCCAGTGTGAACTTGGATGAAGTATTATATTACATAAGGTCATGATATACTATGGCATTATCTAGGCCTCTGCCCAAATTGTCTCAAGCATTCAGGTAAATAGGAGGAACTCTGGATTTGTAGTCAGCAAACCTGAGTTCAGATTCTTGCTTTGCCTCTTTCTATTTGTGTAAACTTGGGAGACATTTTTTTCTCTTAGGTACTAAAGTTCCATATTAGTTAAATGAGCAGATTGGCAACTAGACAGTCTGTCAGTTGGATTTCAGCTGTAAATCCTATTAAATATTGGGTTCATCAAGCAGCACCCACCCTCCACACAAATTACCTGCAGATATGTAAATGATCTGAAATTTTGACAGTGTTTGGAACTTGTAGTGGAGAAACTCCTATCTACTAATACATATCACATACATCATGTGTCACTTACTAGGTAAGTTCTAAAACAAACAAACAAAAAACTGATGGCATGAAACTGGGGAAGGATTGCTAAGACAGAATCAAAATGCAAAAAAAAAAAACAAAAAAAAATTTGAAAGGCCAGAACAATAATGTCAAAATCAAAAAGAAAAGGGAGGGGCAGCTAGGTGGCACAGTGGATAGAGCACCGACCCTGGATTCAGGAGGACTTGAGTTCAAATCCGACCTCACACACTTAACACTTACTAGCTATGTGACTCTGGGCAAGTCACTTAACCCCAATTGCCTCACCCCCCCCCAAAAAAAAATTGGGCATCACTAAACTGTACAAAAGGATTCCCTACAAGCTCTATAATGATGTAGAAAACCTCATATTAACATTATCTGTGTTTTATTACATTTTTTTGTCTCTGAATTCCATTTTAATCTGGTTCAGCAATTGTATCATTGGTTGGAGATCATGTGTTTCATACCTCTGGGCTAAGATACCCTGCTAAAAATAGCAAAATTAAATTCATTACAAATGAATACAATAAATCAACTTCAAAAGTAGATGGGGCAACACTGCTAGAAAGTGGTTTGTTTTAGTAGTTTTAGTAGACCACAAGCTCAATAAAGCTCAACAGTGATATAACAGACAAAACAAACAAAAAAACCTTTTTCATTTTCAACTGCAGTAAGAGAGACACAACCTGTAGGAATAAGTGATAAAACCCCTTACTCTGACTTAGGCCATATCTGAAATACTGTTTTTCTGGATATGAAAATTTAGGAGGAACATCAATAAAATGCAAGGTATACAGAGGAGAATTAAGAAAATTGATGAATAAAGGAACTGAGTAAAAAGATAGCTTTCAAGAACTGCCATGCAGAAGACAGATTCAATTTCAAGGGAATTCCGACTTCATGTCAGGAAAAAACAAAAAGTGAAAACATTTTTCCTAACAATTAGATCTAAAAGTAGAATGGGCTGCCTTAAGATGAAACTGAATGAGATGACATCTTATCCAATATGTTGTAGTGTAGAAGCTTTAGGGCCTGCTTCCAATTCTATCTAATCCTGAATTCTGTGGCTTGCTTCAGACAAACAGGTTTAATCCCTTGCCCTGTCCTGCACAGCTAGAAAGAATCACAGGTAGCATTTTTACCCCCTTTGCTTTTCTTTGTATTTCCAGCACTTGGCACAGTACTTGGCACATTGTTCTTCAGTTGTGTCCAACCCTTCATGACCTTGGGTGGGGTAAAGATACTGTTCACCATCTTGTCCAATATATCTGGCAAACAGAGGCTAAGTGACTTTCCCAGGGTTCCATAGCTAATGAGTGTTTGAGGCTGAATTTGAACTCAGATCTTCGTGACTCTAGGCCCTGAAATTTATCCACTGAGCCACCTAGCTGACTGGTACTTCATAAACAATTAATGTGGGTGCAGCTAGGTGGCACAGTGGATAAGGCGCTGGTCCTGGATTTAGGAGGACCTGAGTTCAAATCCAGCCTCAGACACTTCACACTTACTAACTGTGTGACCCTGGGCAAGTCACTTAACCCTCATTGCCCTTCAAAAAAAAACAAAAAAGAAACAAAAAAAGAATTAATGCTTGTTGACTGACCGGTTTTGAAACCAGACTTTCCTGACTTTCCAAGCCTAGCTACTTTAGCCATGCTCCCTCTGCCCAATCGCATGTCCAGAATGTGGCATCTATGTCAAAAGTGGTTTTAGAATCTCGATTGCCACCTCTGGATTATCAGTTTTTCACCCAACTTCACACACCTAGGTGAATTTTTAGGTCCAGAGCTCTGAAGTGTTATTCTCTTAATTTCATAAGCCCATGGAGCTGGAACATATAAAATACAGGTATGGGATCTCATATTTTTCAATTACATGTAACTTTTTACACACTGACACACACCCTTACTGAGACCAGCCTCCATTACCATAATTTAATGGATTTAATCTAATGCTGTAGCCAACTCAGAAGCAATTTTGAAATCCTGAAAAGTGGAGAGGCAAGAGAAGTAACAGACATTAGGGCCCTCAGTGGAGTAAGAAGTGCCCCGTGAGAATTACTTTTAAATCTAGCATAAAAGGGTGTACTTCAAATGCATTGAATACTGCTTTGATGAATCAAAAAACTTGTGCTATAAATCAATACCAACTGTCATTAATTCCTGGAATCAATATGCATATCCAGTCCATGTATCCAAAGTGGGCAAATGGAGATTATGTCTTTATAGAAAACAATGAATAGTACTATACTAACAACTTTTACTCACGAAGGTATGAGGACTGAAGGGTGACCCTAGTATAAATTTTTGTCCTTGGGCAGAGGGAGAAGGGGAAGTGGGTGTAATAAGTGGCCACCCTCAACATAGTTAACATAACTACTCTATACTCTGATATCTTTATCAAGTCAAACCAAGAAGACATGGATTTATTAAGTGATTACTATGTGCTGAGAATACAAAAACAAGCTAAAAGAGAGAAAAACCCTGGCCTCAAGATTCTAAAGTAGAGGAAGAGAATCCATTAAATGAAGCTGAAAGTCTGTATGTTGGGGGAGTCCTGACAGTTAAGAGTGGAGCACAAAGATGAATGAAGTAATGAATGTGGCAGGCTAGGACACTTTCCCTAAATGGAGGTTTTACTAGGTACGACAAATTAAAGGAAGGGACCACAAGGATACAAAGATGTTCCAGGATGAGTAGGCTGCTTGATTTCAGTGGAGTAGTAAGTCTGTAAAGTCAGGATCAGATCTCACACAGGAATGAAGAAGGGAATGAAGGAAAAAAAGTGAAAATACTTCTATTTAATCAATCAATCAACCCAAACCATAAAATTAGGTGTTAATTAAACCTTAACCAAGTTGGAGCAAATTCTTCCAGCCATTGGATAAAAAGAAATGATACTACAATGAAAGTGTATTAGGAATGGTTGAAGAGTTTTTCCCTATAGGGCTTATATAAAAATAACAAGTTAGTTTAGAATTGGGAATTCAAAATATTTTGGACATTTGGGGAGTATTCTAATAGTGTCCCAAAACTAAAGTGACTGACAATGTCTGAATCAGAAGCCAATGACAAAAGAGTCACCCAAAGAAATGGAAACTTTAGAATTTTACAAGGGATATAGAAGAAAGCAATGTTATTTCTCAGGAGAACTTTATAAGGATTCCACAAAAGAAAGAAAAGTACGGCTAGTAACCAGTAGTTGTGATTGACCTCTTTGCCACATGTGCTTTTTTTAAGCCATTACCTTGAACTCTAAGTATGTGTGGGACAGTGTTCCTGTTTTTGTTTTTTCTAGCTGTTCTTATTATTCCAACTGATTACTTACCTGTTTCTAAGAACTAACAAAACAAAGGTGGCTAATTAATATCAATGGATAGCAAATGCGGCCACACCATGGCAGCAGGGTGCGGGAAGGTGAGTGACCAGTATTCAAGAACCATGAACAGCCTATCACATTTACCCCTAGTACTCTGAGGGAGGAAGTAGAAGCCCCAATCTACAAACAAAAAGTGCTAGTCCAAGTATGGATTGGGAGAATTAAATTGAGATTCTGTGCTACACTTCCCAGGACTGTATTATAACCAGAAGGGATTTATTTATATGTCCTTTGGAATAGCAAGTATCCAACTCCATGGGAAGCAAGTATGTATGTATATATGTAGGTAGGTATGCAAACACATGTGTGATCTTTCTCTCATAAGTGTATTTGTATTATATATGTGTATATGTATCTATATGTATCAATATGGAGATAGAGATATCCAGAAATAGGCTGTATCAGCAACTATAAAAAATCATAATCAATGGCAGGAGTAAGACTAGTCTTTATGATTCAGAATACAGAATTTTTACCATCACACATTATTATTTCATTGATGAGCTTATTTTTTAGGAGTTAGATATTGGGGGAGAATCCATCAAAAGCAAAATAGATATGGAAGGAAAAGAGAAAAAGGGAGGTAAACAGATGGCCTGAAATAAAAATGAGAGAAAACAGAAGTCAAATGAATACTTCCAAAATTCTACCTTTCATGAGACTGAGAGAATAAAGTGAGAAAGAGTAAAGAAAGGAAGGAGGGAAGAAGAGTATATCTACATCTATAAATAGAGATTGATAGACATACAGACAAACAGACATAGTCGTACACTTAAGTGTATTTCAAAGAAGGAATATGGAGGCATGGTCAATTCATCTACGAAGCTCTCTTGACTCCCTCTATTAAGTCAATTCTAAGAAACCACATAAACAGATGTTTCTCTTTCCTAGGAAACTCACTAAATATCTTTTTCCTTAAAAAATAAACATCATTTCTTCTTGGCTGTGGAGTTTGGCTAGTTCTGCATTTATAGGGATAAACGAAAATGTTAAGTTATTGTTGAATTCTTTTCTCTTGCAAATTTCTGGTAGCCTTATTTATAAGGCTAGAACTCTGGTCATTATGTACCCCCCTCCCCCATCCATCTTATAATTTCAACTAAATCAAGCAATGAAAATTTTATAGTCCATCCCTAATTGTGCACTAGACCGGAACAGTTCATACAAATTCCAAGCAATTATAAGGATTTCTGGGAAACATTGGCAGCAAACACAGGATTAAATGCTTCTAACTGCAAGCCAGATGGGAAATAGAGATAAGGGAAATCTCACGAAGCCCAATCTTTTCCTGAAAAAACAACACTCTTTAAAGTGAAGTTGGATCCAGAGAACAAACTCACATTATTGAACAAGATATGGTTGGCAATGGGAAACACTGAAGATACAGCCATGTCACCCAAATACATTTTAAAACATATAATACTTTGTGTAATATGAGACTGATACCACCCCTACATACCACATAAAAAGGAAGTGATGAAAGGTAGATCCCTTTGCTATAGTAGAGAGTGCCAAATATATGTGGCCAACATTATTTTGGAGAAAAATCATATGGGACTACTTACTTACAAAACTTGACATGTTAGGGCTGGAAGTAGCTTGAGAGGTTATTTACTGAAACTCTATTTTACATATGCAGAAATTGAGGCACACAGAGATGCTAGGAATTGCCCAAAGTGGTACAGTATTTAGAAAGCTGAGTTCAAATCCTGCCTCAGTAATAACTGTATGACACTGGACCAGTTACAACCTCTGTCTCACTCAGTTTTTTTGTCTAAAAAATGAGGAGAATAATAGTATTACTTCAAAGGGCTATTGTGAGAATCAAATGGGATAGCACATAAAAAGTGCTTTGCAAACCTTTAAAGAGTTATATAAGTGCTAGCTATTATTTATTTATTTATCTATCTGTCTGTCTGTCTGTTTATTTATTTTTGCAGGGCCCTGAGGGATAAGTGCCTTGCTCAGTGTTACACAGCAAGTAAGTGTCAAGTGTCTGAAGTCAGATCTGAACTCAGGTCCTTCTGAATCCAGGGCTAATGCTTTATCCACTGTGCCAACTGGGTGCCCTAGCTATTATTATTATAGTAAGTAGCAGAGTCAAGATTTTGACTAATGACCAGTGATAGTAAATCTAGCATAACTTCTATTTGACCCAGTAATTGTGATACATGTAATACTTTTTTCAAGGCATATTAAAAAAAAATTTGTTTTTGCCTTCTCACACAGGATGGAAAATGCCATTTTCATAAATAAAATCTATTTCTTAAGTGGTTAAGGGGGCATTTGTAGACAGGCAGTATGGCATATTAACTGGCATTGAACATGGAGACAGGAATGCATGGAATGTATTCTACCTTAGATACTATCTATGTGTCCATTGGCAAGTCACTTAACTTTAGCTTCAGTTTCCTCATTTGTAAAACGTATAATAATTGCAACTACTTTCCAGATAGGTTATAGGGATTAAATAAGAGAATGCATATAAACTGCTTTGCAAACTTTGAAGCACTATAAAAATGTAAACTGGTGTTTTAGAAATATTTAGCCTCCTTTCATCTTTCTCCCTCTTTTTCCCTTCTCCCCCCAGCATTTCTTGGAGTCAATTAGAAAGAATTGATAAGGCAGAAGCACCTAAAGAGTTGTAATTGTAAATATATCTCTCCTACCTTAGTTGTTAATGTCTCTCTCCTACATGATCAGAATTGTTTGCTCCCATCACTTAAAAAAATCTTTAAGGATAAAGAAGAATGTATGTGTTTTTGTTTTTGTTTTTCAAGGATATGAGACAAGTTGGTAAGAAAGATGGCTTGTAGCACAGACTATTTGAGAAGGATATTTCTATTCCTTGGGAACTTTTGTTTTACTGATTCTGAATCAGCTTTAATGATCTTCAAAAGCCCTTCTCCTTAAGGATCACCCTTCACGTATCTTCTATCCATGCAATTTCTCATCAGTGGGATTTGTCTCTTGCCACACTATTGCTACCTTTTTTTTCTGAGCCTCACTAGATAGGTTTTTTAAAGGAGTTTTCTGTGCTGTTGCAGTTATTCAATCAAACATTTATTAAATAAATGCCTACTGTGTGAGCATTTGGAATACTAGCACAAAAAATAACAGTCTCCATCCTCAGGAAGCTAATATTCTATTAAGACAACATATACATACACATATGTAATTGATAATATATGCGATTTCATTGATAGAGGGAATTTCCTGGTTGAGAAAATCCTTCTTGCCAACACACATGGCCATTTTCTCTGTAATTTCTAGTCCTAAAGAGCTGCTTAGAATGTTGAAAGGTTAACTGACTGGCCAAAAGTCACAAATCCATTATGTATCAGAAGTAGGTCTTGAATCTAAGTCTTCCTTGTTCTGAAGCTAGTTCTCTATCCACTGTGCTAGGTTGCTTCTCACAAAAGAGATACAAGGATATTTTTTTAGGGAGGGCACCAGCAGCCAGGAGAATAAAAAAAGTCTTCATACATAACATGAATTGAGTCTTGAAGGAAGCTATGGATTTTGTGGAGCAGGCATGAGGTTGCATTTTAAGCATGGCATAGAGTCAGTGCAAAGGCACAAAGACAGAAAATTAAATGTTGTGGTTGAAGAACAGTAAGAAGACCAGTGTGACTGGAATGTAGAATGGATAAATAGGAAAAAAATGGACATAATGGACAAAAAATGTCTGGAAAGGTGGGATGGAGTGTGGCTGGCTTTAAATACCAAATGACAAAGTTTGTATTTACTTCTAAAATAAAACAAAAGAAAACAAACCAACCCCACCAGATTCCATTGAGTAAATAATATGCTGAGTAAGCTCTCAGGACTCATGACACAATTGCTCCCAAAAAACCTCCAAATAATGCCATAGGAAAATTCTTGGAGCAGCAGAACACACAAAAGGATGGGCTGAGGTAATTTTCCAGCTGAAGGTGACTTAGAAGGTTGGCAGGAGGGCAGCACTATGCTGGGGCAGGAGTGGAACCCAACCATGAGGTCACACTGATACAGATCCAGTCCCAATCAGGGCTCACCAAAGAAAGAGACTCCCAGAGCCTCTGAATCAGCTGCAGAGCCAGCATCTTCTAGAACTAAGATCACAGTCTGTTGAAAGAGCTGAACAGTTGGCTGGGTGAAGATTACAGGGGTCTCTGCTGGTACTGAGGCAGAACTTGGGATTTTCACCCCTGCTGGGAACCAGAAAATAGACTTCAGTGGTGGTGGCACAGGTGGGGAGGGGTGCAGGCCCATTGGAGCTAACAAGCACAGCACACAAATTTTTGCTACCTGGTTAATTAGCACGTTGGGCTGGGGTTATCTACAGACCAGAGAACAGGCCAGGAAAGTGAAGAACCTGCCCCTGCTTAAATGATACCACCTGGGACTCCCTGAAGCTTGGGACAGTACAACCTGGAAACAGTGCCCCATTTTAAGAAGGAGTTAAAAGTCAAGTAAAAGACAGGCAAGATGAGCAGACAGAGAATGGTGAGGACCAGACAAAGTTTCTTTAGTGACTAGGAAGATCGAGAGGCACCCTCAGAAGAAGATAGCAACATCAGGGCTCCTACACCCAAAACTTCCAAGAAAAATATGAATTGGTCTCAGGCCATAGAGGTGCTCAAAAAGGATTTGAAGATAAAGTAAGAGAGGTAGAGGCAAAAATGGAAAGAGAAATGAGAGAGATGCACGAGGGTCATTAAAAAAAGTCAACAGCTTGAAAAGCCAAATTGGCCAAATGGAAAAGGAGGTACAAAAGCTCTTTGAGGAAAACCATTGCTTAAAAATTAGGATTGAGCAAATGGAACCTAATGATTTTTGAGAAATCAAGACACATAAAACAAATCCAAATGAATAAAAAAATAGAGAAAAATGGGAAATATCTCCTTGTAAAACCAGCTGACCTGGAAAATAGATCCAGGAGAGATAACTTGAAAATTATTGGACTATCTGAAAACCATGATCAAGGAAAGAGCTTAGACATCATCTTCCGGGAAATTGTCAGGGCAAAATGCTCTGATATTCTACAAGGAGAAGGTAAAATAGAAATTGAAAGAATCCACTGGTCACCTCTTGAAAAAGATCCCAAAATGAAAACTCCCAGGAATATTATAGACAAATTCCAGAGATCCTAGGTCAAGTAGAAAATATTGCAAGCAGCCAGAAAGAAACAATGCAAGTACTGTGGAGCCACAGTCAGGATAGCACAAGATCTGGTAGCTTCTACATTAAAGGATCAGAGGGCATGGAATATGATATATTCCAGAGAGCAAAGGAAATGAGATTACAAACAAGAATCTCCTATCTAGCAAAACTTTGTATAATCATTCAGGGGGCAAAATGCAACTTCGATGAAAAAGAGGACTTTCATTTATTTATGATGAACTCAATTGAAAATTTGACTTTCAAATACAAGACCCTAGAGAAGCATAAAAATGTAAACAGGAAAAAGAAATATGTTATAACATGCACATTAGGAAAATCACTTTGACATTTGTGTGGATGATCAATGAATTTTTTACATGGATCACCACTAGGGAGATTATTTATTACCACTATCATCTTTTATGAAGTGTTAGGAGGTCAATCACATCTTTCCTAATTGCTTTAAAAGTAGAAAAATTCTGTACATATTAGCATTTCACAAGTGTTTAGAAATGGTTATAGGAAAGGGAAATGGACAGTTTACTTGTGTTTTGCTGAACTTCCCAAATGTATTGAAGACCAGGTCTGGAAAAATGCTTATATTATTAATGTCCTTGAAATTGGCAGTAGGACAGGATCTTTTTATTGAAGTTTCACATTTTGTCATCAAGCCCTTCCCTTTAGTTCTTTGATAACTAACAGTCACCAGGCAGCATCGAGCATGAGCTAGAAATATACACAGCATACCTTTCTTTTCTTTTCTTTTCTTTCTTTTCTTTCTTTTCTTTCTTTTCTTTCTTTTCTTTCTTTTCTTTCTTTTCTTCCTTCCTTCCTTCCTTCCTTCCTTCCTTCCTTCCTTCCTTCCTTCCTTCCTTCCTTCCTTCCTTCCTTCCTTCCTTCCTTCCTTTTTTTTACAGGGAAATGAGGGTTAAGTGATTTACCCAGCATCACTTAAGCTAGTGTACAGTGTCTGGAGTAAAATTTGAACTCAGGTCCTCCTTACTCCAGGGCTGGTGCTTTATCTACTGTACCACCCAGCTGCCCCTATACATAACATATCAAAAGCATAAATATCACATCATCATTATCATCATCATCAGTGTCATCAATCGCTAATATTTGTATGGAACTTTAAGATTTACAAAACACTTTATATCTCATTTGGCCCTCACAATAACCCTGTGAAGTAAATGCTACTGTTATCCCCATTTTACAGCTTAGGAAAGTAAGACTGAGACAGGTTAAATGATTTGTTTAGCAAGTTTCCATGAGTACTGATGGAAACTACACATAGGTGGGCAAAGTATGAATGTACTAATTGGTGTATTTATAGCTAGGATACATACCATATGCTTACTAATTCACACAGCTAGTAAATTTTTAGAGAATATCCAAAGTCAGGTCTTTCTGATTCCAAAGTTAATACACTGAACCACATAGCTGCCTTGGGCCATTTACAAGGTGAGGCCAATTAGGAGATTACTTAGTTAGCACATGTAAGGAATAGACCCAATTTCCTGTCACCTTGCTCCATCATGCCTACAATCTCACCTGGCTCTTTCTTTACTCTTTTCTTAAAGTCTCTAGAATCTGCAGAAGTTGTAGAGGTATACCATTAACCTTCCCTTCTCCATTTCACATACATATCTTGGCTAGAGATCAGAAGTACTTTCATAATTTGTTCACCTCTGAGTGATTTCTATGAGTATTAACAGTATTCACAGGCCAATAGAAACTTGCTAAGACAATCTCCTGCATTCAGGAAGGCCAAGAGGATGTGAGTTGAGCTGAGTCTTGAAGGATTGGCAGGACTTATATTATCAATACAGTTCCTAATCTATTGCATCATTTTCTGTTCTTCACTCTGTATGATCCAGAGCAAATCTTTTTGGGTCATGTATGTCATTGATGTCTTTATACCATAATGTCCTGCACAAGTCATTATTGGTAAAATGTTAACTTCACATCATGTATCTCTCCACAGCCCTTTGATGTACCATAAATATTAGTTAAAGAGGAAGCAAGGTATTCTAGGCTTTACAGTCACATAGTAACACTTGATGTCTGACAAAGCTCTTGAACCCTGCTTGAAACCTGACCTCAACAAAGTGATGTCATCTTTGAAAATGAAGGACGAACAATGACAGTATCACTAGAGAATATTTGTGTTTAAAAGACATGGATAAGGTTAGATTTCCATGTGAAAGACTAGCTTGAGCTCATCAAAAGTACTTTGTAATTTCTCAGACTCAATCTAGAGCACTCTCTTCCCCCTAATTTATCTTGGGTCCAGCTGCAACATTTCTCCAAAATAAATGTACTAACAAATTAACTCAATGGGCTGTCAATTAAACTACACATCATAATAGAAGTCATTTTTATTTTCTATCTACTTTTTTTCTTATTTGGATTATTAGTGATTGTGCTTCTCTTTGAAGAAGGCCTGTAGTATTCTACACAACAATCATTCACAACATCATTCACAAAAGGGAACATCTTAAGAAATTCATGATCTTTGGGTAACTTCTATTCCATTTGGGCATTAGACAAGGAACCCTCCAAGACAGTGTTAAGTGCCTTTGAATAATATGTCTCCCTATTTTCTTCCATAATTGGCACTGACATCTAGAAGATCAATGAATAAAATTATTTTGGTGGTTGTAACATAGAACTGTGAAAATAGTACAAAATTTGAAGGTATAAAAATTTGAATAAGAACCCCAGCTGTATCACTTATCAGATTGTGACTTTGGTCAAGTCACTTAATTACCCTGGGATTCTCTTTTTCTGAAAATGAGGGGATTGAACTTGATGATCTCTGGTCATAGCTATAACTCTGAGCCTAAGGAATTTTGGAATTATCCTGGAAGATACTTTATTGGAGGAGTACTTCTAAGGTTGTTCTGAGTCAAATTCATCTTTAATAATTAATCATAAAATTTAAAACCACCATAATAATGAAAGACATATAAAACAATTAACATGAGCTTACTCAAAATCTTTGGCCTTTAATGAGGCACAACTAAATGAATTAACAAACAACAAAGAAAAATAATCCTTTTTTGTTTGTTCTGTCACATTCCATGATTGTCAGAAGTTTTGCCCCTTGTATACTAGTTTTTCTCCCTTCCTTTCTTCTTTTTCCCTTTTTTCTTTTCTATCTTTTAAAATAAAGTATAGTTCTACCTATACTCTAGGTCTCTTGATTTTATTTTTTCATTAGCTCATAGAAATGTTTCTATGTTTCATTGATTGCATCATATTTATTGCTTTTTGTGGCAATTTTCATTAGGCAGTGCGGCAGTTTGAGTGGCAGACCTGGAATTAGGAAGACTCATCTCCCTAAGTTCAAATCCAGCCTCAGACACTTACTAGCTGTGTCTTTCTTGGCAAGTCACTTGACCCTTTTTAGCCTCCATTTCCTCATCTGTAAAATGAGCTGAATGGCGGACTATTCCTGTATCTTTGCCAAGAAAACCCCAAAATGGCTTCACAGTCAGACATAACTGAAAAACAACTAAACAACAACCACAAAATTTTTATTATCATGGTTTATTCCCTGGTTGATCAAAATAAAGGGTTGTTTTCAGTTTAGGGGGAGTCCTTTGCTTTTATAAAATATAGTAGTATTAAGTATTTTTGTATAGATGATAATTTTCTCCCCTTTTGATGTTGTTTTTGAGATAATGTCCCATCAATGAAAGAATGGAGTCAATAAGTATGATCGTTGTTTTTACTTTTATTACATATTTTTCCCTATTACTTTCCAAAATGTTTGAATCAGTAGATTGTCTCCTTAAGGTTGTTGTGAAAATCAAATGAGATAATATTTACAAAGTTCTGGGCACAGTGCCTGGCACATAGAAGATATTTCATCAATGCTTGTTTCTTTCATTCTTCCTTCTGTCACATGTGTATATCCTTGGCCATTGATCCATATAAAGCATCCATTATTAGTCTTAAATCTATTTCTTATATGATTTATATGTCACAACATTTTTCCCAAGGTTTAGCTAGCATTTTTTGCAACAAAGACAACCACTGCTTGAGACAAGCAGCACCTCATAGGACAATCAATGAAAATAATCTCTCCTCTCCCACTATCAACCTTTGTAATTAAAAATTTGAGAACAAAATAAGAATAAAAGGAAACTTAATTGAAAGGGAGGGGAAATTAGTTACTATAGAAGTTTAGTAGTTGTAATCTGGGAATGGTAAAGTACCCTGGATATTATGTAGTCCAGTGGTGTCAAACTCAAATAGAAATAGGACCACTAAACCATACATATGATATATATAAGGATACTTACAAAAGCATATTGACTTAGAAAACCATATATTACCATTATCTATGTTTTATTTTTCTAAATTTTGTTAAATATTTTCCACTTAAATTTTTAATCTGGTTAATAGAACATGGGTGAGTTGTGGTAAATAGACGACATATTTGACCTCTGATCTGGTCCAATCCATGGGATATAGAATGCCTTATTGCTTCCTCCCACATCAAATAGAAGGAAAGAAAGCACTGGGAATATTTGTCAAACTCACTGGACAATGTGTGAGTTGAGACTTTGAAAGGAGAATAGGAAAGAAGCTAACCCATCCCCAAAATGGGAAAGGTAGGGAGCCCTTGGAGGGGGACTGAATGGAAGTAAATTTGGGTTTTCTTCATAGGACTAAAGTGGAAGGAGAGAAGGGAATGAATAATCTACTGTTCCTACTGCCTCATAGAAACCAAATCTCTTTTCCACTTCTCAGATAACATTTGGACTTGGATCTTGGATGTGTGTTTATTTTTGTTGGTTTTTTTTTTACTCCACTGAAGGAATATATTGGCTACACTTTTGAAAAATTCTGATTAATCTCAAAGCTCCTGTCATCCTGGGATAGTTAATGTTCTTTTTCATTTGATATATTTATAGAAAATAATTTTCCTTAATCTGCTTATTTTTTCTTCAACTTTCTTTTTTACATCATTGATAATGCATTATTGTTATTTAGTCATTCAGTTGTGTCTGACTCTTCATTACCCCATTTGCAATTTTCTTGGCAAAGATACTGGCATGGTTTGTCATTTCCTTCTCTAGTTCATTTTACAGATGAGGAAGTGATGCAAACAGGCCCAGGGTCACACTGCTAGTGTCTGAGGGCAGATTTGTCCTTAGAAAGTTGAATCTCCTTGACTTTAGGCCCCAGCACTCTACCTACTGTATCATCTAGCTGCCTTCTTTTTGAAATAAGTAAGATTTGTTTTGTTTTATTTTCTAATGCCAAATACAAGTGGTAAGAGTGGATATCTCTATTTAAAATTTGCTTTTCATGCTTACAGTATTTTCTCAACAATTATATAAATATAGAAATGCCAAAATATACATGTATGTATGTATGTGTGCATATATGCATATAATACAGATAGGAATTATTTATATCCTATATTTTCATATTTATGCATTTCATTTTATCGGACCCTTTTATCTAACAATATGGTCATTTAAAAAAATTCTTCCCCTTGAGTTATACTGATAATTTCCTGATATTAAACTATCCTTGTATTTTACATATAAGTCCTATTTTGTTATGATGGGTATTTTTTGATGCATTGCAGCATTCTATTTTCTAATAGTTCGTTGTGGGTTTTTGTTAGTATTCATTTGTGGTTTGGGTCTATATAGGTTGACTACCATATTTATGTTGGAAATGGACACAAAGATATTTATTATAGAAATTATGTATTCTTTTTTTTTTTTTGGCAGGGCAATGGGGGTCAAGTGACTTGCCCAGGGTCACACAGCTAGTAAGTGTCAAGTGTCTGAAGCCGGATTTGAACTCAGGTACTCCTGAATCCAGGGCCGGTGCTTTATCCACTGTGCCTACTAGCCACCCCTGAAATTATGTATTCTTGAAAAATTGGTGCAATTTAGACCAGTGGAACACTCAAGAGAAGGAATGATGAAAAACAATTGAAATAAATAACCCTGGGTTTGATTAAACCTAATAATATAAATTACTTCAGGAACTTGGAAAGCAGTTTATCAGAATTAGGTTTAGAGAAGCACCTTATACTAGGTCCCACAATAAACTCAAAACAGATTTAGAACCTAAAAAGGTCACATCATAAAAAATAGAAGAAAACCTGATAAAATATCTTTTACAGCAAAAGCTTGAGGGAAAGTGAAAATGGAGAACTTTTATTCTCTAAAATGGAAAGAGACACTGCAGTATAGTGGATAAAGAGCCAGCTTTGAAGTCAGGAAGATTTGAGTTTAAGCCTTCCTCAGACATACGTTAGCTGTGTAGCCATGTTAAAGTCATGTAACCTCTCAGTGACCCCAGACAACTCTCAATTGCTAAAAGTTTCAGAGCAGATGCTGACCTACATATGAAATATATTTCTTTGCTGGTTATCCCCTCTCAGTGTTCAAATGGGCTTGTGATCTCATCCATTCAGGAGTTCCCTCCAACAGCAGAGATAGAAACCCATGTATGTTTGCTGACTGAGTCCTCCCATCTATATCCTCCCAAAATTTCATAATTAGTAGGTCTAGACAGTGTGCTGGATGCCTTTCTCACTCAACATCATGATATAACTCATGGACTTTCACCCTCTACCTGTCATCCCTCACTCATTAGGTAACACCCCTTTCCATTTTTTATATTTAATTCTTTGATGACATCTTTTAATCTTGATCTGGGGCTTTTCCAGCATGATAAAACCTTTAAGAGCTTGCATTCTACTTGCACAGCTTTTGAGAAGTGACAATCACTTCTATATAATGATGAGAGTATAGAATATTTGTGGAGGGGTGATGATATTTTTAAATGAAATTACAGATCCATTTGGGAAAAAAAGCCTTTGCCATAACAAAATCAACACAATTAGTATAAGAAAGGAAATTATTGATTAGGGAAAGAAAAAAGTGGCATCAACAAGACTTAGAAGGATATACAGAATACAAAGGGAAATCAAACACATACTGGATAGATAGATAACTAGATCGATATATACAACCATCACCAAAAGAGATGTGGCCAAAGAATATGAATAAAGTTTTCCCCAAAAGTGCAAATTGCTATTTAAAATAATGATTATGCCAAATTACATATAATTGGAGAATGATTCATTAAAAAAAAATTGATGTTTCACTGAATAGCCAGAAAACAGGAAAAGATCATGAGACAGAAATAGGATTGTTGAATATATATAATTGTTATCATGTTTCTTGCTTTGTCAATGAGAGGGCCTAGAGGGAAGGAGAAATCATAATTTAAACAAAAAGAATTTTAAAAATAAATATTTTTAAAAACAAAAGAAGTTCATGGAAACACAATAATACACGATGGGTAGAGCTATGAACTGGTCCAACCATTTTGGAAAGCAATTTGGAATTAGGCCTTCAAAAAGTGACTGAAATGGGCATACACTTTGAAACAAAGATTCTCTGCCCATGTAGTAAATATATGTCCTGAGGGCCTTAAAAATAGAACTAAAGTCCTATATAAACAAAATTAATAATTGCTGGATAAAGCACCAGCCCTGGATTCAGGAGGACCAGAGTTCAAATCCAGCCTCAGACATTTGACACTTACTATGACCCTGGGCAAACCATTAAACCCTAATTGCCCTGCAAAAAACAAACAAACAAACAAAAAATAATGCTGGCTAACATTTATATAGCATTATAAATGCAAAGTGATATATGTGTGTATATATACATGTATATACACATATATATACATATATTACATAAGCATCACATGTAAATATACACACAAACATATATAATCAAGAGAAACCACATGTCTTGAGATTAAAACAAAGGACAAGAAAAAGAAATTTGCATTAAAGATTTTTAGATTATGGGAGAAAGTAAAGATTTTGATGGATTGCCTTCATTTTCTTAGAAAATTAGTAAACAGGGCATTTTTTATTTGTTTTCTGAAAGGGAGTTCATAAAGACATTTAAAAACAGAAGATACGACCTAGAGTTATCCCTATGGGAATTAGTTACCCCTATAGGAAGGATGATAAGCAATTAGGGAAGAGCAAAAGAATTTTTGTGCCATGGTAAGGATCTAGGTAAGATTACACATAAAAAAAAGATAGTTGTAGAACTAACTTCATTGGTTTTGTGACCATCTCAGAGTTAGGCATTGGTAAGATATTGGTGACCATAGGACAAGAGGACAAGGGATTCAAGGGTATAGACCTCAACTTATTAATTATTATGTAAAGATAGTAAAGAAAGGAAAATAAGGATAAGGGAGGGAGAACAGAGTGAGTGGAGGTCATGGTACAGATTAAGAATAGATTTAGGAGGAGAATAGGTGGGGGAAATAGTTGTGATTAAAAAAAAAAGAAGTGATTCAGAATTCTGCATCATTAAATTTATGGGAAATGGAGTAATAGAGGTTACAACCATATTCTATGGGTAGGTGAAGTGGAATAAATGTTCATTTATTGGGAATTGCTGGATTTGATAAACTGAGATTCCAGGATGATTGAGGATATACTGAAATTAAGTCAGAAGGTCAGTTGATAAGAACTGAACATATCTAAAACGTGCTTATGATTTTGTGGTTTAAGACTTCCAAGGAGGGCAAGTCAGTCAAAAAACATATATCAAGCCCCTACTTTATTTTAAAAAAAGGAAAAAATCCAAAAAAATGAAACTACAAAAAGGTGATGGAGGAGATATTGGCAACTATAGATCTATCTCATTATTTTTCTTCTCTATAAAATCTTCAATTAAAAGTGATCTACACCTTGATGAAGATATACTTTATGAAAATTCAATCAGGGAACAAGTAGTTTTTGTAACTTTGCACAGCCCTGCTTCACTTAAATACAATTCACTACCAGTCATAACATACCAGTATTACAAATACCAAAAATTTTAAAAATTGCTTTAATAATTAAAAAAAAATAAACTGTGTTGGAGTAGAAGCCTGATCAGAGGCAAGACAGATCACACACTTGGACATAACAGTAATCATAAAACTTTAAGAACAATGTTTTTAGTAGATATTGCCACTCCCAATTCTCATAATATCCAAGCTTTATAGGATAAAAAGCTTTAAAACTATGGAGAACTAGCATTACATATCATTCCTATAAACAATTTGGAAGTTAGCCTAACAATAACTACTACAATATAAACAAAACAGTGCCTATCATCTGGAGGCAGTTATAAAAATATGATCACTTCTTCAAAAACTGAAGAAGATTGAGCAATATTCTTAAAGAAAAACATAAAGAAACTCTTTTGTAATAGACAGAGATCAGTTCACTAAGAATTAGTCAACATGGGTGCATACCATTGGAATTATTTCATATAATTTAAAGTGTTTTACCTCCAGGTGGGGCCTGTGAAACAGCTAAGATCCAGGAATAGAACAAAAGAAAACAAAACAAAAAATGACAACAACAACAAAACAAACATCCATGGGTGACAGCTAAATGACTTCCACCAAAAATATATCAATAAAGCATCAAATACATGGCTGAGTGATGCATCTTTATTTCTGGAAAAGAAGATGTTTCTGCTGGTAAATTAGCATGAGTTCATTATCACCAGAAATTACAGAAGGATAATCTTAAGGATCCCAAATATAGGGTTGTGAATCATGTAAGGAAATGATAGAAACTACATAAAAGATGAAGGCTGAAGTTTAACACATATTGAATACCTTCTAAAACATGACACAGGGACTAGGTTTATAATTCAGTATATCAAAAAGTCACTATTTTTCATTGACTAAAAGATGAAAAATTCCCATATAACAAACGTTGAACTAAAAGTATTTGGGGATAACTCCATCAGTAGAATGTCTTGGAACCAGGAAATTATTACAGACACAATTGTTGTCCCCAATTGCCAGGACATGACATTAATATATAAGAACATTTAAAAAATAAATGCTATAAAGCTAAATATTTATAATCTCAAAACTCTGAGAAACAAAAGTTTACAAGATGTAGAAACCTAGTATAAGAAATCAAAATCATGAGGAAACAGAGTTGAGTAGATATCATCCCTGTTACAATAAGCCTACAGAAGATGAATTCATCTACTAATCTATTTATTCAACTACAAAAAGCAGTTACTTTATTCACCTATGCCATAATCCACAGAATATTAAAAGACGAGAATAACAGTTGAATAATGACTTTTCCCAAGGCTGTTTCTATCTGAACACCACAGAAAATATGAGAATGATTTTTCTATAACAACAATAATGATCATGGTGATGGCAACTCATTTTATACAGTGCTTTAAAGATTGAAAAAATATTTATATGCTTTATTTTATTTTAGTATTTTAAAAAATCATAATAAAACAGTCACTAACAAAATGTGAAAAAAACTTAGAACACCATTCTGACTAAATTTCTGAAAAGTTGAGAATAGAATTTTTGAGAAACAGAAGGAGGCAGAGAACAAGAAAGGGAGAAATAAGAGAGCAATGTAATTCCAAAGATTAATCTCTTATCTTAAAGATGAAGTCCGAGTTAAAATAATCTACATAATTGTTCATTTTAAAGAGATTACCTTTATCTAAGTTTTTTTTTAAAGTTTGGGTTCATGTATACTACTAAAAGTAACCTAAATAAAAATGCTAAAATAAATATTTTAATAATATTTTTCTATAACATTTCTGAAAAGATACAGCTAACAAGCAATGTTAAATGCATATGAACTAAACACATCAAATTGCAAAACTAGTCAGATTGATTTAAAAAGTAAAATTTAATAATGTGCAGTCTATAGGAAATGATTTCATGCAGAAAGATCTCAGTACATTTAAAATGAAGGGTTAGTCTAAAATTTACTTTGCTTGCAAATCAAGAAATGCGGGAGTGGCACTAATTATATTGGCCAAAGTTGAATTTAAACCAGAAAACATAAAAAAGATCTTAGGATTCTAAGTCATATAAATAACAAAATGGATGATTAGATATTATCTCCAGTCCCTTTCACTTTCACTTTCAAAAACCTCCCAGAGAAGAAATTACATGGCAGAAGTAGAACAATTGTATCTGAAGACAATAAGAAAGCAAGAAGCCCAATAAGGTGACAGTTTTATGAAATAACAGCAAGGAATGCTTACAATAATGTCATTATCTCATTACCTCTCCCTCATGAACCTTCACTCTCCAGATCATACAGACTGACCAACAAGCTGATTCATTTTTACACTTAGGAACAGTTCTGCTGCTTTAGAAACTTATACCCCACTCCTGCCCTTTCTCCAACACCCTGTTGTAACAAAGCAGCAGATGTCAACTCCAACTAGCCAACTAGTGTCAATTAAGTTGAGGAAAATTTATGAGGGGGAGGGATCCTTTCCTCTAGAGAAGGCAGACTCTTTGTTAGGTAACCATACAGCAACTGAAAATATACCCAGAAAACCAAATCTGCCACCTTCCAAACCTGCAAAAAAAGCAAAAGATATTGAGCCAGAAAACTAAAGAATGGATGGAAATAAGTCAGGGGCCAACGTGCATGACTACAGTGTAGATGAAGGAAATGGGGTGGGTGGGTTAGTTCTGTCCTCCTAGAAACTATTTTAGGCAAGTTGATGAGAAAGTAAATGTGCAAAGGTAGAGACAAGCTGAAGTCTTGTGTTCTAGCCCAGGGCTAAATCTACTATTAAATAAAGAAAAAGTCAGAAATTGAATAATAGGGAAATATAATAAAAATACTAAAAACAACAAAGATGTCAAGGGGAAGAAAATTCATTTAAAATGTGGAATACAGGGACAACTAGGTGGCAAAGTAGATAAAACACTGCCCTGGATTCAAGAGGACCTGAGTTCAAATCCAGCCTCAGACACTTGACACTTACTAGCTGTGTGACCCTGGGAAGTCACTTAACCCTCATTGCCCTGAAAAAAAAAATGTAGAACACAAGAAAGTTGTTTATCAATCAACATAAAATTATTAAAATTAGGCTAGAAGATAAGTATCAAGGATTACAAAGCTATTTGAAGAAATATTACCAAACAAAGGAAATTGAATCCACACCTATTTAAATACAGAGTTATATGCATTCACAAGAAAGCATGGAACTGTAGCAATGTATCTTAAATTGTGTAATAGAGGAAAAAATAACCTTAAGACTTTAGAATGAAAAAGATGACAAAATGTATGACTTACACAGAAAAAATAATTTGCAAAATAGAAAAGAAAATCTTGAAACCACAGTAGCAAATATTTTTGAAGAAGTGAAATATTCCCATTTGTGTTGAGATGAAAAAACAATTTAGTTAAAAGTATACATGACCCCCTACATGGAAAAGGCAATGACAAAGAGAAGAGGAAACTTAAGCATCGTAGGTCTCTCAGAATAATGTGAGTAAAAAGCTTGAGCACCACAATGTAGGAAATGATAACAGAAAGAGAAGAACCTACAGAAAAAAAAAGATTAAAAAATCAGATGGCATAAATCAGTGGGAAAAACACCTCACAAAATAATATTTTCTTTGATATCTGCAATAATCAGAATTTCTCCAGGAGTGGGGTAAAATACAAAAATTAAATCCATGAGGTCAGTCCTACAAGGCAGTTGAAAAAGCACCTAGAGGGTAAAGAATAGAATGGATGCCTTGGAAGCTCTGAATATATATTTAAAAAGCAGAGAAATGAGAGACCAGATCATTGTAGGGGTTAGGAGTAAGAGAATGGGGGTCTAGAGTAAATAGAAAGAGAACAAAACCCACAAAAGAATGGGCTGAGATCATTTTCCAGGCAAAGATGGCTTAGAAGGTTGGTGGGAGGGGGCTGCTGTGCTTGGGTGGGAGGAGAGCCCAACCCCACAGTCACCCAGACACACAGACACAGATCCAACCCCAGGTATGCCAAGCCAAGGAAAGAGACCCCCCAGATCCTCTGAATCAGCTGCAGAGCCACCATCTTCTGGAACTAAGCTCATAGTCTGTTGAGAGGGCTCAACACTTGGTGGGGTGGTTTGGGGGGGAGATTACAGGGGTCTCTTCTAGTGCTGAGGTAGAACTTGGGTTTTTTATCCCTGCTGGGAACGAGGAAGTAGACTTGAGTAGCAGTGGCCTGGGGGCAGGGGCGGAGGAGTATAGGCTCATTGGAGTTAACAACCACAGCACACAAGTTTTTGCTACCTGGTTAATTAGTACGTTGGGCAGGGGTTATCTACAGACCAGAGAACAGGCCAGGAAAGTGAAGAATCTGCCCCTGCTTAAATGATACCACCTGGGACTCCCTGAAGCTTGGGACAGTACAACCTGGAAACAGTGCCCCATTTTAAGAAGGAGTTAAAAGTCAAGTAAAAGACAGGCAAGATGAGCAGACAGAGAATGGTGAGGACCAGACAAAGTTTCTTTAGTGACTAGGAAGATCGAGAGGCACCCTCAGAAGAAGATAGCAACATCAGGGCTCCTACACCCAAAACTTCCAAGAAAAATATGAATTGGTCTCAGGCCATAGAGGTGCTCAAAAAGGATTTGAAGATAAAGTAAGAGAGGTAGAGGAAAAAATGGAAAGAGAAATGAGAGATATGCATGAGGGTCATTAAAAAAAAGAAAACATCTTGAAAAGCCAAATTGGCCAAATGGAAAAGGAGGTACAAAAGCTCTTTGAGGAAAATCATTGCTTAAAAATTAGGATTGAGCAAATGGAACCTAATGATTTTTGAGAAATTAAAACACAAAAAACAAATCCAAATGAATAAAAAAATAGAGAATAATGGGAAATATCTCCTTGTAAAACCAGCTGACCTGGAAAATAGATCCAGGAGAGATAACTTGAAAATTCTTGGACTACTTGAAAACCATGATCAAGGAAAGAGCTTAGACATCATCTTCCAAGAAATTGTCAGGGGAAATTGCCCTGATATTCTAGAAGCACAAAGTAAAATAGAAATTGAAAGAATCCACTGGTCACCTCTTGAAAAAGATCCCAAAATGAAAACTCCCAGGAATATTATATCCAAATTCCAGAACTCTCAGGTTAAGGAGAAAATATTGCAAGCAGCCAGAAAGAAACAATGAAAATACTGTGGAGCCATAGTCAGGATGGCAGAAGATCTGGTAGCTTCTACATTAAAAGATGAGAAGGCATGGAATATGATATTCCAGAGGGGAAAGGAATTGGGATTACAACCAACATATCCAGCAAAACTGTGTATAAACTTTCAGGAGAAAAAATGGGACAGCAATGAAAAAGAAGACTTTCATGTATTTGTGATGAAAAGACCTGAACTGAATGGAAAATTTGACTTTCAAATACAAGACCGTAGAGGAGCATAAAAAGGTAAACAGGAAAAAGAAATTAAGAGGGATGTTAAAAGGTTAAACTGTTTACATTCCTACATGAGAAGATGATATGTCTAACTCAAAAAAACTTTTTCAGGTCAGATGCTAGAAATAAACTTAGAGGGCACCGGTGGGAATTGATTATGATAGGATGATAACTGTAAAGTATTTATTTTTTATTTATCTTTTTGTGTGTGTGGTGGTTGGAGTTGGGTGACATGCCTCTGGATGAGCAGGGGGTGATTGTCTTCTGTCTGAGGTGAGATTTGGGCTCAGGTCCTGCTGGGTCCAGGTTGGCTGCTTTGTCTACTGTGTCACTTAGGTGCCCCATGATGATATCTTTAGGGTAAAATCGAGGGGTGAGAGGAATGCACTGGGGGAGGGGGAAAGGTAGAGGTAGTATGGGGTGAAACCCGAGATGAAAGAAATAGGAAAGGGTTTTCGGAGTGGCCGGAGAGTTGAGGGAGGAGCAGAGCAGTAAATGAATCTTACACTCATCAGAATAGGGTCAAAGACCTTAATCTCATCAGAGTTGGCTCAAGGAGGGATTAACATACACATCTAATTGGATGGCATAATCTATCTAAGATGGGCAGTGAATGAGCCTTACACTCATCAGAATTGGCTCAAAGACCTTAACCTCCTCAGAGATGGCTGAAAGAGGGAATAATATACACATTCAATTGGGTAGAGTAATTAATCTAACACTGAAAGTAGATAGGAAGGAAAGGGGTAAGGTGTTAGGGGTAAAGGAATAGAGGGCAGATTTGGGGAGGGGGCAGTCAGAAGCAAATCCCTTTTGAGGAGGGATAGGGTGAAAGAAGATAATACAGTAAATATCATGGGGAAGGGAATAGGATGGAGGAAAACAGTTAACAATAGTAACTGTGAAAAAGAGAAAAGGAAAAAAATGTACAAAAATATTTATAGCAACTCTTTGCGGTGACAAAGTATTGAAAATTGAAGGAATGTCCATCAATTTGGGAATGTCTCATTTTCCCCATATCCCCCACAACATTTGTCATTTTCCTCTGTTGTCCTATTATCCAATCCAATAGGTATGTGCTAGTACCCACAATTGTTTTGACCTGAATCTCTCCAATCAATAATGAGTTAGAGCACTTTTTTTTTCATATGGCTATAGGTGGCTTTTATTATTTCATCTGAAAACTTCATGTCTTTTGATCATCTATCAATTGGGAAATGGCTCTCATTTTAACAAATTTGACTCAGTTCCCTAAGTTTTTGAGGAATGAGGCCTATCAGACAAACTTGCTTCATGTTTTTTTTTATTCACAGTTACTATTGCTGACTGTATTATCCTCCCCCCTATTCTCTCCCTTTGATATTTACTCTATTTTCTATCTTCTTTCACCCTATCCCTGCCCAAAAGCTTTTTGCTTCAGACTGCCCCTTCCCCCAATCTGTCCTCCTTTCCTTCACTCCTCCCACTTTATTCCCTTCCCCTCCCACTTTCCTGCAGGGCAAGAGATATTTCTATAGCCAATTGAATGTGTATGTTCCTCCCTCTTTGAGCCAATTCTGATGAGAGGCTCACTTACTCCCCCAGTGTGGGGAAGAAACTAGCTAAGATTTACTGATCAATTCAGCAAGAGTTTAGGCTTTTAGGTATTTATTAAAGTGTATTAGAAGTTAGTGAAGAAGGGGCAGCTAGGTGGCACAGTGGATAAAGCACCAGTTCTAGAGTCAGGAGAACCTGAGTTCAAATCCGACCTCAGACACTTGACACTTAACTAGCTGTGTGACCCTGGTCAAGTCACTTAACCCTCATTGCCCTGAAAAGAAAAAAAGAAGGAAAAAAAAAAGAAGTTAGTGAAGAGAGAGAGATTGGGAACATATCCTTTCTAGAATAAAAAATTCTAGCTTAGATCTATTCAGTTTTTCCAAAGAGAAAAGTGTTCCTTTCCTAGAAGCCCACATGAAGTCTTGCCATCATGACAAAGTCTGGACGACAAGAGAGCACTTCTCAGCGGCTTCTCCCAGAAGCCCTCTCTGAAACAGGAAGAAGGGCCATCCTCACACAAAAGCTAATTGGCTGGTAGCAGTGATTGACACAACCCACAGGTGTTAGACACAACTTCCAGATGCCAATCTGACCTCAAAACCCCAGAAAAGTCACTTCTGGATGCCAAGTCACATGTTTTCTTTTCAGGCCTGATTCTCAAAATGTCCTTCTCAGCACGGGGTGTCATTCCAATTCTCACAAAATAGTGTATATAGTTATAGGCTAATAAAACTAAAAATACCACAGAAGTAGAAGAATGTCTTCAAAAATATCAAACTATCAAAAGACCACTACTTTTTGTCCTTTATTTTCAAAGAGAACCAATGACATCATGGTGTGATGTCTTGCCTTGTGTATGAATTGGATTTAAAGGAAAATTTATAAAAGTCTTCAGTATAGTCTTCAAAGTCCCATGGCAAGAAAAAAGTCAAGATGCAGTGAAAGAATGGTAAGTCCTATTCCAAATAACTACAAGATGCTACAAATAACAACAAAATATAAAATAATTAGGGATTAACCTCCCAAAGCACATAAAAGACATATATACATTCAAGTACAAAGTACACTAAAAAAATAACGAAGTATTTAAATAGCTGGAGAAATATTTAGTGTTCTTGGGAAGACCATGCTAACATAATAAAAATGACAATATTGCTAAAATTAATTTATACTTTTAATGTATATGCTATGACAAATTGCAATGGGGATACCTTGTAGAACTTGATATTAAAATAAAAAACAACAGAATACATATAGAAAAGTAAAATACATTGAATATCAATGAACATGATGAAAAGGAGTAAGGATGAAGAGGGAATAGCACTTCCAGATCTTAAATCACATTGTAAAGTAGAAAACATAAAAATAATCTAGTAGCGCCTAAGGAACAGACAAAGACACAATTGGAAAACAACAGGCAAGCCTGATACAGAAACAACTCAATTCAATAAACAAGTGATTAACAAAGTGGAAAACATATTATTCTAGAAAAACTGGAAAGTAGTCTGGTAAAAATTAGGCTTAGAATGACACCTTATACCCCACAGCACAAAGCATTCTAAATGGATATTTTGACCTTAATAAAAAAGATGATACTTTCTGAACCATTAGAGGAGAAACAGATCAAGATTACCCTTATACAAAGGGTAGAAAATATATTTTTCACCAACAAAGGAAAGAGGTAATTACCAAAGATAAATGAGAGAACTTTGATTACTTTAAACAGAAAAGCTTCACACAGAATACATTAATGCATCTTTGGATAAGAAATGAAGTGGTCACATATGAAATAATCTTTGTATAAAATTTCTTTGATAAGGTTTTGGTATCTAAAATCAAACAATATACATGTAGACATGTACATATATACACACACATTTTATATAATATTAATTAATTCATATAATTTATCAATAAATGGTCAAATGATATGAATAGATAGTTCTCAGAGTATTCATAACCATGTGAAAAATCACTAGTAGTAAGAGAAATGCACATCAAAACACCTTTGCCATTTCACCTCATAGTCTGTTCATTGGCACAAGTGATCAAAAAATGACTGCTCAGTGTTAGTGAAGCTGTAAAGTAAAACAATCATTTTGGAAAGAAATTCAGAATGATGGAAACAAATTGACTAAAATGTCCATACCCTTTGACCAGTGATGACATTGCTAGGCTTATACCCCAAAGAAACCATAGAGCAGATTAAAGACCCCATATAATACAAAATATTTTAGCAGCACTGTTTGTGATAGCTAAGTAAGATGTGAAAACAAACTACATGTCCATTAATTGGGGAATAACTAAATAAATTATGATTTATGAATGTAATAGATTACTATTATGCTATTGGAAATTATGTCTGTTATAAATACAGAGAAGCATGGAAAGATCTGTATCAACAGATGCTTACTGAAGTTAGCAGAGTCAAGAAAGCAATATACACAGTAACTAACAAAATGTAAATATAAAGAACATTGCCATATCAGGAATAAAAAATAAATGGAACAAAATTATAAAGATTAAATGACATTAAAATAAAAAGATATGAGAAGAGTCTCCCATCCTACCTCTTTGTAAAGGTGGAAAGCACAAAGGTGTTATAGGCTGTTCATATTTTCAGATTTTTTCAATATATCAATCAGTTTTACTGACTTTTCTTTTTCCTTGCCTCCCCCCAAAATTATTCTTTGCCATATAGGATAGTTCTTGAGGAGGAGTTGATGGAGGGACAAATAGGATACTCCAGTGAGGTAAGAAAAAAATATAAATAAATCTTATTTTTAAAATAAAATTAAAAAAGGGGATAAAGATGAAAGCACAATTTAAAGAAATAGGAGATATGAAAATTGAAGAACCAGGAAAGATGCAGTGTGAATTCAAATAATCGTACCACTTCACAGGATTGATTATTCATAATAATCAGAACATAAGAGTACAAAAGAATGATATAGTACAGAAGGAAAACTATATACCAATATCACTAATGAAAATGAATTCTAAAATTGCAAATAAAATCATATAAAACTCCAGTAATTTATCTAAGAAACTATTTATTGTGTTCAATTTGGATGTATGTCATGGATGTAAAAGTGAGGAAATATTAGGGAAATAATAATAAAAAAAAAAGATCCAAAGGCACTTGTTTATCTAATAGGCTAATAAGTGTAGATAAAAGGATTTAACAAAATACAAAACTCATTTATGTTTTAAAAATAAAGTAATAACAGTGATCTTTTTAAATATAAAAAATATATTTATCTAGAACCAAAACCAAGCATTATATACATTGGGGATACTGTAAAAGCTCTCTCAATAAATACAGGAGTAAAGCAAGTTTGTCCTTTCATCCTCTAAATAATTTTATATGAAATACAATTACATAATTTCATGAATTCCAACAATAGCAATGGAACCACAGAGAGAATTTAAAGGCATAGAGATAAACAAGATAAGATGAAACAATCCCTCCTGGCTGATAAAATGACATATTACAAATTCCTAGGGATTCAATAATGAAGCTAACTGAGAAGGAAAAAAAACCCTTCATCAAAGAGACAGTACAGACTAAACACATAAAAGTCAACAGCATTTCTATGTAATAACGACAAAATCCAAGAAGCAAAGATAGAAAAGGGAATTTCACTCAAAATAACTACAAAATTTGTAAAATATTTAGGAGTCAATCTACTAAAGTATTTTCAATACTTATACATATTGTATTATCAAACATTCCTTAATGAAATAGATTTAAAAAGTTGGATGAATAAGCCTCACCCATAGAATAAATAACAATATTATTAAAGTTAATTTACAAGTATAATGCTACACCAAACTAACTACTAAAAGAATATTCTATAGATTTAGATAGCATAATAAGAAAACTCACTTGGATGGGGGCAGGGGTGAAGATCTGGTATGTCACAGGAAATAATGAAAACTGTAGAAATGAAGGGGAATAGTACTTCTAGACCTCCAAGTATTGAATGGAGAATAGAAAGGAGTATATTTGTTTCTCATCTATTCATAGCACTTGTATAGAAATTCTCCATGTATTAAGGAATAAAAATCTCACAAATACAAAAGAGCAAAAATATTAAATGTGTATTTTACCAATAATAATGCAATAAAATTGAATGCAATAAAGAACCTTTGAAGCAAAAATTAAAAATCAGTTGTGGGGGACAGGTAGGTGGTGCAGTGGATAAAGTACCAGCCCTGGATTCAGGAGTACCTGAGTCCAAATATGGCCTCAGATACTTGACACTTAGTAGCTGTATGACCCTGGGCAAGTCACTTAACCCCCAAAGCCCTGAAAAAAAAATCAGTTGGGACACGGGGAAGGGGCAGAGCCAAGGTGGCGGAGGAGAGGCTGTGACTACTACAAGCTCCAGATAAACTTGTCCACTCACTCCCAAATAATGTGGTTAAAAAAAAAAAAGACAAAATAAACAAACAAACAACACCAACAACAAAAAAAAAAAACCCAGAGCAGCATAATGCACATAAGAACAGAATGAGACTATTTTTCAGCAAAAGAGGGCAATTGTAATCACCTACTGATAAGGTTGAACAGCTTAGCATGCAGTTTGGACCCAGCCAGGAACAGACAGTGCTTCCAGAGCCCATCAGAGTCTTCAACACAAGCAGCTTTTGAGGCTCTGATCATAGAATGGTGAGGGGGTTTGGGGATAGGCCAGGCTGAAGTGGAGGCAGTCTGTACTGGAGTTGGGGTGAAGCACCCTGGTTCTGAACCAGTGGGCTGAATCAAGTGGTTGTGGCCCAGTGGGGGAGGGGCACAGGCATGCCAAGATTCTGACCACAGAGAATCAGAGTTCAATCAGACTTCTGTTTCCAGGTCAAAGAGAAAGCAGCCATGGTTACTCACAGGCCAGACAGGCTGAGAAGAAACGCAATCATGCCCTGGGCCATGCTGTAGCTCAAACAGCATGTCCTGGAAGCAGCAATACACTTTAAGGAGTTAAAAGTCAAGAATAGCTGGCCAATATGAGTAAGCAGAGAAAGCAGAAGACTATTGAAAACTTCTTTGGGAGAAAGGTAGACCACAATACACCCTCAGAAGAAGAAGATAATAACAGGGTCAAAGCTCCAACATTCAAAGCTTCCAAGGAAAATATGAATTGGTCTCAGGCCATGGAAGCTCTCCAAAGGGCCTTTGAAGAGAAAGTAGGAGAGACAGAAGGAAGAATTAGAGATGGAGGAAAGAATGGAAAGAGAAATGAGAGCAATGAAAGAAATTCATGAGAAAAAAGTCAACAGTTTGAAAAGCCAAATGGGAAAAGAAATAGAAAAGCTCTCTCAAGAAAATAATTGTCTAAGAATTAGGATTAAACAAATGGAAGCTAGTGACCTTATGAGAAATCAAGACACAGTAAAGCAAATCCAACTGAATTGAAAAATAGAGGGCAATATGAAATATCTCCTTGGAAAAACAGCTGACCTGGAAAACAGATCAAGGAGAGATAATTTAAAAATCATTGGACTACCTGAAAACCATGACCAAAATAAAAGCTTAGAAACCATGCTCCAAGACATAGTCAGGGAAAATTGCCCTGATATTCTGGAAGCAGAAGGCAAAATAGAAATTGAAAGAAACAACCAATCACCTCCTGAAAGAGATCCCAAAAGGAAAACCTCCAGGAATATCATAGCCAAATTCCAGAGCTCCCAGGTCAAGGAGAAAATACTTCAAGCATCTAGAAAAAAAGAATTCAAATACTGTGGAGCTCCAATAAGGTTAAAATAGGACCTAGCAGCATCTACATTAATGGACTGGAGGGCATGGAATATGATATTCCAGAGGGAAAAGGAACTGGGACTACAGCCAAGAATCATGTACCCAGCAAAACCAAGTATACTCTTTCAGAGGAAAAAATGCAACTTCACTGAAAAAGAGGACTTTCATTTATTTATGATGAAAAACCTGAACTAAATAGAAAATTTGACTTTCAAATACAAGACCCTGGAGAAGCATAAAAAGGTAAACAGGGAACTTTTTACATTCCTACATGGGAAGAGAATACTTTGAAATCATTAGAACTTTCTCATTAAGGAATTCATAGAAGACACAGGTCTGAACTAAATATGAAGGGATGATATCTGTAAAGTATTTATATTTTCTTCTTTGTGACACAAACAGGGTGGGATGTCTTGTGTCTGGGACTGGATTCGGGCTTTGGGCCTCCTGGGTCCAAGGCTCATGCTTTGTCCACTGTGCCACCAAGCTAATCCATGATGACATCTTTAAAATAGAGTTAAGGTATAGGAGAAATAGACTGGGGGAAGAGGAAGGGGAGAGATAGTCTGGGGAGAGGTAGTTCACATGAAGGAAATAAGAAAAAAGCTTATAGAGGGGAGTGGAAGAGGGGTAAGGAGTGGGATAGTGAGTGAACCTTAATATCACCAGAATTGGCTCAAAAAAGGAATAACATACATACTCGAGTAGGTATTGTAATATATTTTTGCCCTGAGGGAGGGAAGGGAGATAAGGGGGGGATAGAATAGGGGAAGGAATAAAGGGCAGATTGGGGGGGAGAGCAGTAAAAAGGAAAACACTTTTGAAGGAAAGTGAATATGTTCTGCATTACTGCACAAGTATGACATATTGAATTGCTTGATTTCATAGGGAGGGTTGAGGAAGGAGGGAGGAAGAAAAATTTAGAACATGGTATTAGCTCAAAGACCTTAATCTCATCACAGTGGGCTCACAAATTGAATAACATTCACACCCAATTGGGAGGAGTAATCTATTTAACCCTACAGGAAAGTAGGAAGGGAAGAGGATAAGGAGAGAAGGGTGAAAAAAGGGAGTGCAGAACAGGGGAGGGGACAGTCAGAAGTAAAACACTTTTGAGGAGGAATAGGTTAAAAGAAGATTGAAATAGAGTAAATATCATGGGAAGGAAATAGGATGGAAGGGAATAGCTATGATGATTGATTATAATGGCAAAGTGTATGGTACCTACTTTGCTGGGCTAATATCAAGAAAATTATTTGTCAAATTTAAGGTACTATATGAAGGTTATGATGAACAGGATACTATCAGAAAAACATGGAAAGACCTACATGAACTGAAGCAGAGTGAAATGTACTGTATACCAAATAACAGCAATAATGTAAGATGGTCTGCTAGGAAGCATGTGGTTATTTTCAGCAAGGCAATGATCCAATATAACCCTGAAGGACTTGGGAAAATTGCAATCCATCTACAGAGAAAGAACTGACAGTATCTGAAAACAGATAAAAAAACCTAAAAAAAAAAAAGTTTCTATTTTTTGTTTTTGAAAATTCCTTAATTTGAAATTTTGGTTTTTGACTGTTTTCTCTCACAAGCTAGCTAATGTAGGAATGTTTTCCATGACTACTCATGTATAACTTATTTTGAATTGCTTGTGTTCTTGTGGGTGGGTGGGGGGGTAAGAAGGGAGGGGAGATGAGAAGTTGGAACACAAAGTTTTAAAAAATGGATGTCAAAATTTGTTATTACATATAATTTGGAAAATAAAATTCTATTCAGAAGAAAAATAAAACAAAAAAAATCAGTTGGAAGTTATATGATTTAATCCAATAAAACTTGTGAAAGAACAATTCAAAGAAATATGCAATAATTTCCTTAAAGATAATGACATTATAGAAATTTGGGAGGGATGCAGCCAAAACAGTCATTAACACATGCAAAAAAATACCCACTTTAATCAATAAAAGAGAGAAAGAATAAACTGATGAATTGGAAGTTCAGCTTTAAAAAAATTATTAAAAACATAATTAAACACTAAATCAGAAAACCTTAAAAATCAAACAAAAAGTGAACAAAACATTAATTAATAACAACAAAAATGTGTTTATATAAATTGATTTTGAAAAAACTTCTGACATCATACAACATCAATTTCTGTTGTTTTAAAGCACTAGCAAAAATATGAATATATAGAGATGTCCTTAAAGATAGCCACTTAGTGGCTATCTAAAACCAAGAGCAAGCACTAACTATAATGCGAACAAGCTAGGGACATTTCCAGTAAGATCAGTGGTAAAGCAAGAGCATCTTTTATCACCATTAATATTCTGTTTTGTGCTAGAAATGCTAGCTAATGCTTTAAGAAAAGAAATTTAAGGAATAAGCACAGGCAAAATAAAACTATCACTTATAGATAATATGAAGGTTTACTTAGAGAATCCAATAGAGTTAACTAAAAGCTAATTGAAACAATTAACAACAACAAAGTTGTAAGACTTAAAATAAACTGAAAAAAATTAGTATTTCTAAATGTTACCAACAAAACCCAATAGGAAGTGATAAAGAGAAATTCCATTTAAAATTACTACGAATATAAAATATTTGGGAGCCTACCTGCCAAGGAAATTATAGGAACACAATTACAAAATAACTGTTATCTAAATAATGAAAAATCTAAATAACAGGAAAAATATTAATTGCTCATGGGTAGATACAGCCAATATCATAAAAATTATAATACTACCTAAATTCACTTATTTCTTCAGTATCATAGAAATCAAACTACCAAAAGATTACTTGAGAGAGCTAGAAAAATTAACAACAAAATTCTGGAGGAAGAAAAGTTTTAAAATATGAAGGAAATCATTGGGAAAAAAGGAGTGTGAAGGAAAGGGGCCTAGCAGGATCAGATCTTAAACTATACTACAAAGTCATAATCTTCAAAATAACTTGGTACTAAGTAAGAAATAGAGAGCTTGTTCAGTGAAATTGATTAGATTTCATGCTACCCCAAGGGTTTGGGGGTTTGTTTGGGGTTTTTTTGGCATGCAGTTAAGAAAATTTTTTTTAATAGTTTACATCCTACATCCTATAAACACTACATCTCTTCTGGCTGCCCTATCTCTCTCCAAAACAAACAAGCAAACAAAAACCCAGCTACCATAGCTCTGGCTATCAATAGTAGCTTGAGTTTTAATGTGTATATGGTTCTACATAGAAGCCCCTATCTCTCTTTGAAACCTCTAGAAGTAAAAACAAAGCTCAATCCCATGAATGAATGTGAGAGTCAAAGATATACCTCTGAGGTGCCTTTAAAGTCACAAAGAATCATCTGAGAACTCAAGGAAGAAACAAAATGTTGGCAATACACCTTTTTTTTTTTTTGTGAGGCAATTGGGGTTAAGTGACTTGCCCAGGGTCACACGGCTAATAAGTGTTAAGTGTCTGAGGCTGGATTTGAACCCAGGTACTCCTGACTCCAGGGCTGGTGCTCTGTCCACTGTGCTACCTAGCTGCCCCCGGCAATACACCTTTAGTGCAATAGTCTTTAGTGATAAAACTTCCACTGTTGGTATAAAGGAACAGGTTTCCATGGTTTCAAGATAAAATTTCTGATTATAATGACTAAAATATGATTTGTGGAATTTTAAGGAATAGGAGATGTGTCAACATTTATTAATTTTTTTTATACAAATGGGAGTGTATTTTATTCCCTCTCTGAACCAAGTCTGATGACAGTAAGGTTGAAACAATGCTCACCCCTCCTTTCTTTCCCTCTATTGTAATGGGCTCTATGTGTCAGAACTTTTTAAAAATTAAAGTTAAATTTTATAAATTCCTCAACAGCCAATGTATGAGAGCTTTCACTTTGTTACGTATCAATTACAGAAGCAGAATGCCACAGTGGTGGCTCAGAGGCACCTCATGATCATTTATTTTATTTGGCACTTCAAGATGAAGCAGTACAGGGTCTCTGGTAGAGGCAGCCAGTTATTAAAATCCTGAATCACCCTGCAGCCTTCAATTACAGTGCACACCTCTTCTACTCAAGACTATTATGCCTATGATTAGGAACTTCCCATAGTCCCAAGGGCCTTTAGTGCATGAACTGGCAGTTGTCCTGGGAATAATACCTCAAGACGTAAGCTAAGAAGAAGCAAGGGAGATTGAAATAGTTTTATGACTGTCTACCCACTATCCATTGGCCTAATTTTAAGTGTCCTCTTGCTATATATCTGAATTCAAACTAATCAACTATAGAGCTGAAATGCTGCCATAGTCCAATCACAAGGCAATATTCCAAATTATATGCAATGGTTGTGTGGTTTCCATAGCAACCCTAGGAAAGCTTCAGGTCAAAATGATTGGTCCAGGTTGACATGACCAAAGGAATAATCCTCCCTTGAGGGACTTAACTAATTGCAATTAGACTGGCATAAGTGTAACAAGGCCCCAGGAGAAAGTTATGATTTCAGTTGCTTCTCCTTCTTGTTTTAATGATCATGAGTTAGTTCATTCAACAAAAATTCTAAAGATACAGATTGGGTGTATATACTACATACAAAACAATGTGGGAAGATACAAAAGCTCTTCTTTCTTCTTCTTTTGGCAGAGGACTGTGCATGATGTGCCTATGAGTTCTGAAATTACTGCATCCCTATTCACTATACACTATTTTAATCAAATAGATTAAAAATGAAACAAAGTATCCACGATGACATCTTTAAAATAGCATTAAGGTATAGGAGAAATAGACTGGGGGAAGAGGAAGGGGAGAGATAGTCTGGGGAGAGGTAGTTCACATGAAGGAAACAAGAAAAATGCTTATAGAGTGGAGTGGAAGAGGGGGAAGGAGTGGGGTAGTGAGTGAATGTTAATATCATCAGAATTGGCTCAAAGGCCTTGAAGGCAAAGGAGTCTTTACCCAGGTGCAGATAATATTTTTCTACTTGATTTCTGTCAATTTTGCATTGTTTCATGGCTTAATTAAATGCTCTTGCTATTGTACTCCAGTGTCTCTAGTATAGTCTAGTAAATAGAGGATAAATTTGCTGGTGCTTTGACCAAGATTTGAATAGTTGATTAACTCCCAGGAGCCATACTGAATCAGAAGTAGCTAGGAGAACCACATCAGGAAGGTGCTTACTGAAAGGTAATATTGGAAAGATGGATTCAGGCAAGATTATGGAGGTTTCTAAATGTCAGTCTAAGAAGTTTAGACTTTATCCTATAGATAATGGGAAATTGTTGATGGTGATTTAGAAAAACTAAGCTGACAGTCTTATGTTAGAATTATAACAATGCAGAATGGGAATAAAGGGATGAATTTGAGTTTTTAGAAAGGCAGAACATCTAGTTTTTCTATTTGATGATTGAATGAAGGATAAGGTAGCCAGTAGAGCCAAAAATCATATATTCATAACAAAGAATTCACTTTCTATCCTACTACAATGCCCTCATTTTATAGATGAGGAAACAAGGACCTAAAGGGAATAAGTGACTTGCACAGTATCGTTACATCATTAAAGCTTTCATTATGCCACAGTTTATCAAAAGATCTCACATCCTGGAATAAAATTCAGTAGAAGTCTACTGGTCAAAACTACATGTGTAGTCTGTTAGGGAAAATTCTAGGGATGCAGTCAGGAATCAGCAAATATGCAGAAAATGAGTGTGCATGACAAAACAATGAAGTCAAAATTCACATAAGCAATACAGGAAGGATAGGGATCAGGAATGCTTTTGAAGGATTTGGATAGTAGGAAAATTGGGCCCCTAGGGAGATAGTATGGGTAAGCAATGCAAGGGACCAGTAATAAGGGGACCTAAGTTCTGAAGCAAACTTCTGTTTCACTCAGAAAATATTGTCTCCTTCCTGCCAAAGAAGAAACAAATCATATCACAGAACTTGAGGGTAGAATGGGACCTTTGAAAACATCTAGTCTAACCCATATCCCCTATATAACTTTCATTATAATGTACTCAATAAATGGTCATTCAGTACTGTAATGATTGGAATGATGCCACCTACTGGAGACTGACTATAGGAAAGTTCTGCAATGAAGTGAAGGTCTTTGAGGGCAAGACCAGGAGTCTTTTCTTTGGCATCAGGAAGTGACATTTGCTGGTGGGGGGAAGAAGGAAGAGCCTGGCGCTCTGACTGGGGCTCTCTTTCCTGGGGACTCTGGCAGAGAAGGGAGCTAGAAATGTGCTCTCCCTTTAATAGATAGGAATCTAGGCCTTTCTCTTTCTCTTTACCAAATTCTTATTCTCCTTAATAAATGCTTAAAAGTCTAACTCTAACTAAAGCTTATAATTTATTGGTGACCACTCATTAGATATTTTAGACAGACTAGCTAGAATTTTAGCCTTAACAGTACCTTTGTATTAATGGTGTCTGAGGTTTTCCCCCTATGCCTTTGATGTCTTCCTCTCAGAAATCTTCAGAAATCTCTCATGCTCTCACAATTGGGCAACCTGAAGCATGGGTCTACTCCACTAAGAGTCAGCCTGCTACTTTATGATGTACCTCATTATGCATTTAGATAATTCTAATTGTTAGAGAGGCAGGTTTTTGTCCTGATTTCAACTATACATACACATACATGTAGATGTGAATACTTGTATGAATACATATGTGCATATTTATATAAATATGTATATATAAACCTGCACACACATAACTACAAATACGTGTACAAATATGTATACACCTAGGAATATGTGTATCTATCTGTAAACAGAGGCATATGTCTAAATATGTATATGTATGCACATACTTATTTGCACACATATTTGTATGCTTTTATATACATATATATTTATATTTGCCTAAGATACAATATCTATGTGTATATATGCATATACACACTAAAAGATAAGGGGCATATGTTGAACATCCATATCATAGTCTGAAACAATAAGCAATCATTCTTTTCACACTTGTTTTCCCCTGTGTTGATTAAGCCAAATTCTTCAAAATGGCTATGAATTTCATATCCTTCAAACTGCAATATCTTGATATCTTCATGCTACTTACATAGTGTCATATATAGATAAGAAAATCTAGAGAACATCAACATTCCTAATGATTGTCTCTTTGCCTTGGATGAACCCTCAGCTGCCTCTCACTTGGTGAGGATACATCTCTCTCTTTTGTATTGTTACATCTGATATTAACTGTTGGAGGTTCATTATACAAGGTTACATCTGTTGTATCCCCCAAGAACTCATAAATAAGGTGAGCTTAAATAAAGCCTATCCCTTTTCGGAAACAATTTAACCTTCAGGTGAAATCTGTTGGAGTGTTTCCTTCTATAACAGAAAGCTGCTCTCATGTAAATTAGAACAGCAGCTTTTATGTAGTGGCAAGAACAACAGTATTATGGTTCATTGACAGGCATTCTTGTGCTGGCACCAACCAGCTGTGTTTCTTTGGGGAATTCATTTGATTTCTCTGGAACTAATTTTCTTAATCAAAAAAATGGGGGCAGCTAGATAGTGCAGTGGATAGAGCACTGGCCCTGGAGTCAGGAGTACCTGAGTTCAGATCTGGCCTCAGACACTTAAAACTTACTAGCTGTGTGACCCTGGGCAAGTCACTTAACCCCAATTGCCTCGCTTAAAAAAAAAATTTTTTAAAAATGAAGAGTTTGCATTAGATGATATTTCACTTCCTGTCCAGGTCTAAAGCTGTGGGCATTCTGCCCTCAAACACCAATAAAATGGGATATCCTATTGCTTAAATACAAGGATGTATGAGGGTAGCAGGTCATGTAGTCCTCGAATCGGGTAAAATATATGAGGTAGATGAAGACATCAGTTGTTAAAGAGTTTGCGAGTTTATGGTTATTCAGTACTGTGGATGATTCTAAAGTATATATTACTAACATAGAGATCACATATAATGAGGTTGATCTCGTTCTGATTTCTCACTGGCAAGCTAGATTTTCTTATGAGCCTGGGATTAAACAGTTGCTCCATAAGGTTAAATCTTTGATTATTCTTGTTACCAAGCAAATACAAAATAGTGACTTAGGCCTGTTAGTGAATATCTGGAAACCCTAGTAGATACTGAGCTAGAAGGTAAGTGCTTTTTGACTGACTGAAAAGAATGGGCTCCTGAAGCCCTTTTAGAGTAGTAGTAGAATTTTAAAGTAGTAGAATTAGTATTAGACTTTAATTGAGGATACCATGGTCATCTCTGCTTCTGACTTCCTTGAGGAAGTCATTTAGGTAGAATGTCACAGTAGGGAAAGTGCTGTATTTGGAGTCAGAGAACCTGGATTGGAATCCCAGGCTTGCCTCTTATTTCATGTGTGACCTTGGAGAAATTATTAATCACTCTGGACTTAAAGTTTCTTCCTATGTAAAATGAGGGGGTTGAACTAGATGACTTCTAAAGTCTATCCTAACTCTAAATTTATGATCCTTTTATACATACACACACAAACACACAGTAGGAGAGAGAGAGAGAGAGAGAGAGAGAGAGAGAGAGAGAGAGAGAGAGAGAGAGAGAGAGAGAGAAGGACTGGGGGAGGACTGTTTCAAGCTTCAAACTTTTATGTTCAGGAACCATTTAGCAACTCCACTGACCATTGTTCTGGGTCACAGTTCCAGGACAAAGAGAATTATTTGATTGCAAGGAAGTAGGAACCATACACATGTAAGAGCCACAATGCAGATGAAGAGGGAAGTGAGTACACCTTTTCCTACTGTAACATGCTACCTAGGAGGGCTAGCTCTTGTGGCTGAAAGGGAGCAGGGATCCTCTGTGGGTAAAGATCAAAGCACAGACTAGGAGAGTAATGACAATTCCTCTCTCTTAATTATACTACCTTGGAAGTACAAAATAATTACAGACACTATGAACTAGCTTTGAAAATTTGCAATCTGGAAAAAAAAGAAGCATGGGACAGTACCTCCTCACCCTTGGTGAGTAGACCCCAACATTTAAAAAAAAGGACCATTCTGGGTGACATTGTTGGTAAGGAATGTTGTCTGGTAGCTCTATCTCTAGATAATGTAGGACTTCTGAACTCTGCTTCAGAGCCATGTGCTCTTAGAGACAACAGGATGCTGGGGGTTTCTGGGCTTGTGTTAAATGTGGTCAATGAGGGGCAGAGCCAAGATGGTAGAAGAAAGGCAGTGACTTCCCTGAGTTCTCCCCAAAACCCCTCCAAATACCTTCAAATTATGTCATAGGACAATTCCTAGAGCAGCAGAATCCACAAAAGGACAGGGTGAGATAATTTTCCAGCCAAAGACAGCTTAGAAGGTTCACAGGAAAAGTCTGTTTTACTAGGGGGAGAGTAGAGTACAGACCTGTATAGGTTGTGCCAGAATAGATGCAGCCCCAGGCAAGCCGGCCCAAAGAAACAGGCCTCGGGAACCTTGGAATCAGCTGCTGCAGCAGCTACTTCTGGAACTCAGCTCCTGGATGGTGAGAGGGGTGAGTGGTTGGCCAGGGGGAAATTACAGGGGTCTCTGCTGGCACTGAGGCAGAACTCTTTTGTTTTGCCCACTCTCAGACCTGGTAAGCAGTCTTGGGAGGTGGTACAGACACACCAGAGCTTGCAGTCACAGTGAAACAGGATTCTGTTTTGAGTTAAAAGGCAAGCAGGTCTGTGGTTGCTTGCAGAACAGAGCAAAGGCCAGGGGAATGGTGAATGTGCTTCTCCTTAAATTGTACCACCTTGAACCCCCTGAAGTTTGGGAAAATGCATCTTGGAAGCAGTGCCCCAATTTAAGAAGGAGCTAAAAGTCAAGAAATAGGCTAGGAAAAACAGCAGACAGAAAAATATGCTGACCATAGAAAGTTTCTATGGTGACAAGGAAGATCAAGGTGCACCCTCAGAAGAGGATAGCAAGGTCAGGGCTTGTACATGCAAAACTTCCAAGAAAACATATGAATTGTTCTCAGGCCATAGAAGGGTTCAAAAAGGACTTTAAAAATAAAGTAAGAGAGGAAGATGAAAAAAAGGAAAGATAAATGAGAAAGATTCAGGAAAGTCATGAAAAAAGTCAATAGCTTGAAAAGCCCAACTGGCCAAATAGAAAAGGAGGCACAAAAGTTCTTTGAAGAAAATAATAGCTTAAAAATTAGGATTGAGCAAATGGAAGCTAATGACTTTATGAAAAATCAAGAAACAATAAAACAAATACAAATGAATGAAACAATAGAGGGCAATATGAAATATATCCTTGGAAAAACAAAAGACCTAGAAAATAGATCCAGGAGAAATAATTTGAAAGTTATTGGACTACCTTGGGGCAGCTAGGTGGTGCAGTAGATAAAGCACCAGGCCTGGATTCAGGAGCACCTGAGTTCAAATCCGACCTCAGACACTTGACACATACTAGATGTGTGACCTTGGGCAAAACATTTAACTCTCACTACCCTGAAAAAAAAAGTTTTTGGAGTACCTGAAAACCATGATCAAAAAAAGAGCTTATACATCATCTTCCAAGAAATAGTAAGGGAAAACTTCCCTGAAATTCTAGAAAAAGAAGGTAAAATGGGAATTGAAAGAATCCACTGATCACCTCCTGAAAAAGCTCCCAAAATGAAAACTTCCAGGAATATTGTAACTACATTCCAGTGCTCTCAGGTCAAGGAGAAAGTATTTCAAGCAGCCAAAAAGAAACAATTCAAGTATGGTGGAGCCACAGTCAGGATAACACAAGATCTAGCAACTTCTACATGAAATATAATATGAATATAATACTCCAGATGGCAAAGGAACTGGGATTACAACCAAGAATCACCTACCCAGCCAAACTGAGTATAATCTTTCTGGGTAAAAACTGAGTATTCAATGAAAGAGAGGACTTTGGGGTTTTGTGATGAAAAGACTTGAGCTGAATAGAAAATTTGACTTTCAAATACAAGACCTTAGAGAAACATTAAAAGGTAAACAGGGAAGGGGGCAGCTAGGTTGAACAGTGGATAAAGCACCAGCCCTGGATTCAGGAGGACCTGAGTTCAAATCTGGCCTCAGACACTTGACACTTACTAGCTGTGTGACTGTGGGCAAGTCACTTAACCCTCATTGCCCTGAAAAAAAAGGTAAACAGGGAAAAGAAAACAAAAGGGATATTAAAAGGTAAAACTGTTTACATTCCTACGTGAGAAAATGATACTTGTAACTCAGAAGAACTTTCTAATTTTTAGGGCAGCTGAATGGAATATATTTAGACAGAGAACACAGCTGTGAGTTGAACATGAAGGGATGATATCTTAAAAAAAATAAAATTAAGAGGTGAGAGGAATGTACTGGGAGAAAGGGAAAAGGGGAGGTGGAATGGCGTAAAGTGTCTCACATAAAAGAAGCAAGAAAAAGCTTATGGAGTGGAGGGGAAGATGGGGAAGTAAGTGAGCCTTACTCTCAACAGAATTGGCTCAAATAGGGAATAACATAACAGTCAATTAGGTATAGTAATCTATTTTACCCTGCAGGAAAGTAGGAGGGGAAGGGGATAATGGGGGGAGGGATCAAAGAAGGGAGGGCAGATTGGGAGAGGGGTCAGTCCAAAGTAAAACACTTTTGAGGAGGGATAGGGTGAAAGAAGATAGAAAATAGAGTAAATATCATGGGAGGGAATAGGATGGAGGAAAACACAGTTAGAAATAGTAATTGGGAAAAATAGTAACTGCAAAAAAAAAAGTAGAGGCAAGAGCAATGAAAGATGATGATGATTAGGAGGATAAGGATGTTGAGGAGGAAGAGGATGATGATGGTGGTGGTGGTGGTGGTAGTGAGAGAAGTAGGGAAACTTCATTTTGCTAAAAGTTACCACAGACAATGAAGTATCATTAATACGAAACATACATATACTGAAGGGCAGGACATCTACATTCTTTTTCTTTTTATTTTTTTGAACATCTATATTCTTAAGGAAAAGTTAAATGAGTTACATTAGGAAATAGACAGTAAAATTATACTAGTGGGGTACCTGAATTTATCCCTCTCAGAAGTACATACATCTAACTATGAAATAAACATGAAGAAAGTTAAAAAAATTAATAGAATTTTTGATATGTTAGATATGATAGATATCTCGAAAATATCTAATGAGAATAGAAAGGATTATGCCTTTTTTTTAGTAAATGGCACCTTCACAAATAACTATTAAGTATTATGGCATGAAAACCTTTTAACCAAATTTAGAAATACAATAAAAATTACATTGAGTAATTAATTTGGTATGATTTATAGGTGATGATGTGAAGTTGACTATTTTTGTTCAGCTAAACTTGGCCTATAGTTTATAGACTCTATTCTCTTCCTTTTTTGGAAAGTTACAATAACATTTTCCTTTATCTTTTCTTTGGTGTCTCTGCCATTGCCCACAATTTCAAATATAATTATGTTTGACTCACAATAGCTCAGTGATCATATTCTCCAGTTTTTTATTATCCAAGGATAGAATTCACCTAAGTCAAATGACTTGAATTTGTCAAGGTCAGCTTGTTCTTTATCTTCTCATTAATTTTGGGGGGTGTATTGATTTTATATTTTCCATTCTTGTTCTGTTCTTCCCCAATAAAAATTCATTCTCCTTATAGAAACCAAAACAAAACAAATATTGTTCAGTAATGCTTTTTTTTTCTCTTATTCATTGATTAGCATCTTTCCACTCTGAGCAACAGTACTATCCTTTCTTTGATCCACTTCCCTCCCAAATATAGCTTTATTTTAAAAATTGCTTTATTTACCTTTACTAGGCAACCCCAGCTCATATTGAACTTTAGCACTCCTAGTATTATTTGTACAGGACAATGAGACACCTTTGTATTCATTCTCTGCTACATGTCATTGTTTGCATCTTGTTTCAAAAATATAAACTGGTTGGAATGTCACCATGTATTGAATTTCCATTTTTTCCCCTCCTCCTCACTATTGTTTACCTGGTTATTTCTGTTTCCCAGATTCTTCATCTATATACTCTTTTTGTTCAGGTAACTTGAAACATGGGCCAATGGCAAAACAGCTTCTATTTTTTTCTGATTACCTTTATCCAAATACTGTCAGCCACACTTTCCCACTCTGGTTCTTAGATTTATTTATATGAGAATGCTGTTTTAATATACAACACTACCCCCATACATATGTTCCTTTTTCTTTATTCTGCATTTTAAATAATAAAATATATGCATCCATTTCCATGTTCTACTCACATATTTCATCACATGAAGTCACTGTTATATTTAGGAGAGCATATGAGTTGTTTTTGCATTAAGATCTACAGTTCATCTTGTTTATTGCTAAACTTTGGGTAGTTGTGTATAGATACTGGATTATCCAGGTTTTACTCCTGGCATCGTTCTTGGTTTTTATATCCTGTTAACTTGGGTGGCTCAACTGTTATTATTCTTTCAACACGGTAGGTTTTGGGGGTTTTTTTTGCCTTTTCAGTACTACTTTCTACAGTAACTCTTGTTGAGTATAGGTTTTTAAGTTTCTCCCCAAAAGGGACACAGTCTTATTTCCTACCACATGAGTTCTGTTTTAGGAAAAATGAAATAATCTCTTTTCCCTGAATATAATCACCTAGTTTCCCATCTTTCAATTTTTGTTCATGTTGGTGTTTTTCCTATCTTTCTTTAACCCATGTTTTGCCATCTATCCCGATCTATCCTTCCGGATCCAGTCATCTCCTTATATAATCCTCCCAGAAAGATACTCTCTCTTTCCCATAGCACTTGCTTTATACCACTTGTATTCAGTTTAAGAACTCAACAAACATTTCTTAAGGACCTACTATTTTCAAAGTACTGTTTTGGCACTCAATGACACTTATCACAAATTTTCTCACACTATTAGTTCTATGTTTCCTTTGAGGCAGTTAGGTGGTAAAGTAGATTATTGTTTTTAGAATCAGGAAGAACTGGGTACAAATCCTACCCCAGATAATGCCTAGTCATGTGACCCTGAGCAAATCAAGTAACCTAATCCTTGTCTCTTAGATTGGGACCTCCTTAAAGGTGGTGCTGATTTTTGTGTCTTTGTATCCTCTGAACTTAGCAAAGTACCCAGAATGTAATAGGTACTTAAATAAATACTTGTTTACTTGATATCACGGACAATTTAATATATGTCTAAAGCATTGTGAACTTAAAGTACAATATGAACATGATTATTATTATAGACTATAATATCTTGTGCTTTATTCATTTTTGTATCTTACAGAAAAAAATAGCAGACTGTATTACATATGTTGGCTGCCCAAATCAAATTACTGGAGCACGTAGTGGATTTAGATTAGAGATAAACTCAGATGGCAATGGCAAATTCTTCCTCAGAAAGGTTAGGATTGAAAGTGTAGTAGTGAATTCAATTCAATCCATTTCAACAAACATACTCAATTGAGTTAGTTGAATTAAGGTCATGTAAAGGATGAACTGGGGCTTATAGGCTGTAGGCCCAATTGACCCTGGATTAAATGAAATTATTTTCATTAGCTCAATTTGAAATTGCTGAAAAATTTCACACATGTGGTCCCCAGATGCTTGGCTTATTTTCTGCATGCACTAGCCATCATGCTCAATAAAACATAGTTTACAACCCTATCAATAAATTAAGCTTGGCTTACATTGGCTCTCAGCTATTGAGGGAAGGGCAATTGAATAGGGTCTCTCTTGGGGCTTCTAGTTCATTTTGCTTGCTGGCCTAGGCTTCTGATCCTAGATTTTCATGTGGCATTCTGGAATGCACACTCTTATCCATACCTAAATTAAATACAGATAATACCAAAATGAAGGAGTAACCAAGCTGAACCCTTTAGAAGGAATGCATTTGGAAAAAAAAGTCAACTATTTTACATAACGTTGTTTCTACCCACTTGTCAAGCAAGCTGGTTTAGAAAGATGTGGTCAGATTATGTGAAAAGTCATTTTCTTATAACACCATCACAGAGAGGTCAATAATAAGGCATTCACTAATGTATCCAGGGTCCCAGAATTAGGGCCAAATTCATTTCTGCCAATGATAGCAGGGATAAGTGCATTCCCTGTCAGTAGGATTGAAATACAACCAAATTTGAACTGACGATTTAATCTAAGCAGTCAAACATGGACTTACTCCAACCTTCATTGTCCTACAAAAACTGTGTGATGCCTCGTAAAGATAACTATGTCTCTAGTAATTTTATGGACTAAGGCAGCATGTAGAAGTGATATATAGCACTCGTACCCCCTTTCCCCCACCCAATTTCTCCATTTAAAAACTTAGTCTATATAATTTTGGACCACCATGCAAGCTGGGAGAAATTTTCCAAGAGTAATGAGTAAAGAAAAAGAATCAAAATTCTCTCTTTTAGCAAATGGCCTTCTTTTGTACTGAAGAGAACACATGAAAAAAGAGGCATCAGAATGAAAAAAAACAAAGCAATGTACAATGGATTCTCAATTATCTAAGTTTTAGATTACATGGGCATTATAGCTTCATCTATCTCATTATATAGCCTGATCAAATCAAGGGGCTGCTTTCACTTTTTTTTCTTTTTTTCTTTTTTCAATATTTAAAATTTTATTTTCACAAATTCCATTTAAAATAAAAATTTTGACATCAAAATTTTTTTTAGGTGAGGCAACTGGGGCTAAGTGACTTGCCCAGGGTCACACAGCTAGTAAGTGTTAAATGTCTGAGGCCAGATTTGAACTCAGGTACTACTGACTCCAGGGACAGTGCTCTATCCACTGTGCCACCTAGCTGCCCCTTTGACATCAAATTTTAAAAACTTTGTGTTCTAAATTCTCTTCCTCCCTCCCTTCCTCCCAACTGCTCCCCCAAGAACTCAAGCAATTCAATATAAGCTATACATGAGCAGTCATGCAATACATTTCCACATTAGCCAGGTTGTGAAAGAAATCATACAAAACCAAAACTTCAGATAAAGGAACTAACAAAAAATTATGCTTCAACCCATATTCAGATACCATCAGTTCTCTCTCTCTAGATGAACTGCATTTTTCATAAGACCTTCAGAGTTGTCTTGGATCATTGCATTGGTGAAAATAACCAAGTCACTCACAGCAGATCTTCTTACAATATTGCTGTTATTTTGTATTCAGTACATTTCACTTTGTATTAGCTCCTGTAGGTCTTCCCAGGTTTTTCTGATAGCATCTTTGCTCATCACTTTTTTTATAGTTAACTACATTTACATAGTACTTTAAAGAGAGATTTCCTTACAGTAAATCCAAGAGGTTGATTATTGCAACAGTAATAGATAACATTTATATAGTAAGATATAGATGAGAAATAATTTTCTTTACAATAGCCCAGCAAAGTAAGTACCACACATTTTGTCATCATCATCAATCATCAATCAATCAACACCCATCAATCCTCATTATCATCAACCTCAATCAGTCCTGCTTTTCATAAATCAATCTTCCTCTTTGTCAATCAGTCCTCATCATCAATCAATCCACACTTTCATCCAATCATCAATCCATCTACCCATTCATCAATCATCATCATCATTTTATATAACTCTTGCCTCTGTTTCAAAATTTTTTTCACAGTAACTATTAACTGTTTCCCTCCATCCTATTCACTTCCCATGATATTTACTCTATTTTCTATCTTCTTTCACCCTATCCCTCCTCAAAACTGTTTTGCTTCTGACTTCCCCCTCCCCCACTCTGCCCTTCTTTCTTTCACCCCTCCCTCCTTATCCCCTTCCCCTCCTACTTTCCTTCAGGTTTAGATAGATTATTCCACCCAATTGAGTGTGTATGTTAATCTATCATTGAGCCAACTCTGATGACATTAAGGTCTTTGAGTCAAATCTGATTAGTTTAAGGCTCATTCACTGCCCCACTCCTCCCCCATCTCTCCTCACACTCCAGAAGCCCTTTCCTGTTTCTTTCATCTGGGATTTTGACCTATGCTACCTTTCCCCTTCCCTCTCCCCCAGTGCAATCCTCCAACCCCTTAATTGTAGCCCAAAGATATCATCATGGAGCAGATAGGTGAAACAGTGGGACTTGAGCCCACATCCAGCCTCAGACACACAAAAAAATCACCAACTCCATGTCCTCAGTGATGCCACCCAATCCTGACCACCAAAACAAACAAACAAAAAAATACAAACAAAAAATAAGTTCTTTATAGACATCATCCCTTCAAAATCAATTCCCACCTGTGCCGTCTAAGTTTATTTCTATCATCTGCCCTAATACTGAGAAAGTTCTTATGAGTTAGACATATAGTCTTCCCATATAAGAATGTAAACAGTTTAACCTTTTAACATCTCTCATGATTTAGTTTTCCTGATTACCTTTTTATGCTTCTCAAGGGTCTTGTATTTGAAAGTCAAATTTTCTATTCAGTTTAGGTCTTTTCATTGCAAGTACCTGAAAGTACTATTTTTCATTAAAGTCCCATTTTTTTCCCCTGAAAGATTAAACTCAGTTTTGCTGTGTAGGTCATTCTTGGTTGTAATCCCAATTCCTTTGCCATCTGAAATATATTCGATATCCTCTGATACTTTAATGTAGAAGCTGCTACATCTTGTGCTATTCTGACCATATCTCCACAGTACTTGAATTATTTCTTTCTGGCTGCCTGCAATATTTTCTCCTTGACCTGGGAGCTCTGGAATTTGGATATAATATTCCTGGAAGTTTTCATTTTGGGATCTCTTTCAGGAGGTGATCAGTGGATTCTTTCAATTTCTATTTTACCTTCTGCTTCTAGAATATCAGGGCAATTTTCCCTGACAATCTCTTGGAATATGATGTCTAAGCTCTTGTTTTGATTATGGTTTTTCAAGTAGTCCAATAATTTTCAAATTATCTTTCCTGGATCTATTTTCCAGGTCAGCTATTTTTCCAAGAAGTTATTTCACATTGCCCTCTATTTTTTTATTCATTTGGATGTGCTTTATTGTGTCTTGGTTTCTCATAAAGTGACTAGCTTCCAACTGTTCAATGCTAATTCTTAGGTAATTATTTTCTTCAGAGAGCTATTCCATTTGGCTTTTCAAGGTGTAGACTTTTTCTTTCATGACTTTCTTGCATCACTCTAATTTTTCCTCTACCTCTCTTACTTTATCTTCAAAACCCTTTTGGGGCACTTCTATGTACTGAGGCCAATTCACATTTCTCTTGGAAGCTTTGAATATAGGAGCCCTGACATTGCTATCCTCTTCTGAGGGTGCACCTCAATCTTCCTTATCACTAAAGAGACTTTCTATGGTCCACATATTTCTCTGTCTGCTCATTTTGCCCACCTATTTCTTGACTTTTAACTCCTTCTTAAAGCGGGGTACTGCTTCTAGTATGCACTGTCCCAAGCTTCAAGGGCTCCAAGGTCGTATGATTTAAGGAATGGAAGTTTTTTTACTCACCTGGCTTGTGTTCTTGTCTGTAAATAACCCCAGGCCTACTTACTATTCAACCAGACAACAAAATTTTGTTTGCTGTGCTGGATAGCTCCACTGAGCCTGTGCTGTGCCTCCACCTTGGCTGCTTCTCAAGATTGCTTCTAGGTTCTCAGCTGGAATAGAACAACTGAATTCCACCTCAGGTCCAGCAGAGATCCCTGTGATCTCCCCATGGCCAACAACTCAACCCTCTCACCAGACCATGAGCTTAGTTCCAGAAGATGCTGGTGCTGTAGCTGCTTTGGAGACTCCTGGGATACATTTCTCTGGCATGGCCTGACTTGGGATAGATCTGTCTTAGGCTCAATTTGAGTCTGGGCAGCCAGCCTGGAGCTGGATCTGTGTTGGTGCTGCACAACTGCAGGGTTGGGCTCCACTCCCACCCCTGCAAAGCCAGGGTCTTACCTACATTTCTAAGCCATCTTTGATTGGAAAATTATCTCAGCCCATCCTTTTATGGGTTCTGCTGCTCCAGGAATTGTCTTATGACATTATTTGGAGTCTTTTTGGAGTGACTGCATCAGGAACTCTGAAAGCTTACTGCCTTTCCTCTGCCATCTTGGCGCCACCTCCTGCTTTCACTTTCACATGATAGAAGACCAAGACCTGCCTTCAAGTTGTAGTAATAGTTGTCATCATGATAATTATTACTATCATCATAGTAGTTGTCATCATCATTATTGTAATCATCACCATCACTACATAGATAGCCCAAACAAGGGATTTTTTCTCTCACCCATGCTCCCAGACACTGAGCACTGAGATAATACTCAATGAGGGGAAGAGAATGTGCCATTCACAAGGTGAAACAGGGTCTCCATAAGCAACTATTGGTAAGAATGCTCTGTCCCCAACCTCTCAGGAAGTTAGGCCTTTATAAGCCTTCTAATAATTTCAATATAATTTTATTGATACCTTAATTTTTTACATTTCCCTATATAGCCCTCTAAGAAAGCAATATATATAACAAAGAGTAAAACAGAGTGAGAAGAAAAAGATACAGTTCAACAAAATTGAATAATATCTAAATACAATCTGGCAATATATGTTGGATTTTATGACCTCTTCTAATGCCCCACCTCTGCCAAGAATTTGAGGATATTACCTGTTCATGTCTCTTCTTTGGGGCCAAGCTAGGTTATTATAACTTCAGAGCATTCAGTTTTGGTTGTTTTGCTCTTTTTGTTCTTTCCATTCACTTGATAATTCAGTTCTACTTTTGTATTTGAAATTTAAGAAATTTTATTGGAGGATAGGAGGAAGAGTGGTATGTTTGTCCTTCAACAGAAAGAAACTTTCATGGAGGGGACTGAAAAAAAAAAGTCTAAACTTACTATCCCTACATTGGGGCAGCTACATGACAATGGATAAAGCACTGGGCTTGGAATCAAGAAAACTTGAGATCTAAAATACCCTCAAACAATCAATAGGTGTGCAATCCTGGACAAGTGATTTAACCTCTGTTTGTCTTAATCCATTGGAGAATGAAATGACAAACCACTCCAGTATCTTTTGGGGGGGAGCAGTTAGTTGGTGCAGTAGATAGAGTGTCAAGCCTAGAGTCAGGTAGATGAGTTCAAATCCAGCCTCAGACACAAGTAGTTGTGCTACCCTTAACTCTGCTTGCCTCAGTTTCCTCATCTCTAAAATGAAGTGGAGAAGGAAATGGCAAACAACTCTAGTATCTTTGCCATGAAAATTCAAAAAAGGGGTCACAAGATGTTGGACAAGACTGAAAAAATGACTAAAATCAACAACAATAACAACAACCCCTTAAACCCTCAGAGAATTGTGTTACAGCTAGAAGGGAATTTAGGGATCACCTAGTGCAAGTATATTTTATAGTAGAGAAAATTTAGGCTCTAAAGAGGGTAATTAATTTGCCCAAGGTCACAAAGGTTTTTTCAACTCTTTAAAATGGAACCTAAGTTGAGGTGGAGTCAAATGGAACCTTCATCTCCTTTACTCATAGGCTATCAGAACTAATGATAAATGCTTGAGCCTTCCTTTCTTTGAAATTAGCTCAAACAGGAAATAACATATGTACTCAGTTGGATATAGAAATATATCTTAACCTACTGGGAAATAGGAATGGAAGGCAATAAAAGAAAGGAGTGGCTAATAGAGGAGAGGGTGGAGTGGGGGAGGAATGCAAAATACTTTTTAAAGAGGGAGAGGGAGAGAAGGATAATGGAAGGGGGGGGAACAGAATAGGATGGATGGAAAAACAATTAGATGACTTAGTGGATAGAATGCCAGGGGATAGGATGCTTGGGTGAGGAAGACCTGAGTTGAAATATGGTCTCAGACACTTAATAGCTGTGTGGCCCTGAAGAAGTTACTTAACCCTTGTTTGCTGAAGTTTATTCATCTGTAAAATGAGCTGGAGAAGGAAATGGTAAACTAATCCAGTATCTTTATTAAGAAAACCTGAAATTTGGTCCCAAAGAGTCAAACATGACTGAAAGGACTGAAGAGAAACAACAATCATAAGTGGGAAGGGGAATGGGATAATTCTGTGTTCTAAATTTTCTTCCTTCCTCCCTCCTCAACCCTCCCTATGAAATCAAGCAATTCAATATGTCATACTTGTGCAGTAATGCAGAACATCTTCACCTTCCTTGAAAGTGTTTTGCTTTATACTGCTCTCTCCCCCCATCTGCCCTTCCCTCCTTCCCCCTACCCCCCTTATCACCCTCCCCTCCCTCAAGGCAAAAATATATTACTATACCTACTTGAGTATGTAGGTTAGTCCTTCTTTGAGCCAATTCTGATGATATTAAGGTTCACTCATTCCCCAATTCCTTCCTCCTCTTCCCCTCCCCTCCATAAGCTTTTTTCTTGTTTCCTTCATGTGAACTACCTCTCCCCAGACCATCTCTCCCCTTCCCCCTCCCCCAGTCTATTTCTCCTACTCCTCAATCCTATTTTAAAGATGTCATGATGGGTTAGTTAGGTAGCACAGTGGACAATGTGCCAGCCCTGGACCCAGGAGGCCCCAAGCCCAATTCTGGTCCCAGACATAAGATACCCAACCCTGTCTGCCCCATAAAGAACAAAAAAAAATGCTTTACAAACATCCTTTCATATTCAATTCAGACCTGTGTCCTCTGTGAATTCCTTACTGAGATAATTCTTATGAGTTCAAAGTATTATCTTCCCATGTAAGAATATAAACAGTTTGATCTTTTAATATCCCTCATGAAGTCTTTTTCCTGTTTACCTTTTTATGCTTCTCCTGGGTCTTGTATTTGAAAGTAAAATTTTCTATTCCGTTCAGGTCTTTTCATCACAAATGCCTGAAAGTCCTCTTTCTCATTGAAATTCCATTTTTCCTCTGAAATATTATGATTAGTTTTGCTGGGTACATGATTCTTGCCTGTAGTCCCAGTTCCTTTGCCCTCTGGAATATCATATTCGATGCCCTCTGTTCCTTTAATGTAGAAACTGCTAGATTTTGCTTTATCCTTATTGGAGCTCCACAGTATTTGAATTCCTTTTTTCTAGCTGATTGCAATATTTTTTCTCCTTGACCTGGGAGTTCTGGAATTTGGCTATAATATTCCTGGAGGTTTTCCTTTTGAGATCTCTTTCAGGAGGTGATTGGTGGATTCTTTCAATTACTATTGTAGCTTCTGCTTCTAGAATATCAGGTCAATTTTTCCTCACAGTCTCTTGGAGGATGGTGTCTAAGCTCTTGTTTGGTCATGGTTTTCAGGTAGTCCAATTATTTTTAAATTATCTCTCGTGGATCTGTTTTCCAGGTCAGCTCTTTTTCCAAGGAGATATTTCACATTTCCCTCTATTTTTTTCTTTCAATTGGATTTGCTTTACTGTGTCTTGGTTTCTCATAAGGTCACTAGCTTCCATTTGTTCAATCCTAATTCTTAGGCAATTCTTTTCATCAGACAGTTTTTAAATCTCCTTTTCCATTTGGCTTTTCAATTAACTCAAAGACCTTAATCTCATCAGAGTGGGGAATAACATTCACACCCAACTGGGAGGAGTAATCTATTTAACCCTACAGGAAAGTAGGAGGGGAAGAAGATAAGGAAGGAAGGGTGAAAGAAGGGGAGTGCAGAGCAGAGGAGGGAACAGTCAGAAGTAAAACACTTTTAAGGAGGAATGGGTTAAAAGAAGATAGAAAATAGAGTAAATATCATGGGAAGGGAATAGGATGGAGGGAAATAGTTATGCTGATTGATTATAATGGCAAAACATATGGTACCTAACTTTCTGGGCTATTATGAAGAAAATTCTCTGTCAAGTTTAAGGTACTATATACAGGTTATTATGAACAGGATACTATCAGAAAAACCTGGAGAGGCCTACATGAACTGAAGCAGAGTGAAATGTACTGTATACAAAATAACAGCAATAGTATAAGGTGATCTGCTGGGAAGCATGTGGTTATTTTCAGCAAGGCAATGATCCAATATAACCCTGAAGGACTTATGAAAATGGCAAGCCATCTACAGAGAAAGAACTGACAGTATCTGAAAACAGATGGAAACACATTTTTAAATTTTTTTTTTCATTTTTCCTCTTTGACAATTCCTCAGTCTGAAGTTTGGAGGTTTTTTTGACTGTTTTCTCTCACAACCTAGCTAATGTGGGAATGTTTTCCATGACTACTCATGTATAACTTATTTTGAAATGCTTGAGTTCTAGTGGGTGGGCATGGGAATGGGGGAGGAAGAGAAGTTGGAACACAAAGTTTTAAAGAATTGATGTTAAAATTTGTTTTTACATACATTTTGGAAAATAAAATTCTATTCAAAAAAAAAAAGAAAGAAAGTGAATGGGATAAATTCACCCATAAAACAGAAGCAGCTAGCAGAATGGATTATATAATTTAGACAGAAAGGGTGATACCATAAGCAAATTAGGGGAACATAGAATAGTTTGTCAGATCTATAGATAAGGGAAGAATTTATAACCAAACTAGAGATAGAGAGAATTTTGAGATGTAAAATTGATAATTTTGATAATAGCAAATTAAAATGTTTTTGCACAAGCAAAACAAATGAAACCAAGGTTAGAAAAACAGAAGAAAATGGGGGAAATTTTACATCAAAAATAATTAATAAGACTTCATTTCTCAAACATATAGAAAAGAACTAAGTCAAATTCGCAAGAAGACAAGTTGTTCTTTAATCGATGAAGGAGAGGAACAAGCAGTTTTCAAATGAAGAAATTAAAGCTATCTATAGTCATATAAAATGTCCTAAGTCACTATTGATTAGAGAAATGCAAACTATTCTGAGGTACACTACACACCTATCAGACTAACTAATATGACAGAAAAATCAAAATGACAAATGTTGGAGATGGTGTTGGAAAATCAGAACACTAATTCATTGTTGGTGAAGTTGTGAACTAATCTAAGCATTCGAGGGAGCCATTTGCAACTATGCTGAAATAGCTTTAAAACTGTATACCGTATGACCCAGCAATACTACTACAACTAGGTCTATATCCCAAAGAGATAAAATAAGGTTATATTTAATTTATATTTAAATATTTATATCAGAAGTATTTGTAGCCGCTCTTTTTTGTGATGGCAAATAAACACAGAGGGGAGCTAGGTGGCACAGTGGATGGGACCCCAGCCCTGGATTCAGGAGTACCTGAGTTCGGATCCGGCCTCAGACACTTGACACTTACTAGCTGTGTGACCCTGGGCAAGTCACTTAACCCCTATTTCCCTGAAAAAAACAAAAACAAAAAAACCCACAGGTTTTGGAATACTCCTCTGAAAGATACATTGCCAGTGTGAGTGGAGTTAGGAAGATAAAGGATTAGCCATCCAAAGTAAATATCAGTACTCAGGAAGTCTTCCATCATGAAGTATTCCATGATAAGGTAAGAGCTTTCTGGAAGGTGACACAGGAAGCTGCTAAAAAATGATGTCATTTTTTTTTTAGGCAATTGGGGTTAAGTGACTTGCCCAGGGTCACACAGCTAATAAGTGTTAAGTGTCTGAGGCCGGATTTGAACTCCGGTCCTCCTGACTCCAGGGCTGCTGCTCTATCCACTGTGCCACCTAGCTGCCCCGATGTCATACTTTTGTATCGCTGTATTTGTTAGCATCTCCTACCTTCTTTTCTGTTCTTTTTTCACTTTAAAAATGAAGGGCAGATACAAAACACAGGGCCATTTTTCTGTCTCTTGCCAAGGCCACCACAGCCTTATAAATCATGCCCTTCTTACTGATCTTTTTCTCCAAACTTAGGGCACTTTGGTTTTCAAACAAGTGATACTGCTTGTTAGTAGAACTGTGCACTCCTACATAGCCTTTCAGCTTGTTGAAACATACCAGAATTGGCATACTGTTGACATAGTCTTCAAGAATCCTGGACAATCTACTTACTATGATAAAGTACCAGGATGTAACTCTTGAGTTTGCTCAGGTAAGAATGGAATTGCAAAGAAACCTTTTCTCTTCAAAGCCAGGCATATAAATACATATGTATGCAGTTACTCCAATATATATATATATATGTATACAATGTATACATGTGTGTATATAGATATAGCTATAGATACAGATAGATATACACATACCAATGTGAGTGTGTATATGGGTGTATGTGTGCTAAAATTACAGGAAATTCTGAAAGCCCAGCTTCAGAACATTTTGCTTTATTTGTAGAAGTTATCACCTCATCAGGAAAGCATCTGTTATCCAGTCACCTTTATTAAGCCCACTGCCAAGTATCATTAGCACAGCTGTGTGTGTGATAATGTTCCATCCATTTCATTGCTAAATTTCATAACCGTCTATCACCAGAGAAGAGCCTCAGTTTTAATAAAAACGCAACGGAATATGAAAATGAGAGGCAACTCTCCCCCTGGTGTGTTCCCCCAGCTCACTATGTTCCTGCAATAAATTGGGCCTGACTGCATCAACTCTGGAATCCCAGCTGCATTATTATTTATGAACTTTTAAGAGGGGGCTTGTTTATGAATAATCAAATTAGAATCCCAGGTGTTTACATGGGGCTCCCAAACGTGCTTCACTCACATTTTGGATAGCAACCACTTTACCCGGCCACTGAAGTGCGTTTTAGACATCTCCCAAGCTGATAATTGCTTAGCCCAATTCCACAGCTTCACCTCAGTCCTCTAGGCAGTAATGGATGTTAGGTTTTTTCCCCCATTAATATAAAAATAAAGCCTGTCAGAACAGCTGCATCTTTCTGCCAGAGATGATGCTAGCTTTGTCTTGAATTTCAGTAGCAGAAATTTTACTCTTTCAACAATTTTGATTCATGCACAGTGAATTCAAATCACAGGTGTTAATAGGTGACTGTCTTCTTTTTAGTCACTATCATATTCAGGACTAAAACAGAACAAATCAAGAATATAACTCTGTTAGTGTGTGGACCTGCAGGACCCTTTTCAAAAAATGCACAAAGCTATCTAGCTGACTCTGCCTAATTTTGGCATCTTGTGCTATAATCATTAGAAGATTCTAGTGGCCTCTTTTACCCTGGCATTAGAGCGTGTCCATCATTCTGTGGCAGTAGGAGTCACAACAGACTGGCTGGGGCTGGCAACAGACAGCACTTTTGGCTTTGGGGAATTCGAGTGTAGTTCACTTTAAAGAAAAAGATTCTGGCTTCTCCAGGCATCACACAGACTTCCTTTTGATTTCCACATGGAGCCCATTGACTTCAAAGTAGCCTTTCAGGATCAGACAGAGGGCCAGAGTTTCTTCCTCTGGCCCAATTCCTTGAGTCTTCTCTGTAAAGCACAGTTTTTTGAAGTCAGTAGGAGTTCTGGGCAGAAAGCAAATCAACAGGGTGCAAAGAGAACCCAGAGGCTAGACTCAGTCATTCTTATAGGGCTGATTACTAGTCCCACAAGAGGAGCCTGGTAAACTCTTTGTCAGTCTACCATGGCATCAGCTTCTGAACAAGAAGTCAAGATGGCAGAAGGTCTTGCTGTGAAAGAAGCCATGTTACATTTCAAACTCAAATCTTCCCTTTTAACAAGTGCATATTTCTAGGTACTAAATGATGGCAAACTCTTAGGCACAAGATCATAGATTTAGAGCTGGAAAGGACCTTCTGTTGCAACCCCCTCATTTTACAGATGAATAAACTGAGGCTTAAGGTTAAATGAATTATCCATGGTCATAGAAGGAGTAAGTGTCAAAGGCAGGGTTTGAACCCAGATCATTAGTCTCCAGAGTCAGTACTCTTTCCACTGTATAAGATAATGTAGTGGACAGAGGGCTAGACTTAGGAAGAACTGAGTTCAAATTTTTCATCTGATACTCATCTGTGTGACCTTTGGCAAGTCACTTAAGCACTCAGCTTCAGTTTTCTCAATTGTAAAATAGGGTTCAAAATAGCACCTCCCTCTCAGCCCTGTTGTGAGAAGCAATTGAGATAATATAGACAGTGCAGGGTGCAAATCTTAAAGTGTTACATGAAAGCAAGAAATTATTCCTATTATCAACACTGTCTCCATTGACTGGGTGAGCAAATATTTAATGAGTACCTACAATGATACTCCACATTAACCACCAATAATATTATGAAGATGTGATGCTCTTTCGTAGCTACTCCTACTGTCCCACATGCATACATCTTGTAAGCTGTTAGAAAATATCAAGACAATCCCCATAACTGAATTCTCACAATACTACCTTATCCCACTATACCTTTTGAAAGTACCATATAGCAAAGATCTGGAAACAAAGACGATGCCAATTGAAAATTGCTAAATATAAATAGAATGTTATGGATAAAGCATATGACTAGGAGTCAGAAAGATCTGAATTTTAATACTTCCTTAGACACTTACTAGTTGTGTGATCCATGGTAACTTAACTTATTCAAACCTCAGTATCCTCACCTGTAAAATGAGAGAGTTGGTTTAGATGGTGGAAATAACCCATGGTTGGGATTTGGCCAGGGATGATCATCACTAGACAAAAGGTTTGTAAGTGTGCAGGTTAATATAGAGTTAAATTGATTTACAAAGGAAAGAAAGGAAATGTAATGTGAGTATAGACAATAAAGAGGTGATGGCCTGCTAAAGAACCGAGGGGTAAAGGGACTGAGGGTTACAATGAGCATGAAGAACAGTGTTAGGGGTTATGAGGCAAATGGAAAGATGGAATGATCGAATATTATGCTCAGATAAATTAATTTATGAGTTCATAAGCATGGAAGTAGGACATGGGTAATGGCAACATCATGGGTATGATCATCTTTTCAAGTATCTGAGGAGGAATGGAGAAGTAATCATTGGGAAATGAGTCAACTGAAGAACTGAGAAGTTGTGGTGCTTGATAGAGTGTTAATATTGTATGCTCAAATGCTTTGATGTGACAAGAGTTGGGAGGAGTGAGCAACCATAAGCCAGATACTGAGATTACTAAGAAAGGAAGAAAGAAGAGTATCCTTGGATGGTTGGATAACAGCTACCAGAATCTTGTTTGGTTGATTATACACACACACACACACACACACACGTATACATATATTTGTGTATATATGTATATGTATATATGGTTGAAAGAATTTTGGGGCAGCTAGGTGGCGCAGTGGACAGAGCACTGGCCCTGGAGTCAGGAGGACCTGACTTCAAATCCGGCCTCAGACACTTAACATTTACTAGCTGTGTGACCCTGGGCAAGTCACTTAACCCCAATTGCCTCACCAAAAAAAAAAAAAAAAAAAAAGGAAAAGAAAGAACCTCAGGGGAAGAAAGGTTGAGTGACAGTGATAAAGAGAAAGTATGGAAGTAGGAAAGGGAACAAGGAGTCTTCAGATTCCCTTCGCTATGGCAAGTTATGGCAAGATATAGGTAAAGGTGCAGAGGGTACCCAGGAAAGTCAAGTCATCAGGAGAGAACCAGGTTTCATTAAGTGTCAGAAGATAGAAGGAATGAAAAAGGGAGTGATTTACGATGAATTTCCTCCCACTTCAGGGATCTCTTTCAATGACCAGGGTAATATTCAGGTCAGTGAAGCCCAGGAGGTCAAACTCCAGGTAAGCAGGAGCTTTACAGGCTTGAGACATCTAGACAGGAGGTAGGAGCTGGTAATTTGGGGTGGGTCTGATCTGGAAACACACTGGAGAAAATTGGAAAGGGCCCCAAGGTGAACAAAGAGATTGAATGATGGGATCCTAGACCAGGGCACCCTGGATAGACTTAGGAGAAAGGATGCAAAAGGAAAATCTCTATTTGAGGTTATCATAGTGCTTCCTGGGAAATCCCAAAAGCTAGGAAGCCACAGGCAGGAGAACTTCTGGTGCCTTAGGACAAACACCTCTGCTGCCTACAGGCAAAAACAGAGATGATAGGTGGGAAGACTGGTTGGGGAAGATCCTGGGGCAAATAATATGTTTGCTTATATGTGGGATGTTAGGGGGCAGATGTAAATTTTCAGCTTTTTTTCCCCGCATTTTCCTCATCGATTACCTTTTGATTCCATTTAATCCATCACTGAGAGCTATGCCAGCCTTAGCAACTTTGCCAAGAATAGGCTTAAGTGAAAGATGAAAAGATGCCCAGTAGAATGATGACTTGAAATTCTACCAGTTGGGGCGAAGAGTTGGGGTATCATTGACAGCAGAGACTATAGTATGGTAGAGATAATATAATATAGTATGATAGTATAACCACCTGGGAAAGCTGGTAGCCTATCCTCCAGAATCATACACACCTCTGAGGATGGAGATTAGAGGTAAAGATGAACTCCTTTGAGAGTGGCACCATGTTCATATTTTTGACTAGGAAAGCAGGGTTGAAGAGCATGGTTGTGCCATATAAGACCATAAGGTATAAAGCATGAAGAAGGCCATCTCTAGATCACCACCAAGCAGTAACCTGAGGAATGAGCTCCTCCCCCACGCTCATGCTCAGAGACAAAAGCTAGAGACCCTCCTCTTGTTTTGGTTCTGATGGCATCCAGCCAGAACCTACTCAACTATTACCAGAAGTTTCTCATCATTACCTATGAAGGAGGAAAGACACATACTGGGGCTTAGTCAAACTTTCTGTTTGTACATCTTTACAAATGTGATTCTCTTTCAATCATCACCCAATAAATGTATTTTTTATTTTTCGAAGTCACACAGATCAAAGGGGCAGGCCATGGTGCTCTGCATATATTCATTTTATATAGCTGAACTCATAGTCTTCACCTCTAATATTTCTTGAATTAGAATTGAATTTTAATGGAATGAAGCTCCAGAATTTCCTTGACCTACTGAATTAATTCTGGACATCATTTTGGCTGTACCACTGAAATAATCATCAAAAAACTGGAAATATTAGTTTGCCAAGCAGGTTACAGGCTTCACATGGTTCAAGATGCTTGGTTGATTTTCTAATTCCAACTATTTTTTGTTGACTTGTCCACTCACAAATGGTCAAAATAGGTTTTTTTGTATAGTGAGGTGCATAACTGATTCTTATGATTAGATGAATCCAATCCAATAAACATTGATTAAGATTTTGAAAAGTAATGTGGTAAAGTGGGTAGGGATCTGACCTTTGTCTTATGTATAGCCTCAGACACTCTCACCTGGTGACCCTGAGCAAGGAATTTAACTCCTCAGTGCAGTAGGCAACATTCTGACTATGAGCAGCAGAGAAGTCCCATAGCTATATTGCTAGGACTTCCCTTGTTTCTTATAACAATGATATCATAGGCCCAGGCCTTGTTAGCATAAGGAGCCATGTAAATGTAGGCTTTTATATGTGAGGTATGTTGGTAAGCACTGGGAATGCAATGACAAAAGCAAAAATAAAGAGTCCTCAAGGAATTTATATTCTCTAGGAGGAAGGACAGGGGAGGGGGGGATATGTAGATAAACATTAAGTCTTCTTGAATGAATCAACAACTGTTTATTAAGCTCCTACTATGTGATAGGACATGTACTATTCTGCTAGGTGCTAGAGATAGAAAGACACACAAAAAAGAAAAGAGTCCCTGTCCTAAAGGAGCTTTTGTGCATTTGAGGGAGACAACATGAATATATGCCAATTGAAAAATATTTATTAAGCACTTACGGTATACCAGTCACCTTGCTAAATGCTAGGGATACAAAGAAATGTGAAAGGCAGTCCCTTTTCCGTCTGAGAAGAAAACATGAAAATAACTATGTGCAAGCAAGCTATTAACAAGATAAATTAGAAATAATCAACAGAGGAACAATGTTAGAATTTAAAAGACTCAGGAAAGGCTTCCTGTAGAAGGTAGGATTTTTAACTGGGACTCAAAGGAAGCCAGGGAAGCACAGAAGTAGGCAACATACCAAATGGTCCTTAAAAGCAGAAACTTCTTATATTTGCCCTTGTATCCTCAGTGCTTAATAATGCCTTACAAATAGCTGGCACTAGACAAATGCTGGTTGAATTAGTGTGAATAAATGCTGAACTAGCAAACAGGAGACCTGCATTCTATTTCTACCTCCTATTCACTCCTTATACTGCTTTGAGCTGGTCACATCACCTTGCTGAGCCTGTTTCCTCTTGTTAAATAAGAGGTTTGAACCAGGTGCTCCCTAAGGTCCTTTCCAACTATTCCCACTCAATGAGTCTTTTTTTTTTTTTTAAACACAGGATAGTACAATCATCTCTCTTCATCCTTGTCATTATGCTTCTTCTTGCTGACTTAGAAAGGCCTAAGTGAAAAATGAGTTTTGGTGTACATCTCCCTGAGAGCATTCTGGGGACCCATTCGAGTAGCCCAACAGTGTTTGGAGCATTATTTTTGGAGTGTGCCGGGAGCATGTTGTAGATGACACTCTCCTTTTCCAAAGGACACAGGGCAAAAGGTTGCATCGTTTTAATCTGGGGAATGAGTCTTTCGAACAAGCTCAAGATAAAGTTGGTGATTTACGAAAGCTTTTATCAGTCTCATGATGGATTTTACAGGAGTGGAATGCTACATGACCCATGTGATTTGTTTTGGTTTACAGAGGTGGAAAGGCTTTGAATTTAAAAATGGAACTTTTTTCTTCTTGTGCCAAATGTAAACAATTTAACATCCATTTCCCATCCAGCTATTTTACTAGTTCAAAAGAGTTTATATGAATCTTATCTGTATTATATTTCCTGCTGATTGGCAGAGCTCATGCTTCAGTGGGGAAGCCAAAAATGTGTTGGCTCAGAATAGCGACAGGAAAGGACTAACAAAGAAAATAGGGAAATAAATGTAATGAGTAGTTATGAAGTGCTGAAAACTATACTTATCATCCTGGATTCTAGAGAACCCAGTGCTGCCATATTGTTTTACGCCTGGGAAGTCTTTTATGGAAACACATAACAAAAGCTTCAGATTATTTTGTCAACAAGAAAACATAGTTTACACTATCTTCAAAGCCCCATCTTGTCCTGCCTTGAGTGGTTCCATATTCTTTGCTTGCTGAGATCTTTTGGGGCTCTGAGAGAGGTTTGAGTTGGATCTAGTAATTCACTATAAAAAGATGAAAGCCCCCAGAAAGTCACAGATCTTCCTTTCAAGACCTACCAGAAAATTCAGCTGGGATTCTGCTGAATCCAGAGAATACATTTCGTGGCTGTGCACAAAGCTAGTATGATGAGAGCTAAGATACATGTTTATATACACACGTAGGTATATAATACACATGTGTACACATTTTGTGCAAAATTTTAAAAATATTATTCATTCACTTGGATTAAAAAAAGAATTCTTAATTATCCTCAAGGAACAAAAAAGTAAGGGAGAATGAGAAAAGAGAGAGAGATGGGATGAAGAGATTGGTGGGAGAAAAAGAGGGAAAGAAAAGGAGAGAAATAGAAGCAGGAAGGAAAGGACTAAGGAGAAAACAGCTAGACATTTCCTATAACAAATATCACATTTATAAATGTCTTTCCTTGCCTTTTTCTTACAATTCATCAGTAACTATGCTGAAACTCTAGAATATAAACTTTGACCACATAGGAAGAAAGGGATACCATGGACATTTGGGTGACTGCAGTAAACAAAGCTTAATTCAAGTTAATTTTCAGTTTGATGAGATTTTTAAGATGGAATTCTGAGACCTCTTGCAAAAAGTTCTGATCCAGTGCATTGATCTTCTCCTAGCCCTAAATAATGTCACTATGTAACAGGCTCTCTCCACTCACCCCTATTTCTCATTGCTGCCCCTATTGTCTGTCTTTACAATGAGGTCAGAGGTTACCTAGGTGTTACCCATGCCAGTGGATTCTAATTGCCTTTTAGTAGGATTTTTTTTCCACCATTATTTTCCAAGGAATTTTGTAAAACTTAAAGTGACATCCTTTGATGTTACCAGAAAATATCAGTCCAATAGACTATAAACTTCTTGAGATTAGAGACTTTTTTGTCTTTGTAACCCTAGTGCTTACCATAGAGCTCTGCATATAGCTATGATTTATAAGTATTAGTTAAATTGGACAGAACCGAACCTTCTAATAGTCCACATAATCAACTCAGCACCACCCTCTGACAAGCTAAAGTATATGAGAGGCAGCACAGCTTAGAGGAACTTGAAGTTGAACTTGAAGTCAGGAAGACCTGGGTTTGAGTATCGCTTCTTGCATTTAGTAGCTATGTGATCATGGGGAATTGACTTGACTTTTCTGGGCTTTAGTCAGTCAAATTACTGCATCATTCCAAGTCACTGGGTTAAATAATCAGTGCATTTTTTTTTTTTACTACTAGATCCTGTTTTTTCTTAAATAGAAAAAAGGGTCAAATAACAAAAGACGCAAATGCTGACTTACTAAAGGTATATTTCTTTCTACATATCTATATGGTAAATTATAGCAAAAAAAGGGTTCCTTAGTAGAAAATCAGTATTGAGTTATTCATAATACAGTGATTTCATAATTCTCTTTCCTCCTTCTCTATCTGAGCTGACAACACTGTCAAAATCCAAAAGAAACAAAAGCAAAACTTCTCACTTCCACCACAGAATACAATCATTAAGAGACTCTAGAGACAAAAGCCCAGGGACATCTTTGTCTTTATACCAAAGGAGAATCAAAGGCATAACAGCATTATAGATTCTTAGATACTTTAGGACCAATGCTATTTAGTTATAATTACCTCTCAGACTATTGAGACTTTCACATGTAGTGAACCCTCTTACATTTATAGAAAGAGATATAATTATGAGTTTAGCTATAGCTGTAATTATAGAGATAGGCATAAATTTGTGTTCATGGACAAATGTGTGTGTGTGTGTGTGTGTGTGTGTGTGTGTGTGTGTGTGTGCGCGCACGCGCGCACTTGTAGAGGGAGGTAGAATGATGTAATGGAAATGATGCTGGGTTTGGAACCAGATGGAACCTAGGTTCAAATCCTGACCCATTATTTACTGCTGGTGTAATCTTAAATGAGTTCCCTCTGGTTCTATTTTCTTGCCTGAAAAAATGTGTGGGTTGGACCAGATGGTTAAGTCCCTTCTAGCTCTAGATTATGATTGCATGTGTGTGTGTGTGTGTGTGTGTGTGTGTGTATGTGTAAGAACTACAGCATGGCACAGTGAATAGTGTGTTCATTGTAGAATAAAGCATTGCTCAGGTTCCAGGTCTGACACTTGACATACAGCTGTGAGACCACAGGCAAATCAATGGACCTCTTAATTTTCTAGGTCACTTTGCAGTTCTCTAAAGTACAGACTAGCTGGTGATCTGTATCCATGGAGAGAATTTGAACTTTTGGTGTTTCTTACAATGATAAAATCAGAAGATAATGTTTCTGGGTGAAAAGCATGGTTAGAAATGTAGAGATACATAGAGATAGAGAGAGGGTGCATGGTAGAGGTAGATGTTGATATATATATATAGGTATGTATGCATATGTATGTATGTGTATACATACACATATATATGTATATATGTATATGGAAGTATATATATATATACACACTTAAGAACATATGCAAAAATCCTTCAATATTTCCATGAATTTGTGGTCTTATCAGCACAGGAATTTAATTCACTAGGACAGATTGCAACCTATCCACATCTTCTCATCCTTCATCATTCTTGTTCATGTCTTTTTAGAATTTCTCCATAGATAATGTTCCCACCATGCTGGACATATTCCTTTGGTTCTTTTAATATTTTTTGAGTGTCAATACAGTACTTAGGGTGTTAGACTTTTATTTTTCACTCTCAATACATGGTTAGCCAATCTCCTTTTAAGATCATACATGTCTTTGGTACTTCCTTTTATGCCACAACTCAATACTAATTATACTCTACAGCCTCCTGTAAACCATTCTTCATCTTTCCAAAGCCCTCTGGTTCACCTGCAATTATTATAGATCATTCAGGGACTATTGGTGTTAAATAGATTTGGATTCACAAACACTTTGATTTCTTTGAAAGTATTGAGGTGCTTCCTAAATGCAATCCTATCCATTAAATAGATTAATATTTATATATCAGGGGCAGCTAGGTGGTGCAGTGGATAGAGCCCTGGCCCTGGCTTTAGGAGGACCTGAGTTCAAATCCAACCTCAGACACTTGACACTAACTGTGTGCCTCTGGGAAAGTCATTTAACCCCCATTGCCCTGCCAAAAAACAAAACAAAAACTAAATAAATATTTATATATCAATAAACAAGCATTTATTAAGTAAAAACATGTCTGTTTATCCATACAGCTAATTTTTATATACCTAATTTTTAAAAAAATTATGCCAGCCTATACGTTGATAAGTGTTCAGAAATTCCCATGTAGAAAGTTTTTACACAGATGCCAATAAAAATCTCATCTGAAATGTTTAGATCTGGAACATTCCTTTAGACGCTGATTACTAATTTTTTTTCTGATTATTTGAAAGCTTAAATGACTTGCCTGAAGTCACTTTCATGTGTCATAGGTGGGATTTTGATCAATTAATAAGTAATTATTAAACACCCAGTATGTGTCAGCTACTGTGGTAGGTACCGGAGACACAAGTAAAGAGAACAAAAGGATTCCTAATCACAAAAAGCTCCATTCTAATAGAAATAACACATATATGTATATATAAACATATACGTGCATGCATATATCATACATGTATATACACAAATATGTATGTTTGTGTATGTATATATATATAATTATAAATGGGGTGAAAGAGGGAAAAGAATAAGCATTTATATAGTTCCTACTATGTACAAGGCACTGTGTTAAGTGCTTTTTCCAATATTATCTTATTTGAACCTCACAAAAATCCTGCAAGGTAGATGCTATTATTATCCCCATTTTTCAATTTAAGAAATTGAGGCAAATGGAGATTTTATGTGACTTGTCAGGGTTACACAACCAGGAAGTGTCTAAGGCCAGATTGAAACCCAAGTCTTCCTGCCTTCAGAATATCCACTCTACATCAGAAGCAGTTGATGGCATCCAACTACAAAATCATTAAAAGAAAGGCACTATGGGTGGGAGGGCACTAGCAGTGGAGGGGATCAGGAAAAGCCTCATGCAGAAGATGGTGAGCGAGCTTCATCTTAAAAGAAAAGATGAGTCTCTATGCTTTAACACCAAGAAAAATGTCAGCAAATGAAGATGAATTTTTATTTTGGCTGTATTTACTCCAGCAGACTACTAAAGCATAGAAGGGTCATATTTATCAAAAGACAAAATGATCATGGGAGTAAAGTCATAGATTTTTAAAGCTTTGAAGTGTGTATATATGTAGTTTAGATGTGTGTATGCATATACAAATGCATATGTTTATTATGCAAAAATGTGGTTTTGTATTAATAAATTAACAACCATTTGTTACACATCCAATAAATGTGAGATGCTATAGTAAGAGTTAGAAAATCAAAGACAAAAAAGTGAAATAATATTTGACTTTAAGCAGCTTATATTCTATCAGGAGAGATCACATGGACTTAGATTCTGTATGTACAAGATAGAAACATGATGACTTAGCTAAGAGAGTAGGGAATAATGATTCACATAGGGTAGAGCACCTGAGATGAGCCTAGAAGGAAACATGGAATTCTAAAAGGTAGAGGCAAGAGAGTTAGGGAAGATGTGTTCTAGGCATGAAGGATCCCCAATATCAAAGCATGGAGATTAGAAATATAATGCCACATATCAGGATTATTAAGAATGCCTGGGGGCCATTGTGGGGCAGGTAGGTAGTACAGTGGATAGAGCACCAACCCTGGATTCAGGAGGACTTGAGTTCAAATCCGGTGTCAGACATTTGACACTTACTAGCTATGTGACCCTGGGCAAGTCACTTAACCCCAATTGCCTCACCAAAAAAAAAAAGAATGCAGGGGGGGGGTAGGCTAGAAAGTCAGGGTTGAGCCATGTTGGGAAGGGTTTTAAATGGCAAACAGAAGAGCTTCTGTTTGGTTCTAGAGCTAAAAGAGAGCCACTAGACATTACTGAGAAGGGATTGAGATGGTTAGGATTTTCTTTAGGAAGATCACTTTGGCAACAATATGGAAGATGGGTTCAAGTGTGGCAAAATTTAAAGTGGGGAGACGAGTGTGAAAGCTAGTGCAACAGTCCAGGTGTGGGTAGAGAAGAAGACTTTTGCAAGAGTTTCTATAAAGGTAGAAACAGAAAGATTTGTAACGGTCTCTGACTATACCTGTACAAGTCCACAGTGCTGAAATAACCTAAGGTAAAAGCAGTGTGGAAAAAGTCTAGAAACCAGGAAGGAGTTTTCCATCATTTGACGTACATTTCTTTAAAACTGTGGATGAATGTAATGTCCCTTCCCAAGCAGCATATCTTTCTTCCCCTCTCTTTCCTCTGACTGGCTCATAGACTTGTCTAGATTTATGCAGAACAGATACTATCAGCCTCTCTTCAAATTGAATACAAAACTGCCCATTACACCTCACCCCATTATGCATTCTGTTCCTTGCAGGATTTTATTTTGAAAATGTACATTACAAGGAAGAGAAAGGCCTTTAGGGTACAGTATATTTCAAAACACAATTAAAATAAACTCTTCAAGTGGAAATGTAAAATGTATTTGGATTCTATTAAAGCCTTTGGCCTTATCAACTGCAGTGCACTCCATAACAAGGTCATTAGTAACCAGCCACATACAATGGGAAACATACATCAGCAGCGGGCACAAAACAAACATAGGCCCAAAATACCACAATGACTTCCCGTACCTGTTCTTGTTTGCCTGCTGAGCCCTTGAACATTGTGAGTCGCAGAAATACATAAAAGCATGTAACAGCTTGAGTCAATATTTGCCAACCTAAATGGGTGATTTTATTTAGCATGATGGTTGAACCCCTTGAATAAATACATCTCATTGTACCCACTGCTGAACTACTTCAAGCCAGCCAAGGAAAGGGGCCCCTTTGGACCCATGGGCTCTGTATCTCTGGAATGTGTGGGAGGGGGCAGCTCAGGGAGTACTGGCATGGAAGGCCGGGCCCTTGCCAGCTCTCAGGACAACAAAGTCACAATGACCCAAGTAGAGGAATTGGTTTTGCCACAGGTGTGGGACAGTGCCAGGTCTTTGGGCACTTAGCTGTTTAGACTGTGTGATATCCTAAGCCAAGGCCCATAAAAGAAAATACCTTGATATGAGGCCAGGTTGCCTTGCTACTGGAGGTGCTGCTTTTTTTTTTCTCCCACCTTTATTTTACAAGTGGCTTGGGGTATGGCTCGAATGAGTGATTCATAAAGAAAATGATTACTTTTACCCAGGCAGGGCGAGGGAGCGGTTTCTGCAAGAAGGGATTTATACATGGAAATCAATACCAGCATTGGAAAACATCCCCCTTTGCCCATATAAGTGCTGCCCGCAGGGTCAATAGCTGGAATTAACCTGGATCCTTTTTTATTATTATTATTTTTAATAAAGCCGCTTCACTACTGTTGCTAGTGAGGGGTCCCTTTCCACAGCTATACCAATCTGCCAGGATGGAGGGAAATGCTTTCATTTTAAGTCTTGCCTTTTTCCCATGGATACTGATTATAACTATACTCTCTACAAATATAGAGGAATGGAGTAAATTGTAGTTCTTTAAAACAAATCAACATCCACTCATAGAAATAAAAACTAGAATAAGGACACCTTAGAGTATCAAAGGGTAGTTAAGTTTGGGTTAAAAAGGTTTGTGTAGGGGCAGCATTCTCAACTTTGATCTGTACAGAAATAGTCTTAAAATCCCATTGCTGAGGATCACATGTTCCTCCATCCTAGGCTAGAATAGGTCCAAACAAGGAGAAGGAAGATAATTTCTAATGACCCAGTTATGTCTTAACCTGCTGCCATCTTAACCTGTTCTATCAGGAGTACATCTCATGAGCCTCTTCTTATTATTCACCTGAATCAGAGAGGAAAAGGCAAACTCTAGTATTTGAAAACACAATCTAGATTTTGATACTTTGAAGGATTGTGGGACTCCTAAAAAAAAAAAAACAGGGAAAAATAGAGTTCATATACAGGCTAGTCCTATATAGAAGCACAAGGTTATAGGAGCTCCAAGAGACATTAGTCATGATATAATTCAAACTCTTAAGTTGCTTTATGGGGAAACCAAAAGGTTGACCCCAATAAATAGTTAATGATAGAGTCAGTACTAGGGCCCAGGGTCTTCCAGATATCCAGAACACAGCTATTCCTACTGTCAAGCTGTTAAAAGTGATGACTTTTTTTCTAGCCAATTCCCAAGCAAATAAATATAGGGGAAGAGTACAGGTAAGGGAACAAGTTGATCATCCATGAGTTCAAGTAGTGTTGTAGAAAAATTGATTCAACTAAGTTTGGGATGTTTTATTTCCTCCTGGTAGTATTGGGAGAAGTGCTGGACTTATAATCAGGAAAGAAGTGAGTTCAAATCCTGCCCTTGACATTCTCTATAGCACCATAGAGAAGTCATTTAAACTTCCTTAAGCCTCAGTTTATGCATATATAACTTGGGGATAATAATGGGTACCATGCTTATATCCCAAATATTGCAGTGTATATTTAATGAGGTAATGTATGGGAAATGGTTTACAAAACTTAAGATGTTCCAAAAGTCTTGATGCAATTTTGAGCTGCTGAAATGTAAAACTGTACTAAAGACTTTTGGGACACTGTATAGGTAATGTCAGATCTTGCTGTTTTGTTTATTAAAAGTGAGGGGGAGGTGCAGCTAGGTGGCACAGTGGATAAAGCACCAGCCTTGGATTCAGGAGGACCTGAGTTCAAATCTAGCCTCAGACACTTGACACTTACTAGCTGCGTGACCCTGGGCAAGTCACTTAACCCTGCCCCACTTAAAAAATAAAAAGTGAGGGGAACACCACTAGTAGGTCTGTATCCATAAGAGAAAATAATGAAAAGGAACTATATATATAGAAAAATATTTATAGCAACTCTTTTTGTGGTTGCAGAGAATTGGAAATAAAAGGGAAGCCCATCATCTGAGAATGGTTGAACAAGTTGTGGTATATGGTTGTATTGGAATATTACCATGCTAAAAGAAATCACAAGGGTGGTAGTTTCAGAAAAACCTAGAAGGACTCGCATGAACCGATACCAAATTATGTGAGTAGACAAAGTAACAGCAATATTGTACAATGACAAAATGTGAAAGATTTAGCTACTCTAATCAATGCAATTATCTAAGCCAATTCTAAGGGATTCATCATGAAAAATGTAATTCACCTCCAGAGAAAGAACTGATGAATTGTGAGTGCAGATCAAAATATACTTTTTTCACTTTTTTTTTTTGCTTTTCTTCTTTGCAACATGGCTAATATGGAATTATGTTTTGCATGACTTCACATGTATAATTGATATGTTGCTTGCCTTCTTAAGGAGTGAGGGAAGGGGTGGAGAGAGGGAGGGAATTTGGAACTCGATTTTTTAAAATGAATGTTACAATAAAGTATAATTATTTTTTTTAAAGAAAGCAACCTGGTACTTTCCCCCAGCACCATCATTCCTAGTTACAGAATTCACAAGGCCTTGACTTCATTCACATCTCACTAGCTACACTTACTTAGCCTGTCTGCTTGCACATAGAATGTAAATACATTATTCACTTATATAATTAATGCCGGTGCTAGTGCAGGTTTGTGTGCTCCTCGAAGGTCAGCCTGTGCCATGGTTGTCTGTCTCACTAGACTCTTTTTTTTTTTTTGGTGGGGCAATGTGGGTTAAATGACTTGCCCAGGGTCACACAGCTAGTAAGTGTCAAGTACCTGAGGTCGGATTTGAACTCAGGTCTTCCTGAATCCAGGACCGTTGCTTTATCCACTGTGCCACCTAGCTGTCCCGTGTGTCACTAGACTCTTAGAAGAAGAATGGTACCCCCAATTTGTACAGCATCTATCATTACCCTTTGGGGAGAGAGAATATGGGTAGTTACCCAGCCCTTTTAGCCTGAATTAACCAGTATGGTAACTGCTAATTTGTCCTTGGCAGGACTGGTTTTCATTTCCTAGTTAAGACCAGTTTCCACAAGCATAGAGGCCTAACAGAGAATGTGGTAGACCTGTAGTCCAGAGCTGTAGGTTCTATTTCACTTTATATGACACAGATTAAGTTACATTTCTCTGAGCCACAATAGGTCCATTAATATGATGAAGATCATGACTATTGCCTTGGGTTCAGTAGATAGAGAAGTTACATTAAAATCAGAAGACTTGAGTTCAATCTTGACTCTGATCCTTACCACTTAATTTCCCTGGGCCTCATCTGTAAAATTGAAGTGTTGCATTAACCTCTAGGGTGCTATAGATATATGATTCTAACTACACAGAGGGTTGAGATAAATAAAGTATTCTCTAAATGGCAAAGAACTTTAGAAAAAGTTCAAAAAAATTGTAACAACCAGGATTACACAGTCTTTCTAAAGAATGCTGATACCTAGGAACACGGGGCCGTAGTAACTTCCTCATTGTCCCAGGAAAAGTATAAGCTGAAAAATAGCAAGTGCAATTTACACCAGAGAACACTTGATTTCCCTCTAGATTAGTACAAACATGAATAATATCTCTGTTCTCTACCTTTACACAGGCGAGATTTACAAACTTTGGAGAATATGCATTCTCATGGCTAAGACATTTTCTCCATCTTCCATTCTCCTGTTATACTAGTAAGGTCAGCTCTGCTGCTGACAATGAAATATCGCACAGCACCTTTACAGGCCTCCTGTCCAGACCATGTCTACCTTCTTGTCACAACTAATAAAAATATAGAATCATGAACCCTAAGAGCTGGAAGAGTCATGGTCCATCTTGTCTGTAAAATACTTGATCAAGAATCTTCTCCCCAAATGACTCCCCCAAAATCATCAATGACCCTTTGCCTGGAAATCTCCAGGGAAGGGAAACTCCCTGTCTTATTCCATTTTTTGGCTAGCTCTAATTATTATAAAGTTTTCCTTTGTAGAGAAAAGATTAGGTTCTCTTTGCCTATTTTTTTCTAAAACAGTCTAGCTTTCCTCCTCTCACTACATCTGCTCTCCTCCTATGACAAAGTTGCATTACCTCTACAACCATGTCACCCAATCACCATTCAATAGTCCCTTAAGTTCAATCCACTATTTATTGCTCAAAAATTTCTTAAGGATTCATGCTATTTACCAGTTTCCTCTTCACCTCCTTCTTTCCCAGTGCTTAATTTTCCAGTCCTGTCTCTGGAGCACTTTCTGTCATACAGAGAGCAACATGAGGAAAGATTTATATTGTACAGTGTATTTTACGTTTAATAACTAATCTGTCATGGCATTTATCTGCATAAGAAGTGGGATAATTCACGAGATGCCTAGAAACCACTGCTTCCAGTGAGTTATCTTTCCCCTTCTCACTCATGAAGATGTATGACAGAGTAGATATCAGCTTTCATGTGCTTGGTAATCTTATAGATAAAATATTAAGCTTGCAGGTTGCAAAAGTGGAAAGTAGCCTTGCCTGGTGATAATAGCCACATTTACATAGCATTTTCCTTGTGATAAACCTCACAATGATGTAGGTGGTATATTATTAACCCTTTTTTAAAAAAGAAAACTGATACTGGAAGGGAAAGTACATTGACTTGCCCAAGGCCACACAGCCAGGAGGTATCAGAGCCAAGACAGAAATACAACATCTTTTACTTCAAGTCCAGTGCTCAATTTGCTATGCCAAAGGGTCTGCCCAGGAGACACTAATCCCCATACAGGCCACATAAAAAATCGATGGCAAAGAAAAGTATTAAATTGTTCATACCATTTGACCTAAAAAAGAATACACTAATGTATTTGCTTGTGTGTGTGTTTGTTTTGTTTTGTTTTGTGTGTGTTTTTGCAGGGCAATGAGGGTTAAGTGACTTGCTCAGGGTCACACAGCTAGTAAGTGTCAAGTGTCTGAGGCTGGATTTAAACTCAGGTCCTCCTGAATCCAGGAATGGTGTTTTGTCCATTGTGTCACCTAGCTGCCCCCTCACGAATGTATTTTTTTTATAGTGAGGCAATTGGGGTTAATTGACTTGCCCAGGGTCACACAGCTAGTAAGTGTTAAGTGTCTGAGGCCGCATTTGAACTCAGGTACTCCTAAATCCAGGACCGGTGCTTTATCCACTGCGCCACCTAGCCACCCCACTAATGTATTTGTAAAGAAAACAAGTTCCTATAGAATATATAATGGCTGAAGTACCTCTGGTATACGAATAAAATAGGATATCCTTGCATCACAAGGAATGACATCAGTGAAATCACAGGTCTGGATTTTTCTACTATCCCCAATGCTAGGTATAAAAAATACTTCCTTTATCAATATGACCAAGTTTAGGGGTGACATGCAGGAATTGGGGGCAGGGTAAATGCTAAGGAAAAAAAGTTAAAAAGAATTGTGGACTAGAAATATTGTGGTATAAATGCACAAGGCATATAATCCATCAATATTTTAAATAAGCCTTTATTGGTATCTTCTGTTTCTGCACATCTTCATAGTTACCCCAAGTATCCCTCACCCTTTCCCTCCCAGAGTCATCTCATAACAAATGATATTTTTGTAGAGAGGGAAAAATCAGAATGAATATTCATTACATTGAAAAAGTCTAGGGAAAATTGGACCACTAATGGATTGTTGGTGGAGTTGTGAATTGATTCAAACACTCTGGAGAGCAATTTAAAACTAGGCCCAAAGGGCTATAAAACTCTGCATATCCTTTGACCCAGCAATAACACTATTGTATCTATATTCTAAAGAGATCATAAAAAGGGAAAAGGACATATGTGTACAAAACAGCTTTATAATAGCTCTTTTTGTTGTGGCAAAAATTGGAAATTGAGGGGATGCCCATTAATTGGGGAATGGCTGAACAAGTTGTGATATAATGGAATATTACTATGTTGTAAGAAATGATGAGCAGGCAGATTTCAGGAAAACCTGGGAAAATGCATATGAACTGATGCTGAGTGAAGTGAGCAGAACCAGGAGAACATTGTACATAGTAACAATAACACTGTGTGATGATCAACTTTGATAGACTTAAATATTCTTAGCAATACAATGATCCAAGACAATTCCAAAAGACTAGTAATCGAAAATGCTCTCCACATCCAGAAAATACCTATTGAGTCTGAATGCAGATTATAGCATACATAATATTTTCACTTTTTTGCTGCTTTTTGTTTCTTCTTTCTTGTGATTTTTCCCTTTTGTTCTGTTTCTTCTCTCACAACATGACCAATATGGAAGTACTTTCAAGATGATTGCACTATGTAAGCTATATCACTGACTACTGCCAATTTTGCCAATTTGTGGAATGTAAGGCAAAACCTCAGAGTTGTTTTGATTGGCCCTTTTGTTATTAGTGATTTGGAACATACTATCAAGTGGTTGTGAATACTTTGAAGTTCTTTTGAGAACTGTTTGTTCATATCCTTTGACCACTTATCTGTTGGGAAATGGCTATTACTGTTATAAATGTTTATTAATTATTTATATAGGATACCAAACACTTATCAGAAAAAATTGATACAAAGATTTTCACCATTGGATCAATTCTCTTTTTATCCTAGATGCATTAATGTTCTCTGTAGAGAAAATTTTCATTTTGAAGTAATCAAAGTTACCTATTTTATCTTTTGTAATTGCTTTCATTTTATGTTTGGCTAAGAATATACCCCCTACTCCTAGCTGTGAGAGACATATGACCTGTTTGTCTTCTAATTTTTTAAATAGCTTAACCTTTAATATTATGGTCATGTATCCATTTAGAATATATTGTGGAATATAGTATAAGGTGTTAGTCTAGTCCTAATTTCATCCAGACTGTTTTCCACTTTTCCCAGAAATTTTATCAAATAGGGAGGTTTTTTCCCCTACAAGGTTACTTGATTTTATACAGATACATTTATAATATTAAAAAAAAGACCCCTCAATGTCTATGTTTTGTAGGCTTTTTCACATAAGAGAATATTCTACTTTGTTAAAGGCTTGGCTGTATCTACTGAGATTATCATATGACTGCTGTTGTTTTTGCTATTGAGATGGACAATTATGCTCATAGTTTTCCTAACAGCAAACCAGTCCTGCATTGCTGGTATAAATCCTCATCTGATCACAGTATGATATTTGTGGTATATTGGCAGATAATAGTAGGGTTTTTTAAATCTCATTTTTTGGTATGATTGGCCCATTAGTTGGATTCATGACATGAAACTCAAATAAGACTTTTTGAAATTCTAATCTAAGTATATCCATCTTCTTTTCAAAATCATCCCAACAATTGGCACTGGTTTTTTAAAATTATATATTTCATTGTTAGGTAGGATGTCTGGACTTTCTGTCAAGTGCAAATTTTCAATGCCTTCACATTCTTCAGCTTCTGTTGAGATAATCATGGTTTTTGTTGTCTTTGGCCTTTATTTCCTTTTATTCTGCTTTTCAGATCAACTCTCTATTGTTTGGTTCAGATGAAAGTAAGGCCTTTGTGCAGCAGCCTTCATCTCTTACCCTCTCCTCCTCTGTATATACTTCTTCCTACATATTCAGATTATGTGAATATTAGGTTCTACTGCTTTCTTTTCTGTTACTTACATAAATTATTGTTTTCCTTCCCTTATCTTTCTTTTCTTAAAGTCATCAAAACATAGCAAAACCACTTCCTGGCTGTCTTGTTTACTTCCTCTAGTTTACTTTAAAGTCATTAGGATTGTCAAGCTTCACTTGTTTCTTCTCTTCTTGTCAGAATATAAAGTCTTCATCATCATATAGACTCTTCCCATTGCTGACATATATTTACCATTCTATGTTTCTCTAAATTCCTGTATTTGTATTTTGAAGTATCTAACTCAACTGTGAACCTTTAATCAGGATTTCTTAGAAGTACTCTATTTCATTAAAGTTCTAGTCCCCCTCCCCAATAATATCATATTAAGATTGGCTTTTTTGTAAATATTTTTCATTGTTGTAAGTTATCTTTTGCCTTCTGGATCAATATATTTAAAATTCTTCTCTCCTTATTGGTGGTAGCTCCTAGGTCTTGTGTGAGTTTAACATTGGCCCATTGGTATTAGAATTTTTTTTTCCTGGCTCCTTGTAGTATTTTTTTCTATGACTTGGAAGCTTTGAATTCAGGCTTTGGGTTTTATTTGGAGTTTTCCTTTTAGGATTTATTCAGGAAGTGATTTGAGGATTCTTTTTATTTTTACTTTGTCATTCTGGTTTTGAGCAGTTTCAATTCATTATATCTTGAAACAACATATTTGGATTTTTACATAATCATTATTTTTAGATATTCTGATAATTCTTAGGTTCTCTCTTGACCTGTTTTTCCAGGTGAATTGTTTCTGATAGGAATTTCCTAATGTTTGTTTTGTTTTGTTTTTTAATTCTGTTCTATTATTTCTTTTCTCATGGAATCATTAATTTGTTTGCTTCAATTCAATTTTTAAGGATTCTCTTACTTAAGTAAAGTTTTACCTCCTCTCTATTAAGCTGTTTATTCTAATCCTTTCAACTAGAAATTTCATTCCTTTCCCATTCTTTTTTTCTGGAGCTTTTTTTTTTCATTTATCATTTTTACTCTCCCTTTCTTCCAGGGATTCTTTTTTTTTTTTAAGTGAGGCAATTGGGGTTAAGTGACTTGCCCAGGGTCACACAGCTAGTAAGTGTTAAGTGTCTGAGGCCCGATTTGAACTCAGGTACTCCTGACTCCAGGGCCAGTGCTCTATCCACTGTGCCATCTGGCTGCCCCCTCTTCCAGGGATTCTAATAAAATTTATACAAAATCTGTGATGTTGTGGAATTATTGTCTTCTACTAGGTTTTTATATGGACAAACAACTCCAAAATTTTTCTTTAACATCAGTGTTCTCTTTAGTTTACTCAATTATTCAGGGATTTTTTGTTGAATTGAAACTTTATATCAAGGAGCTAGAGGAATGGAGATATGAATACATCTTCAGTTTTTAAAAGATTCAAGAAGCAAATGAGAAAAAAAAAGCAGAATTGTACTGGTTTGTGTTAGTTGTCTTAAAAGTAAGTATTCTTACATTTTCATTTCTGTAACTATCTGCAGTCCAACTTATAAAGCACTAATGTTTGCTTTCTTTTCATGAAAAAAAATTCCAAAACAATACAATTCATTAAATAAAAATGTATTCAACCTTTGGGAAAAAAAGGTTTAGTGAATTTGATTAATGAGCACTTAGGCAAACAGTGATCACCATCGGTCAATGTGCTTTTACTAAGAATAGGTTATAATAATCTACTATTTAGATAGATAGATAGATGATAGATAGATAGATAGATAGATAGATAGATAGATAGATAGATAGATAGATAGATAGATAGATAGATAGATGGAAGATGGATGGATGGATGGATGATTCATAGATGGATGCAATGGATACATTTGTGAAGAACAGAAAATATAGGGGGAAACTCATCCCCTACCTCTGACACATAGCTGTGAGACTTTGGATAAGTCTTTTAACTTTTCTATCTAGGTCAGAGGTATCAAAAACTCACATGCAACCTGCAATACTTCAAAGTATGGCTTCAACCAGACTAAAATGTAATTAAGAAATATTTAATAAAATACATACAAATACAGTGGGATACAAATAATATTAACATGTGATTTTCTAAGTCAACATGCAGCCCTGAGGGACCATTATGTATGGTTTAGTGACCTACATTTCTATTCAAGTTTGATATCACTGCTCTGGGCAAACTTTCTAAATCTATAAATTGTATAGAAGATTTCAACCTACATTGGTAGAGAGAATTTCTTCATCTAAGAGTTCTCTATATCACTGAATCACAAATCCAATTCTTAGTTGTATCAATACTGACATATAGCATAGGGACACACTTGAAGTAATATCTACCTAGACATAGAATTGCTCATGATATCCTTATAGCCAACATGGAAAAATGTGGCTTGTGTCTTAGCTAATAATATCTTTATCAGAAATTTTATAAATATATGTATGACTCTTTTTGATTCATGTATATATATATATATATATATATATATATATATATATATAAATGTCAAGAAACATAATATCAAAGAGAGATACTTACAGCACCATTCTATGTGTGTCCCTCCAAGCTGTCAATGAAGCATCAACATACTTGGTTGTATGAGTTTATTTTTCTCTTTAGAAACCATTTAAATCTGAGTCCAAGTATCTGGGCCTTTCTGTATATCACTGGGGCCAGATAAACTCCTTGTAAGAATATGGGGTGATCTGTGTCTGTCTGTTGGAATTGAGGAAATTGCGAGATAGAGGTGAACGATCTGGTCAAATGGAATTACATAATGATTGGTAGCTACTACTGATGAAACCTTACTTCAAACAGCTCCTCTGAGATAATAGCTTGGAGGTATTGCCTTTGTCTGCCTTTTACATATGATATCAATTACTCTTCACAAAAGCAGGCTGATTGCATGTGTATTTTTGGAAACATCAAAGTAGTGATTTAGGTTTTAAGCAGTCATCTACAACTCAAGTTTGTTTTGTGTGAAGTAGGATTAAGTTAGGTTTCCCATATCTTTATTTGTTACTTATGAAGTGATTATTGTGAGTCAAAGTGTAGAACTTTATATTTATTCCTATTAAATTTCAAGTTGTTAGCCTATCATTGCAGCTCCTACAAGTGTTTTTGGATTCTCATTTTAGCACTCATATTAACTATACCTTCTGCCTTTGTGTTGCCTTCCCACTTAATAATAATGTCATTTATATTTTCACCCAAGTCATTGGAGGCAAGGGGATTATGAATTAGATGAAGTCTATGCCATATAAACATAGATCTCTTAGAGTTATGACTAATTCATTAACCAACACACTTTAGGTCCACTTGTTCAAGTGTAACATATTACACTTGGGTTCAGAAATTGATGTTAGAATTGCAAATTAGGGCAGGTATGACTATGTAGCCATATAAAAATATTTATAGATTTTAGTGGACTGAAATGTTCTCCATCTTTATCTCTGTGTCTTAGAATCCTTTCGTTCCTTCAAGACTTAGCTTGAGTATTACCTTGTATGTGAAGCCTTTCTGGATCCCTTCAGTTACTAGAGGCATCAACCCCCAAGGTTACCTTCAACCTGCTCTATAAGTGTTCTATATCTTCGTATAAATGTACATTTTTTTCTCCCCAATTAGAATCTAAGTTTGAGTATAGGCCATAATTAGCTTTTATCTTCACATCCTTGGCACCTAGCATAGTGCTGAGAGCATCATAGACACTTAAAGGCTTGCTTCATTGGGTGACTGAATGCCAGTTTAACATGTATCAGCAGTGTGTCAAGGAAGCCCCAAGAAAGGTAATGTGGTCTCACTCTGCATTCAAAGAAATTAATGTCATAGGTTATAGTTCTGCTTTGGTCAGCCCACAAGGCAAGTATTCTGTTTAGTTCCAGGTATCACATTTTAGGAGATTAACAAGTTAATGGAGAGGATGGTTCTCAGGACAGTAAGGGAATTTAAGACTATATCATGGGAATCAGTAGAAAAAAAAATTGCAACATGATGATATTTTCAACTATTTCAAGGTAGGTCATCTGAAAGTATTATATTTTTCTTGCTTGGTTCCAAAAGACAAAACTAGGGACAAGGGGAGGAGGAAGTAGGCAGATAAATACTCGAAATAAGGAACATTTCCCAACTACTGCTAACTAAAAATGGAATAAGACTAACTTAGAAATGTAGGTTTGGCCTCATTGGTTGGCTACTAATATAAGCTGTATACCCATTTGTTGGGGATATTATAGAAAAGATTCTTATTCTAGATGGCCTTTGAAGGTCTAAGATCCTTCAATGATATGATTAAAAATGGGAAGAATTATTGAGCAAATCTGTTATCTGTGATATTTTCAGTCTTATTTTGCTCAGCCCTGGGGGTCACACACTACAGAAACTATTCTTCCAACAACAGCAACAAAAACTTTTGCATTCTTCTCTGACCAAACACTGAAAAGTTAGAATAGTTTTTAATGTACCTGCCCAGCTGGGTGCCTTGTCAACACGGACAGTGCTTTAGATCTTTGCCTTTCATTCTACAATGAAAATATAAAGGGGGATGTTTTCAGGGCCTACGACTATTCTCATTTCTTTTTTATCTTTAGCAGTTTGAATATAAGGATGTCTGGATCATATTGCCCAAAATTATTTTTTAAACATATCAAGGAAACCCAGCTAAAAACTATGATCAAGGAATTTTTTTAAGAGATTTGGTCATTATAAAGTTTCAGTTTGTAAATATTTTAAAATTTGCTAACTATGTTTCTGACTCCATCCAGTATTTTTGAGAACTATTAAATCCAACAAGGAGGAAAAATACAGAAGGCATCAATTAGATTTTCAGTCACTGAGAGGAAAAGTATCAAAGAAAATAAAGCAGGAAGGGAAGGGAAGATCAAAATGGAAGTATTTTGAAAGTACAGTAATATCTTACAGGCATTTACTCTGGACAAGTTATAATTATGAGGTAATTAGCAGTTAGGCAAACATCAACAGTGTTGGTAAGAATTCCAATATAAATCAGTTATGGCTAGCTCTAATATTTGGGGGGTTGGGGTTTTTATTGTTGTTTCCTTTTAATTAATGTTGGCTATTCTGGACTGAGAAATGTCAGAAATGGGAAGCTAATGAATTAACATTCTCAGAGAATCTTAGGATGTCAGGTGGGAAGAGTCTTAGAGAAGGAAGAAAGCTTTTCATTTTTTATATAACTTTCAGAGTCATAATTTACAGATTATGTTTTTGAAAACGAAGCTAGTTGATGTAATAGAGTGCTGGAACTTGATTGAGGAAGACATGAGTTCGAATCCTGCTTCAATACTTACTATCTGTATAACCTTCACCATATCAGTTAACCTATGTAGGCTTCAGTCTCCTCACATATAAAAAAGGGTATGATAATAACAGCACCCACTTGAAAAGATTGTTGTGAGGATCAAATAAGATAATCTATAAAGTGCTTTGCAAACCTTAATGCGCTACATAAAAGTATAAGTCCTGCCAGCTGGAAGGGGGAAAGGGGGGGGGGACACACATTCCCTGAAGCATTTTTAATGTTGTTGAGCACAGTGACTCACTATTTCAAATATCCATCATAAAAATACATTTAGAGGGTGGGGTCTGAGGGATAGTTAGGAATGCTGCATTGCTAATCCCAGTGACCAATCTCAACACTAAGAGGCTTCTTTAGATGCCACACTGTGTTTCTCAAGATTAGATATGTAGTATGTTTTTTCTAGAAAGCAAGATTAATGTTTAGTCCACCAGATATAAAAGGTAGTCTTCCCAACTTTTCACTGCTTCTAATTTTATTATTAACCTTATTAATTTTATTTGTTATGTATTATTTTTATTGTATTTTATCATTTTAATAATATGAAATGCTATTATTTTAATAGTATTCATTATCATAATATTTAATTTACCTAACCAATTTTATTATTTATGCCTATTTCTAGAAGTGTGAAATTTATATATTTAAGAAGATATAACTATTTATATTTAGTATTTTATTAATTTCCCCCAGCTTGATAAGTGTTCTGTATCTTCATATAAATATACACTTTATCTCCCACTTTAGAATGTAAATTTAAAGGCAGGGGTTTCCCTATATGTTTTCATTCTATTTATTTCTACTCACTTCCTAACATTGTCAATTGCAAGATTCCATCTATTGTTCCCTTTACTGATGTATGAGTGTCACTAGTTTATTTAAAAGGTTCTCTGTAGACTTATACTGCACACTTTCTTTTTTTTTTTCAGGACAATGAGGGTTAAGTGACTTGCCCAGGGTCACACAGCTATTAAGTGTCAAGTGTCTGAGGCCACATTTGAACACAGGTCCCCCTGAATTCAGGGCTGTTGCTTTATCCACTGTGCCACCTAGCTGCCCCTTACTGCAAACTTTTGAAGCAAAACAATGTATGCTAGGACAAGGGTAGGAAAATGAAATAGTGTACCAAAAAGAGTTCTAGACTTGGAAGCAAGAGAGCTGTGGGTTCCATTCTGTGGTTACAAATCCCATATCTGATACTTACTGGCTGAGTAATTATGGCAAGTACTAAATCTTTATGTGGCAGTTTCCTCATCATAAAATTGGAATACTAACATATCTATATCACTTAGCTTTGTAAATTTTAAAAGGCTACATATGTCAGTCACTATATTACTTCTCTATTCTGTTGTCCAACACTGTTGCCAGGGATTCATCAAAAAGAAAGAATAGACCACCTGTGCTTAGTTCATGTTGTAAGCACATTGTTGTGAGACTAAAGGTAATGTATAGCTTGGGGCAGATGTCTTTTTTTGTTGCTGCTGGCACATATGTTGATTGAATGGTATGTGTGCTATATGTGAAGAGTGAGGCAGCTAGGTGGGCCAGTGGATAGAGTGATGCACCTGGACCAAGGAAGACCTGAATTCAAATTCTGACTTTGATATTTGTTTACTATGTGACCTTGGGCAAGTCACTCAACTCTCTGACTCAGTTTCCCAATCTTCAAGATAGGCCTAATAATAGCTCCTCTCTCATAGGATTGTGAGAATCAAATGAGATGATATGTGTAAAATGCTTCGTGAACCATAAAGCATTATATAAGTTCTAGTTCTAGTTATTGTTATTATTATTATTATTATCATCATCATCATGCCTAACAGTCATTGGCATTGATTTGTTCAGGTTTATTAGATCATAAGATCATAGATCTGCAGTTAGAAGTGAACTTAGAGATCATCTAATTCAACCACCTTAATATATATTATATATTTATATATACATGTTATTTATCTATTCGCACACATATACATATATAAACATAAATGTATACACATGCATATGTGCATGTGCATATACATACATGCACACTTAAGACACGTCTACATGTATACATGTGTATGTGCATGCATGTGTACATACATACAAAAAACTAAGGCTCAGAGACTTGAAGTGATTTGTCCAAGGTGGCTAGCATCAGATGTGAAATTTGAAATAAGAACCAGTTTCTCTGTATCACTCTGCTCTGGCACAAGAAATTGATCAATTACCTGAGAATTTCCTGTCTTCCCCATGTGTGTAAATAAACAGTAAGCATATGCAGAATTGTGTGACATTATTCCTGCTTTCAGGGAGATTGTGGTTGAGTTGAAAAGCTACAAAAATACTTGACATTTATATAGCCTTCTAGGATTTGCAAAGCACTTTATAGAATTATCTAATTTGAGCTACAAATAATACACATGAAAAAACAAATTCTATATGACAGAATATAGCTAGGGGCTAATTATATCTTAGAATCATGTATTATACAAGGTCATAGGAGAATGAATGAAAGAAGGAATCAGTGAAACCTGGAGTGGTCAGGGAAGGCTTGAGTTGAATGAAATATGGTAGGCCCTGGATAGGTTGATGGGATAAGGGGCAACATATGGGCAAAGACATGGAGTTAGGAATAAGTACTGTGAATTCTTGGGATTAATAGCTCCTTCTCTATTGTGTACCTGTGGAGAAATTTCAGTCTGAGTCTAAAGCATTTTTTTTTTTTTTGTGGGGCAATGGGGGGTTAAGTGACTTGCCAGGGTCACACAGCCAGTAAGTGTCAAGTGTCTGAGGCCGGATTTGAACTCAGGAACTCCTGAATCCAGGGCCGGTGCTTTATCCACTGTGCCACCTAGCCGCCCCCTAAAGCATTTTTTTTTAATTCTACCATTGTCTTAAAAAACATTGAGGACCCTAGTCTACTTATTCTAGTCAAATTATCACTAGCAGCCCCTTTCCTCAGCCTAGGAAAGACAAGACAAAGCTTTGTACATTAAGTCTCCATGGTATTTCCCCTTTACACTATATTTTTATAGTCATAGGTAGCTTGCTAAACTATGGTAAAAAGGGGGAAATTTGAAGGGAAGGGAAGGAGAAGGGAATTGTTGCTCTTGTTGCTGTTATTTGTCCTTCATTCTTTTCTTTTTTCTTTCTTTTCTTTTCTTTTTTTTTTATGCAACAAACATTTATTTTATTTTTTCCTGTTACATGTAAGGGTAGTTTTCAACATTCATTTTCATAAGATTTAGAGTTCCAAATTTTTCTCCCTCCCTCCCTTTCCTCTCCCCTACACAAGACATCAACCAGGTTATATATGTACAATCCACAAGTGCTCTTTTTATCAGTTCTTTCTATGGGGGTGGATAGTATGCTTCAACATTAGTCCCTTGGGATTGTCTTGGAGTAGTCAAGTCATTCACAATTGCTCATCATACAATACTGCTGTCACTATGTACAATGTCCTCCCAGTTCTGATCACTTCACTATATATCAGTTCATATGAGTCTTTCCAGGTTTCTCTGGAATCATCCTGTTTGCCATTTCCTATAGCACAATACCATTCCAGTACAATCATATACCACAGCTTCTTTAGTCATTCCCTAATTGATGGACATCCTCTTGATTCCCAATTCTTAGCCACCACAAAGAATTGCTATATTTTTTGTACAATTTTTCCCCTTTTTCTCTTTCTCATGATTACTATTGTTAACTGTTTCCCTCCATCCTATTCCCTTCCCCATGGTATTTTCTCTATTATCTATCTTTTTTTACCCTGTCCTTCTTCAAAAGGGATTTGCTTCTGTCTGTCCCCTCCCCCAATCTGCCCTCCCTTCTTTTGCTCCTCTCTATCCCCTTCTCCTCCTATTTTCCTGCAGGGTTAGATAGATTAATCCACCCAATTAAGTGTGTATGTTATTCCCTCCTTGAACCAATTCTGATGGGATTGAGGTCTTGGAGTCAATTGTGATGAGTGTTAGGCTCATTTACTGCCCAGATTAAATAGATTACTCCACCCAATTGGGTGTGTGTGTTAATTCCTCCTTGAGACAACTCTGATGAGTTTAAAGGTCTCTGAGCCTATTCTGATGAGTGTAAAATTCATTTACTGCCCTGCTCCTTTCCCATCTCTTCTCCCACTCCATAAGCCCTTTCTTGTTTCTTTCATGTGGGATTTCACCCCATGCTACCTCTGCCCTTCTTCCTCCCTCAGTGCCTTTCCCTCACCCCTCAATTTAACCCTAAAGATGTCATCATGGGGCAGCTAGGTGACACAGTACGCAAAGAATCCACCCTCAGGGGGATCTCAGCCAAAACCTGACTTCAGACATAAGACAGTCACCCACTGCATGACCCCAGGTATGTCCTCCAAATCCATTTTTTTTTTATGGTTCTCTAGGGGCTTATATTTGAAAGTCAAATTTGCCATTCATTTCAGGTCTTTTCATCACAAATACCTGAAAGTCCTCTTGTTCTTTGAAGTTCCATTTTTCCTCTGAAAGATTATGCTCAGTTTTGCTGGATATGTGATTCTTGGTTGTAATCCCAATTCCTTTGCCCTGTGGAATATCATATTCCATGCCCTATAGTCCTTTAATATAGAAGCTGCTAGATCTTGTGCTATCCTGACTGGTGCTCCACAGTACTTGAATTCTCTTTTTGGCAGCTTGCAATATGTTCTCCTTGACCTGCAGTGAATCGGATTTAAGTGAGGAAGGGTTATGCAAATTAATCAGCCTCACTCTGTCCTGTGGAGCCACCAGGGTCCAGTGGCCAGATATATTATCAGGACAATTGGAGATGGCTCCAGATATTTAAGGAAATTGGGGTTAAGTGATTTGCCCAGGGTCACACAACTAGTAAGTGAATGAGGTCGGATTTCAACTCAGGTCCTCCCAACTTCACAAGTGCTCTATCCACTGTGCCACTAGGTTCTCCAGGAGAAAGGAATACACACTTAATTTATGTAGTATCTACTATGTGCCAGAAATTATTTTGAGTGATTTATACTTATTATCTCATTTTATCCTCATAGCAACCCTACAAGATGGGTGCTGGCATTTTTCTCATCTAATAGTTGAAGGAGAGTTACTTTTCTTGGTCAGGATGATACAGTTATGGACTTGAACTAAAATCTTCCTTATTCAGACTCATTCCTCTGTACACTGTATTGCCTCAAATTTTAGCTAGTTTTTTTTTTTTACTCATCTTATTAAAGTATAATGCTAAAATAGAGACATCCACATAATTCCGATACCTTGAAACTATCATCTGGGTGAATATTTTAACCACTGAAATAAGGGGAAGATGAATGAATGGATGGATGAATGAATGAATGACTAGTACAGAGGATAAGGCAACTCCTGTATTTATATTTTCACATGGGGATAGAGCTATAAGTTTTGTCATCACTTGTGATGATAGGCACACAATCTACTCAAGTAAACTTTGCATTTATAGGAAGTCCCCAAATAACAAATAAATTGAGATTGCTTTCTTCACTGAGATTCTGCTCCAGTGTGTTATTGTGGTATAATGGTGACCCTAAAACAGAATCACAAAACTAAGGAATTTGAAAGTTGGGAGGGACCTCAGTTCCCATCTAACCTAGATACAAAAAGATATCTCCACCATAAAATAATTGACAAGTGGTCTAGCAGATGTTGCTTGAAGACCCTTCAAAAGCAGCAACCTTCTCACCTCTTGAAGTATCTTTTTCTACATTTGGACAGGTCCAATTGTTAGGTAGTTATTCCTGACAGCAGACTGAAGAGCAACTTCTACCCATTGATGCTGGTTTTACTCTTCCTCTGAAGCAAAATATAACAAATATATTCCTTCTTTCATGTGATGGCCCTTAAACCAGTTGAAAATAGATATGAGGGGCAGCTAGGTGGCAAAGTGGATAAAACACCAGCCCTGGATTCAGGAGGACCTGAGTTCAAATCTGGCTTCAGACACTTGGGACTTACTAACTGTGTGACCCTGGAAAAGTCACTTGAACCTCATTGCCCTGCAAAAAAATGAAAGGAAAGGAAAAAGAGGAGAGGAGAGGACAGGAGAGCAGAGGAGAGGAGAAGACAGGAGAGGACAGGAGAGGACAGGAAGGAAGGAAGGAAGGAAGGAAGGAAGAGAGAGAGAGAGAGAGAGAGAGAGAGAGAGAGAGAGAGAGAGAGAGAGAGAGAGAGAGAGAGAGAGAAAGAAAGAAAGAAAGAAAGAAAGAAAGAAAGAAAGAAAGAAAATAGATGTCACATCAATCCTAAGTCTTCTCCAAGTTAAACATTCCAAGTTCCTTCAACTAATTAACATTTGGCATTGATTCCAACAAGGTTCTTTGCCATCTCAGGTGCCATCTTTAAACATTCTCAAGTTTATCAAAGTCCTTCTTAAACTATGATGCCCAGAACAAAATACCATATTCTTTATGAGGGACCATCGCTTCACTATTTCCTGAAAACAATGCCACACAATTTAAGAGTATGTAAAAGGCTTTTGAAGACACTTTGGCAGAAGCCAAGGCCCTGTTTCTAAAAGAAAATATCCTCTGTTCTAACACCAGGGTAAGAACAGCCTCTGTCCCATTGGTTGTGTAGCCAAAACAGGATCCATTTTAAAAACCATCAGTCTCAGACAGTCCCTTTCTCATTTTTGCAGTATCCTAGGGGATGAAGGTCCTCTTCACCCACTATGTGGATGCCATGAAATGACTGAATGGGAAGAAGGAGAGAAGGGGTGAAATGTAACATGCCTTCCTTTCAGGCAGTGGGGACTAGGGTAACAACATGTACAATTACATTAGCATTTTTGGCTACCACACAACACTGCTGACACATATAAAGCTTCCAAGCCACTAAAACCTCCACTCCTCTTTTTCACAAGAACACTGTCAAGCCATGCTTCCTCAAACCTGTACTTGTGAAATTATTATTATTTTATACCCAAGTGCTCTAGCCTGCCAAAATATTTTTGGATCCTGACTCTATAATCCAGTATGTTTGCTCTTCCTCCCAGATTTGTATCCACTGCATTGTCTCCAAATCTATTGAGCATGCCCTCTATTGTTACTGTTGTTTAGTTGTTTGTCAGTCATTCCTGACTCTTTGTGACCTCCTTTGAGGTTTTCTTGGCAAAGATACTAGAGTGGTTTGCCACTTCCTCCTCCAGCTCATTTTATAGATGAGGAAAATGAGGGACGAGGTTAAGTGACTTGCCCAGGGTCACATAGCTAGTGAGTGTCCAAGGCTTCATTTGAACTGAGGAAGAAGAGTCTTCCTGATGCCAGGTCTGGCACCCTATACACTATACCACCTTGCTATCCATGTGCCCTCTATATTTTTATCCAAGTTACTGATAAAAATGTTAACTAGAACAGAGCAAAGAAAAGAACTCTAGGGTACTCTGCTAAAGACCACTCGCCATGTTGGCATTGAGTCATTAACAAATACACTTTGAGTCCATCTGTCCAAAAAGTTCTACAAGTGTTGAATTATATTACTCTCTAGTACACAGCTCCTCAATTTTTACAAAATACAGAGTAAGATAAAGTACATTATCAGATATTCCCACAGCATTTTCCTCTTTTACTAGGTGAGTTATATGATCAAAAAGGAACCCCCTCTTTGAATCTTTCAGAGTCTCCTTAATTGTACTTCATCTTCATAGGGAACTTCATCCTTCTCTTTCAAACTAGAAATATAATCTAAAACAGGATTTAGGCCTAGACATTATTCTTTAAATCATCCTCAATTTTCCCCAAATTTAGCGAGATCTTCCCTCTTCTACAATCTCCCAACTTACTTTACTAGGTCCAAATTCTTCAAGTCACCTTGTAATTTCCTTCTCTTTATTTGGGTCAAATATTTCTCCTTTATCTTCCTCCTTCTCCTTCAAACTTCTCCCACAAAATCCAACAGCAAAAATCTAGGTTCTTAAAGGCAAAGTATAGCCGCTAATAGTTTCTCCCAAATTGAAATGGTTTTCTTACTTCTCTAGAGCCAGTCTTGAATATCATAATGCTACCATAGCTTATACTTTCCATTCACACTGTTTTAGTTATTGTTACTACATCATATTGCTAGGGAGTGGAATCTTCCTGAGAAGCCATGCAGTCAACTGCCCCAAAGGGAGAAAAATGAGGCCAATATACCATGCATACTGTTTTTTTTTTCCCTTAGAGAGGACCCAGTGAACTCATCTTTCCAAACACTTCATCTACTTTACACTGTGTCCTATCATTCCCCTTCTCCTCCCTGCCCCCAGCAGACTCTAAAAGCTTCAGATGCTGTTGATAAGAGTGGCCCAGAGGGAGAACCCTTGTAAAGAATATGAGTAAAAACATTTCTTTCAGTAAAGTCACCTCACCAAAACACCACAATGTTTTTTTCTTTAATGCTATCAATTTTCTACAGGCTGACAGATGCTTCTTCTCAGAGGTCACAATAAATCTTCCCATATGAGATGAAAATGAAGGATTTATGTTAGCCCATCTTTTAATTTTACTCAACACTCAATGAGTTATTCTTACAGCTGGCATTTCAAATGTATTAGGAGAATTTATCACTCAAAGGCTTATGCAAAGGACCAAATTACACTAATGAATTGACTATGAAGTTGAAGTCTAACATGAGGCCAAATATTTTCTGGCTTCATTTCTGTATCTCAGCAAACTGCTTAATTTTCTCCCTACTTATCCATTACTGCTAAATTGTCTTGCTATTATTGTAGTAAATTGCAGCAAACACTGGCTTGCCCTAAGCCTGGGGCTGAATAGAGGGGAATGAGAACATTTGCCATCAAATGGCAAGGTAAAAACCTGTCATCTACTCATTTTGCTGAGCTAGAGGATGAAGTGGGAGATAATACTTTACTCAATTCCCCTCACCAGCCAGACAGTTACTCTTAAAACTAGCTTTCCAAAGGTATTAATAGAATTTATAACTCAATGGTTTATGGAAAGGTTAAATTACATTAATGAACCGACTATGCATCTAAAGATGAACATGAGGCCAAATATGTTCAGGCTTGGCTTTTTTTTGTATCTCAGCAAACTATTTAATTTTCTTCCTACTCACCCATTATCACTAAATTGTCTTGCTATTATAGTAAAGCCTGCTAGTGTTGCTATAGTTAAGAGTCTCTGAGTGTTTTCATTTTGAGCTCCTGTTTTCTTAGATTCATTCTACATGGCAAACTGTGGAAATCTCACTGAGACCTCAGATTTTGCCTGAATCGGCCTAGCTTTAGAATCTGATGTTATAACACATTAAAATCTAGTCCTTTTTTTCTTTTGTGAACTGGGAAGTAGTAGGGAAATGGATAGCACTGATGACCATTTTCCACAAAAATTACATGTGGATAGGGTACTGAATTTGGAGTCAGAAAGACTCAGCTTCAAATCCCAACTGTGACAATTGGTAGTTTTGTGACTTTGGGAAAGTCACTTATCCTTTGTATGCTTCAGTTTCTTCATCTGTAAAATAAAGGCATTAGACTTGATGGCATATGAAGACCCAGACAGTTCTAAATCTATGATCTTTGATTCCTTGTGTACTTTAACTGAATAATGATAATAATGATATTAATATAGATGGCAAAATTAAATAGCTCCTTCACCTGGTAGAAGCTTTCATCATGAGAAATCTGTAATAAATTGGACTCAATAAATATAAAATTCTTAATTTACCAGATGCCAAGGAAAGATAGAGACCAAAAGCTTTTAAATTCAATCTGGAGGTCACAATAAACCAATGTAAGAAAACAATACCTATGAATACCTTGATCTTCTCGAGCCAAAACATAGCAGGTTAAGCAACTTATTGGCATCCTGAAATCAAAGAATCCTGAATGGAAAGAACATAATTAAAGGAATTAATACCTATACAATTTATCCCAAGGTACTCTTTTGGAATTTTTAAATTGACAACAATAGATGTGTGAAGTACCATAACAAAAACAGGTATAGTGTTACTAAGACATAATATCTATAATCCTGAGGAAACAATAGAAAGCTGAATACTTTGTTACCAGAAAGGAGGAATACGATAGATAGACATTCACAGAGCATATAGCAAGCAAGTAAAAAAAAAATAAATACTTTTAGAACAAGTTAACATCATGTCCCCAAGCATTAATAGTAAAGACAGATAACAGGTACATGTCACTGAATTTATGAAATGTAAATGAAAGTGGTTTACCACCAGATAGAGCTTATGAAATAGCAAAGATCCAAGACAAAGGTACTATATAGTTGACATTCCCAAGAATTCAACTAACAACATGAAGACAAATTTTTTAAAAGTCCAATAAGTTGCTGAGTGACATGCATTTATATGTTCATATAGAGGAGTTTTTGGTAGGAATTTTGGATCAGTTCTGCCAAAAGAAGCTACAGAAGAATTATCCTTAAGGAAACTGCATTCAGTCATCATTGTAGGTTATATAGGGAAAAGAGAAAACAGTATACCACATTACTATAGGCTGGAAGGCCTAACATCTACCAAATACCTAACAAGATGTGGCCTGGTAGCTATAATAATAATTCTAATTACACACACACACACACACACACACATATATGTACACACAGATATATACAGATATATGTGTGTATGTACATATATACACACATAAACACACATACACACACACACACACACACACATATATATATATATATATATATATATATATATATATATATATATATATATATATATATATATATATATATATATAAAAGCTCACCAGCTCTCATGGACTGATAAATAACAAAAATGGACTTCAAATATTCTGAATAAATCAACTAGTAAACTATACTTATACTGGACCATGCATATTGCATATTCATGGACTGAACTATTGCCCACAATAACTGAAGACATAAGATAGATCTATTAAAATTAAAGGATAACTTGTTTCATAGATTTTACCACTCCAAACACTCAAGCTCCAAGTTAAGTGAAACAAAAAATGTTTTGAAATATAGAGATCTACAGGAGAAATTCAAAATGCTGTAGCAAAAGGATGAAATAAATACCATTCTTATCATCCTGTATGCTATTAGATTTCCTTAAGTGAGCCTATGGAAAGTAAAGTTACTCCCTGATGTTATTTAACTACAAAAGGCACATATTTTATCCACATGTTCAGAAGTCTGTGAAAGAGTAAAGACAAAAGAATGAAAGCCAAATAGCAACTTGTTCCAGAAACATACATATCTGAATAACATCTAACAAAATGAAAACATCTCCTCTATATCAAGAATTAAAATAATGATAGTGATAACAATAACAATAATAATAACAGAGGGATAGGTGCACAACAGCACAGAGAATTCCAGCCAGGAATGTAAATAGGATGGATAAATGAAAGCTGTGTGGCTTAAAACTGTTGTGGTAGCTGTGAAGACCTGGAATGAATCTTGAAAAACCAATCATTACCTCCTGTTGATACCACTGATTGTGTTATCACCCTGTGCAGAATGCTATAAAAAGTTCTATGAACTTAAGAAATATTCAGGGCAACCTAGGTTTGTAAGTTAACCTTACTCACAGTTGTCATGATGATCAGCCTGACAAGGAGAACAGCATCTCCTTGGTTTTTGAATGCCACAGGAAAGCCACTTTTTATCACCAGAAGTCAAAAATAGTAAAACTCCACCTGCTGTAAATGCTTCGCCGTCAATAGTACTGATAATAAAAGCAAGCAAACCATGAATATAGGCAATATTTACTATGTACTATGTACTAAAGATAGTAGTATTTTTAAGATGCACAAAAACAATGTTATAATAAAATTGAAAACAGAACTTACCAATTGTAGACAAGGACTTCAAACTTTCTTTGGTCAGTGATCCAAGTTACAAAAAATATGGTGGGGCAATTTGAATTCCAAAAACCAAATGAAATAAAATTAAAATTAAAAAGATATTGAACTCACAAAAAAGAAAAGCAAAAGAACAGGAAGACTCTGAAAATTTGTACTTAACAGAAGTAACATTACTGTTACTTAACAAGGAAATGTTTAATAAAAAACAGTGCTTAGAGTAGGATTTCAAAGTCTTCTTTCAGATTGATGTCATGAATCCAACCAATAAGCAAATCATGCCAAAACAAAGGAATTTTTAAAAAACCACTAGTACCTGGCAATATATCACAGAGATCATATATAGTAGCTATATGGATTTATACCAGGAATGCAGGACTTGGTCAATATTAGGAAAACTATCAGCATAACTGACTACATTAATAATAAAACCAAGAAAAGTCATGTGATTATCTCAATAGATTCAGAAAAATGCATTTGATAAAATATAACATTCATTCCTATTAAAAGCACTAGAAACATAGGAATAAATAAAACTTTATTGAAAATAAGTAGTATCTATTAAAAACCATCAGCCAGTATTATCTACATTAGGGATAAGCTAGAAGTTTTCCCAATAAAATCGAGGGTGAAACAGGGATTCCCATTATCAACACTAATATTTAATATTGTAGTAGAAATGCTAGCTATAGCAACAAAACAAGAAAATGAAATTGAAGACTTTAGAATAGGCTATGAAAAAATAAAACTATTACTCTTTGTAGACAATATGCTAGAATACATAAAGAAACCTAGATAATCAACTAAAAAACTGGTTGAAACAACTTTTATCAGTTTCAGGATATAAAATAAACTTCCATAAATCATCCAACAAAGTGAAATAGCCATAAGACATAGAGAAATCCCATCTAAAATAACTGCAGACAATATAGATTACATGGAAGTCTACTTGGCAAGCCAAATTCAAGAACTATATTAACACAATTACAAAGCATTTTTCACACAAATAAAAACAGATCTAAACAACTGGAAAAATATCAAGTTCTTATGTGTGGCTGAGCCAATATAATAAAAATGGTAATTCAACTTAAATCAATTTGCTTGTTCAGTGCCATACCAATCAAACTGCAACAACATACATATTCATTCATTCATTCATAGACCTAGAAAAAATAGGAACAAAATTTATCTGGAAGAACAACAAAAATATGAAGAATATAAGGTGAATTAATTTTTAAAAATCAAGTAAGGTGGCCTAGCTGTATCAGATCTCAAAGTGTATTACAAAGTGGCAATAATGAAAGCAATCTAGTATGGGCTAAGAAACAGAATGATAGATCACTGGAATAGATTAGGTATACAATACATGGCAGTAAATGCAGATAATCTTATGTTTGATAGATTCAAACTTTTGGGACAGGAATTTGACAAAAATTGCTAGGAAAATTGGAAATCAAGTTAGGAGAAACTATATATAGACCGATATCTCACAATATCTACCAAGATAAGGTCAAAATGGATATGTGATTTAGACATAAAGAATGACATAAGCAAATTGGGGAGCATGAAAAAAAAGTACTTCTCAGATCTATGGATAAGGGAAGAATGTATAACCAACTAAGAGATAGAAAGGATCATAGACAATAAAATGAATAATTTTAAGTACATTAAATTAAAATGTGTTCTTTTCACAAACAAAATCAATGCAGCCAAGATTTGAGAGTACCTGTGAAAAAAATTTTTACAAGTTTCTCTGATAAAGGCCTCATTTCTCAAATATGTAGTGAACTGAGTCAAATTTATAAAAACATGATTCATTACCCAATTGATAAATGGTCAAAAGATATGAACGGGCAGTTTCCAGAAGAAGAAATCAAAGCTACCTGTAATCTCATGAAAGAATCTTCTAAATCACTATTGATTAGAGAAATGCAAATTAAAGCAACTCTGAGTTATCACCTCAAACCTATCATATTGTCTAACATGACAGAAAAGGAAAATGACAAATGTTGGAGAGGATATATAAATAATGGGACACTAATTCACTATTGGTGGAATTGTGAATTGATCCAAACATTCTGGAAAACAATTTGTAACTATCCCCAAAGGGCTACAAAATTATGCATCCACTTTGACCCTGAAATACCATGCCTAGGTCTGTATTGCTAAGACATCAGAGGAAAAAAGACAAGGACCTATATGAACAAAAACACTTATAGCAACTCTTTTAGCAATAGCAAAGATTTGGAAATTCAGGGGATGCCCATCGATTGTAGAAGGGCTAAACAAGTTGTGGTATATGATTGTGATGTAATTCTATTGTGCTATATGAAATGACAAGCAGGATTGTTTCAGAAAAACTCCAAAGATTTACGCAAAGTGAAGTGACCAGAACCAGTAGATAATTTTACACACTTACAGCAACATTGTCTGATGATCAACTGTGAATGACTTACCTATTCTGATCAATACAATGATCCATGATGATTCTGATGCACTCAGGAAAAATGCTATCTACCTCCAAAGAAAGAACTCATGGAGCAGATTGAAGCATAGGTTGTTTTTTTCCACTTTATTTTTCTTGCTTTTTTTCCCAATATGGATAATATGGAAATATGTTTTAAATGGTTTCACATGGGGGCAGCTAGGTGGTGCAGCAGATAAAGCACCGGCCCTAGATTCAGGAGGACCTGAGTTCAAATCCAGTCTCAGACACTTGACACTTACTAGCTGAGTGACCTTGGGCAAATCACTTAACCCTCATTGCCCCACAAAAAATAATTCTAAATTATTTCACATGTATAACTGATATATTTCTTACATTCTCAATGAGCAGGGTAAAGTTGGGAGGGAGAGAAAGAATTCCGAACTAAACATTTTCAGAAAATAAATGGCAAAAACAATAATACATATCAAAAAAGAGAGATGATCAGTCTCTTTGGCATTGAAGTTGGAATTTTATTAAAAAATGTTTTTAACAAAAGAGAAAAATAATAGTATTTTTTACAACTATAATGAACACATTTTCTTCCACAATGATTGGTAAAGAATATGAAACCATGTCAGGACTTTTATAGCATATGGTGTGGTTGTTTCTACCACAGTAATAACCATAAGAGAAAAGGTGTCATTATTTCAGAATACTAAGGATAGATGTGAAAATCCATCAAAGCAGAAACATCTTTAAAAAGTATTGCAGACTTTCAATAAGATATTGGAAGACAATTTAATAAATGCTGATTGATTAAATCAATATCAAATACATGCAGTTAATACTAACTAGGTGGTGCAGTGGCCAAGCCTAGAATAGGAAGACTCATTTTGTAAGTTCAAATCTGGCCTCAGATATTTATTAGCTGTGTCACCCTGGCCAAGTCTTTTAACCCTGTTTGCCTCAATAATATGTTAAATGAGTTGGAAGAGGAAAAAACAAATCACTCCAGTACCTTTACCAAGAAAACCCCAAATGTGGTCACAAAGAATTGGACATGACTGAATCAACTAAACAACAGCAAAGATGTAGTAGTTCACTTGAGAACCTAATTGCCTTAGTAAAAACAATAGAAAAGAAACAGGAAGACTGGAACCTGGGGGGGGGGAGGTTTATTGGAAAATGTTTCACAGAGGTTCATGAATTACTAGTTAAATACTTCACTGGCTTCCTCTCTGATACAAGCCTGATCCAATTTTGCTTAACAATCTCACATATTTGTTACCAATCAAGCAGCCAATAATCTATTACAAAGTAACGTCTATATACCAGGAATAGTGCTAGAAACCTATACAAAGACAAAAGTGAAATGGTCCCCACTCCCAAGGTGGCTTTCTACTGGGGGAAATTTCATGTACATAATTGAGTATCCAGGAAATAAATTCAAAGTAAAAACTTTGGTGTGAAGAACACTAGCTGCTTAAGGAAACAGGAAAGGTTTCAAGCACGAAAAGTCTTAATGTACCCTCCAAATATAGATCATAAAGACTGAAAAAAAAACCTTTTAGCATTGACCAGATATCTGGAAAGACATAATCGAGGGTGAGAATTATACACCAGAAGCTCACTTGCTATCCTTTATAAACTAACAGATGACAAATCCCAGTAGTACAAATACAAACTACAAAATATCTTTGAGGATTCAGCAAACTGTATGAAACTGGAGCATTATTAGAGATAGAAATGTTGCCAATATTGCCCTGACATAATATTGATTTGAAAAAAATTGAGAACAGCATTTTTAATGGATGTTGTAATACCAGATACTCATAATTTCCAAATGAGATGAAATGGCAAAAAAAAAACCAACCCATTTTAAATACAAATATCTAGTAGAAGAAATTGAAACCATGTTGTAATAAGATGCCACACATCCATGCCATCCTGTCTGCTACTGGAATTGTCCTGATGAAGCTTTGAAATAGCTTAAGAAAGTCATACTTACATCCAAATATTCTTTTTTTTCTTTCTCTTTTTCCATTTCTTTTATTTTTTCCAGTTACATGCAAAGGTAGTTTTCAACATTCATTTCCATAAGATTTAGAGTTCCAAATTTTTCTCCCTCCCTCCCTTTCCTCCCCTCTCCACAAGACAGTAACCAATCTGACACAGGTTTTATATGTACAATCTACAAGTGCTCTTTTTTTTTGTCTGTGTTGTCAATATCAGTTCTTTCTCTGGGAGTGGATAGCATTCTTCCTTCATCATTAGTCCTGTGGGATTGTCTTGGATCATTGGATTGTTGAGAGTAGTCAAGTCATTTATATCCAAACATTCTTAATACATATATTAAAAAGTCATTATTTTATCCTCTTTTCTAAGGGCAGGTAAGTGGTGCAGTGGATAGAGTGCTGGGGCTAGAGTTAGGAAGACTCTTCCTAAGTTCACATACAGACTCAGCTACTAGCTAAGAGACCCTAGACAAGTCACTAAACCTTTTTTGCCTCAGTTTCCTCATCTGTAAAATGAACTAGAGAAGGAAATGCCAAACCACTCTAGTATCTTGGCAAAGAAAACCCCAAAAGGGATCCCCAAGAGTCAGACATGATGAAAACCAACTAAACAACAACAGTAAGGGGGCAGAATATTAAAAAATAAAATAAAATGATGATGATGACAATAATTATAATAATAATAATGTCAGGATAGCAAGTTGTCTTCAGATCATCCTATTTGAATTCCATTAAAAATGAGAATGAGATTAACAATAACCAGAAAGTATTGTGTTCTACCTACTTTTCGCCATTTTGGGCCCCACAGCAACCCTTCGAGGTAAGCACAATAGGTAATATTCTCATGGTTTTATTCATGAGAAAATTGAAATTCAGAGCCATTAAATGACTTGTCTGTGATCACAGAGCTAGTTAAGTGTCATCAGAAGCAATAGAAAATAAGATCTTCTGGCTCCCAGTCCAGCACTATCTACTTATCCCTTGTAGCATTAAGTTTGATGTGTATCTTTTGAGCTACCTTGTACCAAAAGCTCTTTTAAATTTTTGTTATTCTCTGGTGATACTCTTGTTTTCTTTTGGAATAATATTCCATAACTCATGTATGTTTATAGGCCCCTTCCACCTCCTTCCTCTAGGACATTTAAAAACTGAGTGAAACTTGCTTAATTCCTTGAAGGATGTTTTAAAATTTTTCAGTTTGTGAAACATTAAGTGAGAATGGAAACTTGGAAAGCATCAAACATTCCATCCTTCTGTAGACCAGGAATCCAAATGATCCTGACAAAAATATACAAGAAGGAATAGAATAATGACCAACAATCTCCTAAGTGGTATAAAACTTGTGGCAGAGGAAAATTAAAAGGTTTGGAATTCAAGTTTCACTTGGAAGAGATTTTCAGTGATGAAAACCTTCAATCTCATGAACCTTTCTTGTCATCCAATTCTCTTCTACACCAACCCAGGACTGATCGTATTTTTTAAGCTTTATGTCCAAATCTTTTCTTTTCTCTTTCTTTCTCTCCCTCCCTCTTTCTCTTTCTTTCCTTCCTTCCTTCTTTCTTTTTTTTTGGTTTTTTAAAGGTTTTTTTTTCTTTTTTTCCCAATTAACAAGTACTTATTTTCTGTTCCTCCCCTACCATCCCCAGGGAGGTGGAGATGGACAGAAGAGGGCCAGGCAAGAAGAAAGGCAACGACAAACCAACCCTTTTAGCAAATACACATAGTTGAGTAAAACAATTTCCTACATTGGCTCAGTATCTCAAAGACCTGCTCTATTTTAAGGGCTTTTTATGCATATCAGACTCCAGCCAGATAATTCTTGAATGTGACACCTTCCTCTACCCTCAGTCAAACACTTTCCCCCAAGCAAAAGCTAATGTAAGTGAAGCAGTGTGTAATTCATAGAATAGCCAAGAAGGAGAATGGAAAGTCAGGATCAACTCCTATGACTTTACTTTCTTATTCTAGCATAGTCTATGGAAATATTTCCCTGTCTTTTTTCAGCATAAGGCATATCTCTAACCTTGCCATTACATATGAAAACAGAACATAAATATGGTGCCAATTCCCTCATTTCTTTCCCTTTAAATTAAAATTAGCCTACACTTACCTGACCAAACAATTCTAAAACACAAGTAAATACAAACAATAATCTTCATTTTTCCTCCCTCTATTGTGGTTTCCATGACTTTAATACTCCAAATTAAAAATTAATAAAAAAAATAATAAAGCATTGTGTAGTGGAGGCCAGCCTTGGTGTCAGGAAGATCTGTGGTTAATTCCTGCCCCTGATCTATTGGTTATGTGACCCTAGGCAAATCACTTAACCTCATAGTGCCCTAAGGCAACTTTCAAAGGCAGTAAGTTTCAGTTTGCTGATGTGCATCAGGGTTGATTATTTTCACACTAAAAATTTTCTATACTTTTGAAGCCACAGATTCAGACAATAGGGATATGGGGTAGAAAATATCAAGATACTTTGAAACACCAATGACTTATTTGTGACACATTAAGGGATAGCATAGAAAATAATACTTTTTGATATATACCCAATGACCAAATGATCATGTCTTTGGAAACTACCGGGTTACTAGTAATAATATGCCTATGAATAAAGCCAATCAATATTTGACATTATGGCTGTCTACTCTATAGAGTCATGAAGCATGTACACCTTCCCATGAACACCTATGGGGGACCCCTTTTACCATGTTAGTCCCTGGTCTGTGCTAAGGTCAATTTCTTCAGACTCTTGACAGGATGTTTTGATGGACATGGTAACTGAGAGAACCCTAAGGAGCAACAACTGCATATAGTGGCATCCCTCTCCTCTAATGTTACTTTTCTCTCTCACTCTCTCTTTTTTAACAATAATACAAATTTTTATTTATGGTTTTGAGTTCCAAATTTTATCCTTCCTTCCCAGTGGGATATATATGTGCAATTATGCAAAACATTACTGCATGATTATTTTAGATTTCATTAAACGTATTGGAAAAGAATAGAAATATTTATGGTCACTTCTATGAGATAAATGGAAAATAGGGACCAGAGAGAGGGAGGGAGACAACAAGAAATATTTCAGTACATGAAGTAAGTATTAGTTACCATCATATTGCAATAGGATTCAATATGCTTACTACAAATTCTGGCTCTCAGAATCTTCCATATGAGAAGTCAAGGTAGTCTAAGATCTTATCTCTGGCCTCTGGGTCCCTTTACATATCCAAAGTAGAATATTTAAGTATTGTGAGTCCTGTCATGATTTTACTCACCTCCCCTGCTTATATCTCAGGGTTTTGGTTTGGGATTTTTTTGTTTGTTTTGGGGTTTTGTTTTTCTTTTTTTCTAACTCACTTCTTCTTAGAGAGGAATAAACAGCAAGTTCTGTCAACTCTAGCAGATGGCATAGTGTGCCAGTTTTATCCACAGCTCGCTAATAATTTCTCACCTGCATGTACCAAGAATGAAAAGTGTTGAGGCAATCCCATTCATGGAAGGCATTGGCATTTGTAAGTTCCTGCTGTGAAATAATTCTTTTTTTTTTAAGTGAGGCAATTGGGGTTAAGTGACTTGCCCAGGATCACACAGCTAGTAAGTGTTAAGTGTCTGAGGCTGGATTTGAACTCAGGTCCTCCTGACTCCAGGGCCAGTGCTCTATCCACTGTGCCACCTAGCTGCCCTGGGAAATAATTCTTAAATTGAATTTTCTTAAGGTATGGAAAAGTGGGGGCAGAGTCCAGATGGTGAAAGAAGGGCTGTGGCTCTCCCAGCTCCAGAAAACCTTTCCCCATACATCCAAAAATAATAAAATAAGACATAAGAACAGAGTGAGACTCTTTTCTAGCCAAAGACAGCTTAATTAGGTGACTGGGATTACCTGCTATTTGGGCTGAGAGAGGAGCTCAGCATGCTGATCAGAGCCAGCCTCAAGCAGGCAGCGCCTACAGAACCTTTGAATCTTCAGCTGCTTATTCTGAAGCTCAGCCCTTGGACCAGTGAGGGGGTCTAGTGGTTGGGGTAAATAGCTGTGGTCTCTGCTGGAACTGGGGAAGGCCACCCATGTTCTGAACCAGGAAGCAAACTCTAGGGACAGCCACCCAGTGGGGGAGGGGCACAGGCATGCCAAGCTTCTGACCATAGAGAATCAGACTTCTGTTTGTGGGTCAAAGAGAAAGTGGCCATGGTTATGTACAAGCCAGGCAAGCTAAGAAGCAGCCCAATCACCCTTTGGGCTGTGCTGTATCTCAGAACAGCAGGTCCTGGAAGCAATCCTACACTCTAAGAAGGAGTTAAAAGCCAAGAAATAGGGGATCAAAATGAGTAAGCAGAAAAAACAGCAGACCATGGAAAGCTCCTTTGGGGGCAAGCTAGGCCAGAATACACCCCCAGAAGAAGGTAACAGCAAAAAAAATTTTTTGTAATAAAGTATTTTATTTTTTCCCCATTACATGTAAAGATAGTTCTCAACTTGTGATTATACAAGCTTTCCAATTTCAGATTTTTCTCCCTCCCTTCCCTCCCTCCCCCCTCCCCTAGTCAGCAGGTAATCTGATATAGGTTTTATATATATGTGTGTGTGTGTGTGTGTGTGTGTGTGTGTGTGTGTATAACATTAAACATATTTCTGCATTAGTCATGCTATAAGAGAAAAATCAGAGCAATGACAAAAAACCTCAAAATAGAAAAACAACATCACCAAAGACAAAAGAAATAGTATGGTTCATTCAGCATCTATACTCCACAGTTCTTTTTTTTTTTTTTTCCTGGATTTGGAGATCCTCTTCTATCATGAGTTTCCTGGAACTCTTCTGTACCATTGAATTGGTGAGAAGAATATAGTCCATCACAGTAGATCAAAACATAATGTTGATGATACTGTGTACAATGTTCTGGTTCTGGTCATCTCACTCATCACCAGCTCACGCAAGACCCTCCAGGTTTCTCTGAACTCCTCCTGCTCATCGTTTCTTACAGCACGATAGTATTCCATTACATTCATATACCACAACTTGTCCAGCCATTCCCCAATTGATGGGCATCCCCTCAACTTCCAATTCCTTGCCACCACGTAAAGAGCAGCTATAAATATTTTTGTACATGTGGGTCCCTCTCCCCTTTCCATGATCTCTTTGGGAAAAAGACCCATAAGTGGTATTGCTGGGAGATAACAGCAAAATTAAAGCTCCTGCATCGAAAGCTTCCAAAAAAATATGCATTGGTCTCAGACCTTGGAAGCGCTCAAAAGGGACTTTGAAGAGAAAGTAGGAAAGATACAAGGAAGATTTAGAGAGATGGAGGAAAGAATGGAAAGAGAAATGAGAGTGATGCAGGAAAGTCATGAGAAAAAAGCCAACAGCTTGAAAAAGCAAATGGAAAAGGAGATACTGAAGAAAATAATTGCCTAAGAATTAGGATTGAACAAATGGGATCTAGTGACTTTATGAGAAATCAAGACACAGTAAAGCAAATCCAAATGAATAATAAAAAATAGAGCACAATATTAAATATCTCCTTGGAAAAACAGCTGACCTAGAAAATATATCCAGGAGAGATCATTTGAAAATCATTGGACTACTAGAAAACCATGATCAAAATAAAAGCTTAGACACCATCTTCCAAGAGATTGTCAGGGAAAATTGCCCTAATATTCTAGAAGCAGAAGGTAAAATAGACATTGAAAGAATCACCTCTTGAAAGAGATCCCAAAAGGAAAACTTTGAGGAATATTATAGCCAAATTCCAAAGATCCCAGGTCAAGGAGAAAATATTGCAAGCAGCTAGAAAGAAGGAATTCAAATACTGTGGAGCCACAGTCAGGATAACACAAGATCTAGCAGCTTCTACATTAAAGTACCAGCGGGCATGGAAAATTATATTCCAGAGAGCAAAGGAATTGGGACTACAACCTAAAATCACTTACCCAGCAAGACTGAGTATAATCTTTCAGGGGGAAAATGGGACTTAAATGAAAAATCAGACTTTCAGGCATTCATGATGAAAAGACCTGAATTGAATAGAAAATTTGACTTTCAAATACAAGACCCTAGAGAAGTATAAATAGGTAAACAGGAAAAAGATGTCATGAGGGATATTAAAAGGTTAAACTGTTTACCTTCTTAAATGGGAAAATAATACTTTCAACTCATAAGAACTTTTTCAGTATTAGGGCAACTGAAAGGAATATACTTAGAGAGAGGACACAGGTGTGAACTGAATATGAAGGGATGATATGTGTAAAGCATTTATCCTTGTTCTTTTGTAGGGCAGGCAGGGTGGGGTGGCTTATATCTGGGGCTGGATTTTTGCTTGGGGCCTCCTGGGTCCAGGGCTGGTGCTTTGTCCACTGTGTCACCTAACTGACCCATGATGACCCCTTTAAAACAAAGTTAAGGGGTAAGAAGAATGCACTGGAAGAAAGGAAAAGGGAGAGGTGAAAGGGTATAAAGTAACTCAAATAAAAGAAACAAGAAAAACTTATGGAATGGAGGGGACAATAGGGAAGGAGTGGGGGAGTGAGTGAGCCTTATTTTCATCAGAATTGACTCAAAGAAGGAATAACATAAACATTCACGTGGGTGTAGCAATATTTATCATCCTGAGGGAAAGTGGGAGGGGAAGGGGAAAAGGGGGGGATCGGTGAAGGAAGGGAGGGCAGATTGGGGGAGCAGGCAGTAAAAAGCAAAACACTTTTGAGGAGGGATAGGATGAAAGAAGATAGGAAATAGAGTAAATATTAAGGGGAGGGAATAGGATGAAGGGTAATACAGTTAGCAATAGTAACTGTGAAAGAAATGATGTGAAGGATGCTATCACAAAGACATATGAAAAATTCAAACCATCAACAGAGGAACAACTGATGGTATTTGAATACAGATTGAAGTATAATTTTGTTAGTTTTCTCTATAAAGTTATTCTATTTTCTTTCACAACTTGAGTAATGTGGAAATGCTTGGCATAATTGCACATGTATGAGTTATATTGAATTGCTTGATTCTATAGGAAGGGTTTAGGAGGCAGGGAGAAAGAAAATTTAGAACACAAAGTTATTAAAAAATCAATGTGAAGAAATGATGAGTAGGTGGATTTCATAGAAACCTGGAAGGACTTACATGAATTGATGCTGAGTTAGATGAGCAGAACCAGGAGAACATTGTACACAGTATCAACAACATTGTGTGTTGATCAACTGTGATAGACTTGACTCTTCTCAAGCAACACAATGATCCAAGACAGTTTCAAATGACTCATGATTGAAAATGCTCTCCATATCCAGAAAAAATAGAACTGTGGAATCTAGATGCAGATTGAACCATACTATTTCTACTCTTTTTGTTTTCCTTTTATGAGGTTTTTTGCCTTTTGCTCTGATTCTTCTTTCACAGAATGACTAATGCAGAGATATGTTTAATGTGATTGTACATATATAACCTATATCAGATTGCTTGCTCTCCTAGGGAGGGGGGCGAGAGGGGAGGGAGGGAGTAAGATTTGAAACTAGAAATCTTATAGAAACAAATGTTGGAAACTTTCTCTACATGTAAGTAGAAAATAATAAAATGCTATATTAAATAATTTTTTTTTAATTTAAAAGGTAAGGAAAAGAATGGAGTCATGCAATGCCAAGAAGCTATTTAGGGAGCCATGAACGGCAACTTTAGCTTTCATTTTAAAGCTTTTTTAAAGGGGTTTCTTGCCTAAGGTTACCACTACAGATGCACCTCATTGACTTGATTCCAGAGGTAGTTCTCATTCCCCTTCACTATGACCTTGCTTGCAGATCTACCTCACATCCCTGAGTCTAGTCAATGTAAACCCATTTCACAAATCACAGAATCTCAGAGTTAGAAGAGATCTCAGAAGTCATACAGTTGAACCCACAGTCTTTCCTTCTCTCTAGCTCCCCCCTCAATAAAACCTCAAAGAATTCCCTTGACAATATACTCAAAACATGGAAAATAGGAGCACAGAGAAGTCAAAAGGTGACAAGAGGCAGTTTATCATTAGTAGCAGGTTCTTTCAAAGTCTAACTGAATTTTCCTTTTAAGAAAGGCAAGAACCTAATGGAATAACTTGTTGCATTTTGACAACATATCGTATGGTCATGCAGCAAATCATCCATCCTCTAAGCCATTTATAAATATGGAAATAACATTTTTAGATTCATAGTCAAGTATGAAATAACATACCCTACTACGAATGGTGAATGATGCCAAGGTAAAAGACATTATACCAGGATAGACCAAAGTAAAGCATAAATTTGATTTGCAACTGGTTCCAAAGGGAAACTAATATTCTAACTTTGCTTTCTGTGTTTTACCTTTTTCTGCAACACCACTCTTTCCTCATTTTTTTTTTTTTTGGCCTCTCTATGTTGTTTCTCCAGGCAATTTTTGGTAGGTTACATATGAATTTCCCATGACAGGAAAGTACACAAGCCATACTTCTAGCGACATTCTTCACAACCTCTGAATTTCTTTGTATGAATAATAATCTATAATAACACAAATATGGGCACTTGGCAATATTAATTGGGTGATTGAGGTTCCTCTTCATCATTAGCCTGTTAGACCAGCATCCTCCAAGATGAGTTAGGAGATGTGAGAACCATTCCTCTTTTTATTATAATTTTAAAAATAATGCCACCATGTGTGCTGGCTCATCCTGTAAATACGTATGTTAAATGATTTCATCTCTTCTCATTAGCATATTGAGGCAGTTAACAAAGAGACTGTAAGTGCCAATTTGAAGAAAGGGAAACTTAATTGCAGAGATATAAAGTGCCTACCCCACTTTGGAAAATAATGGGATTGGAAACAATAACAACTAAAGAAGCACATTCCCCCATTCCTGGTGAAAGTAGCAACAAGCTTTTTTTTAAATCAATTATAACTACTTAAAAGAGGATCCCTTAGTTGTACCTTTTTCCCCATAAAATACAGAATGAAGAAATTGAGGCCCAAAGAGAGCACAGGACACATAGGAAGTAAGTGGCAGAGCTTACACATGATGATTTCATTTTGAAAATTGCCATAAAAAGGAAATGGCCCTCTTTTCTGCCGATTCATCTTGTAGGGTGCCTGTCTGGTGCTGGACAACCATATCAATTGATCCAAAACAGAGACAAGAATACATTTTGATGATTGGACAAAACATTATTTGCATTCAGGTCCTCTGATTCAAAATCTCGTGCTATGCTACTTCCTTTCTTTTCATACAAATGACTTTAAACAATAACAAAACCAATTAAAGACATATTTACAACCCATTCAACTTAAAAAGAAACCCTACCTTCAGGGCACAGGTGTTAAGAGCAACAATTTTCTTTGTGTTCTTTCCCATTGCTTTTGTTTTTTCATAGACATTTGTATTTGTGCAGATATTGCCCTTTCATATGTGTCAATATTTATGCTCATCTGATTTTGCTTTCTTCACATCATTTTATGTTTCTTCATCTTATTTAACCCTTCTATTTGTTGTTCTCTAATTTCATTAGATCCTGATATTAATATCAATGGCTAATACTTCAGAGTACCATAAACTTCAGTTGATTCAGTTAATATAAGGGGGTTGAGGCTATGTGGAAAATCATCTTAACTGTGTTTGTCAGGCTCAATCAATTGTTGACTATTTGTTGTTCAGTCATGTCCAACTCTTTGTGATGCCATTTGGAATTTTTTTTTCTTGGCAAAGATTGAAGCCCTTTGCCATTTCCTTCTCCAGCTCATTTTACAAATGAAGAAACTGAGGAAAACAGGGTTAAATGATTTTCCAAAGGTCACACAGCCAGGAAGTTCAGAGGTCACATTTGAATTCAGGATGATGAGTTCTCCTGGTTCCAATCTCAGTGCTCTATCCACTAAGCCACATAGCTGCCCCATTGTTGCTTATACTACCTACCTAGTAAAATGAAGTAACTTCTGAATTTGACCTTTTTCTAGAGTTGAGCTTCTTAAACTGGGGATACCCATATGGGACTACATAACTGAATGTGGGGGTAACAAAAAAATTTGCAACAGTAAAAAGTTATGTATACATTGTTTTATATACCTATTTTGTATACCAGGGGTCATGTAAAAATTTCTCAGTCAAAAGGGGGTTGTAAGTGGAAAAAGTTTAAGAAGCCCTGTTCTATACCACTATGCTCAACTTTAGACCTTTGCTTTTACCTAGATACATTCTCTCCCCTCTCTAATCAATGTTCCATGCTATGGAAATGTTTAATTTAAATGTTAAATTAAAAATTAAATAAAAACAAATTTGAAAAGTCATAGCTCAGGTACCATCTCCTCCATGATGCTTTTCCAGATCCCCACAGTTGTTAACATTCTCTCCTTTCATAATCTCTTATTTGTTTTGAAATCAGGACCTGCTTTCAGATCCCACTCCTGACACTTACCTCTGTGATCCTCAGCAAATCACTTAACTTTTTTCAGCCTCAGTTCCCTTCTCTGTAAAATGAGTCAGACTAGAGGGCCTCTGATGTTTTATCCAGATCTGGATTGAGGAATCTGTTGTGTTTATACTTTGTATTTATTCACCTTTCTATCATATGTGTGCCTCCTTCCCCATGTTCTCCACTCTCTCTTCCAGTAAAATGAAGTACTGTGAATTCAGGGATAATTTTCCATATTTTTCTTTCTATCCCTGGTATCCATGCATGTAACTGACACATAGTAGGGGCTTAGTTGAGGTTTGTTGACTTGAATTTTTAACTTATTTATATTTTACAATCTGAACTTAAAAAAATATAACTGCAATGATGATGATGATAAATACATAAGATGCGCAGAGCAGACAGTCCATTGTTTTCCCTGACTCTATTAAGTGATAAAAAGAAAGTCATCATTCTACATAGCTGGTTTCCATAGGTTGAATTTCCCTGGGCATTTAGAAGTCACAAAACTACAAAGAAACCCACCTGAGCATGAAGGTTTTTTTAACTTTTTCCTGGTATAGTTCAATATCAGGCTTTCTACAGCAAGGTGATGATGGTAGGTCCCCCTCCCCCCTCCCCTAAAAGAATTTTATAGGGAAAGAAAAATCTTTAATTTAGAGAAGCATTGCAGATGAAAGGAGTGCACACATTGCCATCTGCTAGAAAGTGTCAGCTAGCTCCCTGTGGCGGTGCTTGTGGCCCCCTGCAGTTTCCAGCATCATTACCGGAGAGATGCTGCAAGGTTTCTCTTAAACTCTTATCGACACGTTACTGAATGCTCCCCTGTGTTGATACTTTAAGCAGCTCATTTTAGTTATAGCCTGAAAAGGCCTTCTTTCTTGAGGCTACCCCCACCCTCACCCCCATCTTCTAAGGGTGCCTGGGGATAGAAGTTTCAGAAAGCAGGAATGAGTCCTTGATCTCAGAGACAAGACAAGGGAAGCAGGAAACAAAGGCAGCCCTTTCTCAAAGACAGTATCACAGAGTTTGCTGACTACACAGATTCTATCTGGTAAGGGACTGCGCTCAAGAGAAATGAGACTAATCTGGAGGTTTGGGAGTCTTGGTTCAATTCCCTATTCAACCACCAACCTCTGTTTTAATAGGGGAGATTAAGAGTTAGAGCTGCAAACAGCAGGAGCCCTTCCCAAGCAGGGGTTGTGGTTCTTAGTTGCTGTTTGTGGCTGGTTAGTTCAGGTACTTGGAGTTCCAGACTAATGAGGACACGCTGAAGGTTCATTCTTTCTACAAGCCAATAATTTAAGCAAACTCTTCTGTGGTTATGGGACACACCTCTAACCCTGACCAGATCTTCTACCAATGTATGGATAATACGCCGTGAGTTCATGGATAGTTGAGTATTAATTGGCATTTCTACAGAAACAACTCAAGATCAACCAATCAACATTTATTAAGGGCCTGCTATATGCCAGGCATGGTTCTAAGTGCTAGAAGACCAACATCCTGCCAAGAGCAAGACGTTGGTATTATTTTTGTCTATGAAATACTACATGTTAACTAGGCATGGCAACAGACATGTCATGTATCTTTCTCCTCACTCATTTCCACTCTCAAATACTCAACTTAAATGGCTCTGTGATCTCAACAACAGGAGTCAATAGAGATTGATAGGGGTTAATACAGATCAGTCAATTACAGATCAATCAACCAAGCCATGCCTACCTGCCCTGTGTGACTTAAGTCTGTATCCTCCCAAATTCTTTCCAAAAGTCCCCATCAATAATTCTAGAGGCTTTCCTAAATTTTTTCAATATATTGAGTCTAGAAACGGAGCATATAAAGCTCCGTGAAATTATCCTTTACTATTTAGATATAATCACCCTATATTCTTATTCACTCAAACATCAAGAGTGAGAAATAGCATCTTTCATGGTCGTTTTCCAGTTTGTTTTGTATACTAGCAGCGAGATGGTAAAATAGCTAGTGCATACACCCAGAAGCAAGAAGATCCAAGTTCAAATCTTGCTCTATCATTCTGGGCTAGTCACTTAACCTCTCTTGGTGTCAGTTTCCTCATTTGTAAAATGAGGATATTAGCTTCTGCCACAAGAGGTTTTCATGAGCACCAAATGAGATACAATGTATATAAACAATCTGGCAAACTTTAAAGTAACAACAAGTATCTATATTGTGCTTTAGGATTTCCAAAGCACTTTAGAAATATTATTGTTTTTTACTTTCACAACAACCCTGGGAGGGAAGTGCCATTATTATTCTTGTCTTATCAATGAGGAAAGAGGCCCAAGTCAATTGACTTGTCTAGAGAAGGCAGAGGTGGTAAATGGCTGAGGCAGAATTTGAATTCAGGATTCCCAGATTGCAAGTCATGCATTCTATCTACTTCACTACCTCACTGCCTATACAAATCTTACATAAATGCTAGCCACAATGTAGGATACTACAGTGTATGATAATCTCTCTTAAACATCATCTTTTTTGTCAGAAACTACAATGGCTTATCCTTTCATATGACTATTATTAATGTTCTTCTGAATTATCTACTGTTCATAGTAATAATTAAGATTTATATAGAGTTTTACAATTGCCAAAATTTCTTTCACTTGATGCTCACAACAACACTGTAACATAGGTACTCTCAATATTGTACTCCTAATAAAGATGAGAAAATTGAGCTTTGATGATATTAAATAACTTGTTTTTTCTTACATTGGGAGTAAATATCAGAGGTCTTCCTAATTTCAAATCTAGTACCTTGCCCTCTATGCCAGGCTGCCTCTGTGACTGGGTGACTAGGCCGTCACAATCATATACCATTGTTTCCCAAGATGTTGTCTCTGCTCAGAACCAAGCTGACTTGCTTTTGCATATTTCATCTTCCCTGCCTCCAATGCCCTCCTGTCTTCCTCAAAATCCAAGTCAAATATCATTCTCTCTAAGAAGCCTTCTCTGGTTTAACTTTACCATACCTAATTAGTCCAGCTCCTACAAACTCAATTTTTGTATTCTATATTGAAGATATGTTGCGTTGTTTCATTTTAAAATCAGTTCACAGTTACATTGTATGTCTTCAACTAAAGTCAGTAGGCTATAGAACAAAATGCACTTGATGTCAGTAAGATCCGAGTTCAAATCTCAGCCCCAACACTTATGAGCTATGTGACCATGGGCAAGACACTTAATTTACTTGAGCCTTAATGGTCTCATCTTTAAAATAGGGATAATAATTCCTTTAATACCTAATAGAGCTTTTATGAGTCAAATAGAATTAAAGTAATAAACTCTAAACATGTCAGCTATAGAAAACCATATACATTCATAAACATACCATACATGCATGTACATATAAACACATTTTTTCAAGTCCAGGGAGCATACAGGAATTTCTCCAGAAAACCAGTCTAAATTGAACAACTTCCTAGTTAACATCTCCATCTGAATATCTCACAAGCATCACAAACTCGACATAATCCAAACAGAACTCATTTTGCCCCTAAATCCACTGGTCCTCTGAAGCTCCTTATTTCTGTAAATATACCATCATTCTGTTATTTCACTCAAGTTCAAACCCCCGGAATCATTTTTGACTCTCCCCTTTCCTAATCCTCTCCTACCCCATCCTGCATCAAATCAGTATGAAGCTATTAGCCTTTCAATCTCCAGAGCATCCCTTGCACACTTCCCTTTCTCTTTCTCCAGACAACTTCTGTCCCAATAGAAGCTTTCATTTCTTCTTGCCTAAACTATTCTTTGATCTTCCTGATTCCAGTCTTTTTCCTTTCCATGCCATCTTCCACATACATGACAAATTGTTTTTCCTAAAACATTGACCTAACCATTTCAGCTCCTAACTCAGAAAACTTCAATGGCTCCCTACTGCCTTTAGGCCCCAAAACTCCCAAACAAAATCTGACATTTAATACCCTCTAAAATATAGCTTCCACCTACTTTTCCAGTCTTGTTTCTTACAATTCCCCTTTTATCTTCTTTGTTCCACTCATACTGGTCTACAAGTGGCTCCCCCAATAATAGTTTCTATCTCTTAACTGTGCACATTTACACAGCTATTTACCCATAGTTCAAAGGCACAATTTCCTAACTTCTAACCCACAGGGTCTCTAGCTGTCTTCAAAGCATAGTGCAAGATACAATTCCTACACAAGTCCTTTCCTAATTCCACTAGGCTCTAGTTCTTGACATTACTTTGTAGGTATCTTATGTGTGCATGATATAAGCTCCCAGAAGACAAGAACTGTTTGTTTTTCCTTTATATCCTAAAAATCTAGCACAGCGCCTTTGCACATATTATGTTCTTAATAAACACTTACTGAATCCATCTCCTGCCTTGACCCCCACAGACCAGTTCAGTGGTTTGTAAAATTATGCAATCAGTAACTAGTCACATAAATAAACACACTTACCTAGTCACAGTTCCTCGTCTATTGTAATGTTTCACTCAGGGTCCAAGGGCTAAAACAAACAATCCCTTTAAGAAAATATATAGTCAAATACCCTGGGCTAATATAGTTTCCCAGGAAGTTCAGAAAGATAAAACCAGATAAAAGCAAGTTGCCTACAAGCAGGTTAAAAACTGCAGACCAGGCGATTTTCAGATCTCAGAAGCTCCTGGCAAGAATCTAAGAGCTATACACTTTCTCACAAGGGCCCACAGATGAATTCCAGATTAATTCAAAATAAACCAAGATGACCCATTTCTATACCAGAGATTTCTTGCTCACAAGAATGCAGGCTGGTATTATAGTAGGGACATGAAAGGTTAATTCATATCTCTCCAGTTCCTGGCATACAATATATACACAGAGAGAACTCTCAGTAGGAATTGAGATTGGAGTAGGGAATAGGGAGTAAAGGAGAAAGGAATAGAGAGTAGGAGTAGGAGTAGAAATAGGAGTAGGAACAGAAGCAGCAGTACCACCAGCAGTAGAAGCAGTAGTAGTAGTGGTATAGATGGTGGTTGTGGCAGTGGTAGTAATAATGGTGATGCTGTTGGTGGCAATATAATAATAATAATAATAGCGAGCATTCATATGATACTTTAAAGTTTGCAAATCTAATTATACATATCATCTCATTTGATCTTCATAGCACCTATGAAGTGGATGTTAATATATATTAATTTTACAGGTACATAATATGAAGCTGAGAAAAGTAAAGTGATTTGCCCAGGATAACACAGCTAGCTGAGTATGAGTTATATTTTAAAGGCAGATCCCCCTGACTCCAAATACAAGACTCTATGCTCTACACCACCTTAGTCAGTGAGTCAGTAAGAAACTTCTATGTGGGGCAGTGTGCTAGGCTCTGGGGATACAAAAAAGAGGGAAAAGATATCCCTGCCTTCAAGGAGCTCAAAATCCAATTTGGGAGACAAAACACAAATAAATATGTACAAACAAATCTCACACAGGGTAAATATGAAATGACAGAAAGCATTCAATTAAGAGGGATTAGGAAAGGTTTCCTATAGATGGGGGAATTTTAACTGGGATTTGAAGGAAGCTAAAGAAACCAGGAGGCAGAGATGAAGAGAGAGAGAATTCCACTCATGGGTGATGGCCAGAGAAGTTGGCCAGAGAAAATACCCACAGGGGAGAGAGGGAGTGACACCTTCTCAGAACTGCAAGGAAGCTAGCCAGTGCTCCTTGGAAAAACAGCTAACCTGGAAAATAGAGCGAGGAGAGATAATTTGAAAATTATTGGACTACCTGAAAACCATGATCAAGGAAAGAGCTTAGACATCATCTTCCAGGAAATTGTCAGGGGAAATTGCCCTGATATTCTAGAAGCAGAAAGTAAAATAGAAATTGAAAGAATCCACTCATCACATCCTGAAAGAGATCACAAAAGGAAAACTCCCAGGAATATTATAGCCAAATTCCAGGGTCAAGGAGAAAATATTGTGTGGAAATTTATTTTGATTTGGGGACCCTACCTTTGGACTGAGATTAGAAAGCCTTAGGCCCTCAGGGTCTCTTCTCTGTGGGAGGTGCTTGTATCCCTTCCCCTCCACTTCAGCTGAGCCAAAAAGCCCCATGGGCTGTATGAGACACCAGGTCAGACAGCTGGGGGGAAAAGCCCCCAGCTCCCTCCAACCTGAGTGGATCTATCCCAGATATCCTGGGCTTGTTCAGGCCAGGCTCTGGCATAGCCTGTGCTGAGGCACGTGATGCTCAAGCGTCCCCCCAGCCCCAGCCGCAGCCCTGGTTGGTGGATTAGTTTGGGATCTGTGGGGGCACAAAAAAAAGCCCTGAGATTTGAGTGGAGAAAAGGAAAATATATATAGACCTGAGAATTAGACTCAGTGGGGCCAGCAGACAAGATTAAAGGAAGCCGACAAGATTAGAAGAATGGAGAAGAGAGGCAGCAAAGATGGTAGAGGGCAGACTGATGGAGCAGACAGACAGAACAGGAGGCAGCAGAGAGCAGAGAAGCTGTCTGCACAGGTTACAGGTAGGAGAAAGTAAAGACTAAGAGAACAGGACACTGGAACACTAGGAGAACAGAAGGAGAGGTTGGTGACAGAGAAACACAGGGGTTCAGTGGTTTAGTAAAGAAAGGAAAGTTAGAAGCAGGGGGATTTACAAAGTGAAAGGGGCATGGAGTTAGAAGGAGCTGAGCAGGGAAAGCGGAACATACCCTAAGGCAAGAGGCGGCTATAGCCCTTATTTTATTAAAAAAGTACTAGCACTTTCAGGTGGAAAGGCCGGAATGCAGTCAGGTTGTACATTTCATTTCCATGTATTCTTAATTTAAAATTGTATCTCATAAATAAACTCTGCTTTGATTATTTAGTTAAGAGGCTTTTTAATCCTTTGCTTATCAATTATGGGAGTGGAGCAGTGTGGTGGAACTTTATAAATGGCCCACATTAAATTAATAGCAGTCAGATAGCCAGTTAGTCAAAAGTCCTCAGACCAATCCTCCAGTCAAATTAGCCCCCAAATTAGGCAAGCTTACTCAAAATATTTTAACAATTGCAAGCAGCCAGAAAGAAACAATTCAAGTACTGTGGAGCTACAGTCAGGATAGCACAAGATCTAGCAGCTTCTATACTGAAGGATCAGAAGGCATGGAATATAATATTCTGGAGGGCAAAGGTATTGGGATCACAACCAAAAATCACCTACCTAGCAAAACTGAGTATAATCTTTTGGGGGGGGGGAAATGGGACTTCAATGAAAAAGAGGACTTTCATTTATTCGTGATGAAAAGACCTGAACTTAATAGAAAATTTGACTTTCAAATATAAGACCCTAGAGAAGCATAAAAAGGTAAACAGGAAAAATAAATTAAGTGGGATGTTAAAAGGTTAAACTGCTTACATTCCTACATGGGAAGAAGATACATATAACTCAAGAAATTTCTCAGTATTTGTGCAAATGATAAAAATAAAATTAGAGGGCACAGGTGGGAATTGATTATGAAGGGATGATATCTGTAAAGCATTTATTTTTTGTTGATCTTTTGTTTGTGTGGGATGGTCCAAGTTGGGTGACATGCCCAGGGTCTAGCCATGGATGAGTGTGTTGTGTCTGGGACCAGATTTAGGCTTGTGTCCTACTGGGTCTAAGATGGGTGCTTTGTCCACTGTGTCCCCTAGCTGCCCCATGATGACATCTTTAGGGTAAAATTGATGGGTAAGAGCATTGCACATGGGGGAGGTAGAAGGGGGGAGGTATAATGGAGTGTAATCCCACATGAAAGAAACAGGAAAAGGTTTATGGAATGAGGGAAGAGATGGGGGAGGAGTAGGGCAGTGAATTAGCCTTACACTCATCAGAATTGGCTCAAAGACCTTAATCTCATCAGAGTTGGCTAAAGGAGGGATTAACATACAAACTCAATTGGGTAGAGTAATCTATCTAACCCTGCAGGAAAGTAGGATGGAAAGGGGATAAGGAAGGCGGGGCAAAAGAAGGGAAGGCAAATTGGGGTAGGGGAGAGTCAGAAGCAAATCACTTTTACTTTCTTTCTTTCTTTGTGTGAGGTGATTGTGTTTAAGTGACTTGCCCAGGGTCACACAGCTAGTAAGTATTAAGTGTCTGAGGCCGGATTTGAACTCAGGTCCTCCTGAATTCAGGGCCAGTTCTCTATCTAGTGTACCATCTAGCTGCCCCAAATAACTCAGACCTTGTCTTTTTTTTTTTTTTTTGAGTGAGGCAAGTGGGGTTAAGTGACTTGCCCAGGGTGACACAGCTAGTAAATGTTAAGTGTCTGAGGCCAGTTTTGAACTCAGGTCCGACTGACTTCAGGGCCGGTGCTTTATCCACTGAACCACCTAGCTGCCCCAGAAGCAAATCACTTTTGACGAGAGATAGGGTGAAAGAAGATGGATAATAGAGTAAATATCATGGAGAAGGGAATAGGATGGAGGGAAACAGTTGACAATAGTAACTGTGAAAAAGTGAAAAGAAGAAAAAATGTACAAAAATATTTATAACAACTCTTTGTGGTGGCTAAGAATTAGAAATCAAAGGAATGACCATCAATTGGGGAATGACTAAACAAACTCTGGTATATGATTGTAATTGAATATTATTGTGCTATAAGAATGACAAGCAAGATGGTTTCAGAAAAATCTGGAAAGACTCATATGAACTGATATGAAGTGAGAACGTTGTGCACAGTGACAGCTATATTGTTTGATGAAGAACTATGAATGACTTAACTACTCTCAGCAATACAAATATCTAAGACAATACCAAGGAACTAATTATGAAGCATACTACCTACCTCCACAGAAAGAACTAATATTGATTGAACACGGACTGAAGCATACTGTTTTATGCTTTTTTTTTCTTTCACTTGAGTCTTTTTGTATACAATTACTAATATGGTAATGTTTTACAAAATTGCAAATGTATAACCTATATCTGGTTGCTTGTTGCCTCAAGAAGGGGGGAGAGTAGGGAGGGAGGGAATGAGAGAGGGATAGAATTTGGAACTCAAAACTTTAAATAGGGGCAGCTAGGTGGTGCATTGGATAAAGCAGTGGCCCTGTATTCAGGACTACCTAAGTTCAAATCTGGCCTCAGACACTTGACACTAGATGTGTGACCCTGGGCAAGTCATTTAATACCCATTTCCCCACAAACAAAAACAAAAACAAAGAACAAAAAAAAAAAAAACAAAAAAAAATCCCAAAAACTTTAAATAACTTTTTAAAAAATTAAAGGAAGCCAGCCAGTGCTCTTAGATATAAAAGTTGGGGTGAGGGGATGATTGTAAGATGTCCCAGGACTCTATAACTAGAACTTTGGTGTAGCTGTAGTACAATATTCATTACTGTTTGTAATGCTAACTGTGAGGTACTGACAGATGGTGAGGTGACCACTGGATCATCATAGAATGATTAAATCATGCTCAATATAGCTACAGAGTCACATTCCACAGCATATTTTCATTCTCTGAACATTCTCCTAATCAATTCTTCTTCCAATATCTCACCAAGATGTGAAAGTTTCCTTTGGCTGCCAAAAGCTATGTGGAAAGAATATGAGCTATGGCAGAATTTACCAAGCTGAGAAAGATTTTGTGTGTGGGCTGAGTGACAGTTATGAGTTTGTCAGCCCAGAACCAGCTTAGTTTAGTTCAGAGAGGTTCACCATTAGGTTAGTTTGTGGCTAATACTTTTTTTTTTTGAACAGGAGTATTCATCAAGGCTCTTGTCTTTAAGGTTTATGGTGAGAATAAGTTTTATCACTTTAATAAGATAATGGGAATAAATTTGTTAAGTTAGTATAACTAACCTTGTTTTATTTTGTGTCTAATTTGTGTTTGATTTGTGATTTGGGTAAGTTGCTTTTCTTTAAGGTTTTTTTTTCAATAAGCACTTGATTGGTAAGCAACATATGTCATCTTAAACAACTGATAAAAAATATGTGGACCTTCTGATAAGGAAGACCACCAGTGTAAAAAATATTACAAACAACTTCATCAGTAATTGATGTAGCAAAATATCAATCAACATATGTAGCTAAAAAAAAACAACCCACAATTTAGGAACATTCATACCAAAGGTCCTAATCATCACCCCACTCCTAGGTCCCTAGTGGGACTGATTCCTGCTTTCCCTATACTTAAGCCCCTAGCTTTAGAGCAATGTTGATTGGCTCAATTTAGACTTGCCAGAAGGAGAGACATGACCTCCCCCTGGGCTGAGAGGAAACCTGGTTATGAGTCCTAAATGGAATAAGCTTTTTGGGAACTGTAAGACCAAGCTAGTGTTTATTCTTTGGTGTTTTGTTTTTTTTTGGCAGGGCAATGGGGGTTAAGTGACTTGCCCAGGGTCACACAGCCAGTAAGCGTCAAGTGTCTGAGGCCGGATTTGAACTCAGGTACTCCTGAATCCAGGGCCAATGCTCTATCTACTGTGCCACCTAGCTACCCCCGCTAGTGTTTATTCTTAAAGGAGGGTATTGTTTTCATGTTTTTACTAATAAAGTTTGATTGCACACATTGAGTAAGTCTAATTAGTGTTTCTATTGCTCTAGTTAGCATATGTAATGGTAAATCAGCTATAAACATGAACCATGTGGTACAAGGTTCCAAAGGGGTTGAAATGTAAATTATGATCAGGAAGACTCACATTAATGAACACAGGGATCCCAGAATCTTTGCAAAAAAAAATTAGCAGGTCAAGAAGCATTTTTTAACCACCTTGCTAAGTACTGGGAATAGAAGAAGGCAAAAAAAAAAAAAAAGAGTCCCTGCTCTCCAGGAACTCACCTTCTAATGAGGAGAGATAACAGACAAATAACTATGCATAATTTATGAACAACATTTATATGGTATAAACTGAAGGTAATTTCAGAGAGAAAGCATTAGCAATAAGAGGAATTTTGGAAAAACTTCTTACAGAATTTTTAAAGAGATTTTAGCTGGGACTTGAAGAAATCTAGCATAGCCAGAAGGGAGAAAATTCTACGCATCAGGAAGACAGTAGAAAAGGCATAGAATTGGGCAATGGAATGTCCTACTTGAGGAATCAAAAAGAGGTGAGGTTTACTGGATTGCTAAGTGAGAGAAGTAAGGTGTAGGAAGACTAGAAGAGTAGGAGGAAGGCAAATTTTGAAGGACTTTAAAAGCTAAACAGAAGATTTTATATTTGGATAAGCAGGCAAATTAGAGGCAGCAATCCGGCTAAACTCTTTCAATATTCCTCTCCAAACAGCTGTAAAATTACTCCTGAACTTAAATTTTGGAGTGGTAGATCCATTCAAAGGTCAGGTTGAAACATCTTTTCCAGCCTAAGAAAACTTGGGTCAGCAAGAGAGGTCTGTGGAAACCAGTCCAGTTCTCATGTAATACAGCTCCAGTAGCAGGTCTTGGTGGATGCTGCAACAGCACAGCAGCAGGGGCAGAAGCTCTTAGCCCAGAAACACCAAGAGGATTGTTCAGGAAGAGATTACAGGGCAGGGAGAAAGGGGAAGAAGTGGTGGGAAATACTGAACCTTACTCTCATAATTGGTTCAAAGAGGAAAGAATAGATATAGGCAGAGACAGAGACAGAGACAGACACAGAGAGAGAGAGAGAGAGAGACAGAGAGAGAGAGAGAGACAGAGAGAGAGAGAGACAGAGAAACAGAGAGAGACAGAGAGACAGAGATAGAGAGAGACAGAGATATGGAGGGGCAGGCAGAGAGAGACTCAGTTGGGTACAGAAATCTATATTACCTAACAAGGAAATAGGAGGTAAAGGGGATAGGAGAAGAGAGGGAGGGTGATAAAAGGGATGGTGGAATATGGGAGACAGTGCCAGAAGCAAAGCAAACTTTTGAGGTGGGAGAGGATAAAAAGAGAGAAAAAAGGATAAACAGAAGAAAGTGAGATAAAGTGAAATGCAAAGTTAGTAATCATAACTATGAAAGGGAATGGGATAAGGTTACCCAGAAAACGGAATTGGATAGCAGAATGGATTAGAAACCAGAATGCAAAAATATGTTGTTTACAAGAGACATATTAAAACAGAAAGCACACACAGAGTTAAAATGAGGGCCCTGGAACAAAATCTATTATGCTTCAGATGAAGTGAAAAGTCAGAGGTTTTGTTGTCCAGTCTTGTTTGACTCTTCTTGACCTCATTTTAGAAGAAATGAAGAAATTGAGCCAAACAGGTTTGAAGGACTTGCCCAGGATCATATAGCTAGTAAGTGGATGTGACTGGATTTGAACTCAGGTCTTCCTGACTCCAGGCCCTGTACTATATGCATAAACCACCTAACTGCCCCTGGAACAGAATATATTATGCTTCAGCTGAAGAAAAAAAATAGAAGTAACAATTATTATCTCAGACAAAGCAAAAGCAAAAGCAAAAATCAACCTAATTAAAAGATAATCAAAGAAATTATTCACAATAAAAATAAAGTCTATGAATATTTTATATTTGTTCCTGGAAGAAATGGAAGTTACTAGAGTTTATCAAATGTAAGTAGTAGTGGCAGTGACATGGTCAGACTTGAATTTTAGGGAGCTAGCTGAGTGAAAGATAAACTGGAGTAGAGAGAGGGAAAGAAGAAGACAGTGAATAAACAGTTTAAGTCACCTACTATGTGCCAGACATTGTACACTTTGCAAATATCTCATTTGATCACTTGATTTGGAAAGATGTGGGGCAGAGAGATCAAGCAGCAGGTTACTTTAATAGTCCAAGCATGAGGTGATGAGCAGTCCAAATGGGATATTGAATAACAAGATTGTTGAAACTTGCCACATGAAAGATTTTGCTGGATACCCATATGTGAACTTGCTTGTGATGTTACGAAGAGAGATATTGTGAGCATTCATAAGGTAATATCCAGATTTCAAGAATGAACCTCCATATAAAGTATTACTATTTTCTCTTCTTTTTTATAAGGTTACATGCATGGTAAAATAAGAGTATTACTGTAAAGAGTTGACTTCCATATGCTTTGCCATTCTTCAAAATGATCTCTTCCTCTTCACCACCCTCATCTCAGGTTATATCCTGTAACAACTTTCCTTATTCTCATACAAAGCCTTCCATATCTCATCTCTATGCCTTTTCATTGGCAAACCGCCATGCTTAGAACACATATTCTCCTTACCTCATCTCTTAGAAATCCTTCTTCAAGATGTATCTTAGCATCCATTTTCTTCAAGTTTGACATCAAACACTAACCTTCTACATAAAGACTTTCCTGATTCTACCAATTGCTAGCTTCTTTTCCCCCAGAATTATTTTGCACACAGCTACATATGCATATTTTCCTCTATGTGTTATCTCTCCAGCTAGATTGTAAGTTCTTTGAAGTCAAAGACTGTTTGTTCCACATTTGTCTTTGTACCATACCCCCTAGCACTTAGAACAGAGCCTGGCAGAAATCAATAGAGGCTTACTGACTATTTTATGAATAAAGAGTCGAGGACAATGATTACTACTACTGAGACCATGTCTAAGCTCTCACTAACATGTAAGGCTAGCTTGGTTGTTTTTTTTTTCCTCCTAAGATAAATATTTTAGTTAGTGGGAAATTGTGATTCTGATTTCAAACCATATCCCACCATGTCCATTCATTTCTGTATGTTATCCTTGTTTCTGCCCCCTATCATGGAACCTTGTGGGTAGACTAAGAGTAGGCCTAGCCAGAGTCCCACCTCTCTGTGGGAGTTAAGCACCAATGAAAAGTATGTTTATCTCAATTCTGCTTATACTTGATAGTACAGGTTGAGAAATCTAATAACAGAGGCTTGTCTAATGAGGTGTACACGTGTGTGTGAGAGTGTGTGTGTGTGTGTGTGTGTGTGTGTGTGTGTGTATAAAAAGACATTTCAGTTTTCAATAAACTGTTTACTGTTCAAACATTAAATAAATGTAGAACTGTTTTAATCAGCTGAACAAATATTTAATGTACACTCTAGCATAAGAGCTGTGTTTAAAAATATCCTCTATGCTGCTAAGACACAGAGAATTTATGGAAACTAGTGACCTGAAAGGTAAAACAAACACCAAGGGGGAAAAATGTGAGCCATGTCTTTTCAATTTTAACCCAATGTCCCCTATATTACCACCACCCTTAGACTCTTGGAGTCACAGACTGCTAAATAGGAAGGGGAGCCTCTGAGATTACACCATTAGCATTTGTACCTCTTAAGTGTAGAGAAGAACTGGGATATTCAATTCACTTTCATTTTCACTAAGAACTGATTTTGGGGCAGTCACCAAGTTTGGTTCCAGCCAACTGTCAAGGGAAGGTAAAACACAGAAATGTTAATGTTATGTCCAAGACAGGGTTTCTCAGGAGGGTAAATGTTTGTTTACTTTTTTGGGTTCCAAACACTAGAGGACATTCATTACAGAAGTAGCTGGATTTCCATCTACAGCTGTTTAGAGGGATTTGCTAGAACTCTTGACAGGAAATTGCAACTTCTTTGAAAATGCATGAGCTTCAATAGATTCTGTGTAAATACCATGGAAAGCTGGCAGAAAGGCGACATTTTAGAGGGATAATCTCTTAAAAACATACATACAAACACATTTTTAAGATAGTTAACCTTACCTTTCTTCACTAGATTTATGTTTAGCTTCTACATCTCTTGTTTGGGTGACTTTATGTCAGCACTGAGGCTCTGTAAAGAAAAAATCTTGCCCTGGCCAAGCATTTTTAGCTAGCTCTCCCCTAGGTACTAGTAGGGATTTGTCAAGGCACCTTGAGAATTGAGATTATTCTCCTGACCATAAATGATTCGAAAGACAAGGCCCTCTGCTGTACTGTATGCCATCTATCATGTATTCACATCTTTTAGTAGACAAGTGAATGATAAAAGTCCAGCAGTAAGCTTGGGCCTTTTCCCTGAGAGATCACAGAATCAACTTCCTTTTTAGGAAACTTCTTTGAAGGCTATTGGACCAACTGCTTTCTGCACAATCAATCAGATCATCTGTATATTCAATCTTCTTTGGCCCTTAAGGCAATGGAAGTGTTGGATTTACTAGCCTTTTCTATACTATAGATCAGAGACTCTTAACCTTTTCTGAGGCATGGACCTAACTCAGGGAGCTTACCTGGCACAATGGATAAAGAGCTGGATTTAGAGTAAGGATGACCTGACTTTTAACCTTCTCTCATACATTTGTTAGCTGTGTAACTCTGGGCAAGTCATTTACCTTTCTAAGCTTTGGTTTCTTCATCGGTAAAAATGTAAATAATAATAGCATGGACCACAGGGTTGTTGAGAGAATCAAATCAAATGAGATAACAAAAGTCAAGCCCATAAGCATTATTTAAATGCTAACTGTTGCATATTATTATGGAACCTTTAGGAAGTCCAAAGAAGCATGAGGACCCCTCCTCAGAACAATATTTTAAAATGCATGAAAGAAAATACATACAATCAAATAAGAAGCCAACTATATTTAAATGTGGTTGACAAAATATTTTCTTTTTTAAAAGCAAATTCACAGGCCCCAGTAGTCTTCAACTAGCATCTTCTTCTCTATTCCCTAACCAGCTTTTAAATTTTCCTTCTGGTCTTCATCCTTTTTCTTGAAAAAAATAGTTATGATGCCAAAGTCTTGAAGTTTTTCTAAGTGGTTTTGTTCCCCTCTTTTTATATGGAATTTGGCACCAACCACTTGATCATGTTTGTTAGTAAGGTTTTTCTCTCAACACCTTAATTAGATGGTCTCTTCTTTTTAGTTGAAATCCAGATCATTTCCTCTTTCAGGCAAGCCTACCCTTGCTAATTGAAAAACAATAATAAAAAATAAAAATAAATTTAAAAAAGGAAAACAAAAGAGTGATTCTATCTATCACCAGTGACAGGGAAAGCCATCACATTCTAATCTGATGAGTAAAATAAATCTTTAAAGCTTTACTTCAGCAGTTTGAAAATGTATAAAGGAACTGGAAGATGAAAATTAGAAGAGAAAAGTAAGGGAACTACCTAGCAATCAGAAGGAAAAAAGAATAGTACTTATGAGATCATTAGAAGTACATTTGAAGTATGTGTGTGTGTGTGTGTGTGTGTGTGTGTGTGTTTTCCTAACCAGCTTTAGGAGAGAGAGAAAAGGGAGGGAAGGGAATTATCAACTTAACTCAGTGAATGCAGCCCTTATACCCATACAGTAATGAAGTCATTAATACAATTTAATGCCATAATGAAAAGGTAGAAAACTATGAAACTCCTCTTCCGCATTTTGGGTTGCTTTTCTATTATTTGTCTTTGATCTCTGTGCTATCACACAAAGCTAGCACTTATGTCAGCAGAAGGCCAGTGTGCTTGGCAAGAGATCCACAACTGTACTTTAAATATAGATGTATCTTCCTTCTAAATGCTCTGGGGATTAAATACCAAATTTGACCTGTAAAATCGGGAATTAAAACATTTGGCTCTTTGGCTTTAGGTGCTCAAGAAGCAGCAATTCTGACCAATCGTGAAAAATGAATGAAATTTCCTATACTGTGTTTTTTTCTGGCATATAATACACAAATGTTGAGGTGTGAATAAAAGGGGCTCCGTATCCAATATGGTTTAATTCAAGTTTGTATTCTATTTTCCTCATCTGGCTTCCTTTAACTGATTTCTCAGCACTGAGTTAACCCACCATCCACACAACATGGGTTTGACTGATTAAGTACTGTAAACCTAGTTCCCCTGTGCATTTTTCAGGTGCTAAACTTTTACATGCCAACAACCTAGGAGCCAGAATTGGCATCCATTCAATACTTAATCAGCAACTTTCTATTTTTTAGTTTCACTGGGAAATAACTAATTTTTCCATTTCTTCTCTCCACTGCTATTTTCTTTAAGGCCATCATCCTACTCCCAAACAAATTTATGCTGAAAGGCATAAATTAGAGCAATTATAAATAGCATTGTTGTTGGCTGTTGATTCTTAAGCAAGCCAGGGCATGTGGGTGGGAGGGAACAAGAGGTGCCATTTATTAGATGTACCCACAGTACTCAGAAAGAGTTCATTTGCTTTGGGTAAAAAAAAAAAAAGCAAAAAACCCACAGTGAACAGAATTCTTTGTAGAGTATGAACATCTTTATTGAGCTTCCCAAAGCATGAAGCCCACTAAGTAAGTATTCCTTAGAAGAGGAATCATATTCTTAACACTTTTGTTCCCTCCTTCTCCCCAAAAATCCCTTTTTCTAGCACAATGTATTAGCGTAGGATTTGGAGTCAGAGAATCTGAGACTGAATTCTGACTCTGATATTCTCTATTTGACCTGAGGTGGATTATTCATCTTCTCTGGGCCTCATGTTTCTTATCCATGGAATGAGGGGGTTTCATTATATGATCTACAAAATGGACCTTGGTATTTGGATGTCATATCCATTTCTCACTTAATATCTTAAATATTTTACATAAAGACAATCTTTCTTTGAATTTCAGGCATTCCCAAATGGCCTGAAGTCAATTAGAGAAGCTAGAGAAGTAGACTCAGGCTCCCCATGTTGTCCCAGAACAGGTTATTCTCTATTAAGGCTTCATTCATCACCAAGTTCACAGAACCTGTCCATCTTTAACTGCCCACTTCTCTTCCCTTCCTATGGTCCTGTTTATTCAGTAAGAATCCTCTCTCCAAACATAATGGGCATGTGGTCATAAACAAACATCTCTTCAAGCAGACTGCATGCTGGTAAACACAAACAAAGCACTCATAGCCCTTCTTTTTGTAAAGTCAGTAAAAATCCAGGGTTCAAGGGCCACAAACAACATTACCAAACAAACAGAAGCTGTGTTTGTTCCATGTTGGAAAATGAGCAGGGCAAGTCTCTGAGATGACTTAGTGTAGCAGGTCCAAAATAAACAGGGAAGAGGGGAGGGAAGCTAAACATTGTTCCTTCTTCAAAGTCAAATCTCCATTACCCTCGAGAAATCGACCCCTCCAGGACTTCTCCCCACCAGAAAGCACTCTGTCTACTTGCCATTTCCAGATGAACTGTCTTTATCTATTTGAAACTGGAAGAGTTGACAACACTTCTGTTTGTTTTCAGATGATGTTAAACAGACGCACTCATCTATAAGAGCCACTCGGGTCTAGTTCAAGATGAGGCAATAAAGTAAATGTAGTTGTTATTGTGCCAAAATTAGGAGGACATGTTTGTTGTGGGTGAAATCCTGCTATTTTACATACTCAGTTATATTTTAATTGTTACTCCATACCCCCTTTCACTTAAAACACCAACCCCCCCAATGTGGGTGACTCAAAGCAAGCATGAAATCCATGCAGGCTAGGAAATTCACACAAGCAAATATGTCAGTGTCATGTAAAACCACCTTTAAAGACTGATTTTAAATCCTTGATCCATTTTACATTCCGCCAAATTGGTAGGAGCAAGCCAGGGATTATTTATTTTCTCTAAATGTGATTTAGAGGTTAAAGTTGGTGATACAAAAAGAGAAAAGTGAGGGCCAGGGAGAGAGGAAAAGCTAGCAAAAAGCAGATGTGGGTGGATTTTTTTTTTAAATGAACTTCATCTGAACCTGCTTGGATTCCTCTGGGCCTTCTGATAATCTGACATCACTGTAGATACTGAATAAACCCTGATGTCACAAGCTCTAAAAACCCCTCAAATGTTTAAAGCAGGCCTTATATTCAAATGTTTTGCAGCAGCTGAATCCAACATGAGTGGTAGCAAAAAAAAACCCAAACTGCCTTATGCAGTTTTACAGAATGTCATGTTGTTGCGTATTTTTTCTCCCTTAAAAAAATCTTACTTGGATATATTCAGAATTTAACGGACTTGAAAGATGCTGACAGAAAAGTCCATAGGAAGTATTCACAAATGAATTACACTAAAATATTTTTTCTCCTATAAAGATGAAAATGCCAATCATGCTGTAGACTGAAGAAGAGAAAACAGAAACGCAGCAGACATATTCCATCACGTAAATCATGCAGGGACAAACAATGGCTGGCATATAAATATAGCATGTGGAAAGTCATTTGATAGACCCAACTCCAAAAGACTTGGTTTTGCCTAAGGATTACAGGAACAGATGTCGAAACAGGACAGGCCCCTAGAGACAAAGAAATTCAGTCTGGCCCATTATTTAGAACCCTTTAAGCCATCAACTTCCTACCATACTGAGAGTACTCAGGAAGGGTATTTCTTAAACAGTGTATTAAGTTGCCTTTCTCCATTTCTCTCCTGGCTCCTTTGCTCCTTTCCACAAAAAAAAAAAAAAAAAAAAAGATATTTGGTTAAATGGAGGCTTGATAGTTAAGTTTAGATGCTGCTTTAAATTTAAATTGCTAAAACAATCAAAACTGAACTTTACTGAAGACAAAACTTGGTTCCAAGGAGTTGGATGAAAAAACCAGTTTCTTCCACACCAATGCACAGGTGGGGAATCCGTGGATATAGAGAATTACATATAGCATTGGTTTTTATTTTTGTTTTCATATTGATTTTTTTGCTGAATTTTTCCCTCATTTTTAAAAAAAGACAAAAACTGTTCTAACAGTTGATTCTGCAAGAGTGGAAAGGGGAGGGGATACAGAAAGAAATTTAGGTCATGCAAAAACAAAAGATATGAATAAAATCTATTAAAATGGCTTTTTAATGACAAAAGGTGGGGTTTGGTTTGGTTTGGTTTTTGTCAATGTTGTAAACCTTAGGAGGAAACTGTGTGGTTAGGTATATTCCAAATGTCAACTCAGTCTTCTTACAGAACTGGGAAAACATATTATTCTTCATAGAAAATATTAATCTCAAAGAGCATCTTTGTTGAAAATCCATAATTCAAATGAAGATAAAAATGTATGAAAAATTTCCATTAGTAAATATAGTATTGGTAATTCTATATGAAGACCCACATGACTTTATATTATATAATCTTCCCATGTTCATGCAAAAATGTTACCACTCTGGTAAGATAGCCAAGATTCTATACTAAAATGACAAATTCTTTCAGATATACTCATTTTTCATTCTGATAGGAAAAATGCATAAAGCAAAAATATATGATTCTTTGATCCTAAATTTAGGTTTGAAATTCAATGCAAAAGGTAGGTAGGTAGTGCAGTGGATAGAGCACCGACCCTGGATTCAGGAGGACCTGAGTTCAAATCCAGCCTCAGACACTTGACACGTACTAGCTGTGTGACCCTGGGCAAGTCACTTAACCCCAATTGCCTCACAAAAACAAACAAACAAAAACCTCAATGCAGAAGAATAGCATAAAGATTTAGAAAAAAAAAGTTTACTTGCTTTGTGATGAGACAAAGCAAAATTTTATCATGGAAAATTAACTTTATTATATGAAATTGAGGAAAATACATTAATAAGAATTATTACCTTAATGAATAATTAAAATTAAAGATTTTTAGATCATGACACAAAATCAGAAAGCTATATCAGCAAATACATTGAAGTGAGAATCAAAAGACTAGGGATTTTGTTCCAAATCTGTTATAAACTTGTATGATTTGGGGCAAGTGATTTTACATCTCTGAGCTTTAGTTTCCTCAAACACAAAATGATGATGTTGGAATAGTTATCTCTAAGATATTGGAATTTTAAGATTCAAGTACCATAGGAATTGGGAAAATATAAATGCCTTGAAAGCATTTAACTTTTGTACATATATTTCCAAAATCCAGTATATAGCCCAGCACATAGCAGACACTCAATAATTGTTTGATTGATTGAGCTAAGATGGACTTTAGAAATCACCTAGTTCAATTTCCAAAATTTTACAAATGAGGAAACTGAGCTACATATAAGCCCTAGCTTCTTGTTTGGTTTTGGGTTTGGGTTTGGGTTTTTTTGGTGAGGCAATTGGGGTTAAGTGACTTGCCCAGGGTCACCCTGCTAGTAAATGTCAAGTGTCTGAGGCTGGATTTGAACTCAGGTCCTCATAAATCCAGGACCGGTGCTCTATCCACTGCACCACCTAGCTGCCCCAGCCCTAGCTTCTTAAACTGTAGGTTGTAACCCCATAGGGGGTCATGTAACCTACTGTGGGGGTGGGGGGGTCATGAAAAATTTGTTAACAGTAAAAGGTTATGTATACCTATTCTATATACCTATATACCCCTGGCTGCATAAAAAATTTCTCAGGTGAAAAGGGGTTGCAAGTGGAAAAAGTTTAAGAAGCCCTGACATAGGCAGTGACCTGTCAAGGGTCACATAAAGTAGTGAATAATATGGGTAGTATTTGAACATATCTCCTAATTATACACAGTCAGGGATCTCCTTGGTATTTAATAATAGCTAACAGCTAACACTTAGACAGCACTTACTGTATACCAGGCAATGTCCTAAGTACTTTACAAATATCTCAATCCTGGCAATAACCCTTTGAGGTAATTAATATAATATTATAATAATATAATATAACATAATAACATAATTAACAATAACATAACATAATAATTCACAAGCAAAATTTACTTTCCTAATTCCTAATAATAAATGATTACTGATTAATCCCATGTATATTAGAGATATATGCAGATGATTCTGAGATGTATATACTTATTCTACTCTTTCTCTTGTATTCCAGTACCAAATTACTAACTACCTATTAGACATTCTCAAATGCATATCTCATGGGCATCTCAAACTTAACAAATTCAAACCAGGACTTCTTATATTCCCACCCACCCACTCAACCATCCCCTTTCTCTGACTTCCATATTTCTACTGATAGTATCACTATCCTTTCTTTTACCAGGTTCATAGTCAGAGCCATTCTCAACTCTTCCTTCTTCTTCAACCCTCCTATCCCAGCAGTTGCTAAATCCTTGATTCTGCCTTGAAAACATCTCATGGATCTGTCCTATTCAATCCACTTACAGGGCCTACTTTAGGCCTTAATCACCCCTCACTTAAACTATTTCAATCACCTTCTAAGTGTTCTCCCCACTTCAAGACTCTCTTCTACCCCTCAGAAGTTCTAATGGAATTTAGGAATCAACACTCACACCACCTCTTAAAAGTGGCTTATCCTTTTCCCCCTCTCCCCATTTGTCAGTGTTCTCCCTGATGAATCTACTTTGTATTAGCTTACCTGTTGTTTCTGGGCAACTAGGTAATTTGGTGAATAGAATGCCAGGCCTGAAGTCAGGAAGATCCATCTTCCTGAGTTCAAATCTGGCCTCAGACACTTACTAACCATGTGATCCTGAGCAAGTCACTTAACCTTGTTTGCCTCAGTTTCCACATTTATAAAATGAGCTGGAGAAGGAAATGGCAAATCACTCGAGCATCTTTGCCAAGAAAACCCTAAATGGGGTCATGAAGAGTCTGAAATGACTGAACAACAAAACCTGTTGTTTCTTCCTAATAGAAGGTAACGTTCCTTGAGGAAACCCAGTATCAAAAGAATAGGGTATGAATGGTTACATTTTTTAAAATTATTTCTCCAGTATCTTACATGGTCCCTGACACATTCTGGCATGTACCTGGCCAGAGTCCCTGGCCTTAGAAAATGTTGATTGAATAAATGAATTTGTGGTTAAATGAATAGACACAAAATGGCTCAATAAGAGCAAGATTAGGACTATCCTAGAGATTATATATTTGTGAGGAACTCCAGGTGAGGAAAAACCCTCTATCAATGCATGACAGCATTCTTTCTGCAGTTTACAGTCTTAAAGAATTGCCTAGAGCAATAGAGGATGAGTGACCTGGTCACAAATGTCAGAGGCAACATTTGAATCCTGGTCTTTTTAGCCAAAAGGTGAGTTTTCTCTACACTATGCTGTCACACCCCTCATCACAAAGAAATCAATGAGTGAATGAATGGATAGATGGATAAATAGATAAAAATAAAAGTATGATATTGCACCTTTAAAAGTTTTGGTACTTTATCATTGCCAGTGGCATTCCAAAACTAGAAGCTTACCTAAAATATCAATAAACACATAATAATCTTATGTCCAACTGGTGACATAAATCAGGTCATGTATGGAAAATACTCCCTCTTCAACCCCACCTCTTAGATTTTTGGGATTCCTGCAAAACTCAGCCCTAGAGCCACTTTAAACTTCAACCTTTTCCTATTTCTCCCAGCTGTTAGGGCTTTTTCACCAACATATTATAAGTATGTTCATATATCCTATAAATGATTATTTATGCGCATGTTGTCTGCCTTGACAGAATGTAAGCTCCTTGAGGGTAGGGAACATGTCATTTTTGTCTGTGTACACTATTGCCTAGCATGGTATCTGGCATTTGGTAGAAACTTTTTTGTGGGGGGGGGTGAAGCAATTGGGGTTAAGTGACTTGCCCAGTGTCACACAGTTAGTAAGTGTCAAGTGTCTGAGGCCAGATTTATACTCAGGTCTTCCTGACTCCAGGGCCGGTGCTCTATCCACTGCACCACCTAGCTGTCCCTTGGTAGATACTTTAAAAAATTACTTGCACATTGATTGGTTTTATATTTCAACAGAGAAAGGCCAGCTAATCAATGGACAAGCATTTTAAAGGAATCTACCACATGCCAGTACATTCATTTTAGTCATTTATTTCTAGCTATCCTATCTCAAATGATGTACACGGTGCATTTTCTTCCTGGGTAAATTTAGCAAATTGACAGAATGAGCAAAAAATCACCTGTATTTTGTATTTGTAATGTCAATGAATTCAAAGAAGACTCTTGGTCTTATTTGGCAGACTTTGAAAACACTCCTGTAAAGGTAGATTAGGAAGGGAGCCCTTCCAAAGATCAGAAGGTAACATCCCATTTTGGGAAAATTGATTTAAAGAATGACACACTTTTTTGAACCATACAGAAAAGGTTCACAGAGGAGAGAAGTTAAACACACTGAGCTCAAGCTTCACCCAGGATAGTCAAAATATGAAAAGGATTTGAATCAGCAAACTAGTTTCAAGTAATGATAAATTAAACAGGTTTTCTGAAGAGAAACATCAATCATTGTTCCTAGTATCTCACACATGTCCTTTAGCATCTAGCCCACAAGGTCAGGTGATTGCAGAAGACACTGGGGCATGTGTTTGATGGTATGTAGAATATGTTGCATTCTACATATTGAAAACTATGCTGAAATACCCACCAAACTGAACTGACTTGGCTTGCTTTTTTAATAGATTTAAACTCTGCTAGTCTGAGAAGATATTTCACTAATATTTGTTGACTATTAATCTTAGAAAACATAAATTTCTCTTCTGGAATAATTCAGAGAATCCCAATCCTCCCCCAAAGTACATTTTACTTTTAAGTCAAATAGCAATATTTTATGTTTCAAATGTCTTATTTCAGATCTTATGGTAAGATTTCCAAGTAAGAAATTTTGGAGGCTCACCACTAGGTGATGAAATCATTGGCGATGATAGCCTATGAAACTAAGAAATACAAAACGGTCTGTAAGCCTGTGTGCCATGAACATCTTGTTTTCGGCAATGACAATGGTAAAGTGACAGAAAAGCAGATCAGAAGGCACTAAGATTCTAGTAAAGACTTGTATCAGGCACAAGATAATGTACTGAATGCTAGCGTTATGTTTTGACTACAGGTGATTGATTATTGCATGAACTCTGAAAAATAAAATTTTCTTTGGATGAATCATCATGCATTTATGATAACTTCTATTTTTAATATGCAACAATGCATGAGAGTGTAAATTTTAAATGTATGATCTGACTCTATCAAATGTCAAAACCTCCATTTTAAGAGATCTTCTAACAATCAGTTATATTCCTACCTCTAAAGAAGAGTTACTGAAACTAATTTCAGGAGGTTGGATCAACTGATCCTTTTCAACCCACCCCTTCTCCTTATGCATGTATTGCACTGAAGTACAATAGAAATGACAGAAAGTACCCATATGCTGAAAACCAAAGGCACCATCTGTCCCTATTTGGTATCATTTTCAGTAGCAGTGCAAAATATTGTCTAAACCAACCAAGGCAAGTAAACAAGCTATTGTAGGAAAAAAAAAAACAACATTAAACTGAGATTCACAGTGCATTGGTTGTAGTCCCAAATATTACATCTGTGAAGCCATGGACAAATCAGTTCATCACCCCTAGATGTCATTTTCTACATATACAAAATTAAGTGATCTAATTTAGCAGGAATGGATTAAGAAACAAAATCTAACTATATGTTGTTTACAAGAAACACACTTGAAATATAAAGACCCAAGCAGAGTTAAAATAAGGGCCTGGAACAAAATCTAATATGCCTTAACTGAACAACGATAACAACAAAGTAGAGGCAGTAATTGTGATTTCAGATAACAGAAAAAATAAACTTAATTAAAAGATATAAAGAGGGAAACTACATATTGCTGAAAGGTAATAAGAAACTGATTTTAATACTTAACAATATGTACTAAATGCCATAGTTTCTAAATACTTAAAGGAAAAACTAAAGAAATTATGTAGAGAAATATACAATAAAACAACATGAATATAGGGTGGATCTCAAATTATGCCTGTCTGCCCTAATCTAATCCTCCCCCAAAGTACATTTTACTTTTAAGTCAAATAGCAATATTTTATGTTTCAAATGTCTCATTTCAGATCTTATGGTAAGATTTCCAAGTAAAAAATTTTGGAGGCTCACCACTAGGTGACGAAATCATTGGCGATGATAGCCTATGAAACTAAGAAATACAAAATGGTTTGTAGGCCTGTGTGCCATGAACATCTTTTCTTCAGCAATAAATGGTAAAGTGACAGAAAAGCAGGTCAGAAGGCAGTAAGATTCTAGTCAAGACTTGTATCAGGCACAAGATAATGTACTGAATGCTAGTATTATGTTTTGACTACAGGTGATTGATTATTGCATGAACTCTGGGAAATAAAATTTTCTTTGGATGAATCATCATGCAGATCATGAATCTAATGAAGTAATAAACAAGAAAGAGTCTGAGAACATAAATGGAGTTTTAGAAAAAGTGCATACAATAGACCTCTGGCATTATTGAACAGAAATAGAAAGGAACATACATATTTCTCAGCTGTTGATGGCACCTTTTCAAAAACTTATCATGTATTAGAGCATTAAAAACCTCACAAGGAAACATAAAAATGTAGAAAAGCAGAAATGTTACACTATGCTATACTAGCCATAATATAATAAAATATTTTAATACAATAAAATATATTATTTAAATTAACTTGAAGCAAGTTACTAAATCCTAAAGAACTGGGAGCTCAAAGGAGAAGCCAAACAAAAATAGATTGTTTTATTAAAAATTGTGACAACATTGATAAAAATCTACCCCGAATTTGGAGATGCAAACAAATCAGTCTTTATACTTTTATTTTTAATTTAGAAAAGAAAAATCAATAAAGTGAAAATGCACATAGAAATACTAAGACAACAATATGTTGTTTTTTTAATTAACATAATAGACATCTTGATAATCAAAAAAGAGTTTAAGGGATTTTTTTAATTAAATAAATAAAACTAGAAGCCATTGGGGGGAAAAAAACAGATAAACTATTAGGTAATTTGATTTACAATAAAAAGAGGAAAACCAAATTAGCAGTATAAAAAATGAAAAGAATTCACAACAAATGAAGAATATAGGATATCAATAGATACAATTTGTCCAACTATATTCTAATAAAACTGACAACTTAAATAAAATGAATATTTAAAGAAATTTAAAATACTCAAATGAATGGAGCAAGAAATAGAGGATTTTATCAATTCAATTTCAGATAAAGAAGTAGAACAAGCAATAAATGAAATTTCAAAGAGGAAAAATACCATAGGACCAGATGGATTTACAAGTCAGTTCTATAAATTGTTAAAAGAACAATTAATTTTCATATTACAAAAAGGCTGTTCAAAAATAGCAAAATAAGAAATTTTACCAAATTCTATGGCAAAGATATAATTTGATACTTAGAGAAGTTTTATATATATATACATATATACACACACACATACATACACACAAACATATATATACATGCATGCCACTATCTATAATAAATACTGATGCAAAATTTTAAAATAAAATATTAGCAAAGAGGCCAAAACAACATATGAAAGATATTGTATACAATAACTAGTTTAAATTAATATGAGGGATACATGGTTAATTTATCATAAGGAAAACAATAAACAACCATATTAAAAGCTAAATGAACAAAAATTATATAGTTGTATCAATAGATATATCTTGACAAAATATTAATTAATAAATTTAATTTCTGTTAAGTAAAAACTAGTCATAAGAATAAATGGACCTTTCATTGAATGATAAATAGTAAAAAAGTATCTTTTAAGAATTATCATTGTATGTAATATAAATAAACTAGAAGCCTTCCAATAAAATTAGGGGTAAAATAAACATGTCCATAATCACCATTTCTACTTGACATAATATCATAAATATTGGACATATCAATACCGGGGGGAAAATAATGTGAGGGAATAAGCATAGGTAAAGAACAAGCAAAGGTATAACTTTTTGCAGTTGATATAATAATGTACTTATAGAACCTTAGGTAATTAAAATTAATTGAAACTAATCTCTGCAAACTTACAGAATATAAAAAATAATCTATAACCCACTTAAAGTAGAAAAAATTATCAGCATTTCTATAAAGTACTAGTTAAACCCATCAGAAAGAGAAATCCCAGTTAAAATAACAGAATGTATAAAATGCTTGAATGTCTACCTACCAATATAAATACAACAAGCAAATAAATACAACTACAAACCATTATTTACAGAAAAAGGCGGACCTAAATAACTAGATAAAATAGTTACTTATGAGTAGGATGAGTCAATATAATTTCAAAATGACAATGGTACCCCCAAACAATTTACTTTTTAAAAGTTATTAAATTATAAAAGAATGATTTTTTAAAAAAACTATTGAAAATAATAACTAAATTCACATGGAAGCAAAATGTATTAAAAACACCAACAAAAACTAAATTAGGTAAGTAATGAAAAAAATGGGAAGGAAAAGAGCCCAGCTGTACCAGATCTTAAAATATACTGCAAAACTCTAATTCTAAAAACAGTTTGGCACTGGTTAAAAAAGAAAAAAATTGGTCAATCAGTGGAACAGATTAGGTATACAATATACAGAAGCAAATGTATCTAGTAATCTATTGAATAAACATAAAGACTCAAGTTACTGGGATAAGTTCTCATTATTTGACAAAACTACTGGGAATGTTGAACAGCAGTAAGGAAGAAATTAGATTCAGATCAACAGCTCACACATTATTCCAGGATAAGCTCAAAAGAGGGTACATGAACTCGTTATAAAAGAAAATATCATAAAGAAATTGCAGGAACATGGAAAAAAGTATTTATCAGATCTATGGATGGAAGAAGAAAAGCTCATGATAAAACAAGGGGATCACAGGAGATATAATTCATCATTTTGATTACATAAAATTTAAGAGTTTGTGCAAACAACTCCAATAAATCTAAGATTAAAAGGGAAACAACCAAGGGAAAATTTTACAGCAAGTCTCTCTGATAAAGGTTTAATTTTAATTGACTTCATTTGACAAGAATAAGAGCTATTCCTCAATTGATAAATAGCCTAAGGAAATGAACAGGCAGTTCTCTAAAGGGAAAAATATTATGTATATGTGTGTATATATCTGTGTGAACATATTAAAATGCTTCAAATCATTACCAATTAGAGAAATTCAAATTAGGCAGTTCTAAGATTTTATCTCACACCTATCAGAATGGTAAAAATGACCAAAAAAATTCTTTGTAACATATGCATAGTTAAGCAAAACAAATTTTATTTGCTGTGAGAGACAGAGACAGAGGGAAGGAAGGAGGAAAGTATGGAGAGGAAAGAGGAAGTCAGGAGTTTATAGTGGATGTTATTATTTCATCATTTGTCTTCTGGAATTATTATCATTCCATTATTCTGAACTTTCATTGTTCTTTGTCATTACTGTGAGATTTGTTTTGTTTGATTATTCGTATATGTTAGAATTTTTTATTTTTAAAGGCATTCATGCAGAAGAGAAAATCTTTTTTGTTATTTAGAAAAACAATCAAAATAGGGAGGTGAGGAGTGCTACAGATGTGTAATGTTGTATGCATTTTCTAATTAGATCACTATATCATTAGGTTTGCTAGCTTTGACAATTACTTAATTTTGATTTACATTGTTACCAAAAAAAAAAAAAACAAACCTCACAGTGCAGAGGTAGCCTGTAAATATTTATAACATAAAAACAAAACCAACCAAAAAACCCCCTTAGAACAATTGACTATAAAACGACATGATCTCTGTCCTTCCAGCTCTAGAATTACATAATTCTAAGTGCTTGATTAAAAAAGAATGTCTAAATTATTAGACCATGCCTAAGTATTTGCCAACTCAACTAACTGATAAATGAAAATTTCAATCGATTAGATGTGTTTAGGTGTCTAGACAATGTTTCTTCCTATCTTCCCAATATTTTTCTACTGATTTGGGGGGTTAGTTTTTCAGTCAATTTTCAAAAGGACTTTTAAAAATTTAAACTGAGTCAATGAGTTATATTTCCACTATGTAAGCAGAACAGGCATTAATAAATGCCATTGTGTATTTAACTTCCAGATGGGCCTGCTGACTAGGTAGGTGATACAATTAACTGATAATTTCATGCCCAACACAACAAGTGCATACTCCACTCATCACCAAATTGTTTTTTCAGAGGATATGCCAGACCCTCTATTGTTCTCAGAGTGCTGACTACCTCTGTCCTCTAGGTCTGCCCCTTCAGTAGGGGAAGGGCTCAACTTGTTAGTCTAAGGCATTGCATACATATATAAACTTATGACTTGGCCCCAGCACATTAGTAAAACTCCATATGCACAGTTCTTCAATGTGCACAGAGAAAAAAGAAATACAATGAAATATCTTAGAACACCCCAAATCTAGATAGTCCTTGATGTCCCTCTTGATATACATCTTTCTTCCCCCCCCCCCCCAAGTTAGTTTCTTAAAGGCAGAGACTGTTTTGGTTTGATCTCTAATCCCGGGCTCCTAGCAGAGTGATTTGCATAAAGCATACACTTAATAAATGTTTGTTAAAGCCAATGATATGGGTATAGTATATAATCTCTATATCTATCTATACTAGATTATGACCATGTACCTTTTTCTTTAGTTAGATAAAGGTAATTTGTTCAAATTAATATGCGTAGTATGTTAAACAGATATCTTAGATCTCCATTAACTACAATAAACTTCCACCTCAGTACCTTTTTCTTAGCCAGGTTTCACCGTGAGAAGCAGCAGTCTGTGCTATTTGCCCAGGGGTTGGGGGTGGTGCTGGTGGGGGGTGGGGGTGGGGTGGGGTGGAGAGGAAACAGTTCTATTTAACAGGGAAAGACTGCCACCTAAAGGCCAGAATTTGAGCTCCACATGCTTCAATTCTTGGAGATTTCTCAGGCAAAAGAAACGGGGAGGGGGAGGGGAAGAAAAAGAAATCCCTGAAATTAAAAACTAGGTTGAAACACTCATTCTTAAGAGATTCGGCGTCTTTATGCCCTCTGAAGGCATCTGTTGGAGAAAGCTAATGGTCCTTAACAAAAATTAATTCACTGAACCCTTTCTCCCTGGGCAACTCAGGATTTTCCCCAAACCCAAGGACGGCATTGTCATCTAGTTCCATATATAAAAACTGGAATCTTGTTCCAATGAGGTCACAATGTCCTAAGATGAAACTATTGTCTAGAAATAGAGAAACATGCTTAAAGAATTTTATTCTTATTGAAAACATTTTGAATTATGTACTTTGAAATTTGAAAATGTTCATCTTAGAAAGCCTGCCCTGCCTATTTCAGCTGGAAGTATAATTCCTAGGTGCTGATTTGATTCACGTAATGGGGTCAGCTGAGGCTTGATTATCTTTGATCTCTTCCAGCTACCACAGCAGTTAGGAAGGGGTGTTTCTGCTAATGGTCTCCACACATGGACATTAGTATTTCCTTAGAGAGCAGACAACTCTGAAATTCACTCTCTCTCCCGTGTTCCAGAGCTGAGGTTTGCAACCCTTTAGGGCACTGTGCTAAGCCCATCTGTTCCATAAGACATTTGCTTGATAGATGCGAACAGATTGGCTGAATAGGTACGAAGTTCTTGGACTGAAGTGCCTGTGAATTAATTAACTGTATATCCATTTGGTAAGTGTGCCCAGAAGTTCAGCTCCGGGAAAGTTTTATAAATCAAAAATAACAACTATTATTGCTGACACTAAAAACACAGGTCACATGAATTCCTGCTTCACTGATGCCTAATTAAATGCCCAAGACTATAGCTAAAGGGGGAAACAGGAATTTAGGATTTAGGTTTTTTCTCTGAGAAGAGGGTTACCCAAAATACCATCTTGTTAATTTGCTAATATCTAGAGGAAGAGGTATGTTCTGCACTCTCAGGCTTTAAAGAGGTCAATCTTTCAGCTGGATTTTTTTGGTCTGGGATGCTTTGTTTCTGTTTTAGTATCTTTGAGCCAGCAGTGGTCTTTGGGAGTCTCCAAAACAGGCGTTGAATCATGTACCCTCCACTGGCATTAAACCATTAATGACTTACATCCACTTTACTCTCTATCCAAGTGATGCTGGCCAGCTGAAATGATGCATTTCAGGACTAACCTCTTCAGTTTTGAAACAAGATGCCCAGAGCAAGATTGAGTTTAATGCTTTGTTTTAGCAGTCTGCTCCTCTCTCCTCCCTCCTCTCTCCTCTATAACAGAATCCATGGAGTTCAATCACAGACATAAAGACTGAAGGAATTGTAGGTCATGCCATGATGTTCTTTGAATGTTTTTACACACACACACACACACACACACACACACACACACGTATACCTGTGCTGCCCTACATGTGCCCATATTAAAAAGGAGTGTTGAGAATTTTGCCAGGGCAACATCTATGTTCTGATAGAGAGAGAGAAAAGGAAGTAAAGGAGAGGAAAGGGGAAAGGAAGATAGAAAAAGATAAAGGGAGAGAAAGGAAAAAAGAGAAAGGAAGGAAGGAAGGAAGGAAGGAAGGAAGGAAGGAAGGAAGGAAGGAAGGAAGGAAGGAAGGAAGGAAGGAAGGAAGGAAGGAAGGAAGGAAGGAAGGAAGGAAGGAAGGAAGGGAGGGAGGAAGGGAGGGAGGGAGGGAGGGAGGGAGGGAGGAAGGGAGGGAGGAAGGAAGGGGAGAGGGAGAGGGAGAGGGAGAGGGAGAGGGAGAGGGAGAGGGAGAGGGAGAGGGAGAGAGAGGGAGAGAGAGAGGGAGAGAGAGAGGGAGAGAGAGGGAGGGAGGGAGAGAGAGAGAGAGAGAGAGAGAGAGAGAGAGAGAGAGAGAGAGAGAGAGAGAGAGAGAGAGAGAGAGAGAGAGAGAGAGAGAGAGCCACCACCATTCTGGCTGAGAGCACTTGAGTAACAAAGGGTTGTGACTTTAAAATACTCTTCAGTCACTAAACCTCGTACTCCACACTCACAATACCACAATAAAATCAAATAACCCAGAACCAGAGAAACCTCTGGAGAAATTACTGTACTGTCATATTATTGAGAGGAGGGGAGGAGGGTGTGGGATCGGAGGTAGGAAAAAAGATAACAACTAAAACTCTTTAAAAGTAACCTATGATGCCCAAAAGTGAAGATTTTAAATAGTGTAGGGGTTCTTCATCTTGGGAGTGAATATGTGCATGTGAATGATGGACCTTATTTGCAGTCTGCTGAAGACTAGGGGACCCCTTCTTAGAAAAATATTTTTAAATGACTAAAATAAAATACATAGGCTTACAAAGAAAACCAATTATATTGAAACATTATTTTTTTAAAAAATAACAGGTTCGTAGACTTCAGATTAAGAATCTCTAAAATAGGAAATCCCTGGTGATAGCCTGGTAGCCTTTTCCACTTAAACCTTGTCATTTAAGTGTCCTATAGAAGCAGATTCTTCTATTAACTGGGACCCCCTTTCTCAACAATGGTAAAAGTAAGAGTAGTAAGTGGCCAAAAAACTATATAGAAAGAATTCTGTGGCAAAAGTCAGTTCTTACAGACTTTTGCTGAATGTTTAAGAACTTTGTTGAGGAATCTTCAGAGATACTTTAACATGGCTGATGAAAGTAAGACATCTGGAAAAGCAAGAGATCTGGGAATGCACCCTTGGCCTAGGACTCTCTGTTAACTTTTAGTTAATGGCTCTTGCCTTTTGTCCCACTCCTTCTGTCCATTAAAATAAATTAAAAATAAATGCAATTTGAGAATTCTTTTTTGTCAGAATGAATAGCAGGTTCAACCACCAATTCAAATATATATTCCCCTCAGGATGCCAGTTATGGAAGTAGCAATGGGGTGGCTATATCATTACAGTGGGTTTTTAAAAAAAAGTTATTCCAAAGAGTATAGGCAAGAGAAGTAATAGAATAGACTATTAAGTGGAGCTATCGTTATATTGTGCCTACCCAAGTGCCAACAGATTTGAGGAAAGAACTATCTAGGCCAAGCACTAGTTTTCATCAAAACTTTCGCAGCACTAAGATTTGTATTGAAGAGAGCTTCCCAAGAAAAAGCCCTGGGCTGACTACTGAATCACCCTCTTGGGTTTTTATCTGACATTTTCTTTACCACCCTGACTAGACTCAAATAGTACAGAAGATAATCAATTTAATTGAATAGGCCTCTATTAAGTGACTACTGCTGATCAGGCACTGTGAAAGGCACTGAGGAAACAGAGAAAAAAATGTAACAAACAGTCCCTTCTCCAAAGGAGCTTGTAATCTAAAGGGTGGACATAGTATGTATAAGATAACAGTGTCATTTGTCTCTGGAAAAAAAAGAGAGGGGCAGCTAGATGGCGCAGTGGATAAAGCACCAGCCCTGGATTCAGGAGTACCTGAATTCAAATCCAGCCTCAGACCCTTCACACTTACTAGCTGTGTGACTCTGGGCAAATTACTTAACCCCAATTGCCTCACCAAAAAAAAAAAAAAAAAAAGAGAGGGAGAAACTGGTTCTCAATCTCATTTCCGATGATTCCTACCTATGTGACCTTGTTAGACAAGTCATTTAATCTCCATAAACTTCAGTTCCTTCAACTACAAAATGAAGGGTTTAAAGTAGGGAGCCTCTAAGGTCCTTCCATCTCCACATCTAGGATTTAGTACATACCAAATAATCTGGTGAAATGGAAGAGAATACTAATAAGGTGAGGGGGGAAGGTGGAAATCAAGAAATAATATCTTGGAGTAACCCATATTGTTCTCTCATGAACTCCATTAGGAGCTGCCTATAGATATCAGAGACCAATCTTTGGTGACATAATCACCCGATGCATTCTGTTACACCTATAGCTGCCCCACCTAGTTATACACCACCCCACTTCTACACCCATTTTCATGTGTTACCAGAGGTGTAGTAATGCAGGGATAATGGGAGCATCTAGTAATGGATATTGGCACAACTGATATAATAAAGATTTCAAAGGTCAGTCTGTAGGACCCAAGCACACAAGCCCATCACCAAGACTTATGAACTATTTGTTGGAGAAATTATGGAATATGTAATCACGCTGGACACTTTTGAATATGATCTTTCCTGACTCCATAACCCAAGAGCTTTTCATCATTAGCCTGAGGGATGACTTCACCACTGACCTGATGCAGATGACTTAAGTAATGCATATTTTTGCAAATGCTGCCTGGGGTCAACTGGGCTTGTTGCTTTTAAGATTTTCTTCTCCTTCAGTCTGGGCCAAAACTGATTACAAGAGCAGCTTAAGAATTTTACCACCCCCCTTCTCCCCTTCCCAGTCCCTTATATTACTCTTAGTAGCACCGGAGTACAAGTGAAAATAATGCCTTCCTTTTTTCTTTCTAAAAACACTCTCCTCACCCCACCCATGTTTTCCCAATCTGGGCCGTGAATCCTGGACAAACTATCATGCCAACTTCCAAAGCACACGATTTATTCACCTCATACTTTCCTATCCATTTCATTTGGCCATTTCTTCAACTCAGAGAACATGGTGTCCGAGAGAAACCAGGATGTGAGGAGCAATTAGGAATGTGCAGTTCAGGTGTTGGGTTTGTTTTGCCAAACCCAGTGAAATTTTTCTGTAGTGACATCCAGGTGTCTTCCTTGCAAAAAGCCAAGAAACAGACAGCCTCTAAAGATTTTAAAGTCCATCATGCTGGAATGTTAGTTAAATAAATACACCTAGATATGTGTCTTTCTATAGGCTGAAGGCATAGACTGTATAAAATAAAAGCAGGGACACTTTTCCATTCGGTGAGCATTTCAAAGGGACATGTAATGTGAAATCTCTGCAAAAGAGGAAGTTGATTGAACACTAACTTTCCAATCATCAAAGGACACTTCTGGACATCCATCTTTATATTTAATTTGCTGCCCAACTATTTATTACCCTGATAACAGTGTGTTTTATGATCATTCTCCATTAGCCAGTGCTATAGTTTTATGAGCCATGCAGTGAAAAATGCAAAATGAGCACTGCCTCCTCTGGGGCATTATTTTGTTGCTGTTGATTTAAAAAAAAAAATACAAACACTAACCTCTTTGCAGGAGGATGTCTATTTGATCTCTCGCTCTCTCATGTTCCCCTGTTCTCTTCTCTGTTTACCTCTGTGTGCTTGCCCCTAAACCTCTGTTTCTCTGTCTTCTCTTTTCCATTCCCTCTTTTCTCTCTGTCTGCCTCCTTTCCTCTTCTATTTGTTTCTATGTTTCTGTCTCTGATTTTGTATCTATCTTCTCTCCCTGTCTGTCTTTTCCTTTCTCCCTCACTCTCTCCTACACAACTTTAGAAACACTACAGTGGGCCAGGCTTAGACCATGACCTCAGTTTGAAAGAAATTATGGGGGAAAAAATTTAAGGGGTCTTGGATATCACAAACGCTATGAGACTTTAATGACTTGTTTCTCAAAGGCAGGGAAAAGAGGGAGTGAAGACATGTGCCTGGAAAAGTATTGTTCCTTTTCTTTAAAAGGCCCTGAAATATGTTTAAAAATATTTTATGAGGTCACACTAAAAAAAGAGTAATTGGAAGAAAAATTCTGCTTGTCTAAGCGAAGAGCACATTTGTAGCGGTAGGGTAAATGTTTTATCGATTGAGAAACTGGGAAACTCAAGTCATTACTCACCATGGGCTAAAGAATAATTGCTAATGCTCTGGCGGAAAGATTAAAAACAGTTTCTGGAAGTATTTCTTACAATGATCAATGGTGTATCATCCCAGGCCATTGGATCTTCAATAACATTTTTCCCTTTTGGGATACAATCAATTTTTATAATATGATTCATTTGCCAGTGGGCATGCTTTCTTCATACGATGAAAAGGCACTTATGCATCTTATATTGTTGAAAAGTAATCTTATATAGTCAGTTATCCGACTGTGATATAGAGGACTTACCTGTATTCATCTCTATTTTAAGTGGGTTTGGGAAATAGTTGGGGGAAATTGTTGCTTACTGACTTATTATTGTTTTGTTAACCCTTTATATTATTTTTTGTATTTTTTCCTCTAATATCAGTTTGTGTGTGTATGTGTGTATTTGGCAAGTCTGGGTATGGTCAGTGTTCAAATATAACTTACGCTGTAATCATTTACAATACTAATGAATTTGGCAAACACTTAGAAGTTTCATGACAGCTATCCATGGCCCTGACACATTGGAAGAGCTCCTCTCTGTCCCACTGCACAGTCCAAATTTGGTTCACTTCTGCTATATCCATCAGTTAGCCTCTACTTTAATGGATAACTGCTTGAAAGGATAACTCATAAAAGGATGTGATGATTCCAAGCCTTCTCCCAGGAGAGAAATCACAGAAGGCCAGAGCACTTTAACCTCTCAGATGCCAGCATGCAGCTGGGCTTTATGATGAGGAAAACTGATGACCCAATCCCCAAGGTTCACCAAATGAATAGACCAAAGAGAATAATCAGAGCAGAGTTGAGGAGGTGATGAGTTTTGGTTTTTTTCCCCTTAAGTGTCATCGGAACTCTAGCCCAGAATTTGATTTCAATCTGAAAACAATCCCTTTTATGAGATTACTTGTTTGCTTTCTGTCCTTTCCAATTTCTCATACACACACACACGCACACGCACATGGACACGGACACACAGACATACATGGGACTATACACACTGAGTGGAAAAACATGTGAAATACCCCGTTCAGTGATCCAGTCTTTCTAAATACTTGGGAGTCTGGTAGCATGAGGACTCTATTTCTATGGGAAAAATTCTGCTTTCATTTCAATATTTGGAGTTTTATTAACTTAGCCACCCATTGTTTTACATTTTTGAATATTTCTAGGCTTTTAATAGTATATGTTTGAAAACCATGAGTCTCACTCCTCCTAAATACAAAAAGTATATGTTTTCTGTTCCCTTGTCTTTATCTTTCTTCATCAATTGAATTCAAAGAACCTTATTTTTTTTAAAGTTAAATTTAAAGAACCAAAGGATAGCTCTGAGATGACTTTGAGAAGAATTGTGATAACAATTATACTTTTAGGTTATTTCCTAAAATAAAGAGGAAAATTTTTAAGATTGCTGTCAATATATTAACTGGATTTTTGCTTATTTCTTTGTCAGTTGTAAGTTTAGTTTTATATCTTTTAATTTCCTCAGATTTTCTGACTCCCAATGAACAGAATAAACTGTTAAGCAAAACCAAGAAACATAAGGTCACTGGATTTGTGGTCAATGAAGTCAAATCAGTCCTCTGCCACTTGGAATTTCTGTGATTTTAGGCAAGTTGTTTTGCCTATTGGACCTCAGTTTCTTCATCTGTAAAATGAACATGGTTGGACTAGAAGGCCCATTCCATCTCTGCTTCAATCATTCTATGACATATGATAGCACAGATAAGACCCATACTCCTAGTATTCCATCTCTTGCCCAGAGGATGGAAATGTATTTTCTCATGTTTCTTTGAGAAAAAAAATTATTAATTATTCTTTCTAATTAGAGATCATCTACCTTTCAATATTATTTGCATTTATATTGTTAAAATAATTACATATATTGTTCTCTTGGTTCTGTTCATATTCAGTTCACACAGTATCAGTTCGTATGATTCTTCTTATGTTTCTCTAAATTCCTCAATATTCATGTTTTTAATGGCACAAGAACATTCATACAGCACAGTTTCTCTAGTCATTGTTTAGCTAATAGGCATCTAATGCATTCTTAAGTATTTGCTCACACACATACAAACACAAAGTGCTGATAGGATTATTTTAACATATATGGTGACTTATTTTTGTTATTTGTTTTGACTTCCTTGGGGTTTATTACTAGGACAGAAAGTGAAAGCATAGAATAAAAAAGTAGGAAGGGTATAATAATTTTTCATGCATAATATCAGATTGATTCCTATAAAAGGCTATCAGACTGATTGTCCTTAAGCATTCCTGACCATATCACTCACCAATTCAAAAACTTTTAATAGCCCCCTAGAACCTACCAAATAATAACCAAATAAAACCCAAAGTACTTAGCCTAGAATGCATAGTGTTACATAATCTAAACTCAATTTACCTTTCTATTTTCCCATTTCTCCCTTACAACAAAAACTATACTTCTTTCAAACTTATGGATATGCCTTTCACTCTTGCACCTTTACATATTGTATAGGTAGTTCCCTCAATTTTTAATGCTTACCTTCCCACTTATTACCTAATAAAACCCTTAGCATCTTTTATGGTCTCCTTCAGATAAAAGATCCTGACCACCTAGTCAGAAGCAATCTTCTCTCACCTTTAATTTTCCTTAGCTCCACCCCACCATTTTTTGTAAATTCAAGCTATACTTATTGGTTCTTTCTTAGATTATAATTATTTATTATTTATGTGTACCTCCTCCCCCTAGTAAAACATAAGATTCTTAAGAACAGGACACTTTTCTTATTTATATTTATATTTTCCAAGTTTTTGCTTCCCCCCCCCCCAATAAAGCCTGTGGCTTTATTGGTGTGGGGCTTTTCCAATGAGGAAACTGAATCCCTCAATTTAGATCAAAAACCTGTCTATAGTCTTAACAGAATTGCCTGCTACCACTGACAAGTCACATGACTTACCAAGGGTAACACAGCCAATATGCATCCAAATCTAGACTTGAATCCATGTCTTCCTTTTCCCCATGGTAGCTCTCTATTATCTATTATACTATGCTACCTTTCTAGGTCCATAGCAGAAATAATATATATTTGCTGAATGAATCAAAGGAAGAGAGACAACCCCTGTCCCTAAGAGCACCAGTCTAAATGGAGGTAGTATATACTATATGCAGTACTATAGATAGTCACACTGGATCATTTCTAGGTCAGTATATATCTTTTATATACCTAAGCACTGTGATACTTCTCTGGCTTGGGCCTTATATAGTATAGCACTTTTTAAAAGTAGTTTCTAGGCAAAGACTTGAGATTTAAGATTAAGTGACTACCAAGGAATTTTTAGCCTCACAGGCTATCTTTATGACTGGTTAACGTCCCAAGAATATTTACGCCTTACGATACCCTTTCTTATTATGGATCAGAGGCCTTGAAAAGACTGGGCCATTTTGTTTGATGACATATCTGTCAGCAAAATTGGAAATGTTTGAATTCTTATCATTTATACCAAACAAAGTGAAAACCCCAGGCGATTTCAATTATGGGGTAATTTATCAAACTTAAGCTGGAAAAGGAGCCACCTCAGAATGATGATGAGGGTAGCAGGGAGAGTGCACAGACTACCACTTCTTTTGCCACTATAACCTTAGGTGTTCTCTTTTGAAAGATTCAGCAAAGCATTGATATTTCCATAATTGTGCACGCTCCAGCTATTGGGTCAGCATACTTTTCGATGCTCCATCGGAGTAGAAAAGAGCTCATAGATTTTCAAGGCTGGAACTCAAGCCAGAGCTGTGCTGTTAACAGTTCAAGACAGGGGGAAATTGTAATATATGGCCTCCAAATTTACACTCTTCCTGACCCAGGTAATGAAACATGAACTACACACATCAAGCTTTTGATGAAGGAGAGCTCACTAAGGCTGTAAGGGACTAGAGATGGGTATTTATTTTCCTTGCTGCCATCCTAACTCGTCCTTGACTGGCAAGCCTGTCACATTAAACCCTTTTCTCAGAGGATACTGAGAAGGTAAGTTCCTGGTGATGAGCTCTCATTATATTCAACACCTCACCTTTCAGGTTTCTGCTTGCTTATAATTATCTCAGCAGAGGTTTCTGTGGGGCTGCTGCTGCTGCTAGGGCTGCTGGTCTTGTTGACCTCACCGATTATAAATTGCCTAAGCAAGAAACAAGGGAGATTTCTCAACTGTTTTCAGGAGGCCTTCGATAATCAGAAAGAAGGCTGTCAGGGGTGCTAATCCAGGACACTCTCTGACCCATTGTGTGACCCTGGATCTGGCCACCATCTCTCCACAACTCTTTTTTATTGCTTGCTAACATGAGAGAAAATAACCCTGACCCAGTTCTTGAGAATGAAGAATAATGACTAGAAAGTGCTTCACAAATGGAAAGCTATATAAATGCTAAACAACCATAACCTTCATTAAGGACACAATGACAAAGAAATGATCAATTAATGAGTCTGAAGATAGGGGTCCTAGGGAAGACAATAGTGTTTGGGGTAGGGGTTTGGAGTGAAGGGAAGGAAAAAAGGGAACATCGGAGGTGGTGATCCGAAACAGTTCTCTAAGTCTTTAATTCCCATCTTTATCTTTCTACAGCTACAAAAAATGTGTAGGCTGTGTGTACCTGAGAATTCCTGTGCAAACTCCCTATGTGGAAACTCCCTCTGTCAATAAACATACATGTTGCTCACTCCTATCTAATTTATAATATTAGAGACTTATCTGGTGCCCTGGGATGTTCAATAACTTACCCAAGGTCCCACAACCAGGTTGAATATGAGGCACACTCTAATATCAATATGTCACTCAAAAGTCAATATTATATACTCCTAATGAATAAACTCTAATCACTGAGTCAGAACAAAGATCCTCATCCCAAGCCAGGTGTGAATCAACAAGATGATCATATAATTATTTAAAAAGTAGGGTTGGGGGTGGAGAAACATATAATAATGTTTAATTCGGAGTCTAAATAATCTGATTTTGGGGGAAATAAGGGGACTTGGTTAGTTGTTTCAGTATCATATATGCACACCATGATTATATATACATACGTATATGTATATATATGTGTGTGTGTATATCTCTAAATATCTATATAAATCTATATATGTATATATCTATATGTGGATATATATTTTGAGAGAGAGAGAAAGGGAGGGAGGTAAAGATCACTGCCAGTGCTATTGGAATCCGGAAGATCTGGGTTCAAAGCCAACCTCTAGCATGTACTACCTTGATGACCTTGGGCAAGTCATCTAACTTCTCTTGGCTTCCATATCCTCATTTGTAAAATGAGGGAGTAGGACTTGATGATAGCTGAGGTCCTTTCTAGTTCTAGAGCAGATGTTGTGAACTTTTTGGTTCTTTCTGGCAGTCTGATATAGTTGATGGACCCCTTCTCACATTAATGTTTGTTGCCTATAACACAGACATGCTAAATTTCATTTATAGATTAGTGAAAATTAAAGAAGTATTTTCCCCACCCAGGTTCATGGAGCCCCTACAAATCTATCCATGGACTTGTTAGAGGGGACTGTCCATCCCAGGCTAAGGACTGTGATCCTCTGAGCTAACAGGGTTGGGGTGGAGTTCAAAGATAATAACAAGTCAACTCATCAAATACTGAATAAGTACCTACCATTCGCAGGCATTGTGTTAAGTGTAAGGCACACAGAGCGAGGCAAAAACAGTCCCTTCCCTCAAGGAACTTATAGTCTAATGGTTAATAAAGCAAGTAAACAACTATGTACAAATGAAATATACCAGGTAGATTAGAGATAATAGCTGAAGTCACTAAGTATTAAGGAGGGATCAGCAGAGACTTTCTTGCATAGGTAGGAATTTTAGGGAAGACTTAAAAGCATCTAAAGAAGCCAGGAGGTAGAGATGAGGAGCATCAGAATTACAGGAATGACAGACAGCCAGTGAAAAAGAAGCTTGTAAATTTGCATTTTTTGGATTATGATTATCATTATTACTATTGCTAACCCAATGTTGATAGACTCTATTACCTTAAAAACAATAGTTGCATGTGAGTTCACCTACCAGACTTTCCCTGTTTAATAAATATAGGCCCACTCCAGTTCCATTAAACATTTGGGTTTTTAAAATAACTACCTTTTAAAAGAGATCTGACTATCAACTCCTCCGAATTCCTCTGACCCTTGAAACAGGTTGATTAGGTTCTGTTTCCTTTCCCCTCCCACTGCAAGCCATCTTCTGCTGGTTGCAAGGCTTTGGCTGCAGCCTCCTGGGTATGCGACGCTCCTAACACAGACACAAGCTAATAAAGCTTGTCAAAGTGTAAATAGACGAGTGTTTGTTCAACAGAGTTTATTAGAAGCTCACAGAGAAATCAAGACTGCACATTCTGTACACAGTAGACCTTGGAACAAGAATAGAACAGGCTCTAGGCAACTGTGACCCGCCCCAGGGCAAACCAGGAATGTTGTGCAACTGAACCCTCACCCCCACATCCACAAACACACACATAGGATCCTGGCCTCTTTGATTTGACTTTGCATGGTTTGTCACTTAAGTTGGCCTTCTTGCTCCCAGTTTTTCCTCTCTTCTTTTGCTTCTTTCAAAGGGCTGCCTCTTTTCCAAAGGACAACTTTCCTGATACCCCAGTTCTCCCTCTTTCTGCCCTCTCCTATTATTTGATGTTGATTTTGTAACTACATAATATTCATTTGCATGTATATGTGTTTTAGCTCAATCCCATCTAATCTCCAGTAAAATGTAACTTCCTAGAAGTCAGAGATTTGTGTTATTGCTCACCCTAGCCTCTGCTGACTTGTTTCTTCACATTGCAGAGTTGCCTTCTCACCCTGGGAGATCCCTGTACCACTACAGTCCCTTTCTCTGTTTGGTCATTCTTCTTGAAATCTCCATTGTAAAGTATCCAGGTAAACATGGTCACTCCATATCTCTCAGTAGTTTGCCCCAAGCTCTCTCCAGACTTCTTTTTCCACCTTGCTCCCTTCCCCGTCCCCAAACCACTGCAGCTTCATTTTATGTGTTATCTTGCCCCTCTTAGAGTATAAGCTCTTTGAGGACAAGGACTTTTAAATTTGCTTGTATTGGAATTACCAGTGCTTAGCACAGTACCTTGAAGCACTTAATAGTAGCTTAGTAAGCATAGTAAACACATAGTAGGTGCTTAATTAATATTTGTCAAATTAAATGCAAAAAACAGGAAGATTATTATTTCCTCTTCCTTTAAAGAAGGAAATTCAAAGCTATATGGCCACAAATAGACTGGACCTAGGGCAGAATCCATTTGAAATCCATGTTCTATCTTATCTCCCCTCAAATTCAGAAGCTGTTAGGATCTTTGAGTAATTTATTGAGTTACTTAAGGCCAGGAGGTCCTCAGGAGATCCGAAAACTATTGATAATTTTTAAGGATCTTTTTATGTTTCCAAAATCTATTTATTTAGAGGAAATTGTTGAGAGAAGAAAATTTTATTTTAGATAATTTATGTGTATGCCATATCTGCATAGTTTCTTTTAACACTCTAGGGACTTACTTTGAGGTTTTAACATGCTGTGAAAGGAAACCAAGGTTCCCGGGGGCTATGCCAATATAGCATAAACTCTGGAAGTTCCAATAAAGGTGAAAAGGTTTTGAGTAGGGGCTTAATGATGTGGCCTGAGGTCCTGAAATCCAGGATAAAGATGGCTAGAGAGGCCCATAACCTCAAGGCTAAAGGCTGACCACTAGGTTATACATGTTTTTTGTTTGTTATTCCAGCAACTCATATAACTATCTGCTAAGAAGTAAAGAGATATTGGAAGCCTCAAACAATTGAGAGTGTGTATACATACACACATAAATACACAAACCAAAAAGACAAAGACAGAAAAAACAGAGAGAGATTAGCAACAACATGAGGGCACAAAAAGCTTGCTTTGATAATAATTCCTTGGTATTAAATTTGCTATAGCTGACTCCTTTGACCTTAACAAAGTCAGAAGGTCATTAAATCATATATTTAAAGCTGAAAGGGACCTTAGAGACATTTGAAATAACCTATTCATTTTATCTTAGAGGAAACTGAGGCCCACAGTGGGTAAGCAACTTTCCTGAAGTTATGTAGGCCATAAGTGGCAAAACCAACATTTGAACCCAAGTCAATCAACTAACCAAAATTTGGCAGGGAATACAAAGAAAGAACAAATATAGACCATCAGCAAGAGTATGGGCCCAAACACTGGCCTGGCTTGTAAGAAGACATGGATATGGAGGGAACTACTTGGACAACACAGTCAAGGTAAAATCTAAAAAATGCCTATATCTATTAACTGCTTCATGTCCTTATGTCAGCCTCCCTAGAAAGTATAATTAGTAGTTATGACACTGTTGCTACTTATTTGAATTTTTATGTCAATGCATACTTGTTGGTTTAGTCTAGTGTCAATTATTTCTTTTGTGTAGAGGAAATAAATACTTGTTCTAGATAACTAATCTACATTGTCTGACAACTTTCTACTCCCCCTTTTGGGGACATGAACCAAACCCCAGTTTTAAGTAATTTTCTCCAAGGTTCCAGTGTGTATTATGGAGGGAGAGAAGGCAGGGAGAAGTGAAGAGTTTGGGAAAGAGTTTAAGCTCTCTCTTTAGAAATTGGCTCCTTCAGGTTTGAACCCAGCCACTACATATCTGGTTCTAGAGCAGAGGGGACCCTTATTAGAATAGGGAGAGACTGAATGCCTCAGTCTCCTTGGAACCAGCAACAATTATTATTACAAACATATCAACAGCATCTGATAGTATATACAATGTTCTACACATCCATAATAATATCCAAACTGCCACAAAGAAGGGAAGGAGATTCATATTCTCTTCTCTTTCCTGGGTAAGATATTGATAGTTATATTTATTTAACATCTAGTTTTGTTTTGTTATTCTTTGCATTTATATTCTTTTAGTCATTGTGTATAGAATTGTCCCTCAACCCCTTCACTTTTCAGTTAAAGAGACTGATTGACTTATCCAGGGTCATATATGTTATAAATGGACTAAGCCAGGATTTGAACCCAAATCATCTCACTGAAAATCCAGTAGTCTTCATATAACCATTCTACTTCCTCTTAAGCCTGAACCCTCTCAAGAATCTCTCCACTGAGAGCAATTTGGAATTATGCCCAAAGGGCGATAAAGCTGTGCATACCCTTTGACCCAGCAATCCCACTTTTAGGTTTTTTGCCCAAAGAAATCATGGAAGGGGGAAAGGGACCCACATGTACAAAAATATTTATAGCTGCTCTTTACGTGGTAGCAAGGAATTGGAAGTTGAGGGGGTGCCCATCAATTGGGGAATGGCTGGACAAGTTGTGGTATATGAATACAATGGAATACTATTGTGCTGTAAGAAATGATGAGCAGGAAGAGTTCAGAGAAACCTGGAGGGTCTTACGTGAGCTGATGATGAGTGAGATGAGCAGAACCAGAAGAACATTGTACACAGTATCATCAACATTGAGTGTTGACCTACTGTGATGGACTATATTCTTCTCACCAATGCAATGGTACAGAAGAGTTCCAGGGAACTCATGATAGAAGAGGATCTCCAAATCCAAGAAAAAAAAAGAAAGAAAGAACTGTGGAGTATAGATGCTGATTGAACCATATTATTTCTTTTGTTTTGGGTGCTGTTGGTTTTTTTTTTCTTTCTATTTTGAGGTTTTGCATCACTGCTCTGATTCTTTCTCTTGTAACAGGATTAATGCAGAAATAGGATTAATGTTATTATGTGTATATATATGTGTGTGTATATATATATATATATATATGTATGTATATGTATAGAGATATATAGATATAACCTATATCAGATTACCTGCTGTCTAGGGGAGGGGGAAGGGAGGGGTGGGAGGGAGAAAAATCTGAAATTGTAAAGCATGTATAAACAAAAGTTGAGAACTATCTTTACATGTAATGGAAAAAATAAAATACCTCATACATAAAAAAAAAAAGAATCTCTCCACTGAACTTCAGGGCCACGTATTGAATGTCTATAATGATGAAGATAGGATTGGGGCAGAGTAGAAGGTGGCTGTGACATATCTCATTTTTCTTTACCCTTGAGATAATAGAATCAGTAAAATGAAAAGCTGCTGTTATTGAGTCTTTTCAGTCCTGTCAGACCCTTCCTGACCCCATTTGTGGTCTCCTTATCAAAGATACTGGAGCAGTTTGCTATTTCTTTCTCCAGCTCATTTTATTTTACAGATGAAGAAACTGAGGCAAACAGGGGTAAGTAACTTGCCTAGAGTCTCACAGCTAGGAAGTGTCTGAGGCTGTATTTGAACTCGGGTTTTCCTCACTCCAGGCCTGGCACACTATCTACTGCACTGGAAAGAGAAAGAAAACTAATCAGCTAGCTGGCAGCATGAACACTTTACACATGTTTGCCATGTTTGAGTGTGTGAGTTTTACTATGTCTTTAATGCATAAAATTAGACAAAATACATTTATTATATTTAGGAATACTCAATAATTCCCTATTCATAGAAATTACATTTTTTTAAAGCAGGAAAGTAACTAGAGAGATCACCTGCCTCCTCCCAACAATACACTTAGACAGTAAATATTTTTTATCCCCTTTTTAAAGATAAGGCAACACAGGTATGGAGAGGTTGAGTAAACTGCCCAAGATGACACAGCTAATACATGAAATTTGTCTTTGGAGTGAGGAGGGAGAGATGACATTAGAACCTAGGTTACCTGTGTTCTAGTGCAATTTTCTTCTTTCCATATCATGTAAATCATCATAATAAGACATAGCCCATAGTGACTAAACCACTCTGGGGAAATAAATTATACTGAATTCTTTCGGGATTTAGGAAAGTATTTTATCATTTCTTCAAATGTACTACCAAGTGCTTTTGGTAATTCACCTCCCAAAGGAAAAAAAAATTCTCTTCTAGAGATTAAATTCTTCTTGGTAGGATCATAATAACAATACCCAAGTTCAGAGAATATACTTTAGAAAAATGTGGGCCTTGATTCTCACATGGATCTAAATCCTCTATAATTATTGATAAGTTTTTGGAAATTATATATCATTACAAGGTTTTTTTTTTCCCTTGAGACGTGGTTGGTAACAGGGGAGTGAGAATCTAGCTACTGACATAGTTTCCTCATCATCTAAGGCATAAAAGGCTCATTGTATAAATCACTGGCATCCCCCAGGTTGCTGTTATGTAGATCAACATACCTGGTAAGGAGTTGCTCTAAATCAAGGTGATTTGCATCCAAATGACCTCATGCTGTATCTTTGTTAAATATCCTCCCCACACTATTGTTAAGTAAATGTTTTTTTGTCCAATGTTATATGGTGTAAGAGTATCTCATTTTCATTTCATCCCTGAGCTCAAACTGATGTAAGTGTGGTGTAAAACCAAATAGTTTCCCTTTCCTTCTTCCTCCTTCTCTGTCTGAAGCATCTAATCTAACTCGTTTAAATCCATCACCAAATAAATATAGCAACATGAGCCTATACTATGTTACCTCAACTCCAAACTCATGCATTTGATATGGGGATAGCAAGGCCACACTTTCAGGTGATTCAGAAATGAGGGATTTCATTCTCATTAAAATAAATTACCCCAAGGATTCAGTAATAGAGTAGTCATTTCCTAGATCTAGGATAACAAACCCACAGTACATAATCATAAAATCCATATGTAAGCTAATGCTATCAGTAGTGACCTATCTAAAAAAATCAGAGTAGGAAAAAAATGTGAAAACAGGGGATTTTTAAGAGTTCCTACCCACTTCCCTAAAAATGTATCTATGTCTTTTATTTTTTCCCTTTCCCTTTTCTTCCTTTCCTCTTGCTGATGCTTATTTTTGTCTGTAACCCCCATTGTAATTGCTTAGCCCTGCTGGTGCCTTTCAAGGTCCAGGAGTTTGCTGAACTATGTTCTAAATGCAAATGCCTAGGTTTAATAGCAGTAGGGAAAGGAAGGCAAAGGGTGTTGATGGTCAAGATATTGCTAAGTCAATTCCAGTCATCCTTAATAAAAGTAAGCCCTTTTGGCATGTTTTCAATATTTTTAAAAGATAAGCAGCCTTTTTGCTCTTGCCAAATGGAGTCTATATCTGGCAGAACATATTTGCTGTCCTTCCAGCCTTGTATTAAATGGGTACATTAGCAAGTCCCAACAGGGTATGAAGAACCCATCTGAACAGAATAGACTCAGTCCTGACTCAGACAGTTCACAGTCTTCTATTGCTACTACAATTTCCTTCATTAAAAAGTTTTATCTTGATGATGAATCAAATAAAACATATTAAACCTAGGACCTCAGATAGGATAAAATGAGGGAAAATTGTATCCTGTTTCTTGTTTGAATGCCTTTAATTTCTGCCACCTTCCAAAGGAACTTCATTTCAGAATAACCTCTCCTACTGGCAGGATGGTGTGTGCCTTCTATGGTTTATTTCCTCTGCTCCAAGCCAATGCTGAAGAAAGGATAGAGAAGACAAGAAGGGGGAGTAAGTTGAAGAGATGAAGCAAGATGAAGACAAAAGGAGAGAGTGGGTACCAAAAAAAAGGGGGAGAGAGAAAAATCTGAAGAAAGGAAGGTAGCTATGAGCTTCTTAGAAAAAGGAACTCTGTAAGTTTATGGAAATGGACTTAAGGAAGTTTGAACCCACACTCTTAGGACTGGAATTGGTAGAGCGAGTTACTGAGACATCATATTGTTAAACCAATAACTTAAGTTTACTTTTCAATTGTACTCAGCCCATCCATCTGCCAAAGGTGCTCAGGTTGCTACTATGATGTCAGAGACATCTAATAATGTAGAGGGTAGATTCAGAGCCACTGGAAAGCTGTCAATTATTTATTCAGCTTCCTCTATCTCTTGTTCAAATTGAGTGAGCTGAGTTACCTGAAGCTTCAGTGGTCAGCAGGAGCTAGATAGGTAGCTTATTACCCCATACCACACACAGGGCAAAGACAAGCTACTATTTTCTACTGCAATCTCTGTAGAGTTTCCCAGGGAGCACTGTCCCTCTCCCAATCAGCACAGGAAACAACCCCAATTATCACCATGGGGAATCTACACTGAATATTTTTATTGTGATTTTTATCACCTCCTTCAGGAAATATAAAAGGGAAACATCAAATCACAAAACAAGCAATAACTGTTAGAATATAGGTCTCTTCTGCCCATATGTTTCTCACCTCTTTAAGTCCTTTGCTTTGCTTTACCAGATAACTTAGTAAGAAAGATTTGAAATAGGCTAATGTCTAGCATCAGAAGAGCTAATGAAAATTGTCATAGATCTCTCTCTCTCTCTCTCTCTCTCTCTCTCTCTCTCGCTCTCTCTCTCTCTCTCTCTCTCTCCTCTTGATAAATAGGGTGATGATCATTTTCTTTGAATTGCTATGACTCTAGGAACCTAGTGATGATTAAGAGGGAGGGGGTAAGGGAAGTCATCTAGTTTAATGTTTATTATTCAGAAGGCTGAAACATCATTGGCTCATTTTATTTCCACTTTACTCTTCAATCTGCTCCATCTCCTGAATAGCTGTTTTTGCCCATCTAAAATATGCCTCAGACCTGGAAGCCTACTAGGTGAGTCCCTGCCTAGGATTGCCATATCTTGAGGAATTCTAGCCACAGTGCTCATTTCTTTTATAGATCCCTCTCTGGTCTGTTCTACCTCTATGTCAGCTGCCTTGAACTAGTAGTGGGCACCATCCTTCCTTCCCCCATTCCCCCAAATATCCCTTTACAGCTCCCTGCTATGTTTTGTTTTCTTTTGTTTTGCAGGGCAATGAGGGTTAAGTGACATGCCCAGGGTCACACAGCTAATGTCAAGTTTCTGAGGCCAGATTTAAATTCAGGTCCTCCTGAATCCGGGGCCAGTGCTTTATCCATTGCACCACCAACTGCCCGTCTGTTTCTGTATTCTTATGTTCCTACAATACAAACCTACTTCAGTTTAAGCATAGCCTTTTCTATAAAACTCATGGAAATGGCTCAGGAATTCTAAGCTATAGAAGAAACTCCATAGGGATGGAGGAAAAGAGAGAAATTGAAAGTGAAAATAAAAATTAAGCAAAAAAAAAATGACAAGAACAAAAACACAACTCTCATTTGGATATGCAGTACCTGGAAGAAACAGTAAAGATAATGCCCTTCTTGAAGATCAGTAAAGTGACTCAGTGCAACTTAGATATGGTGGATAAGATATTTAATATAACCACTTAATATGTTTGATAATTGTGATAAGGATGATGGTTAATACTGAAGTTGGTTCTTACAAAATTAGGGGCTGTGGTACTTTTAGTTAAGATGGCAAAAAGAAAGGTCCTAGAATAGCTCAGCTCTCCAACATATGTCAGATGGTGTCAGATGGAATGACACAAAAGACCAAAAAGAAACATCTATAAGCTCTTATATCCAGGCCAGGAAAATCCTACAGATGTTCAGAAGGGATTCACACTTCAAGAGTTAGAAGAAGCTAGCATCGAGATTGGTAAAATGGGAAGGAAAAAGTGTTGGGAACTAGCCCTGTCTCCTCAGGTAAATGGTGACCTGGAACTGCAGGAGCTCTAAAAAGGAGAAGGGGTGGAGAGGAGGACTAACACTAGTATAGGACCCTTTAAACATAATCTGAAGCCAGTGGAATCTCAATCATAGCCTAGTAAACCATCAGCAAGAGACAGAATCCAGTCCTACTTCAGAGTTCTTATGCCATAGTAGGAGACAGAAGCAGCTCAATCAGTAGTTACTCTTAGGATGTACATTTAGAAAGCCCAAGATTATCACTGGTGTCTGATTGTTGGGACCTATAAGGGTCACAGCAGGGGGTGAAGTCTACTCTCAATTAGATATTCTGCCAGAAGGTATCAGGCCACCAGGAAGGAAAGAGGGGGAGAGAGAGAGAAAGAGAGAGAGAGAGAAGTAGAGGATAGTACTTCATTCTAATCACCCCATCAAGAACTATGACAGCAAAAACATCCATACAACAGAGGTAGAATAGAAATTCCTATAACCATATCATACAAGTTTGTGGGTGGGGGGATCCTAGCTCTAGCATATAAAAAATATTATTAACTATAATCTAGTCTGAAAAATTATAATTATATAAAAATTATAACTTTAGAAAAATTATAATTGGGCTGTAAGTCCTGCTGCAGTCACCATTCAAATATAGAAATATTTTAACTTACTTATGGGACTAATCTCACTGGGGGGCCTAATCTTACTGGAGGACTAATTTGGGGACTTTTGACTATCTGGCTATCTGACTGCTATTTAGTATGGGCTGTTTATAAATTTCTCCACACCGCTCCCAAATTGATAAGCAAACGATTAAGAAGCCTCTTAATTAAATAATCAAAGCAGAATTTATTTATAAAAATCAATGTAAACGATAAGGGTTAAGAAATGAAAATTATAAAACGTGCCTGCTTTTACCATAATAAGGGCCTTTATGGTCTCTTGCCTTAGGGTATGTGCCAGCCAGCTTTCTCCAACTTTCACTCCTTCACTCCAGCTTCCCTGTGCTTTCACTTTCACTTCTAACTCCAAGCCCCTTTCACTTTGTCGACCCCCCCTGAAAAGCCCCTTAGTGTCCTCACCTCTGTTGCCAACCCCCTGGCATCTCTAGTGTCTCTGTATCATTTTTATTTTTGTTTTTGTTTTTGTTTTTGTTTTTTAGTGAGGCAATTGGGGTTAAGTGACTTGCCCAAGGTCACACAGCTAGTAAGTGTTAAGTGTCTGAGGCCAGATTTGAACTCAGGTACTCCTGACTCCAAGGCCGGTGCTCTATCCACTGCACCACCTAGCTGCCCCAGTGTGTCTGTATTGTAGCCCTTTCTCCAGCCAAAGTACTATCTCCTGCTCTCTTAATCTTTTGGCCTCTCTCAACCTCCATATGTCTCCAGGCTCTGGAATACTCCTGTTCTCTTAATCTTCTGGCATCCTCTCATCCTCCTAGTCCTCCAGCATCCCCTGTTCACTGTCTCACTAGCTCCCCAATATATATATATATATATATATATATATATATATATATATATATGTTCCTTCTCTCCCCTCAAACCTCAGGCTCTCTGTGCCCCTGCACATGCCAAGATAATCTTCCAGCCACACTAGGGCTGTGGCCAGTGGGGCTCAAGGGGCCCATGCCCCATGCTGCATGCCTGGGACCTCCACACGGGCTATGCTAGGGCCTGGCAGGACAAGCCTGGGATCTCTGGGGCAGCTCCCCTCAGGACATAGGGAGGTGGGGCTTCTTTTTTTTTTTCCCAGCTGTCTGACCTGGCATGCTGAAAAACCCATGGGGCTTTTTTGGCTCAGCTGAAGTGGAGGGGAAGAGGCACCAGCCCCTCATACAGAAAATACCCTGAGGGACTAAGGCTTTTTAGTTTCAGCCCAAAGGCAGGGGCCCCAAATCAAAATAAATTCCCACAAGCACAAAGTCCCAATTCAGGAACTGAGGTTAGAGATGTAAGTAAAAAAAAAAAAATAACAATAACAAACTCACAACACAATGAAGAAATATCAGGCATTAGGCAAAGACAATGAAATAGATACAAAAAAAGAGAGACAAACTCTTCAAGCACAAGTAGAGAGCCTATGAATATGTATGTGTATGTGTATACACATGCATGCATGCATATATGTGTATATGTATAAGAGGGAAAGAAAGACTCCAAGAGTTATTGGAAGAAAGGAAGCAAGAGATACAAAATGAAATTAGAGCTCCTGAAGAAAAAATAATACATAACTTATAAGAAAAGTTATAACAGACTTAACCCAAATATTTGGCTTTGAGAAAAACAGAAGGGATCAAATATAATTCAATAATTCCAAAAAACAATAAGGGATATTAGAACAAAGTCAAATGATTAGGGGAAAACTGAAGGTCATTAAGGTATCTTATAACTAGCATCAAAATAACTGTCATGGAAGAAAGGTTGGGAAGAGATACTTTTAAGAATCATTAGAATCCCAGAAAAATCACATCCAAATAAAATATCTTGATGGCATGTTTTTATAAAACTTGGAATAAAATGAAAATTGTTGTTTTTAGTCCTTCTCTCTCTCTCTCTCTCTCTCTCTCTCTCTCTCTCTCTCTCTCTCTCTTTTTGCATGGGGCAATGAGGGTTAAATGACATGCCATGGGTCACCCAGCTAGTAAGTGTCAAGTGTCTGAGGCCGGATTTGAACTCAGGTCCTCCTGAATCCAGGGCTGGTGCTTTATCCACTGTACCACCTAGCTGCCCCCTATTCCTCCATTCTCAAAGAGGACCATAACATCAGAAGTGATATAATGACTTGTACTGAACTGAATTTAAGTATGGCACAGATGGGCAAGGTCAGCAACCTCACTCTTCCAGAGCTATCTGGGTCCAGTGGAAAAGATATATATCAGGAGGAATGGAGATGGCCCAGGATGTTTTTTTAAGGCAATTGGGATTAAGTCACTTGCCCAGGGTCACACAGCTAGTAAATGTCTGAGGTGAGATTTGATTAGGTCCTCCTAACTCCAGAGCCAGTGTTATCCACTGTACCACCTTGCTACCTCTAATGAAAATAGAAAAGAATCCATGGATCATCAGTTTAAAGAAACCCCAAGTTGAAAACATCTAGGAATGTTATATACAAAGTCCAGAGCTTCCAAATTAAAGGAAAAAAAATACTGCAAGCTGCCAGAGAAAAAGATGTTAAGTATAAATAAACTGCAATTAGCATCTCATGACTATATTTCAAGGAGAGAAAATCTTAGAAACCTACATTTCAAAGTGCAAAAGAATAAAAGGATGAATAATATGGAAAGAAAATGAAACGTTAATAGAATGAGAGGGAAAGGAAAAATCATTTATGAAGTGGCTGTTGTATGCCAGCAACTGTGATAAGCATTTTACAGGTTTTATCTCATTTGATCTTCACAGAAACCTTGGGAGGCATGGGTTATTCTCTTCCCTATTTTACAGTTGAGGAAAATGAGTAAGGCAAAAGGGAAGTAACATATCCAGTATGACACAGGTAGTAAGTATCTAAGGATGTATTTGAACTCAGGTCTTCTTGAGTCCAGGTCCAGACTTCTATCCACTGTGCCACCAAATGAGAAGATAAGAGGTTACTAGAATTGTTGAAATGAAAACACAGGAAACATGATAAACCAAGAAAGGTCAACTCATTTGAACAACTAGAAGGAGCTAAAGAAGATAAAGTGCTTACATTTTAATAGGGGAAGAAGAGACAAGTTTCCCTAGAGAAACTCACTGTATTCAACTGTTAAAGAGACAAAAAAGACAAACTAGGGACTTAGGATTCTTTCACTATATCTTGTTTGTTTAAGGAGAAGAATGAATAGAGATGGGAAAAGGAACACAGTAGGGAATGTATCAGGTGTAAGATGAAACAACTTAGGAAACAAAGGTGCCATCTTCAGGCTAAGTAGGTTTATTAAGCAAGGAATGGCAATTGCTCATTGGAACCAAACCTCCTCAGCTTAGGTCTGAACTGCAAATACAGGGAAAGATAGACCTTTAAATATTAAAAACAATTAATCAAATAAAACCAATTAATTAAAAGGGAAAAAAGATATTGCTAAGTAATGTGATTTCTAATTGGATGAAAGATTGGGGATTTTCCAAGTTGAAAGGGAAAGAGTCAACAGGTACAATTCCCTAAAATCGGAAAAGAAGGTGTCCAACTCCCCAAAGTATCTATAAATAATCAAAGAAACAATGAAAACAATATCTGATTGATCAGTATGGTGCCAGTTTTCAGTTATGACATATGGGTTTCTCGAGATGAACAATTGTGAGAAAACTCCTTGCATCGGTCTTTGGATCTGAGTTTCTCATCACCATGAGATAAGTCCTTAGTTAAGGGTCTCCAAACAACAGATAGAAGTGGTCCAGTTTCCCAGTTATACAGGATTAAGTTTAAATAATTCAATAAGGTATTTTCCCAATTCCCACAACTGAATAAAGTTTTTTTAGGACAGAAACTGGACTAAACCCATAATTTAATAAAAAGGGAACTGAACTAGCCCCACAATTGACTCACAGGATGGAGTCAATGTGGTTCACTCAGTTCCCACAATTAACCACTTGCTGTCCTAATTTCAATTCCCTCAGAAAGAAAAGCAACAAATCCCTAAACTCTAAATCAAATATAACTGAATTGGTCTGTAAAACAAGGTGTTTTTAAAAATAATAAAGCAAACAGAAGTTGGATAATTTGATTTTTTTAAAAAAAGAGAAGGAAACCAAATTGCCAAAAATGAAAATGAAAAAGGTGAACTGATAACAGATGGAGGAATTTTTGAAAGTATTAAAAACTAATTTACCTGATTTTATGCCAACAAAACTAATAACTTCAATGAAATGAATATATGTGTGTGTGTGTCTGTGTTTTGTGTGTGTGTGTGTGTGTGTGTGTGTGTGTGTGTGTGTGTGTGTGTGTGTAAAGCCTGGATTTACACTATAAGATTAAAAAAAAATAATAGCCAAACCTCAGAAATATATAGATATATCATGTATACATATATATTATACACACATATATGTATATATATAACATACTATTAAAGAAAACTAAAACAACCTAACAAAATCAATTTATAAGTGAAATCTATCATTTGATAAGTAGTTTCCAATATTACTCAATTTATTTAAAAAAATAGAGAAATAAAGTATGTTTGCTACCTTGCTCCCTCAATGACAATTATGACCTAAACCGGGGAAAGGTATCTGTAAATCAAGGAAAGAAAACTCCATATCAATATCACCATTACATATTACTAAAAATTAAATTTTATATTAGAAAAGAAGCAATAGAAACATATTGAAAAGGTTAAGTACTATGATCAGGTTGGATTTATATTAAGAAGGCAAGCATGGCTTAATATATTTTTTTTAAGTTATAAGTATAACAGGTCATTTCAACTATAAAAGTAACAAATATCACAGAAAATTCTTTTGAAAAATACATCTTGTTTCTGTTAAAATATTTTAAAAGGAGTAAATAGACTTCTTTTTGTTCTTGTTTTTTTCAATGTTAATAGTATTTTTCCAGTTACCTGTAAAGATTGTTTTCAACATTCATTTTTATAAGATTTTGAATTCCAAGTTTTTCTCCTTCTTTCCCTTCCCTCACCCCTTCCCCAAGATGGCAAGTAATCTAATATAGGTTATATATGTTCGATCACTTTAAGCATATTTCCACACTGGTCATTTTGTGAAAGAAGAATCAGGAAAAAAATCCAAAATATCAAGAAAGAAAACAACAACAAAAGTAAAAATAGCATGGTTCAGATTCTAAAGCTTTTTTTTTTCCTGGATGTGGAGAGCATTTTCCATCATGAGTCCCTTGGAATTGTCTTGGATTACTGTATTTCTTAGAAAAACTAAGTCTAACATAGCTGATCATCAATGTTCCTGTTAGTGTGTACAATGTTCTCCTGGTTCTGCTCACTTCACTCAGCATCAGTCCACTTAATTCTTTCTAGTCTTTTTCTGAAATCTGCCTGTTACAACACAGTAGTATTCCATTACATTCATATGCCACAACTTGTTCAGCCATTCTTGATTGGTGGACATCCCCTCAATTTCTAATTCTTTGCCACCACTAAGAGAGCTGCTATAAATGTTTTTTTTTTTTTTACACGTGGGTCCTTTTCTCTTTTTTATGATTTCTTTGGTATAGAGACCTAGTAATATCATTGCTGGGTCAAAGGGTATGCACAGTTCCATATCTCTTTGGGCATAGTTCCAAATTGCTCTCCAGAATGGTTGGATCAGTTGACAGTTCTACCAACAATGCATTAGTGTTCCAATTTTTCCACAGCTTCTCCAACATTTATTATTTTCCTTTTTTGTCATATTAACCTAACTGATAGGTATGAGGTGGTACCTCACAGTTGTTCATATGGCAACAGATAGTTTTGATTTCTGCATCTGAAAACTGCCTATTCATATCCTTTGATGATTTCTCATTTGGGGAATGACTGTTTTCTTATAAATTTGATTCAGTACTCTAATTTGAGAAAAAGAGACTTTATCAGAAACACTGGCTGTAAAAATTCTTTCCCAGTTTTCTGCTTTCCTTCTAATCTTGGCTGCATTGCTTCTGTTTATACAAAAACATTTTAGTTTAATGTAATCAAAGTGATCCATTTTGCATTTCATACTATTCTATCTCTTGCTTTGTCATAAATTCTTCTCTCCATAGATCTGAGAGATAAACTATTCCTTCCTCTCCTAACCTGCCTATGACATCACTTTTTCTGTATAAATCATGAACCCATTTTGACCTTAGTTTTCTATAAGGTGTAAGATGTTGGTCTATGCCTAGTTTCTGCCAAACTATCTTCTAGTCTTCCCAGTTTTTGTCAAATAGTGAGGCCCTATCCTAGAAGATGGAGTCTTTAGATTTATCAAACAGTATATTACTATAGTAATTTACTGTTATGTCTTCTGTTCCTAACCTGTTCTCCACTGATCCACCACTCTATTTCTTAGCCAATAAGAAATTGTTTTGAGTACTCCTGCTTAATAGTATAGTTTTTGATTCATTATTGCTACCCACCTTCCTGTGCATTTTTTTTCATGAGTTTCCTTGATATTTCTTTTTGGTGGGGCAATTGGGGTTAAGTGGCTTGCTTAGGGTCACACAGCCAGTAAGTGTTAAGTGTCAGAGGCCTGACTGGAACTCAGGTCCTCCTGAATCCAGGGCCGGTGCTCCATCCACTGCACCACCTAGCTGCCCCTTCCTTGATATTTTTGACCTTTTGATCTTATAGCTGAATTTTGTTATGATTTTTTGTAGCTCTATAAAATCATTTTTAGGTAGTTTGATTGATATGGCACTGAATAAGTAAATTAATTTAGGTGGAAATGTCATTTTTATTATATTAGCTCAGCCAATTTGTAAGCAATTGCTATTTTTTCCAATTATTTAGATCTGATTTTATTTGTGTGAAAAGTGTTTTGTGATTGTGTTCACATAGTTCCTACATTCGTTTTGGCAGGTAGACTCCCAAATATTTTACAGCTATTTTTTTTTATTTTGTGAGGCGATTGGGGTTAAGTGACTTGCCCAGGGTCACACAGCTAATACGTGTCAAGTCTCTGAGGTCAGATTTTAACTCAGGTCCTCCTGAATCTAGGGCCAGTGCTCTATCCATTGCACCACCTAGCTTCCCCTGTCTACGGTTATTTTAAATGGAATTTCTCTTTCTATCTCTTGCTGCTGGGCTTTGTTAGTCATACATGTTAATGCTGATGATTTGTGTGGATTTATTTTATATCCTGAAACTTATTGTTTCAAGTAGTTTTTAGTTGACTTTCTAGGATTCTCTAAGTATACCATCATATCATCTGCAAAGAGTTAGAATTTTGCTTCCTCATTGCCTTTCTAATTCCTTCAATTTCTTTTTCTTCTCTTCTTACTAAGACTAGCATTTCTAGTACAATATTGAATAATAGTGGTCATAATGGACATCCCTGTTTCACTCCTGATCTTATTGGGAATGCCTCTAACTTATCCCCACTATATATAATGTTTACTGATGGTTTAAGATAGATAACTGCTTATCATGTTAAGAAAAGCTCCATTTATTCCTATACTTTCTAGTGTTTTAATAGTAATGACTGCAGTATTTTGTCAAAAAGATTTTTCTGCAACTATTGAGACAATCATATCATTTTGGTTAGTTTAGACTTTTCTTTAATAGGGTAAAAATATCTACCTAAAATCAAGATACAGCTTTATCTTTAGTAAAGAAGAGTAGAAGGCCTTTCTAGAAATATTAAAGGTTAAGCTTTGCCACCCACTGTCACCATTATTTTACATAGTCCTAAAAATCCTAACTACACTAGTACTTTTTTTTTTTAGTGAGGCAATTGGGGTTAAGTGACTTGCCCAGGGTCACACAGATAGTAAGTGTTAAGTGTCTGAGACCGGATTTGAACTCAGGTACTCCTGACTCCAGGGCTGGTGTTCTATCCACTGCACCACCTAGCTGCCCCCTACAATAGTACTAGAGTGTCCACTTAAATTAAAGGAATTTATTAATAAAGTAGCCAAATACAAAATAAATTTTAAAAAATAATTAGTCTTTCTCTATAATACAATCAAAGCCCATCAGGAAGAGTCAGAAAAGTAAATTCCATTCAAAATAAATGCATAATACATAAATTAACTGGGAGTCCAAGTCCCATGGTACATAAAGTAATTATGTGAGTATAACTACAAAATATTATTTATATATATATATATATATATATATAAATAAGTAAACAATTGGAGAAGGTAACTGTTCACAGTTGAGTCATTGTGGTTGCCATTGTTGTTGTTTAATCATTTCAGTCATGTCCTAATCTCATGAACCCATTTTGGGGTTTCCTGGGCACAGATACCAGAGTGATATGCCATTTCCTTCTCCAGGTTATTTTACAGATAAAAAACTGAGGTAAACAAGTTTAAGTGACTTGCTCAGGATCACAGAGCTAACAAATTGAGGCTGAACCCCAAACTCATATCTTTCTAACTCCAAGCCAGTGTTTTATCCACTGTACCACCTAGCTACCTGGTTGGGTCAAGTTGATATATTAAAAATAATAATAAAATCTTTTTTAACAGATTCACTGCCATAGCAACAAAAATACAAGAGTACTAGCATAGAATAAAGAAAATAAGAAAAAAATCATCTAGAGGAACAAAAGGTCAAGAATCTCAAGAGAAATCATGAAAAAAATAGAAGAAAAAGGGTCTACCATATCTACGATCGCATAAGCTATCATACAAAACAGTATTCACCAAATTATTTGTTATTGGTTAAAATATAGAAATGGTTATCAAGGAAATAAATCTGGTACCCAAGGCCCCCTTAGCAATTAATAATAGTAAAGTACTATTCCAAAAGCTTATCTGGGGTAGGGACTACTATTCAACAAAAACTGTCAGAGAAACATGATAGCAGTCAGGGAAAAATAGGGTTGGGTCAATATATCATAATATTTACCACAATAAGCTCCAAATATTTACATGGCATAGTTTTAAAGGTCTTATTATGCACAAATTAGAGGAAAAGGGGAGGAAATACCACTTACTATCTGTGGATAAAGGGCTTCACTGAACAATGTATACAGATAATCATAAAAGATAAAATGGTCATTTTGTTTATGTGTAATTGAAAAGGTTTTTATGGAAATAATATCATTGCAATTACAATTAGAAGGAAAATATTGAACAGGGAAAATCTGCATGAAATTTTGCTGATAAAGGTCTTGCGAAAATTGCAGTAACACCCCCTGCTGAGAGGAACATTTTATGAGCTCTGGCCTGAGGACATAGCCGTGTCACTTTAACATCTAGAAGTTACATCTATAGAACCACCTGTGGGACTTGTCAATCAGAGCTACCAGCCAAATAGCTTGGAGTTGTTTGTGTGGATGGCCCTGTTTCCTGCTGGAGAGGAGGTTTCTGGGAAGAGGAGGGAGTGAGCAATCTCTCTTTCACCCGGGACCTCAGTTTGAGTGGACCTGAGATGCTGGCTCCCTGAGATAGATATATAAAGGAATCTTGGCCTCTTTCTCTCTCCTCACCAAATTCTTATGCTCCTTAATAAATACTTAAAAGTCTAAACTCCTGCTAAAGCTTATAATTTATGTCAAACACTCATTAGATTTTTAGACAGTCTAGATAGAATTTTAGGCCTTACACACTGGAGCCCAATTTATATAGGGAACTGATAATTTTTTTTAATTGTGTTGTTCTTCAAAGGATATGAGAATATTTTTAGTAACTTATTTGTTCATTTAAAAACTTATCTATATTTTGATAGTATAATAGTATTACATCACAATCACCACATTTTCAGCCATTCCCCAATTGATGGGCATCCCCTTAATTTCCAATTCTTCTTTTTACCACCACAGAAAAAGCTGTATAAATATTTTTGTACAAATAGGTATTTTTCCTTTTATCTCTTAGAGATACAAATCTAAAAGTTGTATTATTGTTGGGTCAGAGGGTGTGCACAGTTTTATAGCCCTGGGTATAATTTCCATAGTTTGGGGTATAGTTCCAAATTCTTTTTCAGATTGATTGGATCAGTTCATAACTTCACCAACAGTGCATTAGTGTCCTAATTATTTCATAGCCCCTCTAACATTTATCATTTTGCTTATCTGTTATGTTAGTCAGTCTGACAGTTGTGAAATTGGACCTCAAAATTGTTTTAATTTGCATTTCTTTTATCAACAGTGCTTTAGAGCATTTTTATGACTATAGATAATTTTAATTTCTTCTTTTTCTGATACCTGTTTGTTCATATCCTTTGACCATTTATCAATTGTGTAATGACTCATTTCTATAAATTTGACTCAATTCTCTAAATATTTGAGAAATGATGCCTTTATCAGAGAAACTTGCTGCAATATTTTTTCTAATTTTTGAGAAGAAAGTGTTTAAAAGAAGAAATTCAAACCACCATGGGCCAACTGAAAAAGTATTCCAAAAAAAAGAAAGAATGAATGAAAAGAAAAAATAATAAAAAGTGCTCCAAATGACTAATGAAAAGGGAAATATTTTTAAAATTATGAATATTCACCTCATTCCCATAAGAATGGTTGAGGTGGCAAAAAAGGAAAATGGCAAGAGAGTGAGTCTATGGAAAGTCAGAAACATAAAGAAATGCTTTGAAAATTAGTTTTTATCTTTTTCAATAAACAGAAATCTATTTTCTCTCACTTCAACTCAATATCCCTTTAGTTAAAAAAGAAAGAAAAGCAATAATTTTGTAACTGATGTGACAAAATAGGGTTGTTTTTTAGGTGGGTAAGATCTGAAGTTAGGAAAAGCAGTACTAATATTGATGCAAAAGAAAAATCAACAAAACATTTTTTAAAATACAGAAGAATAAGAAAATTCAGGATTGAACACAAATAGGAGTGTTGCTAATACAAGCATATAATATTGTATATAAAAATCAATTTTGAGTTGATAAACTATTTTTTGTTGTTTCAATGTGAAAATCTTCATGTTTTTTCTGTCGACTAAATTCATGATAAAGTTGAGAAAACTTTAAACATTAAGAGAAATAGGAATGAGTATAGAATTAAAAGACCAAGGCATATCACTTCCATCTGATCCTCAGTTTCTTTGTTAGCAAAATTAAGAGGTTGGACTAAATAACCATTAAGGCATCTTACAGCTCTTCTCTCACATTTTATATGGTGCAATAGCTATACAGGAAATTGGGGAAAGTATCCTTGAAAGGAAATGAAATTAACCTTGAGGTAAAATATAGTCAAATTTTTATGCCAGTGAGGTAAATACACAGGCATTTGTTACTGGGGCACAAGGTTTTCAAAATGATACACAAATAGGGACATAGCCAAAATTCTGATGAAAAATTTCATACACTCAAACATATCCTTTACAAAACTTCCCCCATATTTAGGAATTCATTTTTCATAAATAGTTTGCTGTTATTATGAGGCTTATTTATCATGGCAATACAAGAACATCAGGAAATATGTAGCATTACATGAATTCAGATAGGTACTAAAAGATGCACTGTTGGTATTGCTCAATCATTCAATTGTGTCTTACTCTTCATAGTTCTGTACACCATAGCATACCAGACCATTCTGTCCTCCATTATCTCCCAAAGTCTGTCCAAGCTCACGTTCATTTCTTCCATGACACCATCTATGCATCTCATCCTCTGCCATCCCCTTCTCCTTTTGCCTTCAATATTTTCCAACATCAGCCTTTTCCATGAGTCCTGTCTTCTCATTATGTAGCCAAAATATTTAAACTTAAGCTTCAGTACTTGTCCTTCTATAATGAATAGTCAGAATTAATTTATTTAAGTCCTGATCAATTTGATCTGCTTGATGACCAAGGAACTCTCAAAAGTCTTCTCCAGAATCACAATCCAAAAGCATTGATTCTGCAGCACTCAGCTTTCATTATGATCCAACTCTCACAGCCTTGCATTACTCATGAAAAACCATTACTTTGACTATATGGACCATTGTTGGCAAGGTGATGCCTCTGCTTTTTATTATGCTGTTCAAATTTGCCATAGTTTTCCTTCCAAGGTGAAAATGTCTTTTAATTACATGGTGGCAGTTAACATCTGCATTAATATGTGTTTGATCCCATGAATATAAAATCTGAAAGTGCTTCCATTACTTCTCCCCCTCTTTGCCCCCTCCTAGATCATTGCAATGCTCTGGTGGAGTGGCTTACATAACTCAAAGAAATTATGAGCTATCCTGTTCAGGGTTACCCAAGATGGATAGGTCATAGTGGAGAGTTCTGACAAAAGGTAATCCACAGAAGAATAAAATGGTAAATCACTCCAATATCTTTTCCAAGATATTCCTGATGAGAGTTTTTAAATGCTAAAAAAAATATGGCATTTGGTCTCCATAAGAGTTACCTAAACATTTGGGATAAATGAGACCAAACTTTAAATCTTAACGGACACAATTTCTAACAAGTTCAATCATACCTTTTACCCTATCATTTTTGCCCTAGAATAATACAAGTCAATTATTTAATTGTATTTTTCTCAGTGTATGGATGGTGTGGCTCTATATTACAAATATAAAAAGTAATTACTGAGAAAGAATTCATTACAATTTCTTAAACCTCAGAAAAATAGCTTAAGATTGAATTTGAATTCTAAATCAAGGATAAATGTGTTTAAGCAGTCTTAATCCTCTTTCTAGCCTTGGTTTCCTTACCTAAATAATATGGACAAATGTCTTTTTGAAAAATTAGGAAAGAAGATCAGGTTTCATCTTTTATTGCTTTGGTTAGGGAAAGAATCCTTAGTCAAACAAAGGAGAGAGGTAATGACAAAAAATTAGATAATATTTAATATGTGAAATTGAAAAAATCTTGTAAAAACAAAATCAATGCAAACAGGATTGATGATCGATGAGGCCCAAATGCTTTATGTGTGTATATATACACACATGCACATATATAAATGCATATATACATATGCATATGTGTGTATATATGTATATATGCATGTGTGTGTGTATATATATAAAGAGGGCACACAAATACATCCATAAAACCAAAAGCCATTCCCAGATAGAAAAGTAGTCAAAGGATATGAACAAACAGCGCCCAAAAGAAGAATTGAGATTCACAATCATATGACATATTGGTCCAAATTACTGATACTAAAAGTAATTAAAATCAAAGAAATGTTGCGGCCATACCTCATGCCATTTGGCAAATATGACAAAAGATAGGAAAAGTCAATGTTGAAGGGATTCCAGAAAAATGAGTGCATATAGAGTTGGTGGAGTAGTGAATTGGTTCAATCATTTGGGAAAGTAATCTTAAATTATGCTATGGAAGTGACTGAAGGATCTACTTCCTTTGACTGAGAGATCACATTGCTAAGACATATACCACAAAGATGGCAATGACTTGTAATGTTTAAAATCTAATGTGGGTCCTAACCTGTGCCCCACTCAGGTTTGGGGGAGAAACTGGCTAAATTTTACTGATAAATTCAACAAAAGTTTAGGCTTTTAAGTATTTCTTAAAGTGTATTAGAAGTTAGTGAAGAGAGAGGGGGGGTAAGAGCAGATCTCTTATAGAATGAAAAGCCTTAGCTTAGATCTATGTGGGATAGCCTTAGCAGCCCACGGGATGTTCTGCCAGAATAATAACAAAATTCATCTGGAATTCAAAAGTTCAAGGATAGCATGGGAAGTAATGAAAAAAAAATACAAAAGAAGGTGGTCTAGCAGTACCAGATCTCAAACTGTGTTATAAAGTGGTAATTATCAAAACAATCTGGTACTGGCTAAGAAATAGAGAGGCAGATCAGTGGAATAGAATAGATAGAAACTATACTATAGCAAATAACTATGGTAATCTAGTATATGATAAACACAAAGATCCAAGCTTTTGGAATTAAAAAAACTCATTATTTGACAAAAATTTCTGGAATAACTGAAAAAAGAGAATGGCAGAAACTAGGTATAGACCAACATCTCACACTGTATACTAAAATAAGGTAAAAATTGGTACATGATTTACACATAAATGATGATACCATAAGCAATTTAAGGGAGAATGGAATCATTTATCTGTCAGATTTATGGGCAGGGGAAGAATTTAGAACCAAAGAAGATACAGAGAATAAAACTAAAAGTAAAACAGATCGTTTTGATTATATAAAATTATAAAGCTTTTGCACAAACAAAACCAATATAACCAAAATTACAAGGGAAGGAGAAAACTGGGAAAGAATTTTTAAAACAAATATCACTGATAAAGGCCTAATTTCTCAAATACATAGAGAACTGAGTCAAATTTATAAAAATACAAGTCATTCCCCAATTGATAAATGGTCAAAGGATATAAACAGGCAGTTTTCAGACAAATAAATCAAAGTAATCTATAATCTACAATGCTCTAGATCATTATTGATCAGAGAAATGCAAATTAAAACAATTCTGAGGTATCACCTCACACCTAAAAAAGTGGCAAATAAAACAAAAAATGAAAATATTGGATGTTAGAGGGGATGTGGGAAAGCTGGAATACTAATGCACTGTTGGTAGTGTTATGAAAATATCCAACCATTCTCGAGATCACTTTGAAACCATGTTCAAAGAGCTATAGCGCTAGGCATACCCTTTGATACAGAAATACCACTGATGGGTTTATACTCCAAAGACATCCCCAAAAAGAGATGTATTAGTACAAAAATATTTATAGCAGCTCTTTTTGTGGTGGCAAAGAATTGGAAATCAAAGGAATGCCCATGAATTGGGGAATGGCTAAATGAACTGTGGTATATGATGGCAATAGAATATTATTGTGCTATAAGAAATGACAAGCAAGATATCTTCAGAAAGGCCTGGAAAGATATGTATGAAATGATGTATTGTGAAGTGAGCAAAAACAAAGGAACATTGTACACCGAGACAGCAATATTGTTTGATGAACTGTGAATGACTTAACTATTTTCAACAATACAATGATCTAAGAGGATCCCAAAGGACTATAGATGAAACATACTATCCACCTCCAAAGAAAGAACTGATATTTATTGAACACAAACTGAAGCATGCTATTTTTCACTTTCATTTTTTCTTTTAATCAACTTTTCTTATACAAAATAACAAATATTGTAATGTTTTACACAATCATACATGTATAACCAATACCTGATTATCACCTCAGAGAGGAGAGAGGGTAGGGAGAGAAAGAGGGATAAAAACTGGAACCCAAAACTATAAATAAAAATGTTTATTATTAAAAACATAGGGACATGGGGCAGCTAGGTGGTGCAATGGATAGAGCACCGGCGCTGGAGTCAGGAGGACCTGAGTTCAAATCCGGCCTCAGACACTTGACACTTACTAGCTGTGTGACCCTGGGCAAGTCACTTAACCCCAATTGCCTCACTAAAAAATAAAATAAAATAAAATAACTTGAGAGGGAGGGTGAGAGAGATAACAGATTATAATTACTGCTATCCCAGACAATGAAAAAGTAGCAATATCAAATATTTATGACCCACATTTTATAGTACCTAAGTATCTAAAAGGAATAATAACTGAAATGCAAAAAAGACCTATGGAGTAAGACATTAATGAGAGACTTAACTCTTTGTCTATCAGAAGTCAACAAATCTATCAGAAGAAAATTAGAGATTTGAAGAGATAGTTGGATAAGTTAGAAATAGTTATGTGGAAGCATTAGAGAATTCATTTATTTTTTTTGAAATATGTGGACTTTCTTTAAAAAGTACAGTCTGGGGGGCGGCTAGGTGGCACAGTGGATAAAGCACTGGCCCTGGATTCAGGAGTTCCTGAGTTCAAATCCGGCCTCAGACACTTGACACTTACTGGCTGTGTGACCTTGGGCAAGTCACTTAACCCCCATTGCCCCGCAAAAAAAAAAAAGTACAGTCTATTTTCTAAACTCAAAAATTAGATGTAAAAAGAGAGACAATTTAATGCATCTTTTATAGCTAGTCAATAAACATTTTAAGAATCTACTATTGGGTAGGCGTAGTACTAAGCACTGTGTATACAAAAAAAGTTTTAAAAATAGATCATAACCTTGAGAAATTCACACTTGGAGGAAACAACATACAAACAACTATGTAAAAACAAGATTTAGACAGAATAAATGGAATTTAAGATCAAAATAAATAATTAAGAATAAAAGTTGCAAAAGCAAACAACATAAAAGTTATAGATATAAAACCCAATAATCTTCTAACACTACAAATCAGAGCCTGTGACCATTTTATTTGGCAGAGAAACACTCTCTCTCTCTCTCTTTTTCTCCCTTCTGAATCTCTTCCCCCCCTCTTTTTTCTCTCTTCTCCACCTCTTTTCCTCTCTCCCTCTCTCCCTCCCCCACTCTCTCAAAAGTCACTAGATAGATAAATATAACTTTGCTTCATTATTATGTGCCTACTATATGTTGGGTACTATGCATGGAAATTAGGATATTTTTTTAAAGCAATAGAGCTAGAATAAAAATAAAACCTACAATATGAAAGCATCTGCATTAAACATTTTTGTTTAAAATCTAGTATTTGAAATATATAAAGCATTATCACAAATATTTAACTTGTGGTAAAGAGCCATTTCCCCAATTTATATGGGAGGGGCAGATTGAACTGAAAAGGCAATTTTCAAGAGGAGAGACAAAACTACAAAGAATCAAAGGAAAAAGCAGTTAAAGGTTGCAGAGAGAGGCAAAATAAAACAGTTCTGAAGTATTACCTTACATTCATTATCAAAAAATCCATCATCATCATCATCAATAATCATCTTATATTGCTCTTGCCTCTGCTTCAAAATTTTTTCACAATTACTAGTCTTTCCTTCCATCCTATTCCCTTCCCAAGATATTTACTCTATTTTCTATCTTCTTTTACCCTATCCCTCCTCAAAACTGTATTGCTTTTGACTGCCCCCTCTCCCTCTCTGCCCTCCCTTCTTTCACCCCTCCCGCCTTATCCCCTTCCCCTCCTACTTACCTTCAGGGTTAAATAGATTACTCCACCCAATTGAGTGTGTAGGTCATTCCCTTCTTGAGCCAACTCTGATGAGATTAAGGTCTTTGAGCTAATTCTGATGAGAGTAAGGCCCATTCACTGCCGTGCTCCTCTCCTATCTCTCCCCAGATTCCGGAAGACCTTTTCTGCTTCTTTCATGTGAGATTTCTCCCCATTCTACCTCTCCCATTTCCCTTCCCAGTGCATTCCTCTCTCCCCTCAATTTTATCCTAAAGACGTCATCATAGGGGTAGCTAGATGATGCAGCAGACAAAGCACCTGCCCTGGACCCAGAAGGACCCAAGACCAAATCATGCCTCAGACATAAGACACTCACCAACCCCCATCCCCCCCAAAAATAAAAAATAAATAAATTCTTTACAGATACCATCCCTTCATAATCAATGCCCACCTATTCCCTCTGTCTAAATTTATTCCCATCATCAGCCCTAATATTCAGAAAGCTCTTATTATTTAGACATATCATCTTCCCACGAAAGAATGTAAACCATACAACCTTTTAACATCTCTCATAATTTCTTTTTCCTGTTTACCTTTTTATGCTTCTCTAGGGCCTTGCATTGGAAAGTCAAATTTTCTATTTAGTTCAGGTCCTTTCATCACAAATACATGAAATTCCTCTTTTTCATTGAAGTCCCATTTTTCCCTTGAAGGATTATGATCAGTTTTTCTGGGTAGGTGATTCTTGGTTTTAATCCCAATTCATTTTCCCTGTGGAATATCATATTCCATGTTCTCTGATCCTTTAATGTAGAAGCTGCTAGGTCCTGTGCTATCCTGACCATAGCTACACAGTATCTGAATTGTTGATTTCTAGCTACTTGCAATATTTTCTCCTTGACCTGGGAGCTCTGGAATTTGGCTATAATATTCCTGGAAGTTTTTATTTTGGGATCACTTTCAGGAGGTGATGAGTGAATTCTTTCAATTTCTATTTTTCCTTTTGATTCTAGATTATCAGGGCAATTTTCCCCGAAAATCTCTTAGAAGATGATGTCTAAGCTATTATTTTGATTGTGGTTTTCAGGTAGTCTAATAATTTTTAAATTATCCCTCCTTGATCTATTTTCCAAGTCAGCTCTTTTTCCAAGGTGATATTTCACATTGCCCTCTATTTTTTATTCATTTTGATTTGCTTTATTGTGTCTTAGTTTCTCACAAAGTCAATAGCTTCCATTTATTCAATTATAATTATTAGGCAATTATTTTCTTCAAAGAGCTTTTGTATCTCCCTTTCCATTTGGCTTTTCAAGATGTTGACTTTTTTTCTCATGACTTTCCTGCATCACTCTCATTTCTCTTTCAGTGTTTTCTTCTACCTCTCTTACTTTACCTTCAAAGTCCTTTTTGAGTGCCTCTATGGCCTGAGACCAATTCATATTTTTCTTGGAAGCTTTGGATGTAGAAGCCCTGATGTTGCTATCCTCTTCTGAGGGTGACCCTTAATCTTCCTTGGCACTAAAGAAACTTTCTATGGTTTGCAACTTTCTCTGCCTACTACTCTTGCCCACCTTCTACTTCACCTTTTTTTTTTGGTCAGGCAATTAGGGTTAAGTGACTTGCCCAGGGTCACACAGCTAGTAAGTGAAGTGTCTGAGGCCAGATTTGAACTCAGGTCTTCCTGAATCCAGGTCCAGTGCTCTATCCACTGTGCCACCTAGCTGCCCCTCTACTTCACTTTTGACTCCCTGTTTAAGTGGGGCCCTACTTCCAGGTTACACTGTCCCAAGCTTCAGGGGGTCCCAGATGGCACAATTTAAGGAAGGGTCAGGTTCTTCACTTGCCTGGCTTATGCTCTGGTCTGTAAATAACCCTGTCAACTTGCTAATTAACCAGGCAACAAGATTTTGTTTTCTGTCATTGCTAGTTCTGATGAGTTTGTACCCTTCCCCTACGTGGGCTTCTGCTGCTCAAGATTTCTTCCTGGTTTCCTGCTGGGGTAGGACAACCAAATTCCTCCTCAGCTCCTGCAGACACCCCTGTAGTCTTCCATCCCCTGGCCAGCTGTTCATCTCTCTCACCCAAATGTGAGCTTAGTTCCAGAAGATGCCAGTGCAGCAGTTGATTCAGGGGTTCAGAGGTAAGTTTCTCTGGCACTGCCTGCTTGGGACTAGATCTGTGTTGGCAAGTTTGTGGGGAGTTGGACTCCACTCCCAGCCCAACACAGGAGCCCCCTCCTGCTGAACTTCTAAGCTGTCTTTGGCTGGAAAATAATTTCAGCCCATCTTTTTGTGGGTTCTGCTGCTCCAGGTGTTGTCTTCTGGCTGTTTAGAGTTTTTTTTTTTTTTTGGAGTAATATCAATATTAAATTTATAACTAAAACAGTATAATGAGAGGAAGCAGATGCCCAATTCTACAAATATTCATTCCATCACAATTTGTAAATGAAAACAAAACATGGAAACAAACTATGCTCCAAAAAGTGGTGGATAGCAAATAAACTGTGGCATATAAATGTCACATAAGATCACTGTCCTGTAAAGCAAAACAAATGAGAAGAATTCATAAAAATTTCAGAAGACTTGTAAAAGATAAAGTATGGAAAGCAGAGGCAGCTAGGTGGAGAAATGGATAAAGCACTGGCCCCAGATTCAGGAGGACATGGAAAGCTACCAGCAATAATTCTTTTTTATGATTATTATTTTGGCTAACTTTCTAAAGATTAGACTTTCTCTTCTATTTGTCTGTTTGTTTGATTGTGTTTGCTGTGTTTTAAGAATTCTGATAAAGAAGTAATTCAGAAACAAAATCAATTAAGAAATACACAGAATAAATATTTACCTAGAACAATTAAACTTGCGGGGAAGTATGCTTCAATTTCTTTTAAACTCATTTTAAGGTGATATACATGAATTCAAGTATCAACTCAGATTCATACTGGAGAAGTCACTTAATTCCTCAGAACTCTAGCCATAAAACTTAGAGGAGGTATCAGTCTGCATTGGTGGAGGAGTTTTCTTATCTTGAAGTTCCCTGTATCAATGACATCTCTAGGGAGCTACTATGAAATCTAGAGCACTGTCAGGTTAATGATATGCTGTGTCACATAGATTGCCTGTATCAGAGGTGGGACTTAAATCTAGGTTTTCCTGACTCTGAGACCTTCTATCTCATACCCCATGCTGCCACTCCTGTGATTTTTTGAATATATTAACTTACATAATAGAGTTCAAGGAAGGGGAATGTGCATTATAGAAGCCTAGTATGGCAGAAGACAATGAAAAGAATAGATTGTACAAGGGTAAGCTGATAAATGTTTAACATCCAGATCTTTGACAAAACACACAAAATACTATACAGTATGACACATTTTTAAGTTTAATCTGCATTATAAATATTTTTCCATTACTTTCTTTTAACCAAACACTAAATCAAACCCTGATTAGTTTAATTTGCCCATTTCTTTAGTGTAAATCTCACACTTAAAAGTTTAACATTTGACTCTCAGAAGTGCAGTGCTCCTGTTCTTAGCAGAGTACCTGGCACACAGTAGGCATTTAAATGTTTATCGATTGATTCATCAATTGACTGATTGATCATGAGGCTTCTGCAGGACCCTGTATATGTATAGATATGTGGAAGGGTGAGAAGTTGTTTTGCTTTTTGCTACATCTATGAATCCTGGAAAGCGAAGTGCTATCATAACCTCTTCTTTTGAAAACCCTTCCAGGGGTATGATAGAAAGTGAATATTTTGTTCAGTTTTTTTTTCATTCATATCTGACTCTTCATGACCCCATTTGAGGTTTTCTTGGCAAAAATCCTGGAATGGTTGGCCATTTCCTTCTCCAATCTCCTTTTACAGGTGAGTAAACTGAAGAAAACAAGGTTAAGTGACTTGCCCAGGGTCAAACAGCTAGTTAGTGTCTCAGGGCAGATTTTAACTCAGGAAGAAGAGTCTTCCTGACTTGAGACCCAACACTCTATCTACTTTATCACTTAGGTACTCTTAAGGTAGTTATGGATTGATTCTAGGAGATGGAATTCCAGATAACATTGTGGCAAGTATCATCTATTTTTTCCAATGCTGTTTGCATTTTACTCCATTTCCAATGAAACACTTGAAGAAAGTGGCTTAACCATCTCTATTTTAAGCTATATTCTTATTGATGGAGGTAAAAATGATACTTAAAGAGTTGATATTCTGAAAAATACTTTTAGAGCATTATTACTCTCCATGAGTATGAATTTCTGGATGTTTTAATATATTTTCCTGTCTCAGCTCAGAGAGGTAACTTTCTTGTTCATATCCTTTTAAATAATGCATCAAATTCTCCCTCATAATCCTGTGTTGCAAGAATACTTTGATACCACGGGTGGTGGTGGCAACAATGTAACTGAGCTGGAAGCATGGGGCCACAATTTGCATGTTATTCTGCATTCTGTGATGCCACTGGTGAGCCTCACTTTGTAGTTAAGCCAAATTTGAGCTGAGAGGAACACTTCAGGGAGTGATTTGAGATGCAGAATGTGATGGGAAAACAAGCTTCTTTACTGGTAGGATCGGGAAACTGAGCTGAGAGTGCTATTTCTGCACTGCCTAACAAAGAAAGAAGATGTGAGGTAAGTGGTAGCATTGACAGCACCTACTATAAGCCTAGAACAGCATGAACAACAGGCAGGGAATAGAAATACACATATACTTGTTTCATATACTGAAAAGTTGACTGATACCAAGTAGCCCCATAAACCAAAAGCATTCTTATATCCCTCATGGTGTTCAGCTCCCACTGACCTTCTCCGTGGCCCTAAGGGACTTTGTGTATTTGATTCATTTTTTTTTTTTGGTGAGGCAATTGGGGTTAAGTGACTTGCCCAGGGTCACACAGCTAGTAAGTGTTAAATGTCTAAGGCCGGATTTGAACTCAGGTACTCCTGACTCCAGGGCCGGTGCTTTATCCACTGTGCCACCTAGCCGCCCATATTTGATTCATTTTAAAATTAACTTCAGTGGCTATCCCCACTGAGACATTGATGCAGGGACCCTTCATTTGGTTCAGTTGTTTCCAGAAGCCAAAACTTAATATATGACTCATGAATGTGACAGGAACAGAATCACAGATGTCTCTTAGTGACAACCTCTAGGTGACAATACTGAAGCCTCTCCCTTGGTGTATTCTTAGATGATGTCAAATCTGATGGACAGTGTGGACCACCAATCATTCCCTGCTTAAGTATTCTTGACGCACTGGAAGGGAGCTCTCCAGGGTACTGGAAACATAAATTAGTCTTGTGTGGGTGCTGGAGATTATAATATATTATCACTATGAATCTGGAGCCCAGTTTTGTTTCTATTTATCCCAGCAGATGCCCACCACAAAGGATCATAAACAATGCTTTTGGCATTTACTACTTAGGGAAAAACAAATCCTGACCTATTAATGCCCTGCTATTAATTTTGAATTTTATGTTACTTAAAACTATGTTCCTTTGTTTATTTTGCTGGCAAGAGCAGCATGAAATATAGAAATGCTGTCTTAATTCTCTTATCATGAAAGGTAGTTTAAGATTTTAAGAGCTGGATTTTCTGCTTCTTTCTCCATTCCAGACCAGATCTTCTTAAGATGTTCCATAAGGAAGGGATGGAGGGATGAAATTTCAAAAGTCTACACAGAGATTGTCTCTGAATGGTTATATAAGAAAAGAAGTCTCTCTCCTTATTGCATAGGAGTAAAATTCTGCCCACATATTTTCTAGACTTATTAGTCTTTTATAGGAAAGTTATATGGGGTGTAGATTCCATGCTTAGGATTACACTGCCATAGGAATTCTGTCATAGAACTATTTTAATCCTCTAGCAGGAATAAACTTATAGCCTGTTTTTGTATTGAAACTTGTAAAATCTATTAGCTCATGGGACAAGCAGTAGATATGATGTGACGTGAACGCAATAGTTTGCTAATCCCTGCTTTAGCTCAACACTTCTGAAAATGTGGTCTGCAGACCCCTTGCTGTCCCCAAAACCCTTTCAGAGGGTCCACAGTGTCAAAACTATTTTCATACTAACACTAAGATGTTAAGTACCTATTGAAACACTCCTTCCTTTTCCAACTATATATATCTGTGTGAGGCTAAATTTTTTTCATCTACTTGAACTGAAGGAACATATCACAACAGATGAAATGGAGAAGTAAACATGAGACTCCCAATATCTCCTATTAAGGCAGAGATTACAGAGCTTTGCAAAAATATGTAAAAAAATGCCACTCCTCTCCCTAAACATTTTGTTTTAGAAAATACTTTTCATGAAAAATGTGATTTACATTAATATGTAATAGATTTATTCTTTTACTGTATTTGTGAAGTTATTTTAAAATTAATTCGTGAAGATTTTAAAATTTGTTAATTTTCTAATATGTTGCATATGAATATCTATAACTGACAGAAGCAAAAGCTTTTTAGTCTCCTCAATAACTCTTAAGAATAAAGGGGTCCTGAGACCAAAATATTTGCAAACTGGTACTCTCACCTTATGTCACTAGTGCATATTTATATGGGTCTTTAAGGTTTGCAAAGTGCTTTCCTCACAACAACCCGTTGAAGTGTGGCAGACGAGCATGATGATTCTCCATTTTGTTAACGATGAAACTGAGGGTCAGGGGACAGTGTGGCCAAGTAGAAAGAGCCTTCACTCAGGAGACAAAAGACCTAGGTTGAAATACTACCTCTGATGCTTGCTTCTTTTCTCAGCCTTACAAAGCCTAAATTTCCTCATTTGTAAAAGGAAGGGGGTGGACTATATGGTCTCTGAGGTTTCTTCTGGCTCTAAATCTGTGCCCCTGAGAGAGGTTGTGTATTAACAAAAAAGAACTGCAATTTATATAACACCTTAAAACTTGTAAAGCCTTTCAGGAGTAGGAATTTGAACTCCACAATAATCCTTGGAGATTGGTATTGCTATAATCATTCTAAAGCCGGAAAAACAGAAGCTCAGAAAGGCTAAGAGACTTGCCTGTGGTCATAGAGCTAAAGAGGTATAGGATTTGAACTCAGTACTTGCTGACTCCAAATATAGCATGCTATGCATTATCACCTCTCTTATAGCCTAAGGTTTACATAGTGGTGTCACAGTTCAAATGCCAACATCCAAGTCCAGAGCTCTCTCCACTCTAACACATTGTCTACCAGGAGCATGCTACCCCAGAGCAATGATTTCCTAGGTGTTCATTACTTTACAGAACATAAAAAAGTAAAGCTGTCATAACTCCCAAGTGATTGCTTTTGGGACGTTTTCTATTTTGGTGAATCTGGAAGGAAAGATATTACTTCCTCCATAGTTCAGGAAAGAGCATGGGCATATCCTTCCCTGCACCAAAAGAGAGTGAAAAAAGGGAGAGAGGAACAGAGGAAAAAAGAGAGAGGGAGAAGGAGAGAGAGGAAAAAAGAGAGGAGAGAGAGAGAGGGAGAGAGGAGAGAGGAGAGAGAAAGGGAAAGAGAAAAAAGAGTAGAGAGAGGAAGAAAGAGGGATAATAAACATTTGTTATACCACAGTGCCAAACACTGGAGATTTAAAAAATAATAAAGACAGTCCCTGCCCTCAGGGAGCTTCAGATCTAATGAGAAGGGGGGACGGACACCATGGAGTATGTGGTATGGGTGTATCATGTTCTGTGGAGTTCAAATCAAGCAGAGCTGATGATGGAATGCAGCGTTATAAGGAAAGTCCAGTTCCTTGCCCTATGTAAAGGAAAGCTTTGGGAGGAGTTCAGTGTTCCACTCCCAGGCCTCTGATTAGAAAGGAGAGGTGGGAGTTGTTGAAGCATCACGGATTCAAAGCTGAACTAAGAGCATGATTATGAAATTTCAAGCTGCCTCTCGCTCATGTGGAGAATACAAAATTTTAAAAATAAAACAAGCAAATGAAGCAGCCTGCCCTCTAGGAGCTTACATATATTTAGTTATATTCTTCAAGTTATAGCCTCAAAGAGCTTACATTTTTCTTATGCTGTTTAGCCCCAAACCTCTGTCTACCAAATGTGGATAAGTTACCAAGCCTTATATTTAGGAACAAGTACCTATATCTGGAAATGATCTTGAAGATCAAGGAACTGAATTCCTCTATATTTATGAAGTCCTAATTCTTTTCTTTCTGTTAAATTATTAACTACTTAGAAGTGGGGTCTGCCCCCTGCATATGTCTCTAGTACCTATGCAGTGCTTTGTACACAATGGGTATCTGATCAGAGTTTGATGACTTGAGTTAGTATCTAGCCACTACATTTTGTAGATGGGGGCTTGAGAGGCTCATCTAATGTCATACTAGTTGCTATTTGTTGACAGAGACTAGACCCTGGGTATCCTAGCTCCTATGTCCTTCCTGCCATGCTATATTAATTCCCATCTGACTCAAGCTCAAATTTTACCTTCTTCAGCTCTGAACATTTTTGTTTTGCCACTAATAAGTGTGAGTTCTCTAGGGCCAGATCCCTGCTTTTGATCTCAGTGCCACTTGAAGACAAACCTAACAGAAAGGTTCCTAAGATAACAAGTGAGTCCCAGTGACCAGTCTGGAATAATCCCCATGGGGCAGGGCCTCTTTCACTTCCCCTAGTCCTCATGTGTGAAGTTTGGGAAGAGGCATAAAATGCAGACCCCCTGCAGAAGGGAAAGGCAGAACTTTGCATCATCTATAGAGAAGACATAAGGAGATGGAAGAAATATCTTTCTCCAAAGGTCAAAGCCTTTTGTGTTTGAAGTACTTTATGACAATCCAGCCTTTCAGCTTTGGCCCTTCACATAAAATCCTTGACTTTTAATGTCAGAGACCCAGATCCTGTAGTGACTCAGGGTGAATAGAGACCATTAGAGAGAGCAAAATACTGAGAAAAAAATGAAATGAATTATGCTTTTGAGAGTTTCAGATAGTGGTTTTTACTGAAAATATCATTTAAAATCTTACTTTTTTCATAAATCTACTAGTGTAGAAGGAATTTGTGGACAAAGTTGGAAGATGAATAAGCTATTTTTCTGATTTGATACTGAAGGCTGTTCCTATTTAGATTTTCGTGTCATGGCTCAGCCTTATGCAGAAGAGAGAATGTTGGCCATGTGAGCAGGAAGGTATAGTTTGGAATGCTGCCTCATTGTTGTTGTTTGCCCTTCATTCTTGAAGAGGACAATGACATTGGCAGGTGATGTCTTCACTTGCAGTGAGTTGGACTTAAGTGAGGCAGAGCTGTGCAAAGTTATCAGCCTTACCCTCTCCTCCAGAGTGAATCTGGGTCCATTGGCAAGATATACATCAGGATGACTGGAGATGGCCCCAGATGTTTTTTGAGGCAATTGGGGGTAAAGTGACTTGCCTAGGGTCACACAGCTAGTGACATGTGTCTGAGGCCAAATTTGAACTCAAGTCTTCCTGATTCCAAGGCTTTCCACTGCACTGCCTAACCAAAATCCCTAATTCTGCTTCTATTTAAGTAAGCTAATACTTGTCACAATCTGTATCCATCCTAGGCCCACCTACATCTTGACCACTAAGTCAGAGGGCAAGAACCCCTCACCTTATTTTGTGCAATTACCAAAGATCACCCTTTCATAATCTGGTGAAAACTATGAACCCTTCATCAGAGTAATATTTTTTTTAATCAAAGGATTACAAAGTCAACTAATTATATTGAAATAGTTTTTTTATTAAATTTATACATTCAGGTTAAAAATCACTAAACTGAATTTGATATGGGAAAGTTACTGTTTTTAACACCAGGGGTTCTGTCACATTGATGAAATTACAGATTCTTCTCTTTATACACATAATGAATGAACATTAACTGTCCCATTTTTGTGTCTTCTGATTTGGCAAAACATCTGAATTTAAATTTCTGGAAAATATGTTAGAAAATATGTGCAATGCATCTGATAATCCAAGTCTTCTGCTCTGAGGCCTTTAACCCAGTAATACACATGACTGAAGCTTTCTTTCTTAGCTTCTGACCTCCACAAAATTTATAGCATACTATTGATTACTCCTATAGAATTGCCAATAACTGCTCTGTGGGACCTTTCTTGACTGATTAAAAGAAGTCGCACATTCTCTCTTTTCCTATACCATTAGATATACTCCATTCCCACCCACTAATCATGATATTCATTTCCCATAGCATGGTGTGATAGCACAGTGAATTTATAGATGGGATGACCTAGGTTTGAATCCCACCTCTGACACTAGTTATGAGTCTTAATCTCAACAAATCTCAGTTTACTTCATTGTAAAAAGCATGGCCTGGGGAAAATAGGGGAAACTAAACTCAGGGCATATATGAGCTAATACAGAGTAGTTGAAAGAACATAGCATTGGCTAGCTGGGAGATCCAGATTCTAGACTCATAGTTCTAGACTTGTTTCTGTTGTCGCCTAAGTGACACATCTGTTAACTCACCTTCTACAATGTTCAGCTCAGATCTCAAATACTCAAAGAAAGCTATGATCTAATGTTACTGATTTGAATGCAGGTCATAACCCATCCACGCTTACCCATTTTGCCTGACTCATGTCTATATCTTCCCACAAGTTCTCCACAGGATATCCACCCACTGTGATCATTGGTCATAAGACTACCTCCATATGGATTGAGCCCAACACTATAGTCTCTTAATAGATGCACTTCATTGAGGTTAGTGAATGAATGACAGTCACTGGTGGTGAGTTACACATCTGATAGTATTTCACTGTGCATCCCCCAAAACCAAATGACAAAAGGTTTCTTTTTCATGTGGTATCTTTGGAGCTAGAGCCCAGTTCACAGTGAGAGAAATACAAGGATCCTTATTCCAATAAATTTAGCAGTTCTAGAGCTTCTTTCCTACTATCGAATAGAGTCATAGAATGTTAGAGCTGGAATCCATCTTAGAAATCAATTAGGCTCCAAACCCCCTTTCTATCAATGAAGAAACAGAAATGCAGAGACGTAAAGTTAGTAGCCCAAGTGATCACGTAAGTGTGAAACTCTACTTCCCTTAATACCCACGCTTTAGGACTCCTCCTTAAAATAAGGATCCTCTTGGAATGAATGATGCCTTTCCTGTATCTCAGCTCTGCTTGAGTTCTAGTTATACAATGCAACCACCACAATAATTTAATGCCCTCTTGCTAATTACAGGGGCTAATAGAGGGACTGCCATAATTCTTCAAATGCTTCTCATTTACATGTTGATTTCACACTTCCCACTGGATAAAGGTGTGTTCTGCTCCAACTGTTTCTGATGTAATGGTTTTGCAGACTGACCTACTTTCATTTTTCTTATCCCTGACATTTATTTTATTTTCTTTATTTAAGGGCAAACAATAACAGAACAGGTAATCAGCATGCATTTAGGTCATTGTAAGTGTCCCAGTTACATTTGCATTTTCTGTTTAAAGTCTACTGCTGCCTTAGAATGATTTAAGATATTTGGAAAGAGAAGGAAATAACCTTCACTCCCATAAATCCAGAGCAAAAACAAAGATGATACATAATCTACTCTCCTTGATTCATGACCATAGAAGTTACATCAGCTACAGTCATAAAATCTGCCTGGTTCCCAGTTACAACCCCCCAAGGATCATCCTATAGAGAAGGGAAAGTTCCCCTTATTCCTGCTTGGGACCTTTGTACTTCAGAGGACCCTCTAAGTTAAAACTCAGCCCTTGTTACAGAGCAACATTTTGATACTTTCTCTTCAACATTGTTGAGATGCTGCCCAAAAGAGACACAAGACCAGAACTCTGGGCATAATTTTGTCCCTCCAAGAAAGAGCAGATAAAATTCTACTTGGGCAGACATTTGTGTGTTTCTAAATAAAGATTAGTGAACATCATATGCTGTCATTCTCCCCTCTATAAGACCTGTCTCCTATTGGTGAATTCCTCCTTGGATCTCCATTTTGTAGTAGGGTCTGGGCTGGCCTTCATTATGGACCCAATACTGGCCCTGCCTTGGGGACTCCCTTTTTTGTGTTGTCTTCCTCAAATAGAATGTAAGCTCCTTGAGATCATGGTCAATCTTTTTTTTTTCTGGCATATGTATCAACAATTCGGTTGCCAGTGCTTAAATTATCTTGAAATCTCACCTCCCCTACAATTCAATTCAATTGAGTTTAAATAAAAGTGCTACAATAAGGAACTTAACAGCCCTAAAGGTGCAGGTAGAAAAGACTGAATTAAATACATTTTTCTTCAAATTATAAGGCATTTTTGGCCCCTAAAGTTATGAATACTGAAGTTATTCACACCTTGTGAATTACTGATAGCCCCTTTTCTAGTCCCCAAAATACTTGTATTAAAAAAAAAAGAGTACCCACTCTATCCTCTGTTAATCTAAACATATCTCTGACATGTGGGATTTTAGGCAGTATAACAAAGTGAATCATTCGTTTTTAGCTAATGGAAGAGAAACTTTTTTTACAAGGGGAAGATATACTGAACATAGTATGTCCGTGGCTCAAGAGGGGTGACTGAGTATTAAGGATTCTCACAAGACTCTAACAATGATTTAATCAAATTAAGAATGGAAGAAAACAAGCAGCTACAAAGGAAAGACTGAAGCATTGGGGAGTCTTTTGGAATCACGCAAATATTCAATTCCTGAACTTCCTACAGAATCCTCTGACCCTGTATCTTTTCCCAGTACTAGTTGCACCCCAGTACTAGTTTTCCTATTTGCTTTAGCCGTTAGATCTGGGTATTCTGTAGACATCCCAGTAACAACAATCAGGCTTTTCAGTTGATAGTTGATCGTCCAACCTAGCCTGATCTCCTTAGCCATGATCATAGAATGCCCTTCCCTTTAGTAGGACTACCCATTACTGTCAAATGCCCAGTCTGCCTTTGACCAGAAGCAAAAGCCATCTCTTAGCTGAGGGGTAGAAGGGGGGGGGCGGGACAGAGAAATATGAGAGGGTTTTATATGGAGATGTGGACTGGACCTGTGATTTCATTAGTAAAGGAAACTCAACATGAGAAAATTCCCTTTACCAATGCAGATTTGCAACTGCTTTATAATTTACAATCTTAGAGAGTTACATAGGAAAGTAAAAAGTTAAGTGTTTTACCCAGGTTCACCCAGTCAACATATATCTGAGGCAGGTCTTGAGTTCTGGTCTTCCTGACTCATAGAAATGTTTATTCACCATACCAAGCATGCCTCATGGAAATCTTGCAACATTTCCAAATATATCTTTCACTCAAGTCCCAAATGACTTCTTTGACCTAATGGTCTTATACCTTCAAGGAATGACTGACCACCAATGTATTCAAATACATTGGTTTTTGGAAATAGTCCAACTCTCCAGTCAGTTTTCTCCTTGTCTCCATCACAAGATACCTTCATCTCCACCCCCAACAACAGAGTCTACCCTAGAGATAGCTCAGGAGACCTAATAAAACACAACTATTTTTTCATATTCAAAACAATCCAACTTCTATATGAAACCATCTTTGAATTAAAAAGTGTTCTTCAATTTATGCACTTTTCTATCATGAATGCTTCCAAATCTAAACTATGAGAGGTAATAGGTTCAAAAGAGCATAAAATAAAATTTAGACAGTAGTGGAGGTGGTAAGAGCAAGTAGTACTGAATTCTCTTCTGCTACTATTTGAAAGAAAGCATCATGGATGGATCTTTAAGTTACTAAAATCCCATTTACCACTAAGAATGCCTTACACTGTTTCTGCTTTTAAAGTAGACCTGAACAAATTGATCTACCACTCATAAAAGCTGGGTTTATGAGGAGAAAAAAGAGAATTAGATACAAAAAAACCCCAACAGCCTTTTAATAGGATCATGACTTATTTTTAAATACTCACTCTTAGTCCTACCTTTATTGTGTAGCCCTTTTAATCAGCCCCAAATATTTCCTATTTCCCATCAATAGCTTATGAGTTCATTTTGAAAGTCTGAATTATCAACCTTCCATCTTGTCAATATAGATCTTAAAATAAGTATTCTTTTTTTTCCAAGTGAGGCAATTGGGGTTAAGTGACTTGCCCAGGGTCACATAGCCAGGAAGTATTAAGTGTCTGAGGCTGGATTTGAACTCAGGTACTCCTGACTCCAGGACTGGTGCTCTATCCACTGCGCCACCTAGCTGCCCCTAAAATAAGTATTCTTAATATTTTTGAGTGTCCTAAACCCCTTTGGTAGTCCAATGAAACCAATGAATTCTTCTAAGAATAATAATTTTAGATGTATAAAATGCATAGGGTTACAAAGGAAACTAATTACATTGAAATATAAACTAAATACCTAAACTTAACACAGGTTTCATGTTAAGAACTCCCTTTGTAGAGTATCAAAGATATAGAATTGGAAGGAACCTAAGAGCCCATCTCATTTTATAGATGAATATGGTACAACTTGCCCATAGTCCAGTGGATAGTAAGTGATAGACAGTATTTCAACAACTGTCCTTTGGCTCCAGAGTCATTGCTCTTTTCACTGAACTATAGTGCTTCCTAAGTATGTGTCTAATTATTTATGTTTTTTTCTTCCATTAGAATTTGAGTTTCTTGAGGGCAAGAACTGTTTTTTTTGTTCTGTTCTGTTTTGTTTTCCTTTTCTCTTTTGTTCTTTGCCTTCTTCTGTATTGCCAGTGATTACCATAGAGCCTGGCATGTAGCAAGTTATTAATAAATATTTCTTTCTTTCTTTCTTTAATATCATTTGTTTCAACCAGTGGAGCTGGTCCATTAAGTTCTTGACTCCACCAAAGAGGAGCAGTATTTTTCCATCACTGAATCATACATTATATAAAGCAGTCTGAAAATATATCAACTTTTCCACCAAATGAATTTTTGAAGAATGATGATTTTAAACTGAGGATTCCATGGGTTCTGTGAACTTGGGTGGGTGGGAAAAATTTAAATCTTCATTTCTGTGTAATCAGTTTCCTTTGTATTTAATTTATGCATTCCAAAACATTATTCTGATAAGGATTTCATGGGTTTCACCAGACTGCCAAAAGGGACCCATGTTACAGAATAGGTGAAGGAACCCTGCTTTAGAATGATCTACAAACCCTGAAATGACTTTACAAGATGCCAATGTTCTCCCATTCATCAATCTGATGAGCCTTCTAGTTTACTATCATTTATTTTAATGAATGAGAAAGAGTGAAGATGCTGGCCAGCTTGGAAAATATTCACATTCTTTCTATAGGAGGAAATGTGTGGTCAAACAAGCATAGCCTAGTTTCATGACAAACTATAGGAGAATGTTTGTTTTGTTTTTACCGTAACAGTGTGTTGTGTATGCATTGACACAAAGACAAAGGCATCCACTAGTGGCAGTAGCTGGAAATCATGGCTCAGAGAAACCTGGGGCCATATCTACTTGAACATGCCATCACATCATCTTAAAACATTATACTGCAAAATGGCAATCTATGACAAATGGGGTCATCATCAACTGGGAAATGAACAAATGATGGCATATGAATGTAAAAGAATACTGTTATGTCATGAGAACTGATGAAAGGGATGATTTCAGAGAAACCTAGAAAGACGTGTATGACCTAATGAGATTAAAGTGGTAGAACATTAAAAATGGCAGCCTAACATAATGTGTATTCTAACATCACCAAGAATTTTTCCCAGGACACATAGACATGAGAATTTCAGAGACATTCATGGATGAAAATCATAAACCATGACTTAGGATCAAAGGTATAGACATGTAATGAACCTGAGAAGCCATCTAGTCCAACCCTTTCATTTTCTACATTGGGAAAGTGACCTAAACTCAGGTCCCATGATTCTCAAGTCAGTGGACTTTCAATTCCATTAATTATATTTCTCTTTTAAACAGAAAGAATCAAAATTTCACCATCTAAATGAGTTATAGTTATACTAGTGTGCATTTAGATGATAACTCACATTTATAAAGCATTTTTCTCACAACAATTCACTGAAGTAGTCATAACTGTCCCCATTTTACAAATGAGGATACTGGCTGAGCTCCCCACAACCCCAACCAACATTATCATTGAGAATCATTTAGTCAGCCATCTTTAAAGAGCTTTTAGAAAGGGGATCTTTTTTAAGATAATACATTAAGAATATTTGGTACAACAATAACAGCAACATTGTGTGATGATCACCTGTGATGGACTTAGCCCTTCTTAAGCAATACAGTGATTCAAGGCTATTTCAATTCCAAAAGACTCATAATGGAAAATGCTCTCCAAATAGAGAAAAAGAACTATGGAGTCTGAATACAAATCAAAGCATATTATTTTTACTTTGGAATTCAAGAGATCCTTCTCAGGACAAAATGAAAGAGTGAGAGAGGACATATAGCCAAGTCAGAGTTGAGACCTTTCCTTCTTCCACCCCAAGGCATACCTCCTCAGGGTTGTGCAGGAAAATTATGTTTGTTCCACTTTCTGAAAATCAATTTCTTCTCAACTTGCCTGATCATTTGTTGATTACCTTGAAGGTGTGGGAGATCATTTTCAGATGATTCTTGTGCAGTAAGTGACTGATTAAGAAAATTTCTCAGTTAATATATAAAGGCTAAAATTGGTTGGAGTGGTATTGACCTCCAAAAACTGAAGTATGATTTTACAATTACACATACAAATAAACAAAAGGTAATTTGGGAAGACTGAACACTGGTAACTAGGGGACTCAGGAAAGACTTTATGCAAAAGATAGCATTGGAGTTGAGTTTGGAAGGAAATCAAGTATTCAAAAAGAAAGAGAGTAAATTGGAGACTGAATGCCATGTTTCAGGAATATCAACTAGGCCACTATGGATGGACCAGGGAGTTGGTATACAGGAACAGAGAATATGTAGAAGGAAGTAACATGTAAGACTAGAATGGTAGAAAAGGGTCACATTATGCAAAACTTTAAATGCCAAACAGAAGGATTTTTATTTGATCCTAGAAGGAATAAGGAGCCACTAGAACATGCTGAGTGGAGAGTGGGAATCTGAAATAGTCAGAGTTAATATTTTATGAAAATGACTTTGAAAGTACTGTGAAGGACTGACTGGGGTGGAGAGAGACTTGAAACAGACTACCAAATAAGAGACTTTGACATAGTCCAAGGAAGAGGTAATGAGGGTGTGAAGTAGGATGGTAAATATGTGAGTGGAGAGAAGGGGACAAATGTGAAGACGCTGTGGAGATAGAAATCACAAGATCTGGCAACTGATTGGTATACTAGAATGAATAAGGGTGAGGAGTTGATGATATCAATACTGTACGCCTGAGTGACTAGAAGAATGGTGGTGCACTTGAAAGTTATGACAGCTACAGAGAATGGAATGCACCCTCACACAGATAGAACTAGGAAAGCCCAGAAAACTAGGAACTTTAAAAAATTACATTTACATTTAATAAATGCCTTTTGAAATTAATTGTATTGGAAGGAACCTGAAAAAGAGCAGGCAGAAGAGTTATATAGATATATACCTGAGAAACAGGATTAGGAGACAGTAATTGTGTCAAGGTTGGCCAGATCAGCTCACTGTCCCTTTCCTGGTAGAGACTTTGGGAGTGAGTTTTGTGGTGCTTCCTTTCCCCAACCCCTACCATCTTCCAATTCTGGTATCCATTTTCCCTGACTTTAGTTTGTCAATGTCATTCTGATCCCCTGGGGGGGGGGGAGATGTTGTGTAATAAAAAGAATAGAATATTAAACTGAGATACAATTAGTCCCAATATTCAACACCTGTGTGATAGCGACCAGTGTTTTATCACAACAATCCTTTATCTCCTCATCTGTAAAATTGCCGTAATAATTTTTGCATTACTTGTCACACATGGTAATTAAGAGGGAAAAAAGTTATTGTAAACCATAGTGCTTTATAATTGTGAAATGCTCTTTTATGTTCCTGATCTTCTTCAGCTCCTAATTTCTGTATCTTTATCTTATTCTCTCATTGTTGCCCATTGAATTACAGTCTTAGTTGATGCTATTAGCCCTGATTCCAATTGCACCATCATAGCCATTCAACAGGAAGGAAAGAAATGTTTATTAAGAACCTGACATGTACCAGGCACTGTGCTAAGCACTAAGAAATATTTGATCCTCATAATAACCTGGGGAGGTAGATGCTATTCCCATTTTATAGTGGAAGAAACTTCAGGTCTTCCTGACTCTAGGTCCAATGATCTATCCACTGCATCATCAAGCTTCCTGGGATATAAAGTAAGCCCCACTGAACACTGGCCCACTATTCCAGAGTCAAGACTGTTATATCTACCCCCATGGTGTTCTAGGGTACCCTGAGGGATTATGGGTATTTCTTGTCTATCATTAATTTGACAACCTATTACATTCCCCTCATTATTAGGCACCACAGACTAGCTACAGCTCTATTTGGTCACTTAATATCTATTAGCTTTTACAAAGGGATAGTTACTGTAACAAGGTGTTACAAGAATAAAAGTATACCCATCAAGTGTTTGTCAAAGAAAGGATTTGAATATCGGTATTCTTGGCCATGAGACCAATTCTACCCATATATGCTATTGTTTTCCAGTCATTTCAGGTGTCTTTGAGTCTTTGTGACCCCATTTGGGGTTTTCCTGGCAAAGGCACTGGAATGGTTTGCCATTTCCTTCTGCAGATCATTTTAAAGTGAGAAAACTGAGGCAAACAGTAAAGTGGCTTGCCCAGGGTTGCAGAGCTGTTAAGTATCTGAGGCCAGATTTGATTCCAAAATATCAGGGCAGTTCTCCTTTATAATTTCCTGGAATATAGTGTCTAGACTCTTTTTTTTTTAATCATGGCTTTAAAAAGTCCAACAAAACTCACATTATCTCTCTTAGATCTATTTTCCATGTCAGTTGTCTTTCTGATGAGGTATTTCATGTTTTCTTTTATTTTTTCATTCTTTTGATACTAGTTGACTGATTCCTGATATCTCATGGAGTCATTAGCTTCCATCTGCTCAATTTGAATTTTTAAGGCATTATTTTCTTCAATAAAATTTTGCACCCCCTTTTCCATTGAAGCAATTGTTTTCCCCATTTGGCCAATTGTAATTTTTAAGGAATTATTTTCTTCAGTCAATTTTTGTGCTTCCTTTCCTAAGCTGTTGATTCTTTTTTTCATAATTTTCCTGTGTAACTTTCATTTCTCTCATTTCTTTTCCCATTTTTTCTTCTGCATCTTTCATTTGATTTTTAAAATCCTTTTTGAGCTCTTCTAAGAAGCCATTTTGGTCTTGAGACCAATTCATCTTCCGTGTTGAGGCTTCACATGTAGGCATATTAAGGGTATTGTCTTCATCTGAATTTGTGTTTTGGTCCTCCCTATCAACATAGAAGATCTCAATGGCAAAGGCCCTTTACTATTTCTTACTTGTATTGTGGCTTATATTTTTTTACCTTTAAAGTTAAGGTCTGCTCTTGGGGACACAGGAGCCACTGTTGCAAGCTTCTTGTGCTGGGGTATAGGGTCTGAGACCCTGGAGTTCTGCTTTAAGGCCTCTGTGCTGAAATTGCTTGACTAAAGTGCACATGTCCAGTGGGTGGTTATCTAGCTGGCAGTTTGCCCTCACATCTGGTGCTGGTAGGTCTCAGAACTGGCTGAGACCAAATTTGAACTCAGGTCTTCCTGATTTCAGTACACTTCTTTATCCTCTCTACCATTTGCATATAAGTGCATACAGAAAATATAAACAGAAGATGTATAAAGTTTGGATAAGGATACAAGTGGCCAATCAATTAATGTTAAGGGTTCTAAAAGAGTCTACTTTATAATTTTTTTATTTAAATCCCTCTTAGATAAAAGTGATTCACCTCAAGATCTGTATTTGCTCCTGCTTTCTAAGTCTATCCTACAATGTAATTAACATAAAATATGTCTACTGACAGTAAGTGCATGGAAAGGAGTATATTATGATAGAGGCATTTATCCCTAAATTGATCTCTGGGGATTTCCAAATCTTAAAAATAAATACCAGAGATCTGGGGGGCATAGCCAGGATGCTGGAGGAAAGGCTGTGTTTCTCCCACACTCCCAACAAATCTGTCCACATATCTCCAAAAATAATGCCATAAGACAACTCCTGGAGCAGCATAACCCAGAGTGAGACAAATTTCCAGCCAAAGACAACTTAATTAGGTGACTGGGATCATTTGCTGTTCAGGGTAAGAGAGGAGCTCAGTTTGCAGAGCAGATCTAGCCCTAGGCAGGCCACACCTCCAGAGCATCAGAATCTTTAGTTGCTTCTTTTGAAAGTTGGCTCATGGACTGGTGAGGGGGTTCAGCAACCAGATGGGGGAAAATAGCTGCGGTCTCTCCTGGAGCTAAGGCAGAGCACTGATATTCTGAACCAATAAACCAGACTAGAGCAGGCAGTCAGCCAGTGGGGGTGGGGCACAGGCATGCTAAGCTTCTGACCATAGAGAAACAGATTTCAATCATACTTCTGCTTCTGGGTTAAAGAGAAAGTAGGCCATGGTTACTTACAGGTCAGGCAGGCTGAAAATGAGCCTAATCTGCAACCCCTGTGACTTGGGAAAGTGCATCCAGGAAACAGTGCTACATGTTAAGAAGGAGATAAAAGCCAAGAAATAGGCGGTCAAGAAGAACAGGCAGAGAAAGCAACAGATCATCAAAAGCTTCTTTTGTGGCAAGGAAGATCAAAACACATCCTCAGAAGAAGCTAATAACAAAGTCAAAACTCCTACATCCAAAGCTTCCAAGAAAAATATGAATTGGTCTCAAGCCATGGAAGCTCTCAAAAACGAATTTGAAGACAGAGTAAGAGAATTAGATGGAAGAGTTAGAGAGGTAGAGGAAAAAATGGAAAGAGAAATGAGAGTGATGCAGAAGGGTCAGGAAAATAAGTTAATAGCTTGAAAAGCCAAATTGGCCAAATGGAAAAGGAGGTATTTAAACCCTCTGAAGAAAATCATTGCTTAAGAATTAGGATTTAAAAAAAATAGGGCAGCTGGTGGCTCAGTGGATAAAGCACCTGCCCTGGATTCAGGAGTACCTGAGTTCAAATCTGGCCTCAGACACTTGACACTTACTAGCTGTGTGACCCTGGGCAAGTCACTTAACCCTCATTGCCCCACAAAAAAAAAAGAATTAGAATAGAGCAAATAGAAGCTAATGCTTTTATGAGAAATCAAGACACAATAAAGCAAATCCAAATGAATAACAAAAGAGGGAAATATGAAATATCTCCTTGGAAAAACAGCTAACCTGGAAAATAGATCCAGGAGAGATAATTTGAAAACCATTGGACTACCTGAAAACCATGACCAAAATAAGAGCCTAGACATCATCTTCCAAGAGATTGTCAGGGAAAATTGCTCTGATCTTCCAGAAGCAGAAGGTAAAATAGAAATTGAAAGAATCCACCAAACACCTCCTGAAAGAGATCCCACAATGAAAACTTCCAGGAGTATTACAGCCAAATTCCAGAGATCCCAGGTCAAGGAGAAAATATTGCAAGCAGCAAGAAAGAAGGAATTCAAATACTGTGGAGCTACCGTGAGGAAAACACAAAATATAGCAGTTCCTACATTAAAGGACTGGAGGGCATGGAATATGATATTCTGGAGGGCAAAGGAACTGGGACTACAACCTAAAATCATGTACTCAGCAAAACTGAGTATAATCTTTCAGGGGAAAAAATGGGAATTCAATGAAAAAGAGGACTTTCAGGTATTTGTGATGAAAAGACCTGAGCTGAATAGAAAATTTGGCTTTCAAATACAAGACCCTATAGAAGCATAAGCAGGTAAACAGGAAAAAGAAATGATAAGGGACATTAAAAGGATAAACTGTTTACATTGCTACATGGGAAAATAATACTTCCATCTCATAAGAACTTTCTTAGTATTAGGGCAGCTGAAAGGAATATACTTAGACACAGGGCACAGTTATAAAATAAATATGAAGGCATGATATCTGTAAAGCATTTGTTTTTTGGTTTTTGTGGGCAAGCAGGGTGGGGTGGCTTATATCTGGGGCTGGATTTGGGCTCAAGGCCTCCTAGGCCCAGGGCTGGTGCTTTGTCCACTGTGTCACCTAGCTGACCCATGATGACATCTTTAAAACAAAGTTAAGGGGTAAGAGGAATGCACTGGAAGAAAGGGAAAGGGAGAGGAGGAATGTGGTAAAGTAGCTCACATAAACAAAACAAGAAAAAGTTTATGAAGTAAAGGCTAAGATGGAGAAGGAGTGGGGGAGTGAGTGAACCTTACTTTCATCAGAATTGACTCAAAGAGGGAATAACATACACATCCCAGTGGGTATAGTAATATAATTTGCACTGAAGGGAAGTGGGAGGGGAAAGAGATAAGGGGGAGAAGTGAAGTAAGGGAAGACACACTGGGGGAGGGGGCAGTAAAAAGCAAAACACTTTCTTTTTCTTTTTTTTTTTTTTTTTGCTGGGCAATGGGGGTTAAGTGACTTGCCCAGGGTCACACAGCTAGTAAGTGTCAAGTGTCTGAGGCCGGATTTGAACTCAGGTACTCCTGAATCCAAGGCCAGTGCTTTATCCACTGCGCCACCTAGCCACCCCAGCAAAACACTTTCAAGAAAGGATAGGGTGAAAGAAGATAGAAAATAGAGTAAATATCAAGGGGAGGGAATAGGATGGAGGGTGATACAGTTAGCAATAGTAACTGTGAAAGAAATGATGAGCAGGATGTTATCAGAAGGACTTATGAAAAATGCAAACGATCAACAGAGAAAGAACTGATGGTATCTGCATACATATTGAAGTATAATTTCAGTTCTTAGCTCCTCTTTCTAAAGTTATTTTGTTATTTTCTTTCACAATCTGACTAATGAGGAGATGTTTTGCATGACTGCACATGTATGACTTGGATTGAATTGCTTGGTTTCTTTCTTTCTTTCTTTCTTTCTTTCTTTCTTTTCTTTTGTGGGGAAATTGGGGTTAAGTGACTTGCCCAGGGTCACACAGCTAGCAAGTGTTAAGTGTTTGAGGTCACATTTGAACCTCAGGTCCTCCTGAATCCAGGGTCAGTGCTCTATCCACTGTGCCACTTAGCTGCCCCCAAACTGTTTGATTTCTTTTTTTTCCTTCTAAGCATTTATTTTTTTCTGAGACAATCATATCTTTTAAATTTTTAGCAACAAACATTTATTTTATTTTTTCCAGTTACATGTAGTTTTCAATATTCATTTTTATAAGATTTAGAGTTCCAATTTTTTCTCCCTCCCTCCTTTCCTTTCCTCCCCCCTCCACAAGATCACAACCAGGTTATATATGTACAATCCACAAGTGTTCTTTTTATCAGTTCTTTCTATGGGGGTGCATAGTAAGCTTCCTCATTAGTTCCTTGGGATTGTCTTAGATCAATACATTGCTGAGAGTAGTTAAGTCATTCACAATTGCTCATTGAACAATACTGCTATCACTTTGCTCACTATCCTCCCAACTCTGCTCATTTCACTATACATCGATGTTCATTAGTCTTTCCAGGTTTTTCAGGGATCATCCTGTTTGTCATTTCCTATAGCACATGACCATTCCACTACAATCATACAATACAGCTTTTTCCATCATTCCTCATTTGATGGACATTCCCTTGATTCTCAATTCTTAGCCTCTACCAAGAGTTGCTATATTTTTTGTATAATTTCCCCCCTTTTCTCTTTTTCATGATTACTATTGTTAACTGTTTCCCTTCCATCCTATTCCCTTCCCCATGATATTTATTCTATTATTGATCTTCTTTCATCCTATCACTCTTCAAAAGGGATTTGCTTCTGTCTGTCCCCTCCCCCACTCTGCCCTTCCTTCTTTTGAACCTCTCTTTTTATCCCCTTCCCCTCCTATTTTCATGCAGGGTTAGAGAGATTACTCCACCCAATTGAGTGTGTATATTATTCCCTCCTTGAGTCAACTCTAATGAGATTGAGATCTTTGAGCCAATTCTGATGAGTGTTAGGCTCATTTACTGCCCAGATTAAATAGATTAATCCACCCAGTTGTGTGTGTGTGTGTGTCTGTGTGTGTGTGTGTGTGTGTGTGTGTGTGTGTGTCTGTGTCTGTGTCTGTGTCTGTGTGTTAGTCCCTCCTTGAGGCAGCTCTGATGAGTTTAAGGTCTTTGAGCCTTGTCTGATGAGTGTAAAATTCATTTACTGCCCTGCTCCTCTCCCATCTCTTCCCCCACTCCATAAGCCTTTTCCTGTTTCTTTCATGTAGGATTTCACCTCTGCCCTTTCCCCTCCCCCAGTGCATTCCATTCATCCCTCAATTTAACCCTAAAGATGTCATCATTTAGCTAGGTGACACAGTGGAAAAAGCATCACCCCTGGACCCAGGGGGATCCCAGCCAAAACCCGGCCTCAGACTCAAGACAGTCACCCACGTACGACTCCAGGTATGTCCCCTAGCTCCAATTTTTTTTTATGGTTCTCTAGGGTCTTGTATTTGAAACTCAAATTTTCCATTCAGTTCAGGTCTTTTCATCACAAATATCTGAAAGTCTTCTTTTTCATTAAAGTCCCATTTTTTCTGCTGAAAGATTATGCTGAATATTGTTGGGTACGTGATTCTTGGTTGTAATCCCATTTCCTTTACCCTCTGGAATATCATATTCCATGCCCTCTGGTCCTTTAATGTAGAAGCTGCTAGATCTTGTGCTATCCTGACTGGGGCTCCACAGTACTTGAATTCTTTCTTTTTGGCAGCTTGCAATATTTTCTCCTTGACCTGAGAGCTCTGCAATTTGGCTATAATATTCCTAGGAGTTTTCCTTTTGGGATCTCTTTCTGGAGGTGATCAGTGGATTCTTTCAATTTCTATTTTACCTTCTTTTTCTAGAATTTCTGGGCAGTTTTCCCTGAGAATATTTTGGAAGATGAAGTCTAAGTTCTTTCCTTCATCATAGTTTTCCTGTAGACCAATAATTTTCAAATTATCTCTCCTGGACCTATTTTCCAGGTTAGCACTTTTTCCCAGAAGATATTTCACATTGCCCTCTATTTTTGTATTCATTTGGATTTGCTTTATTGTGTCTTGGTTTCTCATAAAGTCACTGGCTTCCATTTGCTCAATCCTCATTCTTAGGCAATTATTTTCATGAGAGAGCTTTTGTACCTCCTTTTCCATTTGGCCAATTTGACTTTTCAAGATATTGACTTTTTTCTCATGTCTTTCCTGCATCACCCTCATTTCTCTTTCTATTTTTTCCTCTACCTCTCTAACTTTACCTTCAATGTCCTTTTTGAGCATCTCTATGGCCTGAGACCAATTTGTATTTTTCTTGGAAGCTTTAGATATAGGGGCCCTGATGTTGACATCTTCCTCTGAGGATGCCCCTTGGTCTTCCTTGTTACTGAAGAAACTTTCTATGGTTCTCACCTTTCTCTGTCAGCTCATCTTGCCTTTCTTTTACTTGACTTTTACCTCCTTAAAGTGGGGCACTCTTTCCAGGCTGCAGTATCCCAAGTTTAAGAAGTCCCAGGTGGTATGATTTAAGGAGAATCAGGTTCTTCACTTGCCTGGCCTGTTTCCTGGTCTATAGATGACCCCAGACCAACTTGCTAATCAACCAGCTTTGTGTGTTGTGGTTGTTAGCTCTGATGAGCCTGTGCCCCTCCCTCACCTCGGCCACTGCTACTTGAGCCTCCCCCCTGACCAGGGCTCAGCCCTCTCACCAGACTCGGAGGTTAGTTCCAGACGATACTGGTGGTTCAGCTGATTAAGAGGCTCTGGGGGTCTCCTTCTCTGGTGAGGCCTTGCTGGGACTGGATCTGTGTCAGGGTGACTGTGGGATTGGGCTCAACTCCTGTATCAACACAGCAGCTCCTTCCTTCTGACCTTCCAAGCCATTCTTGGTTAGAAGATGATTTCAGCACATTCTTCTGTGAGTTTTGCTGCTCTGGACATTTTCCTATGGCATTATTTGGATTTTTTTTGGAGTGATTGTGTCATGAGTTCGAGTGCTCACTGCCTTTCCTCCATCTTGGCTCCAATTGCTTGATTTCTTAAGGAGGGTTGATGAGGAAGGAAAGAAGAAAATTTGGAACACAAAGTTTTTTTGTTTTTTGTTTTTAGTGAGGCAATTGGGGTTAAGTGACTTGCCCAGGGTCACACAGCTAGTAATTGTTAAGTGTCTGAGGCCGGATTTGAACTCAGGTACTCCTGACTCCAGGGCCGGTGCTCTATCCACTGCACCATCTAGCTGCCCCGAACACAAAGTTTTTTTAAAAATCAATGTGAAAAAAATGGGTTTTTTAACATGTAACTTGGGGAAAATTCTAAATTAAAAAATGTTTAAAATACCATTGCCTGTTCATGAGCCATAGGCATTAGTAGGTACAGCTCATGTTTATGTTTTTCTCACCATCAACCAGTGAGATATCCATTGCAAGTCTTACTCTCATTTTTAACAGAAGAAAACCAAAAACTCAGAGAGGTTAAGGGATTTGCCCATGGTCACATAGACACTAAGTGGAAAACCTGGGGATTGAACCCAAGTCTCCTGACTGAAAGCCCCTTGTTCCTTTCACCACATATATGTTGAAGATGACCTTATATTTAGAACCGCTAGAGATTCTAAAGTAGTCCAACCTACACATTTTGCTGATGATGACACAGTCCCATTGAGGGTATGTTTACTCAGCTAGTAAGTGACAAAGCTAGAATTCAAACTTAGATTCTCCCACTCCAAATCCAGGGCTCTTTCCAATGTGCTGCCTTGTTTCCCCTTTAATAAAGTAGAGGATTGTAAAGCAAAGTATGATAGATAAGATAAGTTGAGCAAAGCATATAGTTAGAGGCCTTGACTATTCTCCCTGGAGCACTGATACTTTAATGTTAATGCTTGGAGAGTGTAAACAGAATATGGAGAAAAGGGAACATGTTTTTATTCAAATAATACAAGACTGTTTGAAAAAGATTATCCTTATCAACACAGCTTTAGGAAGTAAAAACAGAGTCCAATGTGGAATGGAAAAATGCAGACCATAATCTTGGTCCATCAAAGAAGATTTCCAAGAGATGTTAGTTTGATGTCAATATGAACCATAAGTCGAAATGGAACTCATTTTTTGTGACTCTTCAGGCAGTATCTATGTATTCAAAGTGAAAGGAAAAAATTGTAGCAATTATCTAGGTTATTCAGCCCCCCATGTCCCCCAACCTGATAGATGGATAAACATATAGATAAATAGTTACATAGAAGAGTCACATTTATTGGAAATAGGCAAAAACATCATATTTATCATGTGGACAACTTCTATTTTCCCCATCAATTCAATCGATTCAATAAACATTCACTATGTATAGAATGCTGTGTTAGACATGAAACACAAACATGAGAAAGAATAATCACCTCAAGTCTCCCCTTCATTTTGTATATGCAACTATAGCTTTTAAGTCCACAGAGTAACAGAATCATCAAGAACAAAGAAGTTGAGTGAAAATTTCCATTACTGCTATTTTTATAGGAAGAATATTTTCTTGATTGGATTCTGAGGGGTTGAGGGGAGCAGAGTAGAATTGGCTTCTACAAGCCAGTAAACAACTGAAACAGTAAATTGAAAGAAGCATACAGAAAGTTCAAGTTTTTTTTTCTTTGAGCATTGGATATAATTAATAGCTTCTATTTGTCCAACTGCCCAAATCTCCCCAGTCGCCCACCTTTTAAATCCTCCTGCAATATAGCAGACATGACAAACAAATGCCAGGGCTGAACCCTTTAGGGCAATTGTTCATCTAGTTCTTTGAAAGGTAAACTAGTTGTTCTACATACTAATGATAGACTGGTTTTCTACATTCTTTAGTATATTTCATATCTTTAAAACATATATATATATAATATTCTTTTTTTTAACTTTTAAAGGTACAATTAAGGGGGAAGCTAGGTGGTGCAATGGGTAAAACACTGGCCCTGGATTCAGGAGGACCTGACTTCAAATCTGGCCTCAGACACTTGACACTTACTAGCTGTGTGACCCTGTACAAGTCACTTAACCCCCAGTGCCCCAAGGGCGGAAAAAAAAGAAAAAGAAGGACAATTAATTTTCTGGCAGTAATGCAGATAAAATTAAGATGGCACAATGTCAAGAAAAGTATATGCTTCCTTCTAAAATAGGATTTCTTAATCTAAGGTCTGCATACTTTACTTTTTTTAATTGATAATTGAATTTAATATAATTGGTATCCTTAGTAATCCTATTTGTTTTATTTCATTCATTAAAAAAACAACTTTACTCTGAGAAGAGATCTGCCTATATACTTCACCAGCCTGCCACACTAGTCCATGACATGGAAAAGGTTAAGAGCTCATGTTCTAAGATTTAGGATCACCTACTTTCAGCATTGTGGAATAGCTAGGTGGCACCATGCATAGAGTACTGAGGCTGAAGTCAGGAAAACTCCTCTTCCTGAGTTCAAATATGGCCTCAGATACTTACTAGCTGTGTGAACCAGAGCAAATTACTTAACGCTGTTTGCCTTAGTTCCTCATCTGTAAAATGAGCTGGAGAAGGAAATGGCACCCCACTTCAGTATCTTTGCCAAGAAAACCCCAAATGGTGTCATGGAGAGCTGGATACAACTGAAACAATACAACAGCAACAAAATTTTCAGCATCGAAAGGGATCTCAGAGGTAATAGGACCATAGATTTACAGCTGGAGGAGCTATAGAGGAAAATGAGGCTCAAAGAGCTTGCCCAAGGTCACAAAGTACAGTGGTAGAGAAAACATTTGAACCCAGGTGCTTTAACACCAAATGCAATGCTCTTTTCACTGTGCCCCGCCACCTCTAAGTATACCCAAGCAGGAATCCTCTCTACAACATCCAAGAAAACACCATCCAACTTCTTCTTGAACATCCTCTTGTGCCAGGGAATATTGCTTCTGGGGCAGTCAATTGTACTTTTGTAGAGCAGTATTTTCTGGTAAGTTTTTCCTCATATGAAACTGAAATTGACTTTCTATAATTTCAACCCACTGATCTTCATTCTTTAAATTTCAGGCAAAGCATAACAAGTCTAATCTCTATTCCCCCTAGCCCCTCCCCATATATAAATTAGGTTTCTTTGTTTTCATTTTTTTTTTTTGTACTACGTACCAGATGCCAGATACTATCAGGAAATCATAATTAGGAAACTACCTCTTCCAAGGTAAATCAACACCTGCTCTATGGCTTAAGATTAGAGGATTGTTTGGAAGCACTGAGAGGTTGTGACTTGCCCAGGGTCACACAACCAATATCCACCAGGGGTAGGAAGTGAACCTAGATCTTCCTGATTCCATCTCTTACACTGCACTAACTCTCAAGCAGTGCTATACTTGAGGTAGGGAGGGGGTGGTAATAAACCTGAATTTCAAATAAGGGGACTCAGCTTTAAATCTTAGTTCTGTTACTATCTGTGTGATTTTGGGAAAACTTTTTAACCACTTTGGATCTCAAACTCTTCATCTACAAAATAAGGTGGTTGGACTAGATAAGCTCCAGTTTCATTTCCATCTCTATACAACTATAGCATCTATAACATTCAAAAAACTGAAGACAGTGGCTATAATCTCGTTCTTTAAGAGAATGGGGAAAAGCACAAGATTGGGTATTTGGACACCTGGATTTGAAATCTTGCCATTTGTGTGACTTTGCAAAAATCATTTTACTTTATCTATAAAATGGGTACACTGCCTTCAAGGACCTTTTGAGCTCTACGATCCTATGATCCTTTTTCTTCCCTAGGCTAAACATTCTTAGTTCATTCAATTTATTTTCCTGTAATGGGTTCAAAGTTCCTGATCACCAGTACTATTCTGGATATGATCTAGATTTGTCAGTATCCTTCCTAAAATGTAGAAACTTGCATTGAACTCGGTTCTCCCAATGTACCCAGATCAAGGAAGAGAAAACTTAATCTTGGAATTAGGGTCATAAGGAAATGCTTTAGATAAATTTTACATATAAGAATTTCAATTCTACTTGTTAAAGATGGTATAATTCACCATTTCTCTGTGCATGTTTTTTTTATTATTATATAAACTTCTTCTGAATAAGATTCTAGTGGAGGGTGGGGGAGAAAGAAGAATGGTGAGAAAGAGTGGTAAGAATCTCATATAGGAGATAACATTTAAAAAGAAAAAAATGCCATAAATATCATTTAAAAACATAAATGGCTCCCTCCTCATATCCTATGTCCTCAAAAAGCCACTATTCCATTTTCTAAATGTTCTACTTTACCTTCCAATTGACTGTTCTCAGTGAGCTTAGAATCAGCATCAGGTTCAAAATTCTGCAGTTCACTTAGGAACTTGTGAAGGCTAGAAATGCAGGCTCACGTTCATCAGTCTCCATCAGGCTTAAACAGTTTATCAATTTACACACACTAAAATCCCTCTCTAGGTAACAAATGGACTTCTGAATCAGGTAGAATTAAGAATTCCCCATAAAATTTTGTATGTATCTAAATGGCAAACCTGAAGTTGTGGTCTCTTCTTGTACATTTCCCATCTACTTTTTTATCAATAAGTTTTACCAAGAGTTTGTTGGAGTCTGCTTTTAACATAGTTCTATACCAGTGCTTCATTTTGGCATGGGAGCTGAGCCTAGATGTTTGAAGGCCTGGCTGATCTAGTGGATGTTCTGTCAAATCCACCCAAGCTGGGAAACACTACAGTATGGTGCCTAACATAATGTGGGTTTTTGTTTGTTTGTTGTTTTTTGCTGGTCAATGAGGGCTAAGTGACTTGCCCAGAGTCACACAGTTAGTGTCAAGTGTCTGAGGCCCGGTTTGAACTCAGGTCCTCCTAAATCCAGGGCCAGGGCTTTATCCACTGTGCCACCTAGCTGCCCCCTAACATAATGTTTTTAGATAAATTATGAATCCATGATTTTTGTTATCAAGTCAATGTTAATGGAATTTGGGTTGATAGCCATTTACATTAAACCACGAATTCTTAAGGTATTCAACAAACTGAAAAATTACCCACCACCACCAAATTACTCAATCAATTATCAAGTATTTTTAAGTTCCTACATATGTCAGGCATTATGCTACATACTAGGGAGAAAAAGACAAAAAGGAAATAGTTCACCTCCTCAAGGAACTTACATTCTTTTGAGGAGAAACAACATATACAAAGATATTGATATAGATATAGATAGAGTTGTATACAAATATACATACACATGAAAAAATGCAAACTATTTTTTTTGGGGGGGAGGAACACTAGCATGCACAGGGATAAAGACAGAGTTCATGTAGATAGAGGTGGTCAAGCTGAGCTTTGAAGCATATAAGTTCTAAGAGGTAAAGTTAGAGTGTTCCAGGCATGTTGTTATTAAAATGCCAAATGAGTGGTAGAGACAATAAATCTTTCAACACCCTGAAGCTAAGTAATTTGGAACTCCCTAAGAGTAAACTAAATGTAACGCATTAACCCAGGTCAACACCAAGATATTCAGATAATAATGGAACTGGGAAGGCAGGACACAAACACACACACACATACACACACACACACACACACACACACACACGCCTGTTTTAACCAAGCAAAAAATGAAGCAGCAAGAGTCTAAGGAGAGAATTTGGGGGCGAGCTGTCTTTGTCACACAGACTAAAGAGATAATTATACAGTCCTCTGCACTGCTGTGACTATGAGGGAGCAGACATTCGAGTAGAGGTTTTCAGACTGTAAGAAATATTTCAAGATCTAGCCTTAGCAAATAAATCTCTGAAGGAAAAATTCTTTATAGGCATATTTGCTAGAGGGATGGGAAAGGGAGAATATAATGGATATGGGGGGGTTCTATTTTGAGGGGTCTCTAAATAAGAAAAATTATTGACTCGCAGCCACACCCACCAGAATTCATTTGTTCGTTTCTTGGGAACACCTAATTTTGGAGCATCTAGGTAGTGCAGTGGATAGAATGTTAGGCCTGCAATTAGGAAGACTCATCTTCCTGAGTTCAAATCTGGCCTCAGATATGTACTACCTGTGGGACCCTGGACAAGTCACTTAACCCTGTTTACCTCAGTTTCCTCATCTGTAAAATGATCTGGAGAAGAAAATGACAAACCACTCCACTATCTTTCCAAGAAAACCAAATGGGGTCATGTACAGTTAGACATGACTGAACAATCAACAACAAAAACAAATTTAGCACATATCTCTCTAAGAGCCTTTCTACTTCTCCTATAATCAGCAAAGATAACAAGACCATTTAGCAAGGATCAATTTTATAGCAAGAAAAGGTACTAAAATACTCTCCTTCTTTTGAGATCTCTTTTCCCCAAGGTTCATACAAATATATTGTCAAAATGATTCATCAAAAAGTCTTAAACAAAGCAAATTCTTAGTCATTCTAGAATTCTGAGTATACTTCATTTTGAAAAAAAAGAAAAATAAATGAGTTAGGAATGAGATTTTTCTAGGTACTCTATTAATTATGATGCTGTTTTCAAGCACTAGCATTTTTGCCACAATATTCTAATCTATTACAGTGGGCTTTTATAATCAAAGGAGCTATGGATTATAATATCTTTTAATGTTTAAATATATATTTCCTTTTTCTCCCCCAGCCCCAAACTTCTCTTATGTCTTCCTACCTCCATGCCTCTCTGCTACTGAAAAGTATCAAAAAGAAAGATATTTCATGGAAGTTGCCCTAATTTTCTCTAATTTTTTGAGAATTAATGTAGAAAATGAGTATACTCTCTTCATTTTGAGGCATATTATTTCTGACAGTGTTTAACACGATATTAAACTCTCAGTCATTCCCAAAGATGAAAGCCCTATATCTGGCCTTGTATTAAGCACATCTATCTACTACCTGGAAAAATAGAGGCCAATTTTCCCATCAGATTGATATACTTATAATCTGAAGTCATAAATAGTAATTTGAAAACACACACCAAGTCTTAATTTTCTTAAATAACTATGACTTAAATACATCTTATCTTCATTAACAAACTACATAAATTTCCAAAAAGAAAGAGAATAGAGATAAAAACATAAAATAAAAGTTATAAGATATTAGATTGTGCTTATAATACTGTGATGAAAGAGCAGGTCCCAGTAGCCAAAGACACTCTTGCCATTTTTAACATATATAAAATGAAGTAGAAATCTGCACTACCAAATTTCTTTCAACAGTCAATGTCATCTTTTTTTGTTTGTTTTTGCAGGGCAATGAAGGTTAAATGACTTGCCCAGGGTCACACAGCTAGTAAATGTCAAGTGCCTGAGGCTGAATTTGAACTCAGGTCCTCCTGAATCCTGGCCCAGTGCTTTATCCACTGCACCACCTAACTGCCCCTAGTCAATGACATCTTGCCAAGAAACTGAAAAATAGATTAGAAGACTATTTTCAAAGAGTTAACTAAGTGGTATTAATCAATCAATACATTTAACTTATGCTGTGCTACATATGCCCATCAAAAGTCTTGCTGTATAATGTATTCGGAAATGGAGATGGGATCATTATGGCTTTATGCTTAAAGCAAACTAAATACAAGAAAAATGCAGCTTGTGACAATTTTTCTACATAAATTAATTCTTCAAGGATAAAAGAATGAAAAGGTAGTATCTTCAACAGGGAAATTGATTGCCATGACTTTGACTTCTTTGAATTATTTGGAAGGGTATAGTGGAGCTTTCCACTGATGAACTTGGAGTAGAGATATAATAGGAAATTCAAGTGTGAGGGGTAAACAGTACAATATGTGACCCCAAATTATTCATGGGAGTGAGGTGAAGATCTAAAACTGGCCTTATAGCAATAATCTGAGATAGCATCCAATTGAAAGAACAAAGAGTCTCTGGGACACTGGATCCCATGGATGGGGGTGGGGCAGTTATATCAGGGAGTTGATGCCAAAAATGGAAGAAAATGCTATTCAGTAGCTTCTTGGACTACCTAATTTTTCTTGCTAATTATGCTGCTGAGTGAAAATATGGCAAAAATCATACACGCAAAATGTTCTGAAATGATATAACTTAAAATAATAATTATTTAAATTTTTGGTATCTTCTCATTTCCATTGTTGTGAGGCAATTTGAATACTTGTCTGAATGACAATTACTGGTCCTGCCCAGATGATTCTGTCTATACCTAGAATCATGCTGAGGGCAGTATCATCAGGTAGATGGATCCAGACAAGACAATGCAGCATCAAATAGTCAAATTCACTGCACCCTAGTTGCAGCTGTAACTTAGAGTCATGATACCTGCTTTCAAATACCAATTCTGGCACATACTGATTTTCTGACCACCGGCAAGTCACTTAACCTCTTTAATATTCAATTTCTTTATATGCAAATTGAGAATATGATAATATTTCTATCACTGACTTCAGCAGGTCACTGCAAAGAAAGTGTGATAAGAAGGCTAAGTTATTCTTATTAGACTGGCTTTTTTTTTCCTATTGCTAAGAAAGAGGCAACTTGGGAATGATTTGCCCAAACCTCCCTGTGGCTATTAAGGAGGCATCAATTCATCAGTGTTTCTGTAAGTTCCTTGCCTGTCTGTGCTTGTGCAGAGACAGCCCTAATGCTACAACTTTTAATAGGATACTATGAAATATGGATTGAGCTAGCTTTCAGATCTTCAGATGAAAGGCACTCCTGTAAATGCAGAAGATTAGCATGAGGGAATTATTATTTATCTGCCAAACAATGATACCTTGAATTCAGTTTAACACCTGTTCCCCATGGGTTTCCTAATGCATTTGCCAAATTATCATCTCATTAATCTTCATAACATCTTTGTGAAAGGGATAAGGAATAGGGGGTGATTATCCCCATTTTACGTGTAGAAAAACTGATTCTAAGACAAGATAAGTCTCTTATCCAAGGTCCACAAAACAAGTTACTTATGGGGCTTTATTTTCTCTAGCAGTTAAGTCACTCTCTGGCAGTAATTAAGGAACTGAAGTGGCTTTCAGGTAGTAATTAAGGCCTTTCTGAGGTTCTACATCCTTAAAAACCTAACAAAAGCAGGAAACAACTGAGGCCTTGAGAGATTTGGAATCACTGAGCCCAACACAGGTGTCCCTGAATTTCAGGGCAGCATATTTCCAATGAGCCACATGGTCCCTGATGACCTAACCCCTAGACAGTTAAACACATCAATTTGGAGAGATATTCCAACAGGCACATCAATCCATATGACAATTACATTTTCAATTTTAAAACTGAAAGAGGGTAGGGGAAGGGAGTAAATAATTTGAATACTTGTCTGAATGACAATTACTGGTCCTGCCCAGATGATTCTGTCTATACCTAGAATCATGCTGAGGGCAGTATCATCAGGTAGATGGATCCAGACAAGACCATGCAGCATCAAATAGTAAAATCCATGAAATAATAATCAGCTACAAGGAGACCATGTAGTGCTGGAAATGCCTTCAAAGGCCAAATTCCACAAAGCCTAGTGTGTGTGACTGCTTTCCTTTACAGGATAAAGTGTACACTGCCCACACTAAGCTCAAAGGATTGCAATGTGAATACATTTTGGTCAACCTTACAGCACTTTTGATGGGGAAGGCTCTCATTTGTGGGGATGTGACTGAATCCTTGACCTTTTAGCAAAATGTAGAGAACTAGGGGTGAGCATCTTTCTTTAAGTCAGAGCTTGTGTTCAAGTAAGGGTGGCGGGGAGGTGAATTCTGAAGGAGTGAGTGTGGAGAGGGCAGGAAGAAATCTGGAGAACAGTGCCTCCCACCCCCACCCCAGCCATGTTTAAGACTGAGAACACCACCTAAGAAGAACAGGGCTGGATAGACTTTATTCACTTAATAGACTTTAAGTGCCTGAGGACACAGTACAAACTTGTATCACATTATCAGACAGGCCCCCTCATGGCATCAGTGTCTGCAGAGGCTCATGAATATGTAAATACTATATGTATCTTGGAAACATGCTTGACAAGAGAATAGCTAAAATGAACTGATTCTAGTTATAAGCCCATCAGCATGCCATTCTTTATGTTTGAACAGGCAGCCTATTGCTAGGTGACAGATCATTAAGGCTATCTACTCAGTCAGCGGAAATGAAGAAATAATTTGTTCGTAATAACCTTCAGATGACCTCCCAGCAAAAGGGAGTCTTTAAAGTGCTATCTCTACCAATACATGTCATGCAAGCGTGTGGGGTTCTTCTGGCCCTGCAGTAATAGGGGGGCTGCTGGTGAAACAGAGTAATAAACACCTACTGACAGGAACATATCGTGAAAAGATCTCATCACCTGCCATTATCAGGCTGATGAATAATTCAGAGCTCTCCATCAGAGCTAGGAATTTCAGGCTGTGCAGTGCTATACACGCAGAGATAGGAAGAAAGCATGAGGGAGCTGATTGCTAGGATTAAACTGGAGCTTAGGACACATGCTTCCATCTCAGGCCCCATAGATGGCAATAGCATAGCTTACAAAGCTGGTGGGAGTCTGCTTGCTAGGGCTTTGCAGGGCAGGTTTCTGGGGATAAGACCATCACATTCCCTCTGAGGATCCCACTGGTGGTCAGATGAGAAATTCCATATACTAGCATGCACTCACTTGGCATTCAGTAAATATTTGTAGGCAACAACGGCAAGAGACCACAGGGTCCCTTGTTTCTTTGCCCTGCATGCTGCTTGTAACAGCAGTTGGGCCTGCTCTCCCAGATGTGCTCATCATTCCTTAGGTTAATGATCTTGTAGCTATTTCTGTCTCCCACAGCCACACACACACACACACACACACACACACACACACACACACACACACACACACACACACTTGCACACATACTGTGTGGCATAGAGGTCAAGAGGGCTGGCCTTGGAGTTAGAATGACCTAGGTTCAAGTCTTGTCTCTGACACATAGTAGGTATGTGAGCATGGACAAGTCATTGCTCCTACCCTAGATAATCTCTAATACTATAATTATATTGATAGAAGGAATTTCCATACAGGAAGCTCCCTAAACTGATGAAACACAAATGTGTATACACATCTAATTTCTCAAGATGAATTCTTATTCTTACATGACTGCACCATGGTAATCCTTTCTTTATTTAACATGTCTTATCTGGCAAAGTGACACAATTAATGATAGGTTGACCATGAGTATGACCAATCCAAAGAATTCATGAGAGCATCAGTTCCTATGAAGCATAAATGAGGAAATAAAGGAAGCTTTATCTAGCTTTTTCCTTCTGGTCACATGCAGTAGATGATGAATACATGAATCAAAAAATTCTAATCCCTGTGGAATTAAGAAACATACACCATGTTCTTGGAAATTTACATCCGTAAGAGAGCAGAGAATGACAGTATATCTGGTGAGATTGACAAATCATTCCAATTTTGCTAGTTAAAATTTTCAATCAAACCTTAACTTACACAGGCTGAAGTTTGCTTACCTTTGACAAGGAGGAGGTATGGGTTCTGGAAGGGGCCTGGGGAGTTAGGGGTGGGGGTGCAGGGTCAGACAGACTGCTTCCTGTTTCCAAAGAACTAAGCTTAAAAAGGCTTCTGGCCAAAAAAGGTAGGCAGAAAGCCTTGTTAGAAATCAAGCAGCAGTTTCAATATAATCTCCAAAGAATTTTAAGTAGTTTATAGATGTATTGCCTTTGAAATGCATTTGATTTAGAATGTTGGGGGATTGTTGGAAGGGACGGATCATTGATCCAATTCACTTGGTAAATTAGAAGGTAAGGAGGAGGCAGAGAACAGGCCTAGAATGAAGGTGGAGAGCAAAGAAGCATTTATTAAACAGTTCAAAAGTCTTTGGCTAAAAGCCAAGGAGGAAAGAGTAGATAAAATGTGAATCACCTAAACCTCCATATTACAGTGATCCCTACAGAGAAGCAGTATGACATGGGTTATAGGGAATTTGACATGAAATAAGGAGTTAGGAGTCTGGTTAAAATCCTGCCTCAGGATTTAACTAGTTATACAGACCTGGGCAAATAATTCACTTTCTCTGAACTTTAGTTTCCTCATCTGTAACATGGGGATTGTCACTAGCCTCTAATTCAGATGGTTATTATGAGGATATAATCAAATGATGTATGTAAAATACTTTGCAAATTTTTAAAACGTGATCTAAATATCCCTGGTTCTACTCCCAGTTAGGTGGTGCAATGGATAGAGTGCTGGGCCTGGAGTCAGAAAAACCTATGTTCAAATGTAGACTCAGATACTTCCTAGCCTTACAATCCTGGGCAAGTCACTTAACTCTTCTTGTCAGCTTTAGTTTGCTTAGCTGTAAATAGTATCTACTGGGGGGGGGGGGGAGTCAAGATGGTGGAAGAAAGGCTATGGCTCTCCCAGCTTCAGAAAACATACCTCCAAATATAATGCCATAAGCCAACTCTTGGAGCAGCATAACCCACATAAAAAAAGAGCGAGACTCTTTTCCAGCCAAAGATGGCTTGATTAAGTGACTGGGATCACCTGCTGTTCAGGCTGAGAGAGGAGGTCAGTATGCATAGCAAGACCAGCCTCAAGCAGGCAGCACCACCAGAACCTCAAAATCTTCAACTAATACTTCTGAAGCTCGACTTGCGGACTGGTGAGGGGGTCTAGTGGTTGGGGGAAATAGCTGCAATCTCTGCTGGAACTGAGGCAGGGTGCCCACATTCTGAACCAGCAAGCAAAGTTGAGGGACAGCTACCCAGTGGGGGAGGGGCACAGGCACACCAAGCTTCTGATCATAGAGAATCAGATTTCAAACAGACTTCTGTTTCTGGGTCAAAGAGAAAGTGGCCATGGTTACTTACAGGCCAGGCAGGATGAGAAGAAGCCCAATCACCGCTTGAGCTATGCTATAGCTCTGAACAGTGTGTCCTGGAAGCAATGCTTCACTTTAAGAAGGAGTTAAAAGCCAAGAAATGGGGGATCAAGATGAGTAGGCAAAGAAAAGAGCAGACCATTGAAAGCTGCTTTGGGGGCAAGCTAGACTAGAATACACCCTCAGAAGAAGATAATAACAAAGTTAAAGCTCCTGCATCCAAAGCTTGCAAAAAATATGAATTGGTCTCAGGCCATGGAAGTGCTCAAAAAGTACTTTGACGAGAAAGTAGGAGAGATAGAAGGAAGATTTAGAGAGGTGGAGGAAAGAATGGAAAAGAAAATGAGAGCTATGCAGCAGAGTCACGAGAAAAAAGTCAACATCTTGAAAAGCCAAATTGGCCAAATGGAAAAGAAGATACAAAAGCTCTCTGATGAAAATAATTGCCTAAAAATGAGGATTGAAAAAATGGAAGCTAGTGACTTTATGAGAAACTGAGACACGGTAAAGCAAATCCAAATGAATAAAAATAGAGGACAATGTGAAATATCTCTGTGGAAAAACAGCTGACCTGGAAAATAGATCCAGGAGAGATAATTTGAAAATCATTGGACTACCTGAAAACCATGACCAAAATAAGAGCCTAGACATCATCTTCCAAGAGATTGTCAGGGAAAATTGCTCTGATCTTCCAGAAGCAGAAGGTAAAATAGAAATTGAAAGAATCCACCAAACACCTCCTGAAAGAGATCCCACAATGAAAACTTCCAGGAGTATTACAGCCAAATTCCAGAGATCCCAGGTCAAGGAGAAAATATTGCAAGCAGCAAGAAAGAAGGAATTCAAATACTGTGGAGCTACAGTCAGGAAAACACAAGATATAGCAACTCCTACATTAAAGGACTGGAGGGCATGGAATATGATATTCTGGACGGCAAAGGAACTGGGACTACAACCTAAAATCATGTACTCAGCAAAACTGAGTATAATCTTTCAGGGGAAAAATGGAACTTCAATGAAAAGAGGACTTTCAGATATTCATGATGAAAAGATCTGAACAGAATAGAAAATTTGACTTTCAGATACAAGACCCTATAGAAGCATAAACAGGTAAACAGGAAAAAGAAATGATAAGGGACATTAAAAGGATAAACTGTTTACATTGCTACATGGGAAAATAATACTTCCAACTCATAAGAACTTTCTAAGTATTAGGGCAGTTGAAGGGAATATACTTAGACACAGGGCACAGGTATAAAATAAATATAAAGGGATATCTGTAAAGCATTTGTTTTTTGTTTTGTGTGGGTAGGCAGGGTGGGGTGGCTTTTATCTGGGGCTGGATTTAGGCTCGAGGCCTCCTAGGCCCAGGGCTGGTGCTTTGTCCACTGTGTCACCTAGCTGACCCATGATGACATCTTTAAAACAGAGTTAAGGGGTAAGAGGAATACACTGGAAGAGAGGGAAAGGGAGATGTGGAAGGTGGTAAAGTAGCTCAAATAAAAGAAACAAGAAAAACTTATGGAGTGAGGGGGAAGATGGGGAAGGAGTGGGGGAGTGAGTGAACCTTACTTTCATCAGAATTGGCTCAAAAAGGGAATAACATAAACACCTAAGTGGGTATAGTAATATATTTTTTCACTGAAGGAAAGTGAAAGGGGAAAGGGAAAAAGGGGAGAGGTGAAGGAAGGAAGGACAGATTGCAGGAGGGGACAGTAAAAAGCAAAACATTTTCAAGGAAGGAGAGGGTGAAAGAAGATAGAAAATAGAGTAAATATCAAGGAGAGAGAGAATCAGATGGGTGGTAATACAGTTAGCAATAGTAACTGTGAAAGAAATGATGAGCAGGATGCCATCAGAAGGATGTGTGAAAAATGCAAACCATCAACAGAGGAAGAACTAATGATATTTGAATATATATGAAGTATAATTTTATTTGTTAATTCCTCTTTGTAATGTTATTCTATTTTCTTTCACAATTTGACTAATGTGAAGATGCTTGGCATAACTGCACATGTATGACTTATAGTAAATTGCCTAATTCCATAGGGAGGGTTGAGGATGGAGGGAGGAAGAAAATTTAGAACACAATGTAAAGAAATGATGAGCAGGCAGATTTCAGAGAAACATGGAAGGACTTATATGAACTGATGCTAAGTGAGATGAGCAGAACCAGGAGAACATTGTACATAGTATCAACAACACTGTGTGTTGATCAACTGTGATAGACATGACTTTTCTCAGCAACACAATGGTTCAAGATAGTTCCAAAGATTTCATGATGGAAAATGCTCTCCAAATCCAGGAAAAAAAAAGAACTTTGGAATCTAGATGCAGACTGAGCCATATTATTTCTATTTTTTCTGTTTTCCTTTTTTGAGTTTTTCCCTTTTGCTATGATTCTTCTTTCACAACATGACTAATGCAGAAATATGTTTAATTTGATTGTATATATATATATATATATAATATATTATATATGTGTGTATGTGTTTGTGTGCGTGTGTATATACATGTGCATATATATATATATATATATATATATATATATATATATATATATATATATATATATATATATATATACACACACATATCCTATATCAGATTGCTTGCTGTCTTGGGGAGGAGGGAGGGAGGGAAGGAAGGGATGAAAATTTTTAAGTAGAAATCTTACAAAAACAAGTGTTGAAAACTATCTCTACTTGTAACTAGAAAATAATAAAATACCATATAAAAGGGGGAAAAAATAGTACCTACTTTCTAGAGTTGAGGATGAAGAGAGATTGCTCCAGCAATATCATTGTTAGGTTTATATCCCAAAGACATCGCCCAAAAGAGAAAAAAGTCCTATTTGTACAAAAATATTTATAGCAGCTCTTTTTGTGGTGGCTAAGAATTGGAAATGAAAGGAATGCCCATGAACTAGGGAATGGCTAAACAAGCTGTGGTATATAATGGTGATGGAATATTATTGTGTTATAAAAAATGACAAGCAGGATTATTTCAGAAAGGCTTGGAAAGACTTGTATGAACTGATGTATAGTGAAAAGAGCAGAGCCAAGAGAATATTGGGCACAGAGACAGCAATATTGTTTGATGAAGAACTGTGAAAGCCTTAACTATTTATTTTTAGCAACACAATGATCCAAGACAATCCCAAAGGACTAAAGATGAAACATAATACCTGCCTCCAAAGAAAGAACTGATATTGATGGAACACAGACTGACGCATGCTATTTTTCACTTTCATTTTTTCTTTTATTCAAGTTTTCATACACAAAATTACTAAAAAGGTAATGTTTTATATAATCATATCTTTATTACCTATCTCTGATTGCTTGCCACCTCAGGGAGGGGTGAAGGGAAGGAATAAAGGAGAGATGAAAATTGGAACCCAAAAGTATAAATAAAAATGTTTATTCTTTTTTAAAATATTTAAAAATTTTTAACAAGTAATTTTGGAAAATTATAATCTTATAATTTTTTTAAAAGATATTTGTGGGGCAGCTAGGTGGTTCAATGGATAGAACACCAGCCCTGGATTAAGGAGGACCTGAGTTCAAATTCAACCTCAGACACTTACTAGCTGTGTGACCCTGGTCAAATCACTTAACCCCAATTGCCTCACCAAAAAATACAAAAAGCAAAAAACAAAAAAAACAAAAAAAGATATTTGTAAATCACTTATCATGTAGTAGATGCTTGTAAATATTTACTTCCTGCTTATTTTCCATATATATGCCCATAAATCCAAGTAGCATAAACCCTCCCTTCTCTACTCACACTCCCTTTTCCAGTGGAATTATACCCAGAGTAGATTAAGTTCCAAATCTAAAGGTACTCAGAAAAAGGAAGTCTTAGTCTTTTGACTTCTTGTCTCCTATGGATGCATTTTCAGATCTTACAGTATAGGAAATACTAGTGTTTTCAAATATTTAATTAATTCAAATCACATTTGAATTTGCTAGTTTTTACTTCATTTCCCCTTTTGCTCTGTAATCATAGGAAAGAAGCAGATTTGGGGAGAGACATGACCTACAGATAAAAGTACATAAGGCTTCTAAGAGTATTCCATGATAGGATCAAGCCCTCACAAATGATTTCACATATACAGGGCTCTTCGAGGTTTTCTGTCTTGTTAACCAATGTTTCTACTTTTTTTTTAAGTGAAGGGGAAAGTCAAAAATAGATCTATAAGTTTTATTTAAGTATTTCACCAAACTCTCCATATGTTCTCACAGAAAAGTCCTGAAAATGTAAAAAAAAAAAATACTGCAATTTAGTTGAGGAAGGGGCTAAATGTGTTGAGTTCTTCAATCATCTGTCTAGTTCTTGGCCTATCTTTGTCCTCAGACAGAAATCTGAGAGCATATGAGCGTTTATGTGGTAGGTTTCTCAATTGTTTTGGAGTTTTTTGGTTTGGTTTGGTTTTGCTTTTTTATACTAGTATGTTCTATCAACTCAGCAACCACAGTTCTTCTGGAAACAGAAAAGAAAAGGGAGGAATAAACTTTTGGTCAAAAGGCTTCCTTTTGGGATCATTGAGTGTGTGTGTGTGTGTGTGTGTTTCCTGGATCATTTCTGAGAAGATAAAACATCATTAATGATTTTTGTTTCTAACTGGGACACCTAGGTATTTCAGTGCTGTCATGTTGACTGAATACACCTGTTTGCCAGTTAATCTTGCCTGTAGGCTATAGTGCAAATCAGTGTAACTTAATTTACAATGGAGGATTAGTAGTCCAAACTGAAGCCTTTGCTGGTTTAAACACCATAGCTACTTGGGCAAATAGGAATTTATAAGTGAAAATCATACCAAGAAAACCAAGATCAGACAAAAGGAGAGGGGGAAAAAAGATCAGAAGGTGGATGCATTTGGAGATTGGATTTTTTAAAAAGTATATTTAAAGGAAAAACAATGGAGGGGGAGAAGGTATTTGCCCAATCTTCCTAATGATGGAAATTATCACATTATAGAGAAACTTCTTCCATGAAAAGGAGTGAGGCTCTTCTTGAAAATAACTGGAAATCAGAAGAACTGTACTTGAGTCCTGAAGTATCACTAACCAGTTGCTTGACCCTGGACAAGTTACTTCCCGTGTCTGAATACCAATGCCCTCCTCTGTAAAATGAAGGGTTTTGGCCTATATCTTTAAGGTCCATGCTAATTCTACCCTCCTGGAAAAGGAGAGGAGAGAAAAATGTGAGAAGTAAGCAAAAATGGCATTCCTAATTTTGATTGAAAATATGCTCAATTATTTTTAGAATAGTTGTCTTGCGCTGTCTTACCTGTAACAGCTTAAGCAGCCACAGAAGTAGCAACAGCAAAGAGCATATCAAGGCACTTCAGGAAACATTTCTCTAAGGGCCCTTCCAGCTCAAGAATTCTATGAGCCCTATGAGCCCTATAAGCCCAAAGAAAGGGCTCCAAAAGCCAGATGCTAATGAATTTGAACCCCCTCCCCAAGTTGTGTTTAACCCATAGTTAACTGCAAACATGGAAATTCCAATTGTGCATTTTTTGCATGTGTTTCTTATTCAAATAAATGAATGGAAAGGTTATGAGCCACTCTTATTCCAGATATGCTCATAATAGCACTAAGAAGATTTTACCGTGTACCTCCTGTACAACCCAGAGATGACAGTTCAGTGAAGGAAAAGGTATGTTTACCTCAGGAAAGAGTGTCTTTATGACACCGATCTGCTCTGATGAATCCACTAATGTGAAATTTCTGACCCAATAGGCAGTGATTGCACAGCCCTGAGACTCCTCTCATTATTCATGAAATATGTGCTGTTCAGTGTCAGCTTTCTCCCTGCAGACTTGCTGCCAAGCAATTACTCATTTCCATCACTTAGTGCTTTTTATTATTATTATTTTTTGGTGAGTATCTCTATATTCAGCACCCTTCAAAAAGCAAAGCATAGTGATGGAATGAAAATGATGCTTGTCTTGTTTGATTTTAAATAGAAAAGCACTTTCAAGTCCTTAAAAATTGATGTTGTTTTAAACTTTACAACAAGCAGGAGAGGGAAATGGTAGCTACAGAAATAGAGAAGTAGCAGCAGGCATATACTACAAAGAGGTCAATGGAAGAAAGAAAGATCCCATATTTACCAAAAATATGCATAGCTTTACTCTTTGTGGTATCAAACAACTGGAAACATAATGGATACCCATCCACTGTGGGAATGGGAGAACAAATTGTATTTGAATGTAATGGGATATTATTAGAGGAAGAAATACCTACTATAAGGAATTCAGAGAAGCATGAAAGACCTTTATGAAGTGATACAAGGCAAAGAAAGCAGAACTAAGAGAATAATATACAAGTACAGTACTGTGGAAGGGTAGGGGTTCTTATTCGTACTTCAGCAAATATAATTAGAGAAGATCTTAGTACTTCTACTGAATCAACCACTCAAAAGTATAAACTAGGTATGAATAAGCCCTTAATTGATGTGGAAGGGTTAAAGATGCTTTGATAATTGGATGAAGACAAATGACAGCCACACAGAAGATATTTTGAGGCTGGCTAAAAAACAAACTACTCATACCTCGTTGTTTTTCTTGTTCAAGTAATTTCAGTAGTGTCTGCCTGTGACCTAATTTGGGGTTTTCTTGACTAAGACACTGGAGTGGTTTGCCATTTCCTTTTGCAGTTCATTTTACAGACTAGGAAACTGAGGCAAACAGGGTCAAGTGACTTACTCAGAGTCACACAGCTAATAAGTGTTCATGGTCATATTTGAACTCAAGTCTTCCTGACTCCAGGCCCAGGGGGTCTATCCACTGTACCACCCAGGTGCCCCATGCCTCTTGGAGTACAATATTAAAACAGCAAATAATTCAGAGACAATAATTCTAGCAGTGAAACAGCCAAGCTTCTGGAGGTTCTAGAATCTAAAGTCTCTTGAGGAGATGGACCCATTTTCTTGTACCAGAGTGTAACAAGGTAGATAGAGAAAGAGCCCAGAGGGAATGTCTTATTCCCCTCCTCCTGAATCATTGATCATACTGTCAGAGACTGGACCAATAACAAATGATACAAACATGCAGGAACAGAGAGAGGCACACTGCGGACAAATGTAGAAGAAAAAAGAAAGCCAACAAAAGAGGAAGACAGCTTGAAAGAGCATGACACCATTGTACCAGAAAAGATTATTGGCTATAACTCAAGAAATGATTTCTAATAATCAGGAGTTTATGAGCTTACCCTTTGGCCCCACATATTCTCTACATACATTCCTCATCATTATTGTAATTTAAGTATGTGCCCAGTCAGGTCACTTAAAAGTAAATGAAGATTAAATAGCAAAGTATTTTGTTAATACAAAAGATATTACAACTACTCATACCTATTTTATAGAAGAGGAAACTGACACTTAAAGGGCATGAATGACTTCTCCAAGAACATTGTCCAGGATTCAAAGCTAGATCGGAATGTGAACCCAACACTAGTTTCATGGAGTACATTTTGAAAATCACTGATGTGTCCTGAGCAACAACCATTTTTCCACAGTGAAAGTTAGAATTCTTCAGATACACTGTGTGCAACCCTACCCCTTCATAATCAGAGGAAGCTACGGTATAGTGGTAAATCCCAGTTACTTAACTACCTGTGTGACCTTGGCCAAGATATTTTTCTTTCTTAGATAGATGCTGCCTTCTTACCCATATGCCTCTATCTGTTTTTTATCTTATAAAAATGAATTTTCACCGATACATTTTTTTCACCCTGAAAGCTGGTATGCAGAGAATTTTAGAATGGTCAGTAAGGAATATTCAGAGTAGATTCTTGAAGTGAAAATGGTTTGATTCGCATGTTTTAAAAGAAGATTAATTTAGTAGGACTGTGCAGGATGGAATGGATTGAGGGAAAGGCAGAAGTGAGGTATATCAGCTATGAGGCTACCTACCAGTGGATACTTCACTAGTATTTGCTGAGAAATAGGTAAGTGAATATTTTGCTAATAGCAAATAAAGCAGCTGCATAGAAATTCTTAGTGACCCTGGGCAAGTCATTTAATCCTGATTCATTCCCTCTTCACCAAAAAAAAAAAAGTGACCTGAAAACAAATATTCCAGATCAGTCTTCATGAGGGCAAAGTCCTATGGATCTATTGCCTCCCTGTTTCCAAAAGCTGTGCGCCCCACTTAATGCAATCCAATTTCCCAGTAGCTTTTTTTGGCTGCTACCTAATACTGCTTACTCATACTAATCTTATAGTCCACTAAAACTCCCAGACTTTTTTTTTCAGAATAACTGCTCACTAACCATGTCCAAATTCAATTCCTAATAATCATTTTAGATAGACTCATAAGATATTAGAGGGCACTTGGAGACTGTGTAGTTCAGTCTCTTCTACTACAATTAAGAAAGCTAAACCCAGTGTCTTCTGACTTTCTGTTGAGTGCTATTTCTCCTGCACTGGATAAAAAAGATGACTGCTACATGTCCCTTCCTGTTCTCAGCTGCTATACCATGTTTGCTTTTGAGCTCTGCCAGTTAAATGGAAGGAATTATTGACACGTTCCCTCCCACCCCCTTTTAGTGCCAAATCACAGCAGTCAAAGCTGCTCTTTATAGAGAGAAGCCTTAGGGATTCCAGTGGATCCTATTTTAGGTGGCAAAAAAAAAACCTTTTTCTCCTCATCCCCCACCTTTGTCTATCACAGGAAAGTGTGATTGTTCTTTTTCACAGAAACACACAGCTTCCCCAGGAGGCTTCCCCAGTCTGATGTGATTGCATTGGGAACCTGAGAAACAGTTGCCCAGTGGAACAAGTGTAAGAACTAATGTGACAGGCTCTAGAGAAGAGTACCACACAAGGAAGGAGTCTTCAAGAGGGGCTTTCTCCTGCACAGTGTGAAGAAAGGAAAGTTCAAAAGATAGAAATGGTCCATATACATTTAGCCTATTCTAGGTCAGTTAAAATAGGTGGGGTTTTTTAATATGAGCTGCGTTGACCTCTATGACATTAACCAGTGGTCTTCCTACCACTTCTAGTGATACCACAAAGGCTATAACCACATTCTAAACTCCATGGGGATGTAGTCATAGTCTTTTAAGAGAGGAGGACAGAATGGGTCATGGTGACTCAAGTACCTAAAAATCCATTTATTAAAGGATTAACATCAGTGATAACATTTATATGGTGTTTACTATGTGGTAGGCACTGTGTTAATTGCTTTACAATGATCTCATTTAATCTTCACACAAATCTTATAGAGTAGGTGCTATTATTATCCCCATTTTACAGACTAGGAAACTAAGACAAAGAGGGACTAAATTACTTGCTCATTGTCACACAGTCAGGAAGTATCTGGGGATCACATTTGAACTCAGGTCTTCTTGATTCCAGATTCAGTGTTCTTTCCATTGTACCACCTAATCAGGTGGTACAGTAACAAAAACATGTATTCTCACCACTTGTATATTAGGGCATGAAAAAATGGTAATTCTTTGATAGCTGAAGGAGAAGAAATAGTAAAGTGAAATGCATTAGCAAAAACCTAGAGTTACAAATGAGTTTGATGCTTATTACATTAAAGTGAGGACTCTAGCTTGATTTGGATAAAATGTGGAGTGAGAGCCAAAAAAAAAAAAAAAAACAATGTAGACAGGTAGATGTGGAACCTGATTAGAGAGGATTTTAGAAGCCAAGTAAAAGAGTTAAAAATTGATTCCTTCAGGATTGGAGACTATTGAGCTCAGAAGCATTATGATGAAAGGTAGTATCTAAGGAAGATTAGGTTGGCAGCAATATGCGGGATGGCCTACAAGGAAAAGGAAATCCTGAGAGGAAGGTCAGTTCAGGGTCTAGGGCAATAATTAAAGCAAGGATGAGCTAGAGCCAGCTCTAACAGGAAATATTTTTTTTTAATTTTCAGTTTAAACATTAAAATCCCAGAAAATGGCAATCACTAGAAATAGGGGCTTGATTTATCATTTTGTTTATTGTCTAGAATAAAGAGAGTTTTAAGGATGAGGATTAAATTCAAAAGTGTGTGTGCACACATTTTTTTTTGCAGGGCAATGAGGGTTAAGTGACTTGCCCAGGGTCACACAGCTAGTAAGTGTCAAGTGTCTAAGACCGGATTTGAACCCAGGTACTCCTGAATCCAGGGCCGGCGCTTTACCACTGTGCCATCTAGCTGCCCCACACATTTTTTTCTAATCAGCACATCCTGAATACAAGTGAGTTGATAAAGTTAAGGAGTAAGATGACAGCAGTGAACCTAGGAAGATATGGTGGATTTGAAAGTCTTTTTGAAGGAAGAACTGCTAGGATTTTGTTCTAATTTACCTTAGGGAATGAAACAAAAAGTAAATAAATAGGACTCCAGGGTTTGAAACCTGAGTGAGAAAAATTTTGATCCCAAGGAAAGATTCAGGAAAAATGGAAAGAGAAGGTTGTTTGGGGGAAAGAAGATGATGGCATTGGCTTTGGAGGTACTGGATTTGAGGTGATGACGTAAGTTACAAGTAGAAATATTCTAGCAGATTTTGAGACAAGACTTCAGTGAAGTGAGAGAGTGAGAAGAGCTATCTAGACCCAGAAGTTACATACATGAAGATGATGAGAAGCACTATGAACTCTCCAATGGAAAAATAATGTAGAGAGATAAGAGCAAAAATATAAGCATTGAGCCTCAAGGAATACCTAGTTAGGAGATAGAGTATGGGTAAAGACAAATGAGCAAAGAAAACAGAATTAGGTGAATCAAGAAAATATAGCACCACATAAGTCAGGAATTTAATAAGATATTTCAAAGTTTTATCTTTAGCAGTTCTCTGCTACTGGGAGATATTTAGGCTGGTGGACTGATTAAGCTCTGAGTTCTAAGTGGTACTGGTCTAAACCAGTTGGGTATCTCTGCTAAGCCTGGTACTAATATACCAGTAGTATATAATACAGTATGTATTATAGTATATAATAGTACTTATAATAGCTTTTGGGAGCAGGGCTTGAAAAGACACCAGTGATGGTGATGGTGAGGAAAAAAATAAAAAGGAAGATGATGGACCAGGTGACAAAATCAGGGAGAAAAATGTTAGGATATCCAGGCAGTCAATATTCAGATGAGTGATGAGGATAGTATACTCCAAAGATGAGAGGCTGTTCAATGGCAATGGCAGAAGAAGGCAATGGTTTAGAAGTAGCAGTAAGGACCCAAGATTATGCTAGAAAGATGAAGGGGAGTGTGTGTGTGTGTGTGTGTGTGTGTGTGTGTGTGTGCGCGCGCGCGCGTGCACACATGCACGCAAAGAAGGCTAGAATTAAAGAAGGTTGTTAGAGATTGGGATCAATTAGGGGGAAGCTATGTTTCAGTTAACCCAGTAATTAATTAATAAGCACTTAGTATGCACTAACTATAGGACAGGCACTGTAGTAGACATTAGACTACGAAGGCAAAGATGAATCTTGACCTCAAGAAGCTAACATTCCAATGGGGACAGAAAAAAAAATTAAGAGGAAGAGATGAAAATGAAGAGATTAACAATCACATAGAGGTCTCAAAGGACAGAATGGAAAGGAGTGCCAGGATGCATACTAAGTAGAGGAAGTAGGGTTGGGATAAATAACAATAAGAGTACATATGTTGGGTATATGAGGATAGGTCTTGTTCTTAAAAAAATGAATTAAGATGACAGGGATGATAGAAGTAAGAAAAGTGGAGGTATATTAGCCATATTGGGAAGAAAAATACTGAGCAGGCAAAATGGGTTAGCTGAAAAAAGCCTACTCCATCAATTGACTACACAGAATTTGAGCCAGAATAATTTGGATAAAAATCTCTATCTGAAATAAGAGTGGTGAAAAGAATTCAACAATTAATACAATAAGTATCCTTAATCAATCAATTAGCATTTATTAAGTACTCACTGTGGGGCAGACACTAGGGATACAAAGAAAAGGGAAAAATAATGTGCATATTATTCTACTATGTTATGGAAATATGTGTTTTACTTGATAAATTTAAAATAAAATTTATATAAGAGAAAACTGTCCCTGCTCCCAAGGAGTTCACAGATTAATTGGGGGGTAGGGGGAGAACGTACCAAGAACTATGCACAAACAAATATTCTGTGTCTACAAGATAAATTTGGAGTTGTATCAGAAGGAGCACACTAAGGTTGAGGACTAATAAAGGCTTCTTGCAGAAGGTCAAACCTTATCTGAGAATTGAAGGAAGCCAGGTAAGTTAGAGGGGGCAGAGATGAAGATGGACAGCCAGACCACTGAAAACATTCTGAGTTGGAGATGAAGCATCTTGTGTTAGGAGCAACAAGAAGACCAGTATCAGTGAATCAGAATATGTGAAGAAGAGGAAAATGTCAAAAGAAATTAAAAGGTGGGAAGAGATCAAATTACAAATGGTTTTAAAACTGGGGGGGGGCGTTATATTTGATCCTGGAGACAATAGAGAACTACTGGAGTTTATTAACAGGGAGGTGATATGGTCAAATCTCCATTTTAAGAAGATCAATTTGACGGCTGAATGGAGGATGGGTTAGAGTAGGGAGCAACTTAAGGCAGGAAGCTCAAGCAACCACCAAGGTATTGTAATAGTCTTGGCAGGAGATGATGAGGATTTACTCCAAGGTGGTTATGGTGTCAAAGGAGAGGAGGGTAGAGAGGAACATAGAGAAGATGTTAGAAAGGTTGAATGAACACTATTCAGCAACTGATTAGATATGAGAGGTAAGAGAGAGTCAGGACCCCAGGATGACATCTAGGTTGTGAGTCTGGGTCAATGTGAGGATGGTGGTATCCTCAGCAATAATAGGGAGGTAAGGAGGTCAGGAGGGTTTGTGGGGTAAGGGATAGAGAATACTTAGGAGAGCCTGAGATCCTGGTTATTTAGAATCAAAATAGTCTACCTCTCCATCCCAGCAATTTCTGGCAGGATTCTGTATGTGAAAGGCAACAATCTCGTGTATTCTACTTTAGGCTGCCGCATGGAATATATTCCATCTTTCAATCTACCTAGTACCTCCTGGGCCCCATTCAGGACTTGTTCTTTACATTGTGCACTGCTGTGAGGACTGCTATTAAGCAGCTGCTGCCTCCCACCTCTGAGAGGGCTGCACCTCCACAATGGCACTGTTAGTGATTCAGCATATGTTGGTTGAGCACTCGGGAAGCATGCTGGATGAAAAGTGACTTAATTGAATTATAAGCATCCCCTCTGTCCTGCTCCCCCCCCTGTTTTTTAGTCCCCCATGTTTGTTTACTGGCTTTCTAATAATTTTCTCTTTTAGGAAGAAATCTTCCCCTTACCCATCAGATCTGTTGTCACTCTGGATTCATCTCTACACCTTACTCTAAATACCCCAGCCTCACCCTCTTAAAATCTGACATTCGGAAAACTGAAAAATCGTCACTTTTGGAAGCGGCTCCTCATTCTTTGCCACTCACTGGGACAAGCTGTACATATGACTGAGCCAGGGGAGCTAAGAAGATTCTAAAGAGTTATGATCTATTTTGAATGGAATCTTCCATCACACTTGTGGTTAAATTTATTCATTTTCTGGCTTCCATTCTTTCCGTAAAACTTACAAATTTTTCTCCTCTTTTCTCTCATTTCTATACTACCTAAACTTTCAGGCCCAAATTAAGACTCACTTCTTCCATGATGACCTTTCCTTACTTTGAAGTCTTCTAGCATTTACACAGTATCTTCCAGTCATTGCATTATAAAGATGAAGAGCAGGAAAGGACCTTGGAGGCCATCTAGTCCAACCACCATCCCATTTTACAGATGAGCAAACAGAGGCTGGGTGGTATAGCAATTTACCCAAGACCAATTTAATTCATATAAGCATTCAGTAAAGACCTCTGATGTGCAAAGCACAATGCTAGATCACAAAAGCAAAATAAAATCTATCCTAACCCTCAAGGAACTGATCTAGATAGAGTTAGAGTACATAATAAAGCCATGTAAGAAGTAGAGGAGTATTAAGTATTTATAGATAGTTCCAGTGAGGATATGAATCAAGGTCTTCTAATTTCAAATCCAGAAGTTTTTCTGCTCTATCATTCTGTTCCTTATGGCAGTTATGTGATGCCAGAGAATTACTCATTGGCTATTTCATTGGTGGATGGGTTTATATACATACACACATATACATATAACATGTATGTGTATATGTATGTATGTAAGTGTGCATGTATGTATGCATGTGTGCATGCTTGTATGTCCTAGCACTCTATCTAGACTAGAAGGAGCTTAGGGAGAAGAACTGCTGCCTCTGCTTTCTTTGTATCACCCACAGTGCCCAATATAGCACTACAGAGCTTATATATCTTTAACCAATGCTTGTTGAAATAATTTTAGCATAAGGGTATGCTAATTGGATGGAATGCCAGATCTGTAGTCAAGAGGCCTGAGTTCAAATCCAGCCTCTGACACACAACAGCTGGGTGACTCTAGCTAAGTCACTTCACCTCTGTCTGCCTCAGTTTCCTCAGCTGTAAAATGGGGATAATAATAGCACTGTGAATATCAGCGTTCCCCCGGAGGAGAAAGCATGTGACTTGGCATCCACATGTGACATAACATGGAAGTTATGTCTATAGAACCGCCTGTAGTCATGTCAATCAAAGCTACCAACCAATTAGCTTGGAGCTGTGTTTGTGGATGGCCCTGCTTCCTGTTTCACAGAGGGCTCCTGGGAGAAGCCACGGAGGATCGACCTCTTTTTGTTCAGGAACATGCATATGGTGGCAGGGGCAGAAAAGAGTAGAAAGATCTACTCCACATGTTCTCTATAGAAGCATGGATAGCTAAATAAAGGTGGCTTTCTCAACTTCTATATCTTCACTAACTTCTAATACACTTTAATAAATACTTAAAAGCCTAAACTCTTGCTGAATTGAGCAGTAAATCTTAGCTAGTTTCTCCCACACACTGGGGGCAGGTTAAGACCCACATTAGATTTTAAACATCTCAGCACCTACCTCCCAAGATAGTTGTGAGGATCAATTGATGCAATATTCAAAAATCTCTTAGTACTATGTCTGGCACATAGTAGGTGCATAATAAATTCTTGTTTCCTTCAGGGCATAAAAATCCATCTGTGAATCTGGTTATTTTTGAAGCTAATATCATAGTAGAGTCATTCAACATGCAATAAATATTTCCTGAATGCCTAGTAGGCATAATATACTATGCTAGGTGATGAAAGGTACATAAAAGAAATTTAAAAACAAAGAAACTTTAAAATCTTCTCTTTCTTGCTTCAGAAAGTAAGATAGTATACCTTGAGGACATATGGAGGAATAAAAATCTTCCCTCCACCCTTAAGTGTAAATACCAATATTGCAAATTCTTCAATCCTGGAGAACAGGCTTTTGGGCTTTCTAGTAGAAAAAGGGGCCAATAGAAGATCCAGGTTTACCTAAAGGTGGAATACATATAAGCGGTAAGATATATAGAGATAGCCTGGAGCAATGGAGAGCACTGAACCTGGAATTACTAAGTTCAAATCTTAACTGCCATGTAAGTCTCCCCAACTTATCTGGACTTCACTTTCTTCACCTGTAAAGTGACAAGGTTGGACTAAATGACCACTAAGGTCCTTTCCAGCTCTAAATCTAGGATCCTCAGGTTTGTCATCAAGGTTGACCAGATGGCCCTAAACACATAAACTCTTCCTTCACCAGCTGTGCTACTTCACATAATTTTATTGAAGTAACTAAGTGTAGTAGATAGAGAGCCAGTTCCAGAGCCAAGGAAGATTTGGGTTCAAGCTCCAAGTCCGACACTTACTAGTTATTTAACTCAAAATAAATAATTTAATCTTTCAGTATCCAGGGTAACTCAGTCTAGAAGATACTGAAATGGAATTGGCAAAAGGTTTTTCCTCATCAAAGTACATCTCACATGTGCAGAATCATGGGTACAGTCCCTATGTAGGAAGTTAAATGTTTTCACTCCTGTTAAAATGTTAATACCTGTTTACTACTAATAATAATAATAATAATAACATTAATAAAATGTTATAATAAAATAATAATATTAACTTTAATAAGCTTTATTAAACAATAATACTTTAGAACAAAGCTTCCTAAACTGTGGGTAATGACCCCTTATGGAATCACATAACTGAAAGTGGGGAATGTGAAAAACTTGGCAGTAAATGTTTGATTTGTATACCTGTTTTATATATCTATATACCTGGGGTCACATAAAAATTTCTTGGGCAAAAAGGGGTCACAAGTGGAAAAAGTTTTAGAAGCCCTGTTTTAGCAGAACAGGTGGCTATGTCTAATCAGCCTGAGCCTTGAAGTTCAAAAGAAGAAGAGGTGATATAGAACAGAATGGTTGGTAAGTTAGAGTATGGAGAAGCTGGGAGATGGAAAGATCAATTTTATCTTCTGCATGCAGAATTTACTGGGGTTAACCCTGACTAGTAGATAACACATATCAGTATGTTTGTAATAGAGACCACAGAACCTACTTTGGGTGTTCTCAACCAGTAAATGCAAAAGGGAAGGACTCTCCCCCAGAATAATGTGGGATAGGAGTCAACATTTGAACTTCTGACACTGCTTTTAGTCCACTTTCTAATCCTTTGTTCAGAATGCAGTCAGGATTTATTGCACAGTGGAAGTGATTACAGAAAAGTAGGCAGCAGTGTCTACATATCTACTGGATTTGACCTTTCTCTTCAGTCCTCTAAGAGACTTGTAGGGAAGTAAACTAGCCATCTATTAGAGACCTTTGTTCTGTTCAGTGGAGTATACCTAGGGGGGTATAGAAGGTCCTCAGGTGCTGTACGAAGTCCCAGGAGACATGATATTCTTTTTTTTTTTTTAGTGAGGCAATTGGGGTTAAGTGACTTGCCCAGGGTCACACAGCTAGTAAGTGTTAAGTGTCTGAGGCCGGAATTGAACTCAGGTACTCCTGACTCCAGGGCTGGTGCTTTATCCACTGCGCCACCTAGCTGCCCCAGACATGATATTCTTTCAACAAAGCTCTGGTGAGGGTAAAAGAAATATTTTAAAATCTCCCACCTTTCCCCACATAAAACATGAAATAGGCTTCTATTGGTAGGTTTAGAATAATATAGTCTTCAACTTTCGAGTGAGAAAATGAGGTGAAAAAATACCTTTCCTTAACTTCTTTCTTCTGTTTTAGTCAATAATGCTCTCATTGCAACTCATGGAAATATTTGTGGAAGTGACTTCTGTCCTCTGTAAAATATTTCCAACATGCACCAATAAAAAGGTTAAATTTCCCAAGTAACTCAATTCTTTAACAAACTAGGATGTCTGAGGAGTTTTTCACCTGAAGGGCATATGGTCATTAACTACACTTTACAGAAAACCTTTGAGTTTGCCCCTATTACATTTCCCAAAAATCCAATCACACACACACTCACACTCACTTTAAAAAATCTGGGCAATTTCTTTTAATTTTTGCATTGACAGATGATTCAGTTTAATTCTAAAATCTTCTGTGGAAACAACTATGGTAAGCAGCTAATTACCAGAATTCAATCAATCATGGTATCATGACAATATTGCTCTAAAAGCAGTGAACATTGTTGTTATTGTTGTTGTTATTCATGTCTTGGTTAGGCTTTAGGACATTCACCTCTCATTAGGTATTATACACTATTTTGATGAATTAGGGCTCAGCCTGGGCCAGAGAAGCAGTAAAGTGGCTTCAGTGCTGAGTTCCATAGCAATCAAATGGAAAGGCAGGCTCAGGCTCTCTTTACTCAGGCTGATCCACTGGCAAAATCCAGCCAAAGTTCAACCTTTACACACAGTAAATCACAATGGAAGGAGTTGTACAGACTACAGACAATCTGGTGAAGAGTTTTGTGTTCTGGGAAGAGGTCAGGCTCATAATAAAAATGGTTAGTGAGTATGTCCTTTGCTTCCACACTTGAAGTATAAAAAATAAATATGTTTGATATCAGACAAGCTTCAAGTTCAGAGCTATGAAGTCTGAATTTATTCTAAGACATGGAAAATTCAAAGAAAACCTACAAGACTATCACAGTCCAGAGTAGTCCCATGTGTTCTACTTATATTAAGAAAGATTTGATTATTGTTAGGATGTTCATATAATGTCATTATGTTAACACAATAATGGCAATGATCGTAATAATACTTTGCATTTATACAGTACTTTTTATTTTTTTTTAATTTTGCACTGATGTTTCATTTACATCACTGCAATTTTCCAATGCCACCACCCTTAACAGAACTTCCTCCAGACAAAATATCATTGTTGTTCTTCAGTCATTTAAGTCATATCTGACTCTCCATGACCCCATTTAGGGTTTTCTTTGTGAAGATACTGGAGTGGTTTGTCATTTCCTTCTACAGCTCATTTTCCAGATGAGGAAACTGAGGCAAAGAGGCTTAAGTTACTTGCCCAGAGTCACATAGCTATTAAGTTTCTCAGGCCAGATTTGACCTTGGAAAGTTAAGTTTTCCTGACTCTAGGCCTGGTGCTCTATCTACTACATCACCTAACTCTCCTATACAAAGTAGAACTGAACAAGATGAAATGCCCTATTGACCAGCTCTAAAAGTATATGCCTAACTCTGCACCTGTAGTCTTCCACCTAACTACTGAAAGGAGAAAGGCATGTGTAACATAGGCTTCAAACCAGATGTTTTGCCTGTTATTTAGGTGAGACTTAGGATTGGTAGAATGACTACTTCTTGTATGACTTTATGAGATTCAGAGTTGGCAAGAGAGTTGGAGAGGAGAGAGAATTTTTCTTCATTGTTTTTATTAATAGAAGACACATACCATTCTAGACTCTCTTTGGAATAGACTCTTGGGATATAGAAACAGACTTTTGGAACCAAGGGATGAATAGTGGAGGTGGGCCTTCAAAATGATAGACATAGATCTCTCATTGGGAAAGAGCTTATTCACTTTGTGTATTTCCTGGTATATTCTAATCTGTAGCACTCTGATTTCTATTAGTTATCTGCTTGGATAAATGAGGTGGTGGGTTTTTTGTTTGTTTTCTTTTTGCTTTTCACACAAACTATTTGTGATAGTTTTTTGTGCATGCGTGTGTGTGTGTGTGTGTGTGTGTGTGTGTGTAACTAACATTTGGTTGGAAGAAGTAAAGTCTCTGCATGCAAGCATGGGGTTATCTCTTCCCCTTTCAAAAAATAATTGACTAACTTTTATAAGTATTTGTCATATATTTCTTCTACTACACTCCCATCAGTAAAAAAATTTTAAAAGGAAAGAAAAAGAAAAGCTTCATAACGAATATGAATAGTTCAGCAAAACAAATTTCTACATTGGACATGTTTAAAAATATATGTATCATTTTCTGTTTTAAGACTATCACCCCTCTTGTAGAGGGGGGAGGTGGGATGTTTCATCTTCAGTTCTCTGGATTTGTTTTATTATTGAATTGACCAGTTTTCTAAAGTCCTATTAAGGGAAAATGATGTGAACCTTTAAAAGATTATTCTTCTAGACAATTCAGTGCTTAGTATAACGTCTGGCACAAAGTAGGAGTTTAATAAATGTTTAATGTTTGATCAATATTTGGGAGGGAAATACAATTCTAGTATAAGCATCTCTCTCAGAGAACATAGTGACCAGCCTCATGGCCCCTTTTCTTGCTCCCCTCCCTAGAAGAATCAAAGTTTCCACTGGAGAAGGGTAGACAAGATTCTAAGTATCCATCAATGTCTCCCCATGGATGCCTTTAGAAAACTAGTATTATAATAGATGCATGGGTAACAAACACCCTGCACAAGTTTCATCAGTCCTCTACACTCAAAGTAGATCACTAAATTTATCTGAATTATCTGAGAGAGGAGAGACAAAGACAGAGAGGGAGACAGAGAGATTCAGAGAGACAGAGAGAGAGAAACAGAGACCAACAGAGAGACAGACACAGACACAGACACAAAGCAAGTGAGTTTTTCTGGATGAGTTCTTCATATATGTGCCTTTTATTATGACAATAATATTCTATCACACACATATTCCCCAGTCTATTCAGTCATTCCATTTATCAACCAATAGGCTTATTTTGGGGTTGTTGGTTTTTTTTTGGTTCACACTAAAAATGCTACTGAGGGGGGCGGCTAGGTGGCGCAGTGGATAAAGCACCGGCCCTGGATTCAAGAGTACCTGAGTTCAAATCCGGCCTCGGACACTTGACACTTAACTAGCTGTGTGACCCTGGGCAAGTCACTTAACCCCCATTGCCCCGCAAAAAAAACAAAAAACAAAAAAAAAATGCTACTGAGAATAGTTTGTTACATATGGATCTCAAAAAAAACATATGCTCTTTAATGAAACAAGTACTTACTTTTCCAAAGAGCTCACAAATGATGCTAAAAGAAAGAAACATGTATTTCTGTATGTTCATTCTCAGTTGTAATGGCAAAAATGATTTAATGCCTATGGATATCATATGGATAAAGACCTTTCATTCTCATATTTGTGTTCTATTTGATGGCAAGAAATAAGGAAGGAAAAAGTGTCAATATAACATCTTAAGTTATACTTTCAAAGACAGCTAAGGATGAAACTATGGTGTGACCCCTGAACAACTTGCTGATTTGTTTAGATGAGTGGAGTGGGTAACTCAGTCATGATAAACTATATAAAAATTCCAACCAAATTCATTTTGAGGGCTCTTTTTGAAAAAAAAAAATGGGACCCTGGTGATTTCATTAGGGTAAGGAACTTCTCATGTGGAAATTCTTTTACTGATGCAGATGAACAAATTACCTGCAATTCACACACATGGAAAGTTGTTTAGAGCACTAAGGCATTAAATCACTTGCCTTTGTATACACAATTGCTAAGAATGAATATCAGAACTTAAACCCAGGTGATTCCTGACTCCAATATTGGTCCTAAAATCACCACTTCATAATATCTAAAAGTCAATCATTCAAAAAGCATATATTTTTCCATATAAATATTTTATTATTTTCCAGTTACATTGAGAAATAGTTTTCAACATTTGTTTTTATAAGATTTCTAGCTTCAAATTTTTCTCCCTCCCTCCCCTCCTTGCCCCCTCCCCAAGACAGCAAGTAATCTGATATAGGTTATATATGTGCAATCACATTAAACATATTTCTTCATTAGTCATGTTATGAAAGAAGAATCAGAGCAAAAAGGAAAAAAAACCTCACAAAACAATAGTAATAGTATGATTCAATCTGCATCTAGATTCCACAGTTCTTTTTTTCTGGATTTGGAGAGCATTTTCCATCATGATTTCTTTGGGACTATCTTGGACTATTGTATTGCTGAGAAGAATCAAGTCTATCACAGTTGATCAACACATAATGTTGATGATACTGTGTACAATGTTCTCCTGGTTCTGCTCATCTCACTCAGCATCAGTCCATGTAAGTCCTTCCAGGTTTCTCTGAAATCTGCCTGCTCATCATTTCTTACATTACAATAGTACTCCATTACATTCATATACCACAAGTTGTTCAGCCATTCTCCAACTGATGGGGAACACCTCAATTTCCAATTCCTTGCCACCACAAAAAGAGCAGCTATAAATATTTTGTACATGTGGGTCCTTTTCACTTTTTTATGATCTCTTTGGGAAAAAAAAAAAACTAATAGTGGTATTGCTATGTCAAAGGGTATGCACAGCTTTCTAGTCCTTTGGGCATAGTTACAAACTGCTCTCCAGAATGGTTGGATCAGTTCACAGCTTCACCAACAATGCATTAGTGTTCTAATTTTTCCATAACTTCTCCAACATTTATCATTTTCCTTTTTTGTCATATTAGCCAATCTGATAGGTGTCAGGTGGTACTTCAGAGTTGTTTTAATTTGCATTTCTCTAATCAATAGTGATTTAGAGCATTTTTTCATATGGCAATAGATAGCTTTGATTTCTTCATCAAAAAACTTCCTGTTCATATCCTTTGACCATTTATCAATTGAGGAATCAAAAAGCAGCATTTCTAAAATGGTCATCATGTGCTGAGTACTCTGCTAAGGTGTTGGAGGTACACACACACACACACACACACACACACTTTTCCCTTTCCCTCAAGGAGCTCACATTCTAATAGGAAATACAACATATAAACAACAATAAACAGAATAGATGGAAGTTATGGTAATAACAGTAGTACCTGGGGCAAGGAGTGATAGGGGAATACCTTGACAGAAGGTGCAATCTGAGCTAAGTCTTTAAGGCAGCCAGGAGAGGAAAGCAAGAAGGAAGAACACTCCAGAAATTGGGAATAATCAGTGAAAAAAGCAAAAAGTGGAAGAACAATAATGGCCCAGGACACGTGGATCATAGATTTTATGTAGGAGAGTAAAGTATAAAAAGACATTAAAAATAGGTTGGCTCAGGGGCAGCTAGGTGGTGCAGTGGATAAAGCACCAGCCCTGGATTCAAATCCAGCCTCAGACACTTGACACTTACTAGCTGTGTGACCCTGGGCAAGCCACTTAACCCTGATTGCCCTGCCAAAAAAAAAAAAAAGAATAAGAGGAAGAAATGGTGATCAACACTATCAAAGGATACAGAGAGTCATAAAAATAACACTAAAAATGCTACTGAGAATAGTTCGTTACATATGGATCTCAAAAAGGGCCTACTGCACACCAGGATGAGGCCCTGAGAAAGAGATATTAGATGTAACAATTAAGAGATCATTGGTAGCTTCAAAGAAGGGGAGTTTCAGTTGAATGAGAGTCAAAAGCCAGACTTCATAAGGTTTAGAAGTGAATGAGAGAGGGAGAGAGAAAAAAAGAATAGAATGAAAGGAAAGAAAGTGGAAGCACATTTTGTAGAGAGCTTTTTCAAGACGTTTAGACAAGAAAAGGAGGAGAAATATTGGAAAACAGCTAGCAGGGATGGTCAGAACAAGTGACATTTTTTAGGATGGGGAAGATACCGCTAGGCATGTAGCAGGGAAGATACTAATAGATAGTGAAAGGCTGAAGATTAGAAAGGGAAGGTGATTATTTGTAGGGGTAATCTGCTGCAGAAGACAGGATGGGATTGTAGGTACAAGTAAAAGTATTTGCTTTGGTAAGGAGAAGAGCTTTTTATCAGAGAAAAGAATAAAGGAGGAAATAGTGGTGGTGTGATATGTGAAGAGGAGAAAGGGAGAACAAGTGATTTGTCTCAGTCTTTTCAGTGAAGTCAGACAAGTTCCTCAGCTGACATGATGGTGGGAGCTGGGATACATCACAGGATGCTTGAGGATATATTTTTTTAAAGTTTGGAAAAAAGCCACCATGATGAGTAGGATATCAAATAAATTACAGAAATATAAAAGAAATGCCTCACTATAGAGAAGGCCCAGTTGAAGTTATGTAACATAAATAGGTAGTAAACCCTTTCATGCTTGGCATCATTTATATTCTCCCACATTGTCTCACTACCACCACCCAACTCCAACAAATGTTTCTTCTACTTTCTCTTTTTTAGTCAGTAACTTTAATTTTTTTGTCGGGCTATGGGGGTTAAGTGACTTGCCCAGGGTCACACAGCTAGTCAAGTGTCTGAGGCCAGATTTGAACTCAGGTACTCTTGAATCCAGGGCCTGTGCTTTATTCACTGCACTACCTAGCTGCCCCAGTCAGTAACTTTAATTTACAGCTAAGTGATTTAAAAAGAGCAATGATGAACTGCAATATTGCTGAGCTGATGCATCTGAGGGTCTTTAAGATTAAGGTCATAGAAAGAGAAGAATCTCTTCAGAGATGGTGTTAAGAACCCACTTTAAAATGATGGCCAATTGTGAATTTATAGTATTTTTCAAGAAACTAAAATTCCTTCACATATATCATTGCCTTTATTTACATACTTTTACATACTAGCTCTGAAATCTTATGGTTGTGGGCATAGTTACCTCCATTTTGCATCTGAGTAAATTGAACAATGACATAATGAAGTTGTTTGCTCAAGTAATCACTGCAGAAACTAAAACTATAAGTCCAGTATACTTTTGTTGCCCCCCAGAGAGGCACTGACTCTTGTTCATACACAGTATGGTACAAAAGAGCTTGGTAGACATCAGTATCAATGCAACCGGAACCTCCATTGCGGTTAAATTCATTAAGCATAATGGAATCACAGGATGTAGAGCCAGAATAGCATCTCATTCAACTTTCCACCCCTGCTCACATTGTACAGATGATGAAACTAAGGACCAGAGAGTTCAATTCAATTCAACAAACATTTATTAGATGCCTCCTATATTGAAAAAAGTCTATTACATTTGACAATTACAAAATCATTGATAACTCTGCAGAGAGAAGTTCTTGTTGAATGATGCAACCCAAATTCAAAACTAAGGTTTCAGACACTAGCTACAGTGCTATTGCAACTATGCTGCCTTTGTAAATTTCAATTTGGACACCATCCAAACTATGCTGTCCTTCAACCCCACCCCCCTACATGCTGCTCTAAATAAGATAGATCATCTGTCTGTCTTATTTTTTAATGTAGGTTCATAATAAATTCCAGAGTAGCTTTTTTTTCTCCCCTGAAATTGTAGACATATAAGTTTCAGGGTTTTTGAAGTGGATTTTGCTGTTTGCCCCCTTTGGTTTAGAAATGTCATGCTGGAAGGGTTTCAGACACAGAAAATATCCTAGTGTGAAATGGTTAATAGTGGTTTTAAGTAATCATTACTCATTATAATCCCAAGTGGCTTTTGTGGGCATCTGGTAGTCATTAAGAGGATTAAATTTATCAGACAAGTCATTTTGCTTAATTAGGTGGCTAACTGGCAAGGCCATCTTACTGAACAGCTTTAAAAATCATCCCTAGTAGCCTCAAAAATACCTTGTGTGGACAGGCTAAGCTGTTGAGCCAATCTCTCTCTCTCATACCAGGGACCACCAAAAGTCTCATTACAGACCCCAAGAAGAGCAAGTTATATGACTAGGACTATGGAGATCTCTTCAAACAATCAAGGCAGATTTTCTAAAATAAAGCCAATAGACCTTCTGGATGAGAAAATAACAAAGCAATTCTACTTGGAAAGTTTATGTTTTGGGTTCCTTCTTCTGGTTGAGACGGCTAAATGACAGAGTGGACAAGTTCTGGACTTAGGAAGACCTGACTATGAATCCTGCCTCAGACACATATGAAATGTGAAATTCTGGCCACTCACTTAGTTTCTCTGTCCCTCAGTTTCCTCATCTATAAAATGAAGGGCCTCTAAGATCCCATTTAGTTGTAAATACATGATTGAATATTAGTGAACCTCCTTTAAGATTTCTCAATGCCTCATGCTCATAATAGGCTCATCCCACCTCAAATGTAGGACCTAAAATGGACTATTAATCAAAGACTTTTGAAAGGCAAGACCTTCAGAAGAAACATGTTATAGTGAATGACTCAGAAATCTCAAATTCTCAGGATATGAACTGTATCCTTGGAGGGAAATAAATAACCCTCAAAGACTGAAATTCAGCATTTGAATTATGCCACCATGATTGGGTCTATTCTATGACACTGCAGATCTGACACTCAGTTGTTAGTTCATCTTTTTTCATAATACAGAAGAGCAAAAGATAGAATTTGAATAGCTCATCGGAAAGCAAAATATATCATCAAAGTCTATTTTTTAAAAGTCTAGAATTCTTGTAAATGAGCTAGGTAAATGGAGGGCGGACTAGGGAGGTAGAAAAGGAAGAGGAATTCTAGTTTTGACCTGATATTCTACCTGCAACACTTTCTGTACACTTACATACTATAATAGGCCCTTCTCTTCTTGTAATGTCCTTTTGCCTTTTCCTTTGACTGAATGAACAATTCAAGCCTTTGAATACAAACATCTCCCAAGAATCCTTTGGATGCCGTACAGAGTTCACAGGTCTAACAACTCTATCAGAAGAGGAACAGCAATAATTGGCTCCCATGAGCCCTGGCTCCAAGCAGTAAAGAACTGATTGAGCAGTGTGGCCAGGGCAACCAGGCGAGGGTGCACCAATAAGCAAGGAGCATCCAGAGGAAAAAGAAAGAGGAGCCACCCCAGGGATCCCACACACACATGTGCACACAGGCACAAACACGATCCCAACTAGGAAGGGGAAATCCCAGGAGGCATTTCTCCAAGCCGCCAAAGTTCGTATGAAGTTAAGGGAAGTTATCCTACCTGGTGACTTAGAAAGAACCCTGGACAAACTACCTTAAAAATCAAACTAACTAGTGAACAAAATTTTCTTTATGTTAAACAACTCATTAACAAATCCACAGTTTATATGACAGTGGGCTATGCATTTTGAGGGTAGAAATCACATTTTTGCTTTTTTTTTTTCATTGATACATGATGGGTGGTCCTTTAACCATATCAACTAGTGACATTTCTTTCCCAGATATCACTTATGCCCCAAGGTGACAAACCTGTGCATGGCTTGAACATGTAATGTTCTGCTGCTTAAACCCTGGGAAAAGGGGAAAAGTTTGCTAATTATGCCAAAAATTAATTACCCGATGAGAGAATAGAAATTATGGCAGGTTGGTAATACTACAGGAGTAAGTTTGGCACACTGTATGCTTATGAATAAGTCATTTGACATGTCTCTGAATCTCTCACCATGAAAGTGTCCCCCTGAGAGCCATTGGTCATGTATCAGCTCAGTCCTGAACATGTTGTTATTCATTTGTTTTTAATACCTTCTATGTTTGACCCATATTTACTAAACGAGGAAACTGTTGAATTGATCTCCCTGGATTACTGTGGATATATGTTTTCCTCTGTTTGAGAGGGGTATGTTTGTTGTTGTTGTTTGACTCAGACATGATTTTATCTGCAAAACTATTTGTGCCTTTATGAGAACATTACTGCTTAGATTGTTTTTTTGTTTTGTTTTTGTTTTTTTGACGATTGAAATAAGCAACAACAGACACTAGGTAGCTGCTATTGCCTACCAACATCCTAAACATGTGAAAGCAATTCACCACCTCAGGTTCTTTACCTGTAAAATGAGCCGGAGAAGGAAATGGCCAACCACTTCAGTGTCTTTTCAAAGAAAACTCCAAATTGGACACATGAAGAGTCAAACATGATTGAAAACACCTGAATCGAACTGCGATGAGCTCTTTGAGTTCAGGAGTCTATTTAAGTCACTTCTATCATGTTTAGCATGGTACCACGTCCAAGCTTAACTTTCCTCTTCCAAGAAACCTTTCATGATGATATGAATGGAGATTCAGCTAATTAAGACATAAACATAGGGAGGCATTACAGTATAATAGAAAGAGTGCCCAATAAGGAGTCATGAGACGTGAAGTTTCTATTCTGCTATAAAATCTCTGTGTGGCATCTTCACCCCTAGTTCCTTAAATGTGAGAATGAGGGGGTAGATCAGATGATGTCTAAGGTCCATTCTAGTCCTAGAGTTCAATGATATTGTGAATAAGTAAAAGTACCTCTGAACTTTCATATTAAAAAAATCAATTTAAAAAAACCCCAAACAAACAAACAAAAATGTGTCTATGACTGGTTCCCTAACCAAATGGAAAGTTATCACAGAATTCTCTAGAGAAGGTTGCTGGGATCAAAAGAAAAATGGAGTAGAAAAATTTCCCAAGACACTAGAAAAAAGTGGTTCTGGAAACAGACACCAATAAGGAGGTTTGGTTTTTCTTTTTTCTTTTTCTTTTTTTTTTTAAATTAATTAATTTATTTATTTGGAGGTTTGGTTTTTCATAGTATCACAGATCTCAAATACAAAGTGACCTTTTCTAGTACAATATCCACATTTCCCAGATTGGGAAAATGAGGCCCAGAAAAATGAAGTGACTTTCCAAGGTCACAGAGGTAGTGAATGGCAGAACTGAGGTTCAAACTCATTCCCTGACATTCTAAGTTGCATACTCTATATGCTCATTCAGCCAGGCCTTGGTACATGGCTTATACAATGTACTAGAAAGAGTGGTAGAACAGGAGTCAGACCACATGAGTTAGAATCTCAACCCTGTTCCTCTAAGTCCCAGGGACTCTCAGGTGCCTTATCTAAGAAAGTTAGAGTTGAGTTAGATAATCTCTAAGGTTTCTTCCAGTTCTGAAACAAATTACTCTAAGTAAGAACCATTCAGGCAAAAAAACTAAAGCTTTGAATTTTAGGGTCAGTAATGAAGGGGTGATTTTGGAAATCAATGTGAAGAAAAAAACACAAGACTGAATCATAGCTGGTATATGAAAAAAGAAAAGGACAATGAGAAATCTGAGTTTCCACGATTGGGAATTGAGCGACATAATGTTCCTTCCCACTATAAAAGGGAAGATGGCTATGGAAGAGGGTCATTATGGTAAAAGAAAATATTCTGCCTTTAGGACCACATGTAATTTGAAACAGTGATCCCTTTTTTTCATAACACATTTTATTCTTGGTCCTATTTGTAGTAATTGGGTGTCTTCGGGGAAAACCAGCATGTATCTTTGTTGATTATGTCATTGGTCCCTAAAGACACACAAAGCTAGAACTACAACAATTACTGGCCACAAAATGTCAATCTCCTTATACCTTATCTGTTTAGCTATCACTTCCTGTTCATTTGGACACAGCAAGAAAGGTAAATTTACTCTTTCAAACCATAAATGCCCTATCAGACAATCTGCCCCTTACCATGTCAATAAATGACACTTAAGGAGGATAAATATGTAGGAGTGTGTGTGTGTGTGTGTGTGTGTGTGTGCGCGCGCACTTGTATTCATAGTCAATAATCAATAAACATTTGTTAAAAGCCTACTACTATGTGCCAAGAAATGTGCTAACTGGTGGCAATACAAATAAAAAAAAAAGAAAGAAAGAAAAACAGTTCCTGACCTCAAGGAACTTACAATCTAATGTAGAAAGACAAGACACAAAAGGAGGGGGGCACTAGAGATTACCCAGCAAGGGGGTAGCATATTGCTAGAGTTGAAACCAAGTACAGTAGCTAATGAAAAGTAACCTAGGAAGTTCTGAGCTCTCTATAAAGGAAGGTTTTGGAAGTCGTTTATTGCTCTGCCCTCCAGCTCTCCAATTAGAGTAGAAAGCCAACTGAGTATGTTGAGAAGGTACAGAATATTCAAAGCTAGACTGACCAGTATGATGATAAGATTTCATGTGGTGAGTTTATCTTAGAGAAGGTATAATGATCCTGGAACCAAAACCAAGAACAGCTGATAGAAAATTATGTGTGTGTATCTATGTGTGTGTTCTCATGTATATACATACACATATATCCATATCTTAATACATATGTGTATGCATATATATGCATACATTTTTAGTGGTTTTCAGTCATGTATAACTCTTTATAACAATATTTGAGGTTTTTCTGGCAAAGATACTAGAATGGTTTTTCATTTCCTTCTCCACTTTCCAGATGAGGAAACTGAGGCAAATAGAGTTAAGTGACTTGCCCAGTGTCACACATTTAGTAAGTATCTGAGGCTGGATTTGAATTCAGGTCTTCCTGAAACCAGACCTGGCACTGCAGCATACACACACACACACACACACACACACACACACACGCATACACACACATATACAATATGTGTGTATATCCACCTCGAATAAAGCTAGGGTAAAGGCTCAAAATACTAGATTTCATTGGTTGGAAACTCTCTTGGTTGATGCATTATGGCACTTTCTCATTAACTTACAATCTTAGTGAGCTACCCAGAGAATTAAGATATCTACCCAGTGTCTTGTAGCCAGTTTGTGTCACAGGTGGGACAAAAACTCTGGTCTTCCTTCCTTGAAGACTAGCTCTCTACCAAGCCATGCTGCCTTTGAATGCCAACTTTACTATAACAATATAATACTGCTTTTCCTCTAAGACAAAATTACACTTTTTTCTGGTAAGGGTAATTAATAGTGATTGTACCAATTTCTTTTCTATTTATTATGAGAGGTTCAGGGTTGTGGTCCCAAGAAGGAACACAGGTACTGTAAGTATCACAAGTCAGGCAATTTATTACTAATAGGTATGTAAATATGTGGATCTCCAACCTTTGGCCCCATGGGAAAGCACAGGTGATTGAGCCACAGACCTAAGGTTCAGATCCTTAGATTTCTCCCCTTATCTCTAATTGTTGTTGCTGGACAGAGTTACAAAGACTGAATGGGAGGGAGACATTAGGGGCCACATACAGCAGATGGCTTGAACTGCAATCCTCTTTCTCTCACCTTGTTGACTATGAGTATTGTGATTAGCAAAGTTTGGAAACCTTCCACAGGTAGATTAAATGAAACTTGCTAAACTGACGATGATTAGCAGAGCCTTCCATTCCTTGCCTAAACATAGCTTTCTAAACTAATACTGAGTACATAGGAAGTTTCTGATACATAGGTGAGTCAAAGAGGGGTGAAATATAGAGTCACTTCTGTCAGCTAGCTCCTGCCAAAAATCTAATCCTCACATTTTTGAGAGCAGAAAAATATGGCACAATGGAAAGATTGTGGGATGCATGAACTTGTCTTGCTTTTTTTTGTATAAAAACAATCTTACATATTTTATGTTATTCATGTAAAACCCTATTATGAGAAGGGATCCTTGGACCTCATCAGACTACCATGCCCCCATCCAAAAAAAGTCAAGAACACCTGACATAGGTTTATAGCCTTAGCCTCGTTAGATCCAAGCAGTCCAATAGAACAAGCATTTATTTATTAAGTGCCTACTTTGCACAAATGCTCTGCTAGGTAGAAAACTGGAGGCAAAGATGATGACTGAAAAAATGGTAGTGCTGCCAATGAGTCCTTTGAATACTGCCACTTGGTGTCTGGACCCAGGAACTCAGACTGATGGCCCATTGATTTGAAAAATGCCTTTCATTCTCTAGAGGTAGGAAAGGTTTTCTCCTCACCACACATGCTACTCTTGCTGGCCTTTGAGATGACAAATGAATTTAGAAGACTCAATCTAGGGGACATCTTGTGAAAGTGGCAAGTCAATGTCACTAGTTAGGTACTGAAATTGCGATGTATCAATGCCTATCTTCTTCCTTGGTATTTCTTATTAATAAAGCACCAAATAAGGAACAATTAAGTGATTTCATTGGCAAAGGCAAAAGTCTCCCTTTGTATTAATCAATGTAAATAGGCTTTTACTGGAAAATAGTAGGGATGCATTTCTAGAGCTAAGGATATAATGTTTCATCAGGGAATACCATGCACTCTTTAAAAAAAGTGTTAAATTAAAAAAATACAGAGACACGAGGTCTGGATGGAATGAATCTGAGCCCACAAATGTTTGAAGAAATACATGATTTGGGGGGGTTTTCCCCCCTCAATTTACTTTTTCCTCAAGCTCATTTGCATTCAGGCAGGTACAAACTCAGATCAAGCAAATTACCCAGGTTACAGGATTTATGCAACAAGAAGTAACTTAAAGTCAAACTCAACTTCTCCCTGCTTTCTATTTATTTTTCCCCCATGGTCTGAGACAATTTCCATTCAGCCAGAGTCGGACATAAATATTGACCAGTATAGAACTATCCCAAGGTTACTGCTTAGGTTGGCTGAACTTCAACTCAGTGTTACCTCATGTGCCCTTCTGAAAGCAGAGGTTAAATTGTCTCTTTTCATTTCTTAATTCCCTTTGCATCCTTCCCCTCACCAGATAATCTAATTTAAAAATTGATCAGATTGGATGGATCCCAGGCTCCCTAATTTTCCCTAGAATATGTCACATAATCTATTTTAAATATATACATCTGTACCCTATGTAAACCAAAGCCTCTGACCTAATTAGAGCCGTGCTTTTTTTGATATGCTTCTCTTCTGAAGATGAAACCAGAGATGCTGTGGTTTAAAGAAAGACACTTTTCATTGTCTAAAGGTGACCATATTTTTTCAGTGCTCTATCCCAACCCCCCATCCTGGAATAGTATCTCAATTTTCCCTCCCTCCTGAAATAAAGGAGAGAACACTGAGGCCTTACATTCTGCTCTGGTTTGCATTGTACTTCCATGTAGAAAGAGCCAGGATTGCCCTAGGAAAAATGCTGAGGCAAAGCAAAAAAAAAAAAAATGTACCTCATCTTCACCTTTCCAAGCTCAAGTTGACATTTTTTCACACTTTGCCTTTTCAGTACAATCTATGTCTTCTTCCTTTCCAAGGTCCCTTCTTCTACAGGACCCCCCCATCCAGGGATCATCGACCCACATGCGCTAAGGTAGAGGACCTTCTGTGAGTAAATCTCATTTAACTATGGTAGAAATCTAGTTAAGCAACAAAATTTAGTGGAAAGAGCATTGGGTTTGAAACGGGGGGGGGGGGCTGGTTTCACTTGCCAGCCCCGTTTGACCTTGAATATGTCAGTAACATCTTTGCACTTCAGTTTCCTCATTTTTAATATTAAAGGGCTAGCCATCCGACAGCTAATAATGGTTCTGTTACACTTAACATGGATTTTTAAATTTTCAGATCTACCTAAAGTGGTAAGTTGGCTTGAAAGTAGATGGTGAAGGGTAGGTTTGTTGACTTAAATAATGTTTTAAAACAAAAGGTGATTTAGATGAGGTCTGTGATGGCCATGGTCCACAAGAACTGATCCAATGCTAATTATATATTAATAAATGAGGAGATGACTGTTGGGTAAGTAACTTCTATGCAAAGGAAACTTCTTCCTGAATTGAAGGAAGTTATGATAGAGGGAGATGTAAATGGCATGCATTCAGGGATAGAGCAGCACAATAATTTCCTCCATCATTTGTTTTTAACCTGTAAGAGGAAGAATCAGAAAAGTAGGAAGCCTAGGGGGAAAAAACCCAGAAGCTTTCCTTGTTATAAATAAGACAGTACTCTTTAGGGAGAGGGAATAGCTAATTAGTAAGCACTAAGGAAGCCTTCGATGATTTTTAATTAATGCAGGAAGCCAGGTGAAGTGTCATGAGAGTTCTTAACATCCAACTACAGGTGGCTTGTTGAAAGGTTACGGACAGGTCAACAGCCATGAGTATTTTCAGTGAGGAACTGTGAGAAACATAAAGTTGTCTAAAAACTCAGAAGGAAATCTCAAGATTCAGTTAAGCAGCTATTGATAACAGTTGAGGTCAGTGGAAGAAGGTACTTAATGTCCACCTGTTCTTCCATTCATTCAGATATAAATATGAATATATGTTATATATATTTTATATTCAATATATAACCTCTATATATAAATATTTCCAAATGTATTCAACTTATTCAAGTACTCTTTATATGGTATCATTGTATCTTGATTTAGCTTTGTAAAACAAAAGGTAATAATTTAAAAGTGGGGATGGTATTTTAATAAAAGATTATGTTTTATGTATATTCTTTTTCAGGAAAAGCCATATTGAATTGCTTTATCATGGTGATAAAGGGACTCACGGATTTGAATGATATGGTAAACAGGTTCTATTGAACAGAAAAGTCTCCAAGTATAAGTCCAATAACAAATTATAAGTTTGCTGTCCTAGTTGAGTATAGAAAACCTTATTACCAGAAAATTGGCTGTGGGCAACCCATGAAATGAACAAGAATACAGAACAGGCCTCTGTCCTGTATAGTTCTTTTCCTTTTTTATGACAGGTATAAAATTGCACAAGAACAAAGAGTCCTAAAAATCCCATTGAACTTAGAAAACCAATAAATCATAATTTAACTGGAAGAAAGAAGGATGCTCATGGTTGGGGAGATTGCTGAATACATTTTGGTTTATGGATGTAAGGGGATAAGGTTGTACCATATGAAACAATAAAGTAAAGAATCCATAGTAACTTGGAAGAACTGTATAAATTAAATTTAGCAGAACAAAGTAAACAATCAATCACTTACTACCTGTTTGACCATAGGCAAGTCACCTAATGTCTTAATTTCCTCATCAGTTAAATAAGAAAGTTGAACTAGATGACTTCTAACTTTCCCTCCAAATCTAAATTTTAGGCCATTCAATCAAATAACAAACATTGATTGATTGATTGATTGATTACAGGGCAATTGATTGATTACAGGCTTAAGTGACTTGTCCAGGGTCACACAGCTAGTAAGTGTCAAGTGTCTGAGGAGGGATTTGAACTCAGATTCTCCTGAATCCAGGTCTGGTGCTTTATCTACTGTGCCACCCTAGCTGCCCCCAAATAACAAATATTTTTAATTTTTTATAACAAACATTTATTAATAATCTACCTCATAATTGGCACTGAACTAGGTACTAGGAAACCAAAGATAAAAAGTAACTATTTCTACCACAAAGAACTTATATCAAAGAAAATAAGATGTCCATATATAAGTAAATACAAAATATTAACCACATAGGAGTAAGGTAACTTAGGAGGGTTATAATTTGGAAAGTTTGCAAATGGCAGGGGAGAGGGAAGATCGAACATATTCTAATATTGGCAGGGGCATTTTATAGGAGCTGTTTTGGAAGCTAGAAATTCTATGAAGCTCAAGAGAAGATAGAGTTCAATTCAGGAATGGGAAAATCACCTCTGTGAAAGCAGGGGATTTGTTAGAGGTGAAAATCTGTCTATAGAGAACCTTGGGTGGACTACTCTAGATGGATGGATGGAGCACGAAGTGCATGAAGAATGAATAATGTGTGTACAAAGGTAGGTTAGGGAAGATGGTAAAGGGCTATAAATGTCCAATAGAGGATTTTGGAATTCATTCTAAAAAAGATAGGGAGCCATTGAAGCTTTATCAGAAGGGAAGTGACATGGTCAGACCTATGCTTTTAGGAATATCACTTTGAAGGTCCAGGAGAAACAATTATGCAAAGACAACAATGAAATAATTGAAAATGGAACTGAACAACATGATTCACAATGATATACACCCTCTCTCCTTTCAGAAAAGAAGTGGTAGAGTATGGGTGTAGAACAGGGCATATATTATTAGAATAGGTTTTTACCTTCATTTGTGCTACTACCATACTTCTTTGTTATAAGGGAGAGTTCTTTTAGCAAGGGGACAGGCTAAAAAAAGTCACTGAGAAATGACAGTTATGTTACAAAATGAAGAGCATCTATAAAATGTTTGGGGGAAGAGAAGGAAATAAACACTACATGCATAATGACCTGCTTTGTTAATAAGAAAGGCTAACCCTAGAAGCATATTATATCCAGGCCCCTTCCTGTACAAAGCTGACAAGGTGGTGGTTTTGACTAGGACCAGAGCTATATGAATCCTGGACTCTATCAGGGTCATTGTACATGGAGACACTAATAGTTTTAACATTCATAAAATGTTTTCCTTAATGAATACTTAAATCATATTACAGGGCTATGAGCTAATAAATACTTAAATATTTAATTACTACCTATAAAAGCAAGTTTCACAGTCAACACAGGACATGTAATTTGGTCAGTTACCCAGATAACAGAAACAAAAATAATCTACTTTTCCCACAATTATCTAGGTAATTAACAATTTTTGATACATCATGGCAGAGTGGATGGAGAGCTGGCCTCAAAGCAAAAAATCCCTGGGTTCATGACCAACCTCTGATACACACTGGCTATATGACCTTGGACAAATCACTTAATATCTCAGTTCTCTAGGCAGATCTTTAATTATGTTACAGAGAAGATGGTCAATTTGCATTGGTAGAGGGAGCTATCTTATATGAAACTTCCTGTACCATCAAACTTCCAGGTCCATTCCCTTTCCTTAATTAATGCTATTTGATTTGCCTGAAGGATCATATCAATTTTCTACATTTTGGTTTTTGGCTGAGAAAATATGTAGGCACATAATTTATAAAGTAGATGGAATAATATCTCTAAGGTATTGATATATTCTCACCTCACCTCTGAGATACTTCCTAATTATAACAACTGAATTAAAATAGCCATAGTGGGACAGCTAGGTGGCACAGTAGATAAAGCACCGGCCCTGGATTCAGGATGTCCTGAGTTCAAATCTGCCTTCAGACACTTGACACTTACTAGCTGTGTGACCCTAGACAAGTCACTTAACCTTCATTGCCCCTCAAAAAAAAACAAAAAATAAAATAGCCACAGTGAAAATTAATTAGAAAACTTGCCAATTCATTCCAACAACAGCCATGGCACATTGATCTGATACAGTGGTGGGATGCTAGGCTTGGACTCAGGAAGATTTGCATTCAAGCTCTGACTCTAGCACCTAAAATTTGTGCATCAATGGACAAGTCACAACATCTCTGAACTTCAGTTTCTTCATCTTAAAGTGGTAATACTAATACCTGCTATCTATCACAGCATTTGTGTGAGAAACATAATGAGATAATTCAAGCAAAGAGCTTTGTTAAGCTTAAAGCACTATATAAATGCCCATATGTGATTCCCACTGCTCAGTTTAGGATTTTAGGTGGAAGAGTAGCATGTATGAGAGTCAGTGGTAATGGGTTATAATACATGATACCCATACTAAAGAAATCATAGATCCATGAACATTCAATCAACAGATAAATATCTATGTAGTTCCTACTTTATGTCAAGCATTATGCTAGGCACTGAGGATTCAAAAAAAAGGAATAGCTCATTCCCTCAAAGACTTTATCTTGTATCAGGAAAACTACCTGTTTTATTGCTTTTTTTTTCTGTTAGGCATTCAATGCTTCATCACAATGGCAAGAATAATAATGGGAATTTGAGGCATGGTGGCTGGCTTCTGGAAAGAGAGATTTTGGGTAGAGAAGATGAATGACCACCCTGAAGACAATCACAAATTATTTATTGTTCTTCATCCTTTATTCTGGAAGAGAACCAATGTCATCAGGAGGGTGCAATTCACTTGCAAGTGAATTGAATTTAAGTGAGGCAGGGCTGTACAAAGTCATCAGCCTCACTCTCTCCTCCAGAGTAATCGATGTACAGTGGGGCAAGACATAGATCATGACTACTGGTGACGGCCCATCTGCTTGACTAAAAGATGAAGGTGGCTCTGGAGCCAACCTTGGGTGACCATTTGTACCAGGTTGCTTATCTTAATGCCATTGTTCTGGTTGCACATTCATGTTAACAGCATCAAGGAATACTCTAACAAATCTAAGTGAATTCTACTCCAAGTATAGGTAGATATGGAAAGTGAGAGTACTCTTTTTCTTTGAGGTTTCTTTTTATAGCTACCTAGAAAGATACCAAAGCAAGGGCAAATTTTGTTACGTGTTGTTTCCTCCTTTGCCTCTTGGCATTTATTTTAAAAGAAAAAGGAGCATGGTTAGAGAATTGTTAGTGCACAAAAGTATACTAACTGGAGGTCTTCCAGAGAGAAATTGGAAAAAAGGCCAGACATCTATCAGTATAAAGAGATTTAAGTGCAAAACTGCTGTGAAACCAGAGTAGGGACTGAATGCGCTTTAAAGCTGGCGCTCTATATTCTTATACTGCAATTCTAGGTTTCTCCAGCTTTTCCTCTGGAAATAATTTAGTCGAAGCTTCAAAACTATTGCTTAACTGAAGAATTCTATTACTTAGTTTTGAAGATGTTTTATGCAGCTTCATAACCCATTTTGAGATGTAATTTGTATTTGAAAGAGATTCAGAAAGTAAAGTGATAGTTCATTATTCTGTAATTAAATGTTTAAATATATCATTCACCAATAAATGATGGATTTTATCCTCCCCATCCCCTGTATTAGGCTATACACCAGATATTGTATACATTAATGAAACTGCTCTAAAGAATATGACATTGTTGGTAATGAACAAGGCAACTTCTGTCATTTAATATCCCTGCTATTTCAGTGGTTACCTTATTGCCTCCAGGATAACATAGAAGCTCCTTCACATCCAAAGGCCTTCCTGATATATCTCCCATCTAACCTTCCAGGTTTCTATAATGTGATTCTTCCTTACCCACTCTATCTTCTAGCCAAACCAACCCACTCAGCATTCTATTACCTGTCTCTTTCTGTATAGGCTGTCACTGATGTCTGGGGCAGCAAGGTGGCACAGTGGATAGAGCAATAGCCCTGAAGTTGGGAGAACCTGAGCTCAAATCTCACCTCATGCACTGTGAGACCCTGGTCAAGTCACTTAACCCCAATTGCCTTAAACATCCAGGGCCATCCATCTCCAGTTGTCCTGATATAGATATTGCCACTGGACCAAGATAGCTCTGGAGGAAAGCAGGGGGCTACTGACCCTCCACAGCCCTCCCTCACTTAATGTCCATTCAGTGCAAGTCACAACATTACCAGATGTGGTGGTCATCTTTGCTAAGAAGGGACAAACAACAACAACACATGTCTAAAGTGCACTATCTTTTTCACCTTTGCTTCTTAGAATCCTTATCTTCCTTCAAAGCTCAGTGCAGGTGATTTCTCCTATGAGAAGCCTTTCCTGATTCCACTACTTGTTAGTGCTCTCAAGTTCAAAGGGGTTTGAGCTAGCATAGGATAGTGAAACCTTTCAGCATTCTTCCTCTAACAACATTAAACAGGAAAAAGATAGGGAAGTCATCTCTACACTTCACTGGGGAGGACAAACTTCCCTTCCAATGTCAGCAACTGGGGCTCCCCAACTTAATGACAGATTCTGGCTACTACTTAAACCCTGCTCCAAAACCTGCTGCTCCCTTCACTTTTAGACACTTAAGGGTTGGGTTCTAACTCTAGGCCCTCTCAGGGAATAAATTTGGAGGCCTCTTCACCCTATAGGCTATCGCCAAATAAAGTACCAACTTTGGGATTCATCAAAGTATTTAAGAAAAATAAGGCCTTGACTCTAACAATTAAGAATCTAGATGCCAAGCCTCACAGAAACCCATTAAAGAACAAAATTACAGAGAAAACCAACCCAGCAATATCTTCTGGATGTGTTTCCTCCTTGGTCATCTTGAGATTTCAAGTTCTCTAGGTTCCAAGTTATCTGTTAGTTGTTGCAGCAAACAATCTTTTCTTAGTCCTCCCCTGTTTTGATACTGTCAATACAAATTTTGATACTGTTGATACAAATTTTGATACTGTTAACTACATTCTCCTCCTGGATGTTCTCTTTTCCATTGGCTTGACAAAGTTCTCTCTAGATTCTCATTTCCTTCCCTTTCCTTCTCAGTCTCCTTTTACTGCGTCCATCTGCTGCCATCTGTCCTTCATCATGAGTTGATGTTTTCCAGGGCTTTCTTCTCTTTCTTCAGTTCCTCACAGAGTGATCTCATCTGCTTACATAGGTTAAATTAGCATGTCTAGACAGATGACTCCCAATCACCTCTGAACAGTGCCTAGTACATAATAGGTGCTTAATAAATGCTTATTAGTGATGATGAGGAAAATGTTAGTCTCCTGAACTCCTGTTCTTCATTACTAACTGCTGGATAGTGCCAACAAGAAATTGGCATACAATTGGCATCTGAAAATCAACATATCCAAAATGGAACACATTATATTCCTCCCTAAACCTTCCCCTCTCTCAAACTCCCATGATCCTGGCAAGATAACTACAATTCTAGCTACTGAGGTTCACAATGTCAGAGTCGTCCTTGACTCTTCACTCTTCCGTACCCCACAAAGGCAAGTAGTTTAAAGTCTCATTGATTCTACCTCAACAATAACCCCCTTCTTTCCACTCACATAGTCAAGGACAAAGGTCAAGCCATCTCACCTACAATAATTCAATAACCTCCTAATTAAGGTAACTATCTGTAAACTCTCCCTTCTCTAATCCATCTTCAGTGGAGCAGCCAAGATAATTTCCCTAAGGAACAGTTCTGACCATATCACTCCCAAGTTCAAAAATCTCTATTGGCTCACTATTCTTTTTAGGATGAAATTCAAATGTCTAAGCCCAACTTTTCAAGCCTTTCACAATCATAATATCTTAGACTTAGAGCTAGAATAGACATTAAAGATATTCAAGTCTAACTCTAATCTTTTACTGAGGTCCTGCTTTACCTTTACACACTTACTTCATCATTCTTTTTTTTTTTTTTTACATATAAGGTATTTTATTTTTTCCATTACATGTAAAGATAAAAAAAAATATATGTGCTGCCGAAGCGAGCACCATCATTCTTCTTCACATATACTATGTCCTTTTTTATCCTCCTAAATATTACGTCATTCTGAACTTAATAAATAAAACAAGCTATGTTGTAAACCCTCTAACTAGTTCTTTTCATCTGTCATCTCTTTAATAATAATTGATGGATATGTATATATACATATATAAATAGATAGATATTTAGCACTTTAAGGTTTGCAAATTGCAAAAATATTTATAAGTGTTCTCTCATTTTCATCTCACAACAACTCCATTAGGTAAGTACAAAGAAATATTATTATGCCCAGTTTATACATGAGGATGCTGAGTTTCACAAAGGTTGTAACTTGCCCATTGTAACATAATTAATGTCCCAGCGACTCCAACACTTGATAGAATTTGAATGCAGGTTTTCCTGACTCCAAGTCTAACACTGTATGTATAATACTATACTGTATCAATTTCTAAACCTTCCCAAAGGATGTTTGAATGCCAGGAGTACATTGTCTCCTCATCTCATGTAGTGGAGATAAGCTAGTCAATTGTTATTGTTTATTCCATCTTCATTGATCATATGTTTATGTACTCCAACAATTAATGTCTTATGTAATATATGAATATAATATGTTATGTACTATATGATAATCTATTGGTAAAGATATGCATGTATATAAAAAGTTATGGTAATATTTAATTTAATGTAGTTAGTAATAGTTGAATATAATGTATCTAGTATAATTATGAATATAATGTACTTGCTTATATGCTAGAGGACATTAAATGTATGCTCTATATACATATATTATGGGGTACTTAATGGATATTATGTATACGGGACTATTATGTAATATTAAGGACTATATGTATACAGGACCATTATGTAATATTAAGGACTATATGTATACAGGACCATTATGTAATATTAAGGACTATATGTATACAGGACCATTATGTAATATTGAGGACTATATGTACAAAAGCACAATTGATTTTTTTTCCTATTTTGTTACTTGCAAAGGCTCATGTATGTTGGGAGGGTGACTAGAAATTTGTTGTTTCTCAGTCATTTCAATTGTACCTGACTTTTTATGACCTCATTTGGGGTTTTTATGGAAAAGACACTGGAGTGGCTTGCCATTTCCTTCTCTAGCTCATTTTACAGATGAGGAGACTGAGGTAAACAGGGTTAAGTAACTTGTGCAGGGTCACACAGCTAGTAGGTGTCTGAGGCCATATTTTAACTCAGGAAGATAAGTCTTCCTGAGTCTGGGTCCAGCACTCTATCCACTGTGCCACCTAGATGCCTCTATTACCATAATGTCAAAGCAAAAGGCATTAATGAAACAATAATAATCAACAATCAAGCATTTATTGAGAGCTTCCTATGGACCAGGCACTATGCTAGGTACTGGCAAAAAAATAGAAAAAAATCAAACAAAACATAATCCCAAGGACCTTCAATTATTTTGGACTAAAGAGAAGAAAGTCACATGGGAAAAGGAGGTACTTATGATCTTCATCATCCTGTCTGCCACTGGCATTGTAAAGATGCTTTCAGTGAGCCCTTCAGACAATGAATTTACATCATAATATGTTTATTTGACCACAAAAGCAGTTATTTTATTTACCTGTGTAATAGTCCCTAGAATATTAAATATAAAGGAGTAAAAACAGAATAGTGACTTGTCCTTGGGCCATTTCTATCTGAATTCCATCAAAAATATGAGAAGAATGAGAAAAAGATAATGATAATACCAACATCAATAATATTTTGTAGAATTGAATTTTTGAGTCTGGGTTAAAAAATATACACATAAAGCAATAAAACCATCCTCAAAAATTCACCTCTTGTTTAGTGTAGTTCTCCTTCTATAAATAGATCCTTTGCTGAATGTGAAAATACCTGCAATACACTTTGGCTCTTGGCCATTAGGCCACCAACTCAGCATGTATATTTTTTAGAATAACAAAATCAACCTGCTCATTCCCAGCTGGAGCCTGTGACCATCAAGGTTGAACCCAGAAGAGCTTTTACAACCAGTTGATAATTCTCTGAAAAAAGAGAGTTTTCTACTGGTAATGTCTAAAGGCCCTGGAGTATAGAAGCAGGCACCACAGTGATAAACATCTGACATTTTCATTTGCAAGTATTCATGTTTCATTTTAGATAATGTTTGCCCTATTTACTTCTTAGGCAGCAATGCATCAAATATCCTACAATGTAATCCTTCTCTCAGCACTTACCAATGAACTATGAAATAGTATTAAATAGAATTAATTAGAAGTTTTAATGAATCATGTCTGTCCTCATTTATTATACAATGTAATTTTCTAGGAGTGATTAATTATGAGTTACAGATGAGTGAATGGTTAATGTAGTTTGTTAACCTTACTAAGGAGCTACAGTATACAGTCAATCACTTTTCTGCTGTTTATTGGCACATGGTTATTTACCCACCATCAGTTTAAGTGAATGGAAAGGTTTTAGTGACTTTGCCATTTAGGTGCATAGTCAGCTAGTAATTTACTCACCTAGTTTTTGTCTGCCCTTATTTTAGCATTACCTGAGTTCAAAGACAGTTGGTGTGGGGGGTTGGGATGGTTGTGGATTTGTTGTTTCTGTTATTGGAGGAAAGGGAGGAGGATTCCATGCTACACTTTGGAGATTTCACACAGGGATAACATAAGTCTTTAAAAAAAAACAGAAGATATATATATATATATATATATATATATATATATATATATATATATATATATATATATATATATATATATATATATACCACTTGCAACACTTCCTACCTCAATAATATAATGCTGCCCTTTTCAATAAGACTTCATGAGTATAGGGTGACTTGTTTAAAATTAGTATCAATATATACTTTCTTTTAAGACTAGAAGACATTACAGCTAAAAGAATATAATGGAAAATTACTTCACATGAAAGGATTCACATGAAGAATAGAATGGGAAACTTAGATGAATTGATGAAAAGGGAAATAAGCAGAACCAGAAACAGTATAAGCAATGACAAAAACAATATGCTAGGCTCTACTGGGAAAGAACTACTACTACCAACACCACCAGCAAGAACAGCAAAGACAACAAATTTTACATTGACAAATTTTAAATTAAATGTTGAACAATTTTAATGTTCAAGCTTTCCCTGGAAAAACAGAGAAGAAAATGAATTTCCCTACCTTTTCATTAGTGGGTGATTGTGTCAATGGAATATTACATTATCAGACTCGGTTGATATGTTGGTTAGTTTTACTAAACTTTTTTTTTTCTTGATTTTTTGGTCTTTCAAGCAATGGATTCCTGGGGAACATAATGAAGAGGGACATATTTGAGGAATATAGCTTTTATTTTTTTAAATCTCATTTTAAAATAATATAGAAATTATCTTCCAGTTACCAATAAGACATGGGTATTTGGTTAAATTCTGGTTAAATTCAATTCAATTTAATAATTCAACAAACATTTATGTTTTCAGTGCTTGGGATACAAAGACAAAAGTTGCAGAATAGTTGTTTATTCATGATCACAAAGAGTTTCTTTATGAGGAGTTTGCTTCTCCCAAGAATACCTAGGTCTGGACTCAGCCTCTCTTTCCCCTCCTTTCTACAATGGAGATATAGAGCTAGTAGGGTAAATCCAGAAAGCAAACTCTTCCAGGAAGTGGCACTTTGACTGAACCCTGACAGAAGGGAACAAGGGATAGCTAGAGGCAGAAGTCAGGAAGGGGAACATTCTGGCAGAAGAAGGATCTCTGAATATATGAATGTCTCTGTAAGAGACAAAATACTATGACTTCACTTAGGCAGAAATCCCATAGTGATATAACAGCAACACACAAACTCAGGCTAGAACACCTGGATTATTCCTCTCCTCTCCTCTCTTCTCTTTTCCTTTCCTTTCTTCTTCTTTTCACTAGGCCATTTTATTGAGGATGAACCATTGGATTCTTTGCATTATTCAACATGTACACTAGTATTTTCTGATTTCAAGTTAGCACAGTTGGACAGGTCCCTGCTGGTCTGACGAACAATAATGGAGAAAGTATCTATCACACACAGGGTACTTCCCTAATCCAACTCTACATAGAACTTCTAACTCTATAGAACTTTAGGATACCACGGCCTGAGTAGGATGCCTTGGAAAGTCAGTTTCCATCTATCATCCCAAGAAAAAGGAGAAGGGAGGAAAAGATCATCTTGAAAGTCTAGAAGTATAAGCTAAAATAACAAAAGAGGCTGATAGACTTCAGTCCAACAGTGTTGGTGGTGCCAGCATGGTGGACAAGCAATGTCAAAATAGAGCTAGGAATCACTGATTGTGATTTCATGATAGACTCAAAAAGACTGTGATGGATTCAAAAAGGAAGTCCAAAAGAAATGACCATAACATCTGAAATCATCATATACCTAAAAAGAGTAGACCATAAATGAAGTGTTCACTGCAAAGTTGTGAGTTGGATCTGCTCAACGAATTTGTAATAAAGAGTCATGAATTCCTGGAGTGAGTATATGTGATAATGTATAACTTTTTATGAAAATTTGAATGTGTACTTGATATGCTAAGTAAAACAATAGGGAATCACAGAATCTTCAAGAACCTCTATATGATCACAGCATGTTAGCAGTGGGATGGACTTTAAAGGTCATCTATATATCATAAATATGGGGAAATCAATCCCTAGAAACACTGATTTACTCAATCACAAAAGAAATAAGCAGCAGATCCAAAATTTGAACCCAGACCTTCTCTTACTCTAAATGCATTATAATACATGCTTCAACATACTACAGTGATTTACTCAAAATCACATTAGTAACATTAGTAATGAACTGGTGTCAGTCTGTTAAATTTAATTGCAGTTTTTGCACCTACAAGACTGAAAGGCAGCATGTCAGTGGAGAAAGAGCCAGCCTTAGAGTGAGGAAGATCTTACTTAAGTGTTTCCTCTGACACATCCTGGCTGGGTAATGCTGGATATGCAATTTAATCTCCCAGTGACCAAGGTAATTCTGTAAGGCTAAATTATAAAGCAGTTGCTGATCTCAATTAATAGAGGGAGTTTCTTTACTTATAGATCTATCTACCAATGAAACCACAGGTCCAATCCCCCTTACCCCCCAAAATAAATAGACAATATGAGTATTAATTCTTTAAACTGAGAATTTTCATCATTTTTTAACAAGAGATTAGGATATTTGAGTCTAAAAGCCCTCTGTTTCTGTTCTGGATGAACTTCTTTAAACAAGGTATACATTTACTATAGATCTGTGTTGTGAGCTTTTATCTGTAATTGATTTATGAAGGAGTAACTGGTATAAGAAGGCCTTTATGATAAAATATTCCCATTTTTTGCCCACAAATGCAACATTCTCCCCCAACTAGACTTCTCTTCAGTGTATATATTATTCTTCTCCAGTACTAGATATAATAAAAATGCAAGAAATTGTCCCTAAGAAAGGCAATTCAGCACAAATGAACTGGTTTATTTTTATTCTGAGCTGAAAGACTCTTTTCTTCTTTTTGCCTGGCCATATATAAAATCAGAAAGAAAGCAGGTGAACCAGCCACTGCAAAAAAATTTGGAAAGGGGTGAGTGATAAGGATGTGTGCCTGTATTCTTTCCTTTCCTCTTCTCTCAAATTCACTGATGCTCAGGAGGAAAAAAAAAAGCCCTTAAAAGTGCTATATTGGTACTCGTGCCCAATCCATAGCGACCCTCTCTCATTCCTTCTTCTAAAATATTCAAGGAAACAAAAAAATCCTTTAAAAATGTTCTTTTTATGCTCATTCAACTGTCCTACTAGGTTTCTCTGATGCTCACTTCTTGGCTCCCACATAAATGATAAACACACACAAACACACACACACACACACACACACACATCTCACTCAGAACAATATCATAATGCCCTAATTGCATAGAGAGTTCCACATGACCAATACCCCTACTCTAAGGGCCCCACCAAAGGCACTTAAAGCAGTTTGAAATTGAGACCTATAATGAGATAATTTTCAAAAGCTTTCTGGCTCTCTCCTCCAGTCCAGTGCCACAAGATTGTATAAGGAGATAGAGGTAAAAATGCAGAGGTTTTACTATTCAGAAGCAAGCTTTGGAATTTCTTTCTATACATAATGGGTGTGACTGTGAGCACGCACATATGCATACATACAGACATAGTATTAAGAAGGAATAAGGAAGCCAATTGTTTAGATACAATGTCTTTTATACATCTTTGGTAAACCTCTGATAACACTATCACATCTGCCATTGCAAGGTGGTACCTAGGTTTTGATTAACTCTTTTTTAAAGTATAAAGTGATTTTTTAAAAAATTATGCCAGTAGCAAATTTACATGTATATTGGATTTTAGATCTCTGGCTTCTTTAACTTTTTTTTTATCAATAGCTACCAAAACGTCCCTACACAAACCTTTTTGCTCCTACCAAACTGATCAGTCTCCTGACTTGGCTGGTAGATAAATATCCACCTAGGTTGAGGTTGATGAGATCAAATGATCCCATTCTATGTCAAATGGTGAACTTCAAACAAGAAAAGACATCTTAAGAAAGTGGCCCTAAACTTTTATTGACAATAAATATTTTTTATTTAAAGTTTTGAGTTCAAAATTCCATCTCTCCTCTCCCTCCTCTTCCCCCTCTGTATGGCAGTATGCAATAAGATGTACATTATATGTGTGCAATTATGTAAAACATTACCATATTCATCATTTTGTACAATAAAACTCACATAAAAGAAAAAAAAAGATGGGGCAGCCAGGTGGCACAGTGGATAGAGGACTGGCTCTGAAGTCAGAAGGACCTGAGTTCAAATCCAGCCTTAGACACCCCCCCCAATAAAAGAAACTTTAAACAAACAAACAAAAAAGGTGAAATAAATAATGTGAAAAATATTATGCTTCAGTCTGTGGTCAATCAATACCAGTTTGAAGATGGCAGAGTGAAGCCAGGAGACTGTCTGAGCTCTGCCAAATTTCCCTCAGAAACAATATTAAATTAGTCCTCTCAACATGTTCTGGAGCTGCAAAACCTACAAAAAGGTGGAGTGAAACAATCTTCCAGTTTAGGATAGCCTAGAAGGTCTTCAGGAAAGGTCTATCTCAACTGGGTAAAAGGAGAGCACAACTAAGTGCTGACCCATGTCTTGGCAAGCCAGCAAAGGCTCTTAGCCATGGCATAGATCAGCAGCTGAGGACCTTGGTCCTAGTTCAGCAAGGTAGTAGCACACCAGGGTAGTTGTGAGGCCTTCAGCCCCAATGTAGAATACAATCTGCCAACTAGAGTACCTGATACCCAACAGGCCCAAATAGGCTGGGCCACTCCAAGGCAGTGAACAAGCAGCCAAGGACTCAGAGCAAAAGGCCAGTGACTGGGCTCCTATTACTACTGTAATAGGGAAGATCAAAGCAAACTCAGAGGAGGAAAGGAATGTCAAAACACCTACTTGTGAATCCTTAAAGGGGAAGAGGAATTGGTCTCAAGACCAAAAAGCCCTCTTGGAAAAGCTCAAAAATGATTGTGTAAAGCAAATAGGAGAGATAGAAGAAAAATTGGGAAAAGAAATGAAAGTTATGAAAGAGAAAGTCAAAAAAGGAGAAAAATGCCTTAAAAATACATTGGACAAATGGGAAAGGAGGTACAAAAGTTGTCTGGGGAAAAAATTCCTTAAGAATCAGAATTGGGGCCCTAGGAAAATGCCTGGAGCAGCAAAACTCACAGAAGAATGTGCTGAAATCATCTTCTAACCAAGAATGGCTTGGAAGGTCAGAAGGAGGGAGCTGCTGTGCTAATACAGGAATTGAGCCCAACCTCACAGTCTCCCTGACACAGATCCAGTCCCAGGAAGGCCTCACCAGAGAAGGAGACCCCCAGAGCCTCTGAATCAGCTGAAGCACCAAAGTTGTCTGGAACTAAGCTCACAGTCTGGTGAGTGGGCTGAGCCCTGGGCAGGGGGGAGGCTACAGGGGTCGATGTTGGTGCTGAGGCAGAACGTGGATTTTTCACCTCTGATGAGAACCAGGAGGTAAGCTCAAGTAGCAGTGGCCGAGGTGGGGGAGGGGCACAGGCTCATCAGAGCTAACAACCACAACACACAAAGCTGATTGATTAGCAAGTTGGTCTAGGGTCATCTATAGACCAGGAAACAGGCCAGGCAAGTGAAGAACCTGATTCTCCTTAAATCATACCACCTGGGACTTCTTAAACTTGGGATATTGCAGCCTGGAAACAGTGCCCCAATTTAAGGAGTTAAAAGTCAAGTAAAAGAAAGGAAAGATAAGCAGATAGAGAAAGGTGAGGACCATAGAAAGTTTCTTCAGTAACAAGGCAGACCCAGGGGCATCCTCAGAGGAAGATGTCAACATCAAGGCCCCTATATCTAAAGCTTCCAAGAAAAATACAAATTGGTCTCAGGCCATAGAGATGCTCAAAAAGGACTTTGAAAATAAAGTTAGAGAGGTAGAGGAAAAAATGGAAAGAGAAATGAGAGGGATGCAGGAAAGACATGAGAAAAAAGTCAACACCTTGAAAAGTCAAATTGGCCAAATGGAAAAGGAGGTACAAAAGCTCTCTCATGAAAATAATTGCCTAAGAATGAGGATTGAGCAAATGGAAGCCAGTGACTTTATGAGAAACCAAGACACAATAAAGCAAATCCAAATGAATACAAAAATAGAGGGCAATGTGAAATATCTTCTGGGAAAAAGTGCTAACCTGGAAAATAGGTCCAGGAGAGATAATTTGAAAATTATTGGTCTACAGGAAAACCATGATCAAGGAAAGAGCTTAGACTTCATCTTCCAAAATATTCTCAGGGAAAACTGCCCAGAAATTCTAGAAAAAGAAGGTAAAATAGAAATTGAAAGAATCCACTGATCACCTCCAGAAAGAGATCCCAAAAGGAAAACTCCTAGGAATATTATAGCCAAATTGCAGAGCTCTCAGGTCAAGGAGAAAATATTGCAAGCTGCCAAAAAGAAAGAATTCAAGTACTGTGGAGCCCCAGTCAGGATAGCACAAGATCTAGCAGCTTCTACATTAAAGGACCAGAGGGCATGGAATATGATATTCCAGAGGGCAAAGGAAATAGGATTACAACCAAGAATCACCTACCCAACAAAATTCAGCATAATCTTTCAGTGGAAAAAATGGAACTTTAATGAAAAAAGAAGACTTTCAGATATTTGTGATGAAAAGACCTGAACTGAATGGCAAATTTGACTTTCAAATACAAGACCCTAGAGAACCATAAAAAAATTGGAGCTGGGGGACATACCTGGGGTTGTACAGTGGGCAACTGTCTTGTGTCTGAGGCCAGATTTTGGCTGGGATCCCCCTGTGTCCAGGGGTGATGCTTTGTCCCCTGTGTCACCTAGCTAAGTGATGACATCTTATGGGTTAAATTGAGGGGTGAGGGGAATTCACTGGGGGAGGATGAAGAGCAGAGGTGAAATCCTACATGAAAGAAACTGGAAAAGGCTTATGGAGTGGGGGAAGAGATGGGAGAGAAGCAGGGCAGTAAATGAATTTTACACTCATCAGACAAGGCTCAAAGACCTTAAACTCATCAGAGCTGCCTCAAGGAGGGACTAACACACACACACACACACACACACACACACACACACACACACACACACACACACACACACACACACCCCTGGTGGACTAATCTATTTAATCTGGGCAGTAAATGAGCCTAACACTCATCAGAATTGGCTCAAAGACCTCAATCTCATTAGAATTGGCTCAAGGAGGGAATAATGTACACACTCAATTGGGTGGAGTAATCTCTCTAACCCTGCAGGAAAATAGGAGGGGAAGGGGATAAAGAAAGAGGGGCAAAAGAAGGAAGGGCAGAGTGAGGGAGGGGACAGAAAAAAGCAAATCTCTTTTGAAGAGTGATAGGATGAATGAAGATGGATAACAGAATAAATATCATAGGGAAGGGAAACAGTTAACAATAGTAATCATGAAAAAGAGAAAAGGGGGAAAATTGTACAAAAAAATATTTATAGCAACTCTTTGTGGAGGCTAAGAATTGAGAATCAAGGGAATGTCCATCAATTGAGGAATGATGGGAAAAGCTGTGCTATATGACTGTAGTGGAATGGTCTTGTGCTACAGGAAATGACAAACAGGATGATCCCAGAAAAACCTTGAAAGACTAACGAACATCGATGTATAGTGAAATGAGCAGAGCTGGGAGGACATTGTGCATAGTGACAGCAGTATTGTTCAATGAGCAATTGTGAATGACTAAACCACTCTCAGCAGTGCAATGATCCAAGACAATCCCAAGGAACTAATGAGGAAGCTTACTATACACCCCTATAGAAATAACTGATAAAAAGAACACTTGTGGATTATACATATATAACCTGGTTGTGATCTTGTGGAGGGGGGAGGGAGAAAAATTTGGAACTCTAAATCTTATGAAAATGAATGTTGAAAACTACCCTTACATATAATTGGAAAATAAAATAAATGTTTGCTGCTGGGAAAAAAAAAGAATTAGAATTGGGCAGATGGAAGCTAGTGACTCAATGATAGAATAGACAGAAATAAAACAGAATCAAAAGATTATAAATTTAGAAGAAAAATGTAAAATATAACTTCAGAAAAATAAGAGACCTGGAAAATAGATCCAAGAGGGACAATTTAAGAATAATTGTACTACCTGAAGACCATGATCATAAAAAGAGCCTGGACAGCATATTTCATGATATCATCAAGGAGAACTAACTCAATGTATTAGAAGCAGAGGAAAACAATAGTTATTGAAAGAATATACCAGACACCTCCTGAAACAGACCCCAAAGGAAAATTTCAAGGAATATTGTAGCCAAATTCCAGAATTATCATAGACAAGAGAAATTACTTCAAGCAGCCAGAAAGAAACAATTAAAATATCAAGGAACAACAACCAGCATCATACAGGACCTGGCAGCTTCAACACTAAAGGATTGGAGGGTGTGGAATATGATATTCAGGAGGGCAAAGGAACTTGGCTTACAATCAAGGATGTACTACTGGGGTAGCTAGATGGCACAGTGGATGGAGTGCCAGGCCTGGAGTCAGGAGGACCTGAGTTCACATCCGGCCTCAGACACTTGACACTTAACTAGCTGTGTGACCCTGGGCAAGTCACTTAACTCCAACTACCTCACCAAAAATAATGTACTACCCAGGAAAATTAAACTTAATCTTTCAGGAGAAAATAGGATACATTAAAACTTTCCTAATGAAAAGCCCAGAACTGAAAAGAAAATTCAATCTATAAACACAAGACTCAAGAAAATCATGGAAAGGTAAAATGGGGAAAAACAATAAGGTTAAAATGTTTACATCCCTATACTGTATCTTTATTGGGACAGATATGAGTACACATAGAGGGTGCGGGTATAAGTTGATTCTGATGTGAATATATTAAAAAAAAACTTAAGGGGTGATGAAAGGATTATATTGGAAGAAGAAGGGAAGGCAGAATAGGGTTAATCATATAAAGAGGCACAGAAGACCTGTTAAAAGAGAGGGAAAGAAGGGAGGGGTATGCACTATTTCAACATTACTCACATCTGATTGGGCTCAAAGAGAGAATAACATATACATTTAGTTGGTTTATCTTACCCTATAGGGAAAGGTAAAATAAAAGGATGGAGTGCTGATAGAAGGAAAAGTAAAACCAGGCAACAAAGGGGAAAGAAAAAGGAAGGTGGGGCTGTTAGAAGGGAGAGCAAAACTAGAAGACAAAAGGGAAGTGAGGCTGATAGAAAGCATAACAGATTGAGTGAGGTGGTGGTCAGAAACAAAACTCTGCTGAGAAGGGGTAAAAGGAAAGAGAAAAGTATAAATCAAAGGGGGAAATAGAATGCAGAGGGATATATAGTAATCATAACTATGCATGTGAATGGCATCTTCTATAAAACAGAAGCAGATAACAGAGTAGATTAAAAAATAGAATCCTGGAAGCAAAACCCACAAAATAATATGTTGAGATTAGGGGAAGAGACACCCAGAGCCTCTGAATCAGCTACAGCTACAGTGTTTTCTAAAACTAAATTCACAGTCTGGTGAGAGGGCTGAGTCATTGGCCGAGGGAGATTACAGTGGTCTCTGCTGAAAATGAGGTGGAACTTGGCTTTTTCACCCCTGCTGGGAACCAGGAAGTAGGCTTGAATAGCAGTAGCCCAGGTGTGGGAGGGGAGCAGGCTTGTTGGAGCTGACAACCACAGCACACAAAGTTTTGCTCTTTGGTTAATTAGCAAGCTGGCCTGGGGTTATCTATGGACCAGGGAACAGGCCAGGCAAGTGAAGAACCTGCCCCTTCTTAAATCCTACCACCTGGGACCCCCTGAAGCTTGGGACAGTGCAGCCTGGAAGCAAATCTCCACTTTAAGGAGCTAAAAGTCAAATAAAAGACAGGCAAGATGAGCAGACAGAGAAAGGAGAAAACCATAGAAAGTTTCTTTAGTAACAAGGAAGATTGAGGTACACCCTCAGAAGAGGATAGCAACATCAGGGCTCCTACATCTAAGGCTTCCAAGAAAAATATGAATCGGTCTTGGGCCATCGAGGCTCTCAAAAAGGACTTTGAAGATAAAGTAAGAGAGGTAGAGGAAAAATGAGTGATGCAGGAAAGTCATGAAAAAAAAGTCAACAACTTGAAAAGCCAAATGGAAAAGCTCTCTGAAGAAAATAATTGCCCAAGAATTAGGATTGAAGAAATGGAAGCAAGTGACTTTATGAGAAATCAAGACACCATAAAGTAAAACCAATTAAAAAAAACATAAATAGAGGGAAATGTGAAATAGCTCCTTGAAAAAAAAACAGCTGACCTGGAAAATAGATCCAGTAGAGATAATTTGAAAATTATTGGAATACCTGAAAACCATGATCAAGGAAAGAGCTTAGACACCATCTTCCAGGAAATTGTCAGGGAAAATTTCCCTGATATTCTGGAAGCAGAAGGTACAATAGAAATTGAAAGAATCCACCAATCAACTCCTGAAAGAGATCCCAAAAGGAAAACTCCCAGGAATATTATAGCCAAATTCAAGAGCTCCCAGGTCAAGGAGGAAATATTGTAAGCTCCCAAAAAAGAAACAATTCAAATATTGTGGAGCTACAGACAGGATAGCACAAGATCTATCAGCTTCTACATGAAAGGATTGCAGGGTATGGAATATGAAATTCTGGAGGGCAAAGGAATTGCGATTACAACCAAGAATCACATACACAGCAAAACTTATTATAAACTTTCAGAAGAAAAAATGGGACTTCAATGAGAAAGAGGACTTTCTTATTCATGATGAAAAGACCTGAACTCAGTAGAAAATTTGACTCTCCAATACAAGATCCTAGAGAAGCATAAAAAGGTAAACAGGCAAAAGAAATTAGGAGGGATGTTAAAAGGTTAAACTGTTTATATCCCTACATGGGAAGATGATATGCCTAAGTCATAAGAACTTTCTCAGTATTAGGGCAGGTGATAGAAATAGATTTAGACATAGGGCACAGGGGAGAATTGATTATGACAGGATGATAGCTACAAAATATTTTTTGTAGGGGTTGTTGGTGTTGGGTGACATGCCTGGGGTCAGGCAGTAGGTGAGTGCCTTGTGTCTGAGGCCAGATTTGGGCTCAGGTCCTCCTGGGTCCAGGGTGGGTGCTTTGTCCACTGTGTCACCTATCTGCCCCATGATGACGTCTTTAGGGTAAAATTGAGGGATGAGAGGAATGCACTGGAGGAGGGGTAAGGGGAGAGGTAGAGTGAAGTGAAATTCTACATGAAAGAAACAGGAAAGGGCTTATGGAGTGGAGGGGGGGGATAGGGGAGGAACATGGCAGTAAATGAACCTTACACACATCAGAGTATTGTAATGATTGGAATGACGCCACCTACTGGAGACTTGCTGTGGAGAGCTCCACCATGAGGAAAATGCCTCAGAGGCATTGTGGCTTTTCCTTGGCGTCAGGAAATGACGCTTGCTCATGGGTGCTGTCTATCAAGTCTACCAGCCAATCAACTGGAGGAGCCTCCTATGGTCTGGGAGGAGACAGGAAGGAGGAAAGGGAGCCTGCGCAGAGAGCGCGAGCCCTTTTGGCTTCCGGACTTGATGGTGGTGGCGGCAGAGGACTTCACAGGAGATTTGAGGAAAGATAGGAATGTCAGACTGTTAGAATTCTGTTCTCAATCTTTTTCTATTTTCCAATAAACCCTTAAAAACCTAAACTCGTTTTATCAGTGATTTTTAGTCAGTTTCCCCCAAACTGGGGGAACACATTAGAATCCACATTTAGAATCTTAAATTACACAGTATGATCAAGGACCTTAATCTCATTAAGAGTTGGCTCAAGGAGGGATTAACATACACATGCAATTGGGTGGAGGAATCTATCTAAAATGTGCAGTAAATCAACCTTATGCTTATCAGAATAGGCTCAAAGACCTTAATCTCATCAGAATTGACTCAAGGAGGGAATAACATACAATTAGGTGGAGTAATCTATCTAAGCCTGCAGGAAAATAGGAGGGGAAAGGGATAAGGAGGGAGGAGTAAAAGAAGGGAGGACAGATTGGAGGAGGGGGCAGTCAGGAGCAAATCCCTTTTGAGGAGGAATAGGGTGAAAGAAGATTGATAACTGTGAAAAAAGAGCAAAGGGGGGAAAAGCGTACAAAAAATATTTATACCAACTCTTTCTGGAGGCTAAGAATTGGAAATTGAAGGAATGTCCATCAATTGGGGAATGACTGAACAAGCTGTGGTATATGACTGTAATGGAATATTATTATGCTATAAGAAATGACAAGCAAGATGATTTCAGATAAACTTGGAAAGACTCATATGAACTGATATATAGTGAAGTGAACAGAAACAGGAAAACACTGTGCACAGTGATAGCATTATTGTTCAATGAGTAATTGTGAATGACTTAACTACTCTCAGCAATATGATGATCCAAGACACTCCCAAAGGACTAATGTTGAAGCATGCTATCCACCTCCAGAGAAAGAACTGATATTGAACACAGACTGAAGTCTTTTTATGTAAAATGACTAATATGGTAATGTTTTACATAATTGCACATGTATAACCTATACTGATTGCTTTCAGCCTTGGTGAGGGCAGAGGGTAGGGAGGGAGGGAATGAGAGAGGAATATAATTTGGGACTCAAAACCTTAAATAAATAAATAAATAAATAAATAAATAAATAAATAAATAAATAAATAAATAAATAAATAAATAAATAAATAAATAAATAAATAAATAAATAAATAAATAAATAAATAAATAAATAAATAAATAAATAAATAAATAAATAAATAAATAAATAAATAAATAAATAAATAAATAAATAAATGCAAAAGCATATGGGGAAAAAACAGAATCCTATAATATGTTGTTTATAATAAACACATTTGAAGCAAAGAGATACACACAGAGTGAAGGCAAAAGGCTGGAACAGAATATATTATGCTTCATTTGAAGAAAAAAAAATAAAAGCATGGGTAGCAGTTCTTATCTCATACAAAGCAAAAGCAAAAATAGACCTAATTAAAAGATGAGGAAGGATTGCTAAAAGGTATCATAGAAAAATGAAGTAATATCATATATGACCAAGTATTACAGTATCCTAATTCTTAGAGAAGTTAAGTGAGCTTCAGAAAGAAACAGACACTGAAACTATACTAGTGGGGGACTTTCACCTCCCCCTCTGAGAACTAGACACATCTAACCATAAAATTAATAAGAAAGTAATTAAGAAGGTGAATAGAATTTTTTAAAAATTTAATATGATAGAACTCTGGAGAAAACTGAATGGGAATAGAAAGGAATATACCTTTTTCTCAGTGGCACATGGTACCTTAACAAAAATTTACCATGTATTAGGGAATAAAAACCTCACAGTCAAATGCAGAAAGGTCATAATAGTAAATGAATCCTTTTCAGATCAGGTTGTAATAAAAATTACATGTAATAAAGGGTCACAGAAAGAAAGACCAAAAATGAATTGGAAACTAAATAATGACATCCTAAAGAATGAGTGGGTCAAACAACAAATCATAGAAACAATCAATAATTTCATCAAAGGGAATGACAATAATGAAACAATATACCAAAACTCACGGGATGCAGCCAAAGCAGTTCTTAGTTCTCTAAATGCCTATATGAATAAATAGAGGGAAAGCAGATGAATGAATTTGCCATGCAACTAATAAAGCCAGAAAAAGAACAAATTTAAAATCCCCAGTTAAATTCCAAATTAGAAATTATGAAAATTAAAGTAGAGTTTAATAAAATTGAAAGAAAGAAAATTATAAAATTAATAAATAAAAGTAAGAGCTGGTTCTATGAAAAAAAATAAAATAGATAAGCCTTTGGTTAGTTTAATTAAAAAAGAAGAAAACCAAATTACTAGTATCAAAAAAGAAAAGGGTGAATTCACCACCAATGAAGAGGAAATTAAAGCAATAATTAGGAACTATTTTACCCAACTATATGCCAATAAATTTGACAACCTAAATCAAATATATAGATATCTATAAAAATATAAACTGCCCAGATGTGAGGACATAAAATCCTTAAATAAGCCCAATTTAGAAAAAAGAAATTGAACAAGCTATCAATGAACTCCCTAAGAAAAAAGCTCCAGAGCCAGATGGATTTACAAATGAATTCTACCAAACTTTTTTTTTTTTTAGGCAGGGCAATGAGGGTTAAGTGACTTGCCCAGGGTCACACAGCTAGTAAGTGTTGTGTCTGAGGCCGGATTTGAGCTCAGGTCCTTCTGAATCCAAGGCTGGTGCTCTATCCACTGTGCCACCTAGCTGCCCCTGAGGTCACATTTGAACTCAAGGTCCTCCTGAATTCAGGGTTGATGCTTTATCCACTGTGCCAACTAGCTGCCCCATCTACCAAACATTTAAAGAACAATTAATTCCAATACTATACAAACTATTTCGAAAAGTACGTGAAGAAGAGATCCTACCTTTTCCCTTTTCTGATACAAATACTTAATACCTAAACAAGGAAGAGTAAAAATAGAGAAAGAAATTTATAGACTAATCTCCCTAATGAATATCAATGTAAACACTCTAAATAGAATATTAGCAAAGAGATTACAAAAATGTATCACCAGGATAATACACTATGACCAGGTGGGATTTATACCAGGAATGCAGGGCTGGTTCAATATTATGAAAATTATCAACATCATCAACCACATCAATAATAAAACTAAGCAAAATCATATGATTAGATAATCAATACGCAGAGAAAACTTTTGCCAAAATACCAAACCCATTCCTATTAAAAACAATAGAGAGCATAGAAATAAATGGAGCTTTCCTTAAGATGTTAAACAGTATCTATATTAGCGCATCAGCAAGCATTATATGCAATGGGGATAAGTTAGAAGCATTCCCAATAAGATCAGGGTTAAAACAAGGATGTCAATCATCACCATTATTGTTCAATTTTGTAGTAGAAATGTTAGCCTTAGCAATAAGAAAAGAAAGAAATTGAAGATATTAGAATAGTCAAGGAGGAAAGAAAACTATCACTGCAGATAAAATGATGGTATACTTAGAGAATCCTAAAGAATCAATGAAAAACTATTTGAAACAATAATTTTAGCAAAGTTGCAGAATATAAAATAAACCCAAATAAATCATCAGCATTTCTATAGATTACCAACAAAGTCCAGCAGCAAATAATAGAAAGAGAAATTCCATTTTAAAAAAATGTAGATAATATAAAATATTTGGGAGTCTGCCTGCCAAGGCAAACCCAGGAACTATATGAACTCAATTACAAAACATTTTTCACACAATAAAATCAGATCTAATCAAATTGAAAAATATCGATTGCTCATGGGTATAAAAATGACAATTCTACCAACATTAATTGACTTATTCAGTGCCATACCAATCAAACTACCATTTTTTTTCACAGAGCTAGAAAAAATAACAAATCTCAACTAGAAGAAAAAAAGGTCAAGAATATCAGGGGAATTAATGAACAAAATACAAAGGAAGGTGGCCTAGCTGTACCAGATCTAAAACTATATTACAAAGCATAAACCATAAAAATTATTTGGTACTGGCTAAGAAATAGAGTGGTGGATCAGTGGAATACGTTATGTACACAAAATAGCAATACATGAATATAGCAATCTCTTGTTTGATAAACCCAAAGGCTCTACCCTCCAGAATAAAAACTTTGACAGAGGGGCAGCTAGGTGGCACAGTGAATAAAGCATCGGCCTTGGATTCAGGAAGACCCAAGTTCAAGTCTGGACTCAGACACTTGACACACCTACTAGCTGTGAGACCCTGGGCAAGTCACTTAACCCTCATTTCCCTGCAGAAAGAAAGGAAGGAAGGAAGGAAGGAAGGAAGGAAGGAAGGAAGGAAGGAAGGAAGGAAGGAAGGAAGGAAGGAAGGAAGGAAGGAAGGAAGGAAGGAAGGAAGGAAGGAAGGAAGGAAGGAAGGAAGGAAGGGGGGAAGGGGGGAAGGAAGGAAGGAAGGAAGGAAGGAAGGAAGGAAGGAAGGAAGGAAGGAAGGAAGGAAGGAAGGAAGGAAGGAAGGAAGGAAGGAAGAAAGGAAGAAAGGAAGAAAGGAAGAAAGGAAGAAAGGAAGAAAGGAAGAAAGGAAGAAAGGAAGAAAGGAAGAAAGGAAGAAAGAAAGAAAGAAAGAAAGAAAGAAAGAAAGAAAGAAAGAAAGAAAGAAAGAAAGAAAGAAAAAACTGACAAAAATTTCTTGGAAAACTGGAAAATAGTATGACAATAACTAGGTATACATCAACATCATACACTGTATACCAAAATAAGGTAAAAATGGGTACATATTCTAGATATAAAGGATGATACCACAGACAAATTAGAAAAGGAAGGAACAGTTCACTTTTTAGTTCTATTGAGAGGGGAAAAATTTATGACCTAAGATGAAATAGCGAACATAATGAAATGCAAAATGGATCATTTTGATCACATTAAATTTTTTTTAAAAGATTTTGCATAAACGCAATGCAAACTATATTAGAAGGAAAACAGAAAGCTGGGGAACAATTTTTATAGCCAGTGTCTCTGGTAAAAGCCTCATATCTAAAATATACAGAGAACTGAATATATAAGAATACAAGTCATTCCCCAATTGAGAAATGATCAAAGGCAGTTTTCAGATGAAGAAATTAAAGCCATCTATAGCCATATGAAACAATTTTCTCTGAGGTACCATCTCATACCCATTCAATTGGCTAATATGACAACAAAGGAAAATAATAACGTTGGAGGATATGTGGGAAAATTGGAACATTAATGCACTATTGGTGGAGCTGTGAAATGATCCAACCATTCTGGAGAGCAATTTGGAACCATGTCCCAAAGACTGTTCATACCTTTTGACCCAGCAATACCATTACCAGGTCTATACCCCAAAGAGATCATAAAAAAGGGAAAAGGACCCAAAAGTACAAAAGTATTTATAGCTACTCTTTCTGTGGTGGCAAAGAATTGGAAATTTAGGGCATGCCCATCATTTGGGTAATGGCTAAACAAGTTGTGGTGTATGAATATGATGGAATATTACTGTGCTGTAAGAAATGATAAGCAGGCAGATTTCAGAGAAATTCTGGAAAGACTTACATGAATTGATGCCGAGTGAAATGAGCAGAAAGAAGACAACATTGTATACAGTATTAACAACTTTGTGTAATGATTGTAACAGACTTAGCTCTTCCCATCAATACGATGGCCAAAAATAAATAAATAAATAAAATGGAAAAATGAAAAAAAATTAAAATAAAAAACAACAGTGACCAAGACAATACCAAAAGACTCATGAAGGAAAATGTTCTTTACATATGGAAAAAAGAACTATGGAGTCTGAATGCAGATTGAAGCATACTATTTTCAATTTTGTCATTGCTTTTTTGTTGTTTCTTCTTTCTTGTGTTTTTTTTCCCTTTTGTTCTGCCTCTTCTCTTAAAACATGACTAATGTGGAAATATGTTTAATGTGATTGAAATATATAACCTATACCAAATTGCTACCTGGCTTCAGGAGTGAGGAGGGAAGGGAGTGTGGTAGGAAAATGTAGAACTCAAAATCTTACAAAAGTAAATGTTGAAAACTATCTTCACATGTAATTCAAAAAAAAGATCTAGTAAAATGAAAAAACCAACAATCAATATCAGTTCTTTCTTTGGAGGTGGATAATAATCTTCATTGTTAGTCCTCTCAAAACTTTTAAATCAGTCAGTAAAGATGTATTAAGCACCATCTATGTGCCCAGAGAAGGGTAGCATTGTATAGTGGGAAAAACACTGATCTTGAAGACAAGAAATCTTAGGTTCAAATAATACCTTTGACAATTCATTGGCTGTGCCACCTTGAACAAAGATATTTCACATAACCTCTCTTTGCCCCCAGACAACTCTCAAGGAATATAAGTTGCAGAGCAAGTACTGAGTAGCATTGGCAGACAGAGTTTACTCACATGGAGTTCCCTGTACCAATGAAATTGCAAGTGTACTCCAAAAAAACTGCGCCAGCAATTTGATAGGTGCTAGAGATACAAAGACAAAAATGAAACAGTCCTTGCCCTCAGGGAGTTAACATGTACATTTTATATTGGAATCTATGGAAGACAGTGTTTTAGATAGCCTTATCTACAGGTAAGATCATGTGATCTTCAAAATGGAAGACAAGACATTTTCTTTAGTCCTCACTAACTGGGGAAAAAAAAGGAATGATATACCTGAAGTAGAATACTTACAGCTGAATATTAGGACAATCAAACAAAAAGCCCAACTAGGTAATGACTTTATCCATTAACAATAGAAAATCATTATCCATAGTTCATTCGGGACTCTTCCCCTTACAGCCTTCATGTTCCAGTGGCGCACACAAACCAAAATATGGGGTTGTGCTTTGGGACCCACTCAGAAACTTCTGTTCTGCTGTAGAGATTCTACCAGCACATCCCACCAATGAAATTTCCCCCATCACCTACCTGCAATAAGCAGTAGATAATGATATTGTCCAGTCATATGAGGAGACCACAGTAGATGACTAGAAGCAGTCTTCCTTCTACCTAGGGAAAGTTAAAACTCTGCCAGAAATATATACCCCTTTCTCTTCCAATCTTAAGAACATACTTTGAATAGAGGGAACTAGAGTTGGGGGACAAAGTGCAGGACTATACTGAACCTGAAGGAAAAGGGACTGAAATTCATATGGAGTCATTCCTGCAGCCCAAGAATCTCCTTGGGGAAGGGGACAAGGCTAGTGACAAAAATACCCCCAAATAGGAGGCAGTTACAGCCTTGTGCTATACACACAGTGTTTAAACCTACCCTCAAAATTTGAGGAGTCAGAAAGTGAGTGACAAAGGAATATAAAAAAGTTTAAAACATCAAAGACTTCATGAGGAAGGAAATCAAATTAAAAATTAAGAGGACAAATTTAAAATATACTAAAATTAGAAGGGAATATGAGTAGCAAAATATCCGAGATTTTCAAAATAGTTGTTTCCCCATGAATGAAAATAGATCAATACATGATGAGATAGCACACTCAGTGAATCTCCAACAAATTCTGTGACCAACCAAAAGAAAGAAGTCAAATATAAATTGACTGAGGAGAAATCATTTAAGATTTGTTGGATAGCCTGAAATCTATAATAATTTTTTAAAAAAAAAGTCTAGACCTTATGTTTCAGGAAATTATAAAAGAAAACTGGTTTGCTGCTTTAAGTCTAGAGAGTAAAATAGAAATGAACAGAATCCAACAATCACTTTCTGAAAGATATCCTAAAATGAAAACATACAGGAATATTATAGCCAAATTCCAAAGCTCCCATGTTAAAGAGAAAGTACTTTAAGCAACCAGAAAAAAAATACATTGAAATACTATGGAGCTACAGTCAGGGTCACGCAAGATTTACAAACTACTATTTTAAATGAGAGGAGGGCTTGGAAAATTATATTCCAAAACGCAAAGGAACAAGGATTATAAGAAATAACCTACTTAGGAAAACTGGGTACAGGGGATGGATATTTAATGAAATAGAGAACTTTCAACTATTCCTGATAAAAGACCAGAGTTGGAGTAGAATAGGAAATTTGGTTTTCAAATACAAGACTCAAGAGAAGCATGAAAAGGTGAACATGAAAGTGAAATCATGAGGGATTCAAAGTTAAACTGTTCACATTCCTAGATGGGAAGATGATATATGTAACTCCTAAAATCTTTATTATTATTAGGGCAGTTAGAAAAACTCTACATAGGCCAAAGGACACAGGAATGAGTTGATTAGATTAAGATGAAATAAAAATGAATAGGTGAGAGAGGGAGAGGGGGAAGAGAAATGAAGAATAATAATATAACAAAAAAATCACATAACCTAAAATAATATCAGATTTAAAAACTTTCACAAAAAGGAAGAACTTTTACAGTGAAGGGAAACAGAGTGGGAGGGAGGCAAGCAATGCCTGAATCTCACTCTCATCAGAACTGGTTCAGATGGAATATTCACATAGAATCTGGTAAGAAGTCTATCTTATCCAACAGGGAAGTAGAAGGGGGAAGGTATAAGAGAAAAGGGGAGGGTTATAAAAAGAAAGGGATATTAAAGGAGTCATTGGTTAGAAGCATAACAATAAAATGAACCTTTGTTTAATTTTACTTAAAAAAGAAGAAAACCAAATTATTATCAAAAATTAAAAGGGTGAATGTACCAGCAATGAAGATAAAATTAAAGCCATTATTAGGGGCTATTTTTAACAATTATATACTAGTACACCTGACAATTTAAGTGAAGTGGATGAATATCTACAAAATTTGGGTTTACTGGTGAAGATACTGAGGTGGTTTACCATTTCTTATGGATTTACTTGACAATCAGTTAACAAGCATTTTTAGGCATCTACTATGTGCTAGCCACTATGTTATGTACTAGAAGTACAAAGAAATACCAAAAAAATTCCTGTCCTCAAGGAGATCACATTGTAATGGAGGAGACAACATGCAATCAACTACATAAATTCAAGGTATTTGAAGTGTAGATGGACTAAGGCAAAATAAATAATATCTCTCATAGATATTTAATATTTGATAATATACAATATATTAAAGAAAACATTTTAATAATGGCATTTGCATAGTGCTTTAAGTTTCATAAAGTGGTGGTGGTTATGGTTTACTACTACTACTACTACTACTACTACTACTACTACTACTACTACTACTACTACTACTACATTTGATCCTATCACCCAAGGATATAGTTGCCATTTTCCCCATTTTATATATAAATAACGTGGGGCTAAGACAATTGCATGACATGCCCCCACATCACACAACTAGTAAGTATAAGAGGCAGAATTTGTACTCAAATTTTCCTTCCTCCATGTCTACTAGCAATCTATGCATGGAGACAGCTAGCATAAATAATAAAATCTATCATAATCTCCACACATATCTGGCTCAAACTCAGTATCTGTGGGGAAATGTAGACACACACTTATGAAAACTTGCCAAGGAAGCACATGAATGAGAAGAAAACCCAAAACAAACATATGTTCCAGCTAACTCACAATTCTGGAACTATAAACCTCTGTGATCTCTTTCTGTCTCAGTGTAGCTTCTGTGTTGAAAAGATGCTTCCACTACTAAGTTGATCCATGCTGTTCTTAAATAACATTGCACAAAGCACAAGCCAAGCTAGTAAATCTTTGGTGTGATTTCTCTGATTCTGTTTCCAAGCTGATCCCTTGCTCAGCTGAACTTGCTCTTCAACAGTCTCTGTGTCTCCTGGTCTTTCCATGTCTCTATCTCTGGCTGGCTGTCTCTGTCACCCTGTCTCTTGTTTCTGTGTCTGTCTGTCTCTCTCCATCCCTCCCCTCTCCCTCCCTCCCTCTCTCTCCTTCCCCCCTCTCCCTTCTCCCCTCCTTCCATCCCTTCTTCCCTCCCCCCCTTTTTGTCTGTCTCTCTCTTTCTCTCCCCCACCCTCACCCCTTAGCTATCACCGCCATAATTTGATGGATGGCAGTATCGTTACAGTAGTTTGAAAGACAAGTCTCCATTGTAGATGATCAAGCAGGAAAGAGACTTTAGTTAGGTACAAGTCACAGAAGAGAAATTAAAAGCAGCTAACACCCAAGACCAGTGAATCATATATATAAAACACATGAAGGTCTGGAAAAGACTCCATGATCTACAACTCGGGATTCCAAATTGAAAAGCACTGCCAAAATATAATTGGTGAAAAGATTTTGAAAAACATGCAGATTTGGAGTCAGCGGACCTGGGGTCAAACCCAATTCCTCCATTTATTAATCTGTGTGGAACTGGAGCCCTCAGGGCCTGTTTCTTTGTCTGTAACTGAGGGGGCTGACCTAGATGGTCTCTAAAATCCTTTTGAGTATGCAAAAAGGGTTAAGTTGTTTACTAATAGTAAGGTTTGAACAAGTCATCTAAGTTGATTTTACCGTAATTAATTTATATATTCAATGCCATCTCAATTAAATTACCAAATATAAATATATATATATACATATATGCATATATATACACACATACACATATATATATATGTATATGTTACTGAATTAGAAAAAATAATAACAAAAATCATCTGGAAGATCAAAAGTCAAAAATATCAAAGGAAGTAAGGGGGGAAAGTAAAGAAAGGAGAGTTATCAGTACTAGATCTTAAACTGTATTATAAGGCAAGTAATTATCAAAACAATCTAGCAGTGGCTAATAAATAGAAAGGTAGCTCAATGGAATAGAGTAGACATACAATTTACAGCAGCAAATAAATATAATAACCTTGGATTTGATAAGTATAAAGACTTAGGATTTTGGAATAAGAATTCATTATTGGGTAAAAATGTTGGGGGAAATGGAAAGCCCTATGCAATATCTCCTAAATAGATCCCCTTCTCTCCTCTGACACCACCACCACGATTCTGGGGCAGGCCCTCATCACCTCACATCTCAACTACTGGAGAAGCCTATTCATGGGTCTGCTTCCTTCAAGTCTCTCCTCACTCACTATAGTGATTTTTTTTAAAGCACAAGTCTAATCTTGTCACCTCCCAACAACTCAATAAACTCCAGTGGCTTTCTACTGTCTCCAGGAACAAATACAAAATTTTCTGTTTGGCATTTGAAGTTCTTCATAACCTAGTGACAGAAATAAGGGAAATATGCTCTCCTCATTTTAAGCAGGCCACATTGCTCAAGTCTCCATGGCCCCCTCCCCCTCCCTTTTCCCTTTCACAAGGATGATTTTTCCCCAGAATCAGGGAGATAAGGATACTAGCCCAAATTGTCCCCTTTATGTCCCATAACTAACCTCAAATAGTACTGTGTTTCCTTAATAATCCTCATGCATATTATCCAACACACCCATGGCTGGAGATTTAACATAATAATTAGACATGCATCATATGATCAGGATGGGGGTACATGTTCAGGAATTAATATGAAGGAGGATTTTCTCAAAGACTGTGCATCTGGAGTAGCCAACCAATGGCAAAACAGAGGAGGGAATCTTTGCATTAGGGACATAATATAAGGACTCACTGTGACAAGCTCACAGTAAACAACTTCGTTGAAAGTATGTGCCTTTTCTTGCAAGATCATAATAAAATGGCCTTCCTGCTTCACACCAGACCAGGAGTGCTGCCTCAGTTTATCTGTTTATAACTTTCTAGTCTTTTTATACCTTACTCCCCAACATGTACTCTTCAATCCAGTGACAGTAGCCTCCTAGCTATTTCACAAACAAGATAATCTCCATCTAGTTCTGGCTGTCCCCCATATCTAGGATGTTCTCCCTCCTTTACTCAGACTACTAATCTCCTTTAAATCTCAACTAAAATCCCACCTCTAGAAAACCTTCCTCATCCCCTCTTAATTCTATTGCCTTCCCTCTGTTGATTATTCAACATTATTCAAAATTATTGCCTTTTCAAGGAGCTGATCCATGGTCATCCATGACTGGCGGAAGCCTACTATATACTACTATATCCCTCTGTTGATTATTTCTTATTTATAGTTTATGTAGATTTTTTGTATATATTTATTTACACATTGTCCTCCCCCTATTAGATTATAAACACCTTGAGGTCAGGGACTGTCCTTTGTCTCTTTTTGTATCTGCAGAGCGTAGAACAATACCTGGCACATTTTCTTTTTCAGTTATTTTAGTCATGTCTTACTCTTTGTGAATTCATTTGGAGTTTTCATGGCAAAGATACTGGTTCACCATTTCCTTTACCAGCTCATTTTACAGATGAGGAAACCGAGGCAAGCAGGATTAAGTGACTAGCATAGGGTCACACAGCTGGTGTCTGAGGCCAGATGTGAACTCATGAAGACGAGAATTATGACTGCAAGCCCAGTGTTCTATTTACTGCATTACCTCACTACCCTTTCCTGGCATATAGTAGACAATGAGTGTTTGTTGAATTGAATGTAAGATGAACTTCATTTTTTTTTTAACAAAGAAGGCAATGGACATAGGATACCTGTATTTGAGCAGTTAGATGCATTAGAATTAGAGTTACATAAGTTGTAGGAACTTTCACAGATTAGAAGTTCAAAATACACACAGTATCATGTAACAGTCAGAAAAAAATAAGATAATCTTAGGCTGCATTAATGGAAGAATGATGTCTAGAGTAATGGGTTGTAATTTAGCTGTTTTTTATTCTTTCTACACCACACATGGAGTACTGTGTCCAGTTTGGAGTACCACATTTTTAGAAGAGATAATTAGATGTACATCTAAAGAAGAGCAGGTGAGATGATCAATCTTCAGAGATCTGAATAACTATCATAGGAAAAGATTAGACCTGACTCCAAAAAAAACAAAAAGCAGCTTCATGTGTGAGAGTTTGCAGTGAGATAGATTTTAGTTCAAGATAAGGAAAAACTCTCTAACAATTAGAGATATCCAATGGCTACATCAAGGAGTAATAAGTTCAATGTCAAGGAGTTTCTTCAAGTAAAGGCTAAGAGACTGATTGTTAGAGACAGGATTCATGATAAAGTAATACTAACTAGTGTTATCACGGTTCCAGAATTATAAGTCCAGCTCTGGTCTCTCTCCTGAGCTTCAGCCACACATCTGAGGCAGTATGGTACATAGTAAAAGCCATGGATTTAGAGTGAGAAATTCAGTTCTGACCTTTATTATGTGTATGACATTGGACAATTTATTCTACCTCTATGGATCTCAGTTTCTTTATCTGTGGAGTTGGACTTGAAGAACTCTGATATTTCTTCCAGCTTTAAATCTATGATCCTAATATTTAAAACTGTCTATTGGACATTCAAAGAGATATCATGGATGCATCTCAAACATGTTGAAGACAGAGCTCATTATCTTTCCCCAAAACTTATCTTTTCTCTGAATTTTCCTATTTCTGTCAAGAGCTCCACCATCCTTCCCTTATACACCTAGGTTCACAGCCTCAGTATCATCCTTGACCACTCTCACTTTCTATTCTCCCTACCCATTCACTTGTGCTTTTATCTCTACATCTTTTACATCTGTTCTTTTTCTCTACTCATCTAGTCACCCGTATTAGACCTTCATTACCTCTTTCCTCATCATCTAAATGCTATAAACACATTCTAATTGGTCTCCTTGACTCAGGTCTCTTTCCCAATCCAACCTCCAAACATTTGATAAAGTGATTTTCCTAAAGCATGTATCTGACCTTATCATTTTGCTATTCAATAAACTCCAATAGTTCCCCATTTCCATTAAAATCAAATGCAAATTGCTCTCTTTGGTTTTTAAAGCCCATTTTAATCTTGCCCCAAGCTGACTTTTCAAACCTGGCATTCATTCTTCCCCTTCCTACTTTCTATAATTGAACCAGTCTGGCTTTTTTGCTATATTTCATTCACAACACTCCATCTCCAGTTCTTTTGCCTTTTTAGTAGCTGTCCCTATGCCTGGAATATACTTCCCCTTCGGGTTCACTTCCTAGAAGTTCTTGTTTGATTTTGTTTTATTTTTCAAATAAGTTCAAATGGTGTCTTCTATGTAAAACATTTCTTGCTAGGACTCCCCTACTCTTTGCCCTTATATTTATTTTCTATGTATTTATACATGTACATATGGTTTTCCAAATTCTCCCTCCCCAACATAGAACATAAGATCCTTGAAGTAACTTATTTATTTTTTGTCTTTGTAAATATCATATCTAGAATGATGACTGGCACATAGCATACATTTTATACATACTTGATGACTAATTTATTGATATTTGTATAGGACTTAATGGTTTACAAAGAAGATAAACTGTAAAAAATATATTGTCCTCATTTTGCGGAGGATGAGACCAAGTTTTAAAAAGTTTAAATGACCTTTTTCTATATCACAAATCTCACAAGTGTCTGAGGCAGTATTCAAACTGAAGCATCTCCTTGGGGTAGATGTTAAAAGAGGAAACCTCTAAGATTCCTGCAAAATCTAAGTCCATGGTCCTTCAGTTCACCTCAGGCTAAATAGATGTTTCATTCTATCTTCAGAAATTCCATAGCTATGATTATGTGAACCACTCTTTGACATTTAGCATAATCTTTGCATTAGATCTGGAAATAAGGTCACATGTGGGCTGCTGAGTTTCAGGAATACAGAATTGGAAAGAGTCTAGAAAAAGGTCAGGCCTTTTCTGACTTGCAACTCTGCGTGAATCAGGGAGGAAAGGAACCTCTCAGTTTGGTATTATGTAAATAGTTGCTCGGTTATGTAATAGGAAATAAAGGATCAAGAATAAGGAGGAGACTGTTACTTCTCATTTATTATCATTACTATTGGAATATATTGACTTAGGGACCACTCAATTATTCACCCTGATTCTGGAGTGTAGAGTTGTTGAACATAAGTTTCTGTTCCCAAGGCCTTACACAAGAATGACCCTGTCAGTAATGTTACTTTTTCTTGATTGATGTCTTTGCAAATGAAACAGGGCAGGCTTTCCCCTGATTCTACATTATTTCATTAACATAAAAGTGCTTTAGTTTCATTAAAACACTCTTGTATTCATTAAATGCAAAGGACACTCTCGCATTAATTAAATCAACTGCTATTTTTAAAAAGTGTTTTAGGCAAAGTGCATGATGAAATCCTGTTCCTGTCAGTAAGCACAGGTAAACACACAGCCATGTGGGGCTCTAAATCAATAGAAGAGTTGTCCTTGTAAGTGGTGAGTACATCAATACATGGAAATGTAAACCAAGAGTCTAGAGATGTCAGATGATAATTCCACATCTAAGAGTTATTTATAAGCAATGACCAAATTCTATTGGAATTTGTAATTGTTGAAACCAGCTGCATTTGTCTGGGCTAACTAGCATCACAGGGGTTCATATTTGGATGGTAGGTTAAGAAAGACCGGAGGAGTTGGGGAATGATTTCCCATGCCCATGGTAGCATAAAGTTATTTTACTTCTTGAATGAGTTCTCTATGGCTCTCTGATTTACTTTATGAGAATCACCTAGACAGATTGAGTCCCATCTTCAAGTGATTCAGGGAAATGAAGGGTTTGGGGTGAATGTGTGGTAAGGTAAAGTTCAGTGGTCTATAAAGATCCATGGGGTCACAGAATCACAGAGCCACAAAATCACAAACTTTGATTTATGAAGTCCCCAGAGGTCATTTTGTCCAACTTGTTCTTGAAAAAGGGTCGCTTTTACTACAAACTTGACAAGTGAGCCCAAAGATTTTGCAGCACTTAGCACAAAGCCTGGCATATAGCAAGTACTTAATAAATGTTTGCTACTGCTTACAGAGTCCCCAAGGACAAAATATTCGCTACCTCCCAAAGTACCCCACTCCATTTTAGGATAAGTCTATTAGGAGGTTTTCCTCTCTTTCCTTTTCATATGTCTAAATGGAAAGAGTAAGAGGGTGGAAAGATGACCATAGTCAGATAAACCACAATGGAAATTGCTTGGTAGGATCACCCACAGAGGTTTTTCTTGCTAACAAATTCCAGAGAGAATCTTATGAAATTCTCTTTTCCTTGTCTAGGAAAATGATAGCAGGACAGAGAGTTGAAAGAAAAGAGTCCAAAGTAACTAATACTTTTAACAAGCAAATATTTATTAATTTTGTCTAGATGTGGTCAGTGTGAGCATGTTGGATTTTTTTTTGTCTTTTTTTTCATGTCTTCAAAAGTTGGACCTTCCAGAGACAATGGCATACAAAAAGGATACCTTCTTAATACAGGTGATACAAATTTGGGGTCTGAGAGCCCTCTGCAAAATTTGACTAAAGAAACTGGTGGCATAAAACTTCTGATTCAAGACAGCAACCATAATCAATCTTTGTTTTTCTATGTTTTGTTTTGTTAGAAGTACCTTGACTGTCCTGCAAAAGTAAAATGCCCAGAGTTTGTCAAGCTAGCCACTCAAGAATGCAGGTGTATTGATAACATTGAATCAAAAGTGAAGAAACCACAGAAGGTATTACAGGCGATAGACATAACTCAAACAATTCATTACTTCCCATTACTTTTATTTCCATTTTTGCAGTCAAAATTTTAATAAGAATACTTTCAAAAATAACTTCTCATGGTTGGATTTGGTTTAGGTCCTGGGTCAGGACGAGATTGTAAAATGTCAGCCTGTGACTATTTGCATTCTTTTCTCAGACCCAATCCTTCCTGACCTCTCTGTAACTTTGTAAACTATGGACCACACCTTCATCCTGAGCAAGTACTTTCTCCTTTCTGAGTTTGCATGGCATTCTTCTCTCACCCCTCATCCATTTCTTTTGCTGTGTCATCATCCATGCCCCATCTCCTTAGCACAGGGGCAACCCAGAGTTCTGTACCAATTCCTTTTCTTTATTTTCTATATACCATCTCTCTTGATGATCTCCTAGACTCCCATCAGTGATTATTTCTATGCAGATAGCTTCCAAATTTACATATCCAACCCTGTGTCTCCAGAGCTCCTGTACTGAATCACCAACTATCTTCTAGATATCCCCATTTGAATGTCTCAAAAGATTATTAAACTCAAGTCCAAACAGTACATTTTCTTTCCCTTTAATCTATCCCATCCTCCTAAATTCCATATTTCTGTTAAGGGGGTACCACCATTAATTGAGTCATCCAGGATACCATTTTAGATGTCCTTAATTCAATCAATCAGTATTATTTATTAGTCATCTAATATGTACTAAGATCTGTGATAGGTTCTAGTGAGAAAAGTACAAAGAATGAAACACTATTTACTCACAAAGGTCTTGCATTCTAATGTGGGATAAAATAATTTCTCACACACACACACACACACACACACACACACACACAAAGAGTAGGGCAACCAACAGGGCTCAAACCTGTTGGTGAATGAGAGAGATGTCTACCCCAAGCATGTGAAAGCTTCCCCTGGGAAGATGAGAACAATTTGTTCCATGAAAGTGGCTGAAGCAAGTGCTTTGGAGTTCTTAGAGCTTGGTCAGACTCCAAAGATCATCCACTTCATCCCAGGCCATCACCAGTCATCTTGACTTTTGTCCTGCCACTGGACTTCTTTGACTTTGAAAACTGGGTGGGGAAGGGAGAGATGAGGCAGGAGACCATTTAGGAGGCTGTTGTGATAATCTAGGTGAGATCATCCTTCGTGCTTCACTACCACCTCCCTATATCCAATCAGTTCTCAAGTCTTACTGATTTGTCTCCACAGGGCTGTTAGTGACCTCCTCACTACTTAAGTACCAAAAAATCAATCACATTCCAAAAGTAATCCCCAGAAAAACATACCCAACATAAAGTTATCTAGCTTCTGTTAGAAGAGCTCCAATGAGTAAGAGGGTCTGAGGTGAATCATTCCACTTTCAGTTTTAATGGTCAGGGAAACTTCCTGACATCAATCCTAAATTTTGTTCTTTGTAGCTGCCAACTGTTGTCTCTGGTTTGTCTCATTAAGGCCAAAGTCTCTTTAGGCTCATGCTTATCTAGTACACCATAATTTCCAACGCACTTTCCATCCAACAACCTCATGTAATAGGTAATAACACAATTATAAACTCACTGTATAGATGAGGAAACTGAGACTTAAAGACACTGAATGATCTGCCCATTATCACACATCTAGCAAAGCACCAGAGCATCAGATTGAACCCAGTATTCCTGTCTCATGTTACAGAATGGCATCCGCTCTGGCACAGCTATGATTGCTTGATAAATGCTATGTGATTGTCTCTGTAAAAAATACTACCATTTATCACCTCTCTCAATGTAATCTGCTAAAGAGAAAACACATTTTAGTTTCAGAAGAACTGTTTTGGTTTATTCTCTCTAACTTAAACTACCTAACTCACTGACCCAAATTAGCATCTGAAATTATCTAATGCAGAAATGAATTCTTGAACACTGACATTTACTGCTTGTTAAAGTGATTTCAGTTGGCTGTTCAATCTGAGATTCACTGCTGCTTTTTTCATTAAGCTCATTACCTTTATTTGGGTGATTTTGTTTCCCACTAAGGAAAGAAAAAAAAAATCTTGCTTGAATATAGATTGAGTACCAATGCAGAAACCCTTAAAATAGTGTACCTATGTAAGAATCTGGATTTGTAATGACTTTACTACACAAGTACCACTACCCCTAGTCTCTAAGAGACACAATTCAGCCCTGGAGTATCCAGCAATTCACAGTTTAACTAAGGGAAATTAATATATGTAACTACAAACATCTTGCCTCCTCAGCAAAGTCTTCCCAGATTGATCAGGGAAGTATGATGACTTTCTTCAATAATTCAATAAAATCATTTCAATAAACATTTATCAAGTACCTACTATGTGCCAGACACTGTGCTAAGTGCAAGGGATACAAATATAAAAAAAGACAGTCCCTGCCATCAAGGAGCATACAATCTTATACAAGGAGACAACACACAGAAAGAAGCCAAAAAAGCTGGGGAAACTACCAATGGATACCCAGCACAAGGACATAATTTTTCATAGATTCCAAACCAAGTAGAGCTGCTGATAGAATGTAGAGGGTACTGTGATGTTTAAAAAGTTGAAGAGACATAATTTCTGGATAACTAATTATTTTATTAATAATACCAGCATTTTGATAAAAGAGGTCAGTGACAATCTTGAATGCCAAAAAACCCTCATGGTAGTAGGCTCAAGGTTTATATGGCCTTGGAAAAGTGATTGCTCCAGAAGGTGGCAATCAACTCTGATTGGTTAACAAGTAATGAGAGAGGGCAGCTAGGTGGTACAGTGGATAGAACACCAGCCCTGGAGTCAGGAGTACCTGAGTTCAAATCTGACCTCAGACACTTGACACTTACTAGCTGTGTGACCCTGGGCAAGTCACTTAACCCCAATTGCCTCACTAAAAAAAAAACAAAAAAAAAACAAACCAAAAAACAAGTAATGAGAGAGGATGAATATTAAAATGAGGGGCTGGACCTGTTCTACTGAACTTTGGTTACGTCATTTACTTCAAAATTACCTTCAGCCTTGGGAAATCATAACAAAGAATCTATATCCCCCACCCAAAACTGAGCAGAAGACAACCTGCCCAGAGTTTCACCTTAGATTAGAAGTGTGATCTAGTTGAGTGGAGTAGCAATACTCAGGGTGAGTAGAATATTAATCCTATCTTCCATCAGCCCTGTCCTTGAGAGACTGGACAAGGAAATAGGATGGGGGCGGGGGAAGCTGGAGTCTTCCTAATTTTAATAATTGGCTATCAATATGAGGGGAAAATAATCATTCTCTGGATAATTATGTCTCACTTAGCACCCTGTCCACAAAACAGTCAGGGCTAACCTCCCCAATGACCCTCATGGATTTGTATATACACACAAGTTTGCCCAATGCCTAAGCATTGTAAGTGTGGTAAAATTCATGTCCCCAGATGTATTCACCAGCTCATAGTTCCTACTTTCATTGACAACCCAAAGGAGTGATTCACTATCTCCAAAAGCCTTTAAACTACAGGTATGTATTATATCATATACTCTGACCTTGGGTAAATCACTTAACCTAATTTTAAATGGGATTTAATATGTCTATTAAAGGAGTGTTATAATGCCTAATGGGGCTATCCCACAAAGTTGTGAGTATAAAATGAGGAAAATATAAATGATTGTATTTTGTTAACTACTGAGTACTATAGATATATGAACCGTTATAGTTATAGGATGCTACCATAGGTGACTGAACAGCTGGGGTGTAATAAATTCCCAAGAAGAGCGAAATGACCACTAAATCCATGAGAAGCTTATTCATCATGTTATAGCCTAGACCCTGCTTCAATTATATAACATATATGAAATTTAAGACAACAGGCAATGGAAACAAAAAAGGGATAAGAGATATATGTAGGACAAAATTCACCTTCATTAAAAAATTACCCCAAGGCTCTATCTAGGTTCTATCTAGACTTTTGTCACCTTCTCCTCAACCACTTGTGCCCTTAAAGTCAGGGACAGTTGTGTATCTTATTGTTCCCTACTGGTTTTGTGTATCTATTGTTCTACTGTAAATCCCTCTTATATAATAGAATATTCTTGAGGATATAGACTATTTCCTTTTTCCTGTACATCTCCAGTGCCTAGAACCATAATATGCACATAATTGGTACTTAATAAATGTTAAGTGAATTGAATTTTTTTAATATGACCCATATTACCCAGACCCAAAACTCCAAAATTATGGGGTCCTCACCTTCTCCTGCATCTAACAAAGCACACTTTGAGACATTTTAGTGTTTATAATGTGAGAGTGGGTCAGGAGTTCAGATTCTCTTCCTCCTCTTGCTTCTATCAAAAAAATCAGTAGATGTTTTAATTTAAGCTTAGCTTTAAACAGCAAGATCAACAAAACTTTTATTTATTTTTTTTGTAGTCATTTTCATTTGATTTTTTGTTTTGTTTTGTTTTTTGTTTTTTTCAGGGCAATTGGGGTTAAGTGACTCACCCAGCATCACACAGCTAGTAAGTGTTAAGTGTCTGAGACCGGATTTGAACTCAGGTCTTCCTGAAACTAGGGCTGGTGATCTATCCACTGTGCCACCTAGCTGCCCCCCATTTTCATTTGAAGAAATGAATTTCTATTAAGAGTTCCCACATTGGGAATATTTTACACTGGCAAAATTATCATACTTTCCTTCTCTATTTTGTGTATGTGTGTTTACACATCTACATTCATACACGTGTGTTATATATGACATGTATATGGTATATCACACACATTATATGTGTGTATAAACATAGACTTCCCCCAAGAGACACCCGAGAATTGAGATACTTGCCTTTCATAAGTCTCAGTGCCCTTTGACCCCAACCCTTAAAGCATAAATGTCTTTCTATTGTTTTGCCTTTCTTATAACCCATTTATCTTTTCTTAGAAAGGAAGCCATGCCACATTACCTTGACTTCAATTTCAAGGACTTTACTAGGAACACTGGAAAGTCAAAGATCTGATGATCATATATGTAGATTAGTTGCCCCCCTTTTTAAAAAAATGCAACTTTGACTATTTTAGAATCAAAAAGCTCCCCGTGGAAGTAACATTCTTAAAGCCCCCTTGAAGGCTCATTTGAAATAGAGTTTAAATAACCCCCAGGTGGAGAGCCAGAATTTAAACCCTCTTTTAGCCACTGGTGAAGGGAAATGAATTTTGCCATGCTGAATGGAAATTTAACACCTAAGCATATTTACCACTAACATTTTTATATCACTTCTGAAGTTGTTATTGGGTGTATCCTTGATCACTTTATGGCCTGGGCTCCAAGTGGATATACTACCATGTCAGCCCGAGTAAATATCTAGCACTTTGGATTTTATCAAGGTATGTACATCCTCAAATAAAACATTTCTTTGTGTGGCTGCCCATTGCTGTTTCCATCTGCAAAGTGTGAACATAGGGATAGAGAGATACATGGTTATGATGATTCAGTACTTTTATTACTCAGCTTAAAAAAGATAGAAAAACAAGTAGAAAAGAAAAAGGGTTCTTTTATGGAACAGAGGGTTACTATACCCCTTTGTTTTAATATTTTATATATTACATATGTATGTGTCTGTGTGTATGTATGTATCTGTATTTATGTGTATGTATATGAAAATGGGGTTAGTAATATTCAGATAAGGTTAATTGAGCATCAATCTATCTTTGCCCATATTGACAGATTTCAGCCTACTCCAAATTAGTTGGGGCCCTCACCTAATAATTACCACCATCATTATTACTGATGATAGTGATGACTACTATATATAGCAGGCAGCTAGGTTGCACAGTGGATAGAGTACTGGGCTTGGAATCAGGAAGACTCATCTTCATGAATTCAAATCTGGCCTCACACATTTACTAGTTATGTGACCCTGGCAAGTTACTTAAACTTCTTTGCCTCAATTTCCTCTTATGTAAAATGAACTGGAGAAGGAAATGGCAAACCACTCCAGTATCCTTGCCAAGAAAAACCCACATGGGGTCACAAAGATTCAGCCATGCTTGAAATGACTAAACAACAAAATGTAGATATAACACTGAAAGGTTTGCCTAGCATGTTATATATATATATATCATTTGATCCTCACAACAACCCAGTGAGGTAGATTATCATTATACCCATTTTATAGATGGCACAAATGAGACTTGTGGATGACTATTTGTCTCTCATATTAATAGCCAATTATTAAAATTGGAGAGACCCAAGCTTTTTCCCCCTGTCCTACTTCCTTATCCAATCCCTCAAGGACAGGACTGATATAAAATGGGATTAAAATTCTCCTCATTTTGAGTATTGCTATTCCACCTAACTAGCTTAGGCTTGGGTGAGGGATATAGATTCTTTGTCTAGATTGCCCAAGGCTGGGGGTGGTCTGGGTATAGGGACAGTCTCTGTCCAAGTGACGTGATGTCACTCTCAACCCCTCATTAGCATGAGCTCACTTCTTTTTGTAAAGTCCACCTCTCATTAATTGTTAACCAATGAGAGTTGATTGCCACCCACAAGAATAGGCTTCTTCCATAAACCATGAGCCCTGCTGCAATGATTGTCTTTGGTCCAAGAGAGAGATGGCTAAATGGCAATCTTTTTATTAAAATGCTGGTGTTATTAATAAAATGACTAAATTATGTTTCTCAAATCTTTTTAAGCATCACAGAGAGACTTTTGCAAGGCAAGATGTGAATTCAGGCTTTCCTCACTCCAAGTTCAGCACTCTATCCTCTACTACACCATCTCACTGATTATTAGATATTCTCCCTGAGAACCAAAATATGTGCTCACCAATATTTTCTCTACCATCCTTTCCATGTCTCCTTTGTTCTCTAAGTTAGTCTTGAAAAAGAAAATGGGCCCATCAGAAAATATGCTGCAGATGCTTCCCACATCACCTGCTTAGCCTATTAATAAGAAGGTAACATAGCCAGTGACAGCTCCCTTCATTGTTTCATAATTCATATGCCTATGAAAGTTTCAGATTCAATGAGTTACGCAGGCATCATTCTATCATTCTGCATTTGCCCATGTTGTCAGTTTGGGCCAGAATAGAACCACAGCTACTTTCTTTACAGCACTGGGGAATTTTTTAATGGTTCTTTGGCAGGCAAAATACCTGCAATGACTACAAAAGATTAGATCTTATCCAACTTGAGTCACATGGCATCATTCACTGCCTAGCCACACCAACGACATGTAACCTACGACCACATAGCAGGATGTCAACCAGCTTATCACCATTTGGGGGTGGGGGGGATATTCTTTGCTTATAAATGGATTTGGGGGAGTGGTTCAATTTTTAAAGCAATTTTAAACCTTTCCATTTAAGTGAAGAGTCTCATCAATCAGAAAATCCTAAGACAAATGGGGGGTAGAGACCCAGAGGGTGAGGAAGGCAAGACATTTTTTTTATTAAAGCAAGAGAAATAATATCTGAGGCCTGAAGCTCAATTTGTGAAGAGCATGAACTGCATGACTCCTGTTAAAGGCTGGCTGCTGCTGAGGTACTTCAAAAGAGCATCTTTATTGCAGAACAATTGCATGACCCAATTTCCTGGTCAGCAACAAGCTTTTGTAGAAACTTCAGGAGCTGATGAAAAAGCTCAGCAAAGTTAGCATGTGTACTTTTATCCTCGACTATAAGGAGGGGAATATATGAAACGGTTTCCTAGTACCTTAGATTTAGCTCAGTGAGGTCAGCGAGCTCACAACCAAAGGATGAAACAAGAAAAGGAGGAGAAAAAACTCTCAATAAAATCACTGTCTAACCTGGCCAACAAGCTTGCTATTAGATTTTCTAGAAGAGAATGGTCGATATCTATTAATATTTTGGGCTATTATAATATTTTGATAACATCATAAAACTGTACTCTTAAATTCAGGTTGATCATAGGGATTTATTGTCCCTATAGAGAGAGATGTTTCACTCCCCACTCTTCAGTCTCCTTGAACAACAAACATTCTTGGTGTATAAGCATCTAAACATTATTTAATTCAGAATTCTGACATGCATCATAAAACTAGTGCGAAGGGAAACAGTGTATGTTTTAATGATATTGGAGGGGAAAGCATTTTCTTCTATCAATGGAATCTTCCTATACAGTTTCCCAGGAAATATTGGTTGTTCTATTGAAGCAAGAGTGTGGTCAACTTTGTTTTAAGTATCTGGGCATTCTGTTAGCCAGTAGAAAGCTTTCCAAAGAATCATTGACTTTTGGAATTATTCACCCTTTCACTCCTTTCTTCTCTCTTTCCCTCCCTCTCCCCCTCCCTCTTTATTTGCTTCCTTCCTTCCTCTATGTTTCTGTTATCATCTCCCTCAGGCTTTCTGCCTCTACCCTTTTTTGTATCTCTCTATGTTCATCTGCTTCTGTCTCTCTTTCCACCCTCCTTTCCCCTCATTTCTTCTCACTTTCTTTTCACCTCTTTCCATATCCCTCTTTTTTCCTCTTTTTCCCTTTCTCTGCTCTAGCCTCTCTCTCTTGAATGTCACTTCAAATTAATTTTGCAAATGTTCACTGAGTGACTTCTATAAACATGACACTATACTGGATACTTTAAGTAAAGTATCTCAGTTCCTTGAAATAGAATTCTGATCAAGGTGACTGGATTGTTAATAAACTAGAGGCAGGGTGGGGAAGCAGGGTGGAGAAAAGAGAACAGAGCCAATGCAAGCTATTATCATCTTCATGCTTTATTCTGCTAACCCCCAGCCTTGATACTTCTCTGTTATTTTCCTCTTGCATACTTTCCAACCTAGCTTAAATAACAGACTGTTTTGCTTTTCAATTAGCAACTATGCCCCAAGGGCTATAAAACCTTGCATGCTACATCAGGGTCCAAAAGCAGGTGATGAATATCCCCTCCTTCATAGTGCGACTGGACTCCCAGAAGCACATTGACTTCTCTCTGTGCTCACCCTACTGAGGGGGCCAGGCAGGCAGGGTCAAGAGGAAGAATGCCAAGAAGGGCCAGGGAGGGGCAGGCATTGGCCATGATGAGGAGGAAGATTAAATGCCAGCCCCTTACCTTTGCTCCCCAAAGTTTGTTGCATTGGAATAAAGCTCTTTGATTTCTGAAAAAAAAAACCTTGTATACTTTTCAACTCTCTAGGTCTTTATCCCAAAGATATTAAAAAACAAAAAGGAAAAGAACCTATGCCTACAGAAATATTTATAGCAACTTTTTTTGTGGTGGTAAAGATTTGGGAATGGAGGGGATATCCATCAATTAATCAATTAGGGTATGGCTGATAGGGTAGCATATGATTGTGAAGCAATAATCTTAAGCTATATGAAATAATAAGCAGGATGCTTTCAGAACAACCTAGAAAGATTTAAAAGAACTGGTGCCAAGTGAAGTGAGCAGAACCAGAACATTCCAAGACAATACCAAAAGATTCATCTAGAAATTTATTCTAGAGAAATAACAGGAGTCTGAATGCAAACTGAAGCATACTTAAAAAAAAAAAAAAACTTTGTTTTACTCCTTTCTTTTATTTGGTCTCTTTTCTCTCACATGACAAATATGGAAATATGTTTTGAGTGACTGCACATATATAATCTATATCAAAGTGCTTGCTTTCTCAATGAGGGCTGACGGGATGAAGGAAGGGAGAGAATTTGTAATTCAATTTTTTTTAAATGTTAAAAATTGTTTTACATGTAATTAGAAAAAATAAAATATTAAAAATTTTTAAAAGCCGTTCAAAAATAAATAAAAATAAAACACACATGAACAAACTAGTTAGGCATTCTAGTGAGTTCCTCAGGACTAACAAGAAAAGACATCCTCTATAGGCTTGATATTTTATGATATTTTATAGGTACAAATGTCAATGGGTCACTGTTTATTATTGTTAAGTTGTTTTTCAGTTATCTCCAACTCTTTATGGTCACATTTGGGGTTTTCTTAGCAAAGATGCTGAACTGGCTTGCCATTTCCTTCTCTAGATCATTTTACAGATGAGGAAACTGAGAAACAGAATCAAATGACTCACCCAGGACTATCCCCATCTGACTCAAACTTTAATATCACAATTATCTAAGATCAGTATTAATAGATTTATAAGTAAAATTCTAGCTTATGTTGCTAGGTCCCAGGCCTTCACCCCACTTTCTTGCTGCCTACTTACCATACCCCTCCCCCTGTTTTCCAATACCTCTTTATGTCTTGTCTTCCCTTTTTAGAATGTAAGCTCATTAAAGCAGACTAGAAACCTTATTCTCATATGCTTGCTTATATCTGTGTCCTCTGTGCCTGATACATAATAAGTGCTTTATCCATCTGCCTGACTTTTATTGATTTGTTAATTCCAACCAAGGGAAAAAGATAGAATGACTGAGAACCTGCTGCTGTGTGTGACTTAAGATTCATCTCTACAGCATTTGAACAGCATGCATGAATCCACTGCTCCCACCTGGTGAGGGCATCTTCTTTGATCGAAACCTATAAAAGAGGGTGGCTGAGGAGTCACAACTACAGAAGCTTCTGTGTAAAACTATTCTTTTGAAAGATGCAGAAAGTAAGTCTAAAAGAATGCTGCTTGGCAACTTGTCTTGGAGGAGAACAAGAACAACAATATCCAAACAAGACTTTGCCTTTTCCAAGCTCTTTCCTTCTGATGCAGCCTTCTATCCATTGGCAAAATGTTTCAAAAGACTCTTTTCCAACCCAGGTGCCCTCCCATTTAAAACAGCCTGTCTCTGGGAGCAGATGCTGCCATAAGTCTGGGTGCTGGCATGCTCTGCTATCCAGGGATTTTTCCTCATGAACTCTGCTTTATGAGGCATATCTTTCACAGAGGAAACACTTCAGAATAAAGAAAGCCCAAACAGGGAGTAAAGCAGCAGGCATGAGCCAAGACTCCTGTTAGAAGGCACAAGACATTTAAGAGATAAAGGTTCTTTGTGGATGAGCTGATTCCCACCCTCAGACAATCAGAGCAATTTTCCCACGGAAGGTAACTATGCCAAGTGGGGAGAGGGAAAGCCCAGTCTACAAGAGAAGTAACAGGAAATTATGCCTCCCTTAATCTTTAGCTCAATTGAGAGGCATGCACAACTTCCAGGAATAAGGAGATGGTAGTTCTTCTATATTCTATACTGGCCAGATGGCACCTGGAATAATGTGATCACTTCTGGGAACTGTGCTTTAGGAAGAACACTGATAAGCGAAAATGTCCAGAGGAAGGAAATTAGGGTGATGAAGGACCTTTAATTATGATTGAAGGAACTGATGATGCTTAGTCTAAATAAGGGAAGACTGGGGGAACATGAGAGCTGCCTTCAAACATTTAATAGACTTTTATGTTGAAGAGACATTAAATTTATTTCATTTGGTCTCATAGGACAAAACAAAATTTAGTCCCAAAGGAGGAGGGAAGGTTTGAAAGAGGCAAATTTTGGCCTTGTTCCAGGGGAAAAAAATCTTCCTAACAATTAGAGATATCCAAAAATGGAATGGGTTACCTAAAGACATTGGGGTTCTCCCTTACTGGAATTTTTAAGCAAAGGGTAAATGACTACATGTCTAGTATATTACAGAAAGAATTACAGTTGAGATAAAGGTTATGCTAGATGATTTATGAGGTTCTTTCAAATTCTAAAATTCTATGGTATTAAAATTTTGAGAAAGAAGAGAATTCTAATGTGTTTGTATAGGTGCTGGAAGAAATAGCAGATAGTTCAAAAAATAAAGGCTGTTCTATTATCTTAAGGGAAAAATAGTAGACAAGGATGACACAGTTAAAGGTGCACACTGGTTGGAATAGAACTCTAGAGGAAAATAAGAATATACTCCTCTAAGGTTACCTTACATCTCCCTTGCATATTTTAGAGGTGTATGTGTATGTGTGTGTGTGTGTCTGTGTGTGTGTGTGTGTGTGTGTTGTCTGATTCATTAGAATTGAGAGTTCCGGGGCAGCTAGGTAATGCAACGGATAAAGCACCCAGACCTGGATTCAGGAGGACCTGAGTTCAAATCCAGCCTCAGACACTTGACACTAGCTGTGTGACCCTGGGCAAGTCACTTAACCCCAATTGCCTCAACAAACAAACCAAAAAAAAGTAGGAAGTTAGAAGCATCTTAGTACTGTTGGGTTCAAAGATGGGAGTCCCTTCTAAGGATCAATGTGATTCTAACTTTAACTCTAATTATTGAGGTCATATTTAAAGATTATTCAGCATGTCAAAAATTAAATAAATGTTTATGTGTGTAGCCCTTCAAAACCTGAGGGTTTTTTTTTTAAGATCAAGAAACATAACCACGTGAATTTTCAATAACTATCCAATGGCCTGGGACAATGCCAAACTGCCAATGGGAGCTGAATAAACAATACTGATTTTTTTATTTATTATTTCTCTCTGAAAACAAACCATATATTATACAAATCCTTTGTATAAAAAGCTATATCTTCACATTCCCAAAGATGCCCTCCATGAAAGAATAGTGACATGGAAAGCAGTAGACAATATTCCACCAAGAAGCTAGATCACAAAGGGAAAAGCTATTCTCAAAAGAAAGTACCCAAGAACTCTGTGAATATAGTGGTTATTCTTGTTCCCTAATACCATTGTCGGAAAAGGCTTTTTTTAATAAATATCATAAGGTAAGAACATTATATGAACATGCACAATACACATAAGTAAGCTTTTATAAATGATGGCCTGCTACATAATGTATAATGTTTCATGATTTTTTAAAAAAATAATATTGCCTAGCTATCATCTAATTGTCTCTCCTTTCAGCTGAAGCAGTTCAGTACCAAGTATATAAATCTTTTCATTCAATAAATCCTTATTGAGTGCCAAATACGTGCATTGTACTGGGTGAGGCACCAAGGAGATTAATGGGAGGCAGTATGGGAAGAAGACTGGAGTCACTAAGGGAAGTTTCAAATCCTAGCTTCAACATGTGCTACCTTTGGGGCTTTGGACAAGGAACTTAACCTCCCTGGGCTTCAACTGTCTCATCTATAAAATGAGGGGGTTAGACTAGATGTCAACTAAGGTTCCTTCAATATCTAGATCCTACATGATCTGATTAGGGACACAATATGGGCATCCCCTGTCCTTAAGGAACTTAAAATTTACTAGGAGAGATGACACTTATGCAAATGATATGATATTAATATTATATAATATATAATAAAATATAAATAATTCGGAGCAGAATGGGATCTTTCATAAGAGATGCATGAACAAAGTGACAGGAGTTAAGTTCAAAAGAAGATGAAGTTTCTTCTGGTCAGAAGTATGAGGGAGGGCTTCAAGCTTTAGGCAGGTTTAGATTTGGGCCAGAAGAATGGGTAGAGTTTCCACCAATGGAAAAGTGGGAGCAAAAAGCCTACCAAGCAGAAAGAATCCCATAAGCAAAGCACAGTGAGCATATCTGGGAAAAGGCAAATATCTTCCATTTAGTAAATTCATAAAGAATTTGTAGAATAACAGGAGCTAAAGTTGACTGCAATATAAAGACTATGTTGGGGGGAGGTTGGAGGGCAGTGGAAGATTTTAATATTAGTAGAGCAGTTTAATCATATTTAATAAAAATGATCTGGCCATCCATGTATGGGATCGATTAAAAATGAGAGAGAACAGATATAGGGAAGCTATTATAATAGTAAAGGTGAGAGACAATAAAGACCTGGATTAGTGTGGTAGTAGGGGGAATGAAGAGAGGAGGAAGATATAGGGTATGTTATATAAATGCAACCAGTAGGACTTGGATGGCTACTGAGAATCAAAAGAGTGGGGCAATTCAGAAATAAATGAGGTTTCAAGTATGTAATGGGAAGCTAGGTGGTGCAGCAGATAGAGCATCCGGCCTGGAGTCAGGAAAATCTGAGTTCAAATCCATCCTGTGACACTTACTAGTTGACCCTGTGCAAGTCACTTAGCTTCCTCATCAAATGAGCTGAAGAAGGAAATGGCAAACTACTCTCCTATCTTTGCCAAGAAAATCCCAAATGGGGTCATGAAGGGTGGAACGTAACTGAACAACAACAATAGATAGGTGATTAGAAGAATGATCATGCTTCTAACAGAAATAGGAAATCATAAGGAAAAGGTGGTTTGTGGGCAGGGAAATGATATTTGGTTTGGTTGGGCATAGAGGGGGAAAGTCTGTGTTTAAGAAGCAAGAAGAAAAAGAGGAGTCAGAAAATGAGAATGAAAAGGATTTATACAAACTCTTATCCTAAAAAAGTTAGGAGGTGATACTGGTATGTCCAGTTTCATAAAAATGAAAGGAGAAAATTTCCCAAAAAGAGGGGGTGATCACCAGTATGCTAAGAGGATCTGTTAAAGGAACTGGGGGTATTTAACATGAAGAAGAAAAAAAATTTATGTGAGACATAAAAACTGTCTTGAAATATTCGAAAGGCCATCGTCACATGGAACAGGAATTAGACTTGTTCTGGTTGATTCTAGAGAGCAGAACAAGGAATAATCAATGAATGTTGCCAAGAGGCAAATTTGGGCATGATATGAGGAAAATTTTATTAATAATTAGTGCTATGTAAAGGTGGAATAAGCAGCTCTAGAATGTAGAGACTGACTTCATCACAGAAGGTCTTCAAAGAAAGGGGCATGCTGTAAAAAGGATTTTTGTTTAGTTATGCGTTGATCTAGATGGGACTCTGAGGTCCCTTCCAACTCTGAGAATCTATTATTGTTTCAAAGCCACAAAGGAGTCAAGGATGATGAGAGGGGAGAATACCCTTTACCTTTGATTAGGAGTTCAATGGTGACCCAGAATAGAAGATTTTTAGTAGAGGGCTAAGAGTTAAAGCCAAATAGCAAAAAACTGGAGAGAAAGAAGAAAGTAGAGTAGTAAGTGGAAACTAATCTTTTGAGATATTTAACAGCAGAGAACAGTAAGAGAAACGTATTTTAAAAGAACACAGAAAAACTTATTTAAAAACAGGGAAGGTCAGAGCATGTTTCTAAAAGAAAGGAGCCAATTCACATCAGTGTTTCCCAAGACCTTTCAGTGTATGATGTGGATTGGCCACACTTCAAGAGGTGAGGGTGTACATTTCACATACACATTGATTCCAGTTACTCATGCCTTATACCCCCTTCCCTGAAACTCTGGAAGAAGTGCAATATAGGGGTTGGTAGGTAGGTAGATAGATAGATGATAGATAGATAGATAGATAGATAGATAGATAGATAGATAGATAGATAGATAGATAGATAGATAGATAGATAGATAGATGGATAGATGGATGACAGATAGACACACATACAATCATCTTTTGTCTATTTTCCTAGGTAAAAATGCCACTCTCCACTTATTTCCATATTAAATTGAATTGATGCTCTCACCAGTGGGGGATATATCTTCCACCAAAGCAAACTGTCACACATTTATACCTTTTCATCTTATAATAATTCTTATCCATATTTTTCCATATGTCCTCCAAAGATGATTAATGCAATGAATGTAAAGTTCTTTCTCTGGTTCTTTTACTATGTCCCGAATGCCAGTGTGGCACCAAAGCTTGCAATTCTTGACCTGCCACCTTAGGTATGCCTTTAATAATATTATTTGATCCATTTCATATTGGATTCATCTTGCTAACACCTGCCATTTTCTTTTCATCAGCTGCAATAATGGTTCTTCTGAGATGATTGGCAGCTAGATGGGCACACTTAAGAGCACTGGAGTTTGGGGTGATGAAGATCCAAGTTTAAATCCAGTGTTAGATCTCTACTCATTGTTTGACATTAGACAAATCACTTAACTTCACTAACTCCCAACTTTCTCTTCAGTATCAAATAGGGGTGATATTAGAACCTAACTCAACAGGTTTTTATAAGGATCAACTGAGAAACCATATGAAAATCAATTTGTAAACCCTAAGATATTAAATAAATGCAAACTACAAGGATAATGATTAAGATGATAACGAGTGGTGATCCATGATTCAAAGTCTTATAGCAGTATCAGGAGAATTCTGGCTTTTAAAAAATTGGCTCTAGTGTAAAAAGGTTGTGGAATCTTTGAAAGCACTAAGTAATTCCCAAACTGGGATACTATCCTATATCCCCTGCCATTGCAGCAAGGTCTTATGATTCATTTGTTTTGGAATAGTGATGTACAAAGTATATCTTCATATCTAATAGTACTCTATTGACAAAAGATGCTGTGAAAAGCCATGATGGACAGATGAATTCATGTTAGTTGCTAAACTGGAAAATACATAAGATACAAACCAAATACAATCCATATGGAGCCACTTCCTTTTCAAGTTGCGAATGGAGTCATAATAGAGTAAAAGATGCTATAGGTACAAAACTCTTTGTATCATGGGTTTTTGTTGTTCTTGCTTTGGAGGCAAAGAACTAGGAAGTAAAAGGAGACTGCCATTTGAGGAGGGGTTGAAAAATTATCATAGGTGAATATAGAAGAATATTGTTGAACTCTATGAAATGATGAATGGAACAGTTTCACAGGAACCTGGGAAGACTTAACTGAAGCACAACAAGGAAAACAATCTATATTATAACATTATAAAAAGGAATGGTTTTGAAAGACCTAATAATCCAATTCTGTGATCATCCATGATTCTAAAGGACTAATGACATAGGATGATATCCCCTCTTTCTGACCAACAAGTGATATAAAGTGAGATGTAACTTTGCTGGTCAAGGCCACAATGAGATTTGTTTTACCTGACTAAATATATCTATTACAAGGGTGTTTTTTGGTTTTTTGGTTTTGATATTGTTTAGGGGGGTTGGTTTATTTTTATTTTACTTTTTTATTCTTATTCATTTATTTGTTTATTTTTCTGACAGGGAAAGGAGAGGTTGGATAAAAAAAACAAATGCTGGCTAACTGAACTAATTAAGTTTATTTTTTAAAGTCTTTATCTTTGTAGACTTTTAAAACTAAAATTTTATCTTACATTAAAATTTATTTATGTCACTATTACATATACTTGAGTACAAGGAAAACCCACCACATATGTGCTAATATGATCATATTACTCATTTGTTATCTATGCAGGATACTTCCACTCAAGAATTTCCATTACTAGCTGTACTTTTCAGTTGCAGCAAATAAGGCTAAAGAACAAAATGACAAGATGCTTGGAATGAACAGCAAGTTCGTGTGAATCATGGGCTGGAGAAAGATAGTTATAGTGAGATAGCTGAGTATGTACTTACTTGACAAGGTAAACCATTGATAAAATTTCCCCCATCAAAAAAAAAAAAAAGAAAGAAAGAAAGAAATTCCCCTGTCCAACTATGTGCCTGATAAATGTTTGTTGAATGAACTGTTAAATATGTTTGCCCTCCACCAAAAGAACCATATCAGGATTGCCAGATACAGTATGTGGCAAGGGAAGAACTAGAAATAGCAACTATGATACTTGAAAAATGGTGTAAGAAAACAAAAACACTCCCTTTATCATTTTGCAAAGTTGGGGTGACTTCCCAGTTGGAAAGACTACCAGAATTAAAAAGACTACCTGGCAAGGGGCAATTTTTCATTCTGTTTCTCTAATATAACAGTATTCTTATTACAGTATCTTTTGTCAATGTGCATAATGTATGCCCCCTCCAGCTTTCCAGCAAAGAACACACAGTTCTCATTTTCTGTATAAGTAGGGATCTTATACTCTTGGGGACAACTTCTCTCAGTCTATGCAAATCTTTAGGGAATTATATGGCATGAGAAACTGACCCTTTGAGATTAAAAATAATTCATGGATATTTTATGTTTGAGCAAAGGTTTGAATTGTGAGGTGACTCACAAAGAAAGGAGTTGGTACAGAGTTTCTTATATACTCCCTTGTCATTTTTGTGTTTTCTCCTAAGACACATTTTGCTCATACGAATGCAAATGTGCTTGAGGATATGTGACTACACATACCTTTGGATGAAATGCATGCAGTGCTCTACCTGTTTCTATTTCAAAACCCACAGAGTTCCCACCTAAGTGTAGGATCAAAGTCTCTAGACTTTCAAAGCAATCCCCTCTAACAGCATGAGAGAAAAGGTGAATATGAGCTGGCAAGTGCCAAGTGGTATGTAGTTGACTAAATACATGTAGTATGGGAATAGTGAATACCTCTCAATAATAAATGGGTTAAAACAAAAGAATAAGAAAATAGTTCCTGCATGGATGCTCTCAGATACTGGTATTGTCAATGAATGAATGATGAGCAAATATATTTAATATATAACATTAGATATCATTATATATCATATATTAAATTGTGTCTTGTCTTTAAATGAATTTAATAACTACATACATACATACATATGTACAAACAGACATAACTTAGAGGTTTGAAAGAGGAAGGAAAAGGGGAGGGAGAATACATAAGGGAGGCTGGAGAGGGAAAAGAAAGAAGAGGGGAAGGAGGAGGGGGGAGAGGACAGTGTTTTCTCTTATGCAAGAAAAAATTCCTCTACCCAAGCAGGTTAATACCTTCTTAGAAATGCATGGTCTTAGAAGGTTGTTTACAGTACCAGAAGGTTAAGTAACATACTCAGGGTCACACAGACAATGTATGTCAAAAGTAACTTAGTTCTTCATGACCCTGGGCTAGCTCTCTTTCCATTATGCAATGCTGCCAATCTTCTTTAATTTCTTCCTTTCCCTTTCCCTTCCCCCCCTTCTCTCTGAATACATACATGTATACATAAATTTGTGTGTATCTAGGTAGACACACAGACACAAATATATATGTGTGTGTATGTATATAACTACATATGTGTGAATATACACATAAAATACACCCATGAAGAGAGGAGAGTAGAGAGGAAAGGAGGAGGAAGATAGAGGGAGAGAGAGAGGAAAGATGAATGTACATTAACAATAATATATATATATATAAATACAAACATACAAAGATTATGATGTTAAATTAACCATCCATGAGGCATTCCAAATTATAAAATTCTTGACTGCTGTCATGCTATTTTTCTTGCATTTCAAAATATATCAAAAATGGTTATCCATGAGGAATAATATTTTATTTTCTTTATTGATCTGATATGTTTACATTTCACTTTCTAGGCATCTAGACAACTTTAGGAAGGATACTCCCAAATCTTTCCTTCTATTCTGCTTTCCCTTTTGAAATCTAGCCTCAAATTTCCACTTGGATTTCTCTGTTGTTTCTTGTGCATTTTCTTTATTCATATAAGTGTTGTACTATATACTAACATGTTATCACTAGCACTGCCCCTTTCCTATGAAAAACTCAATTTTAGCATAAAGAAGTACAAGAATTACCACTACAAAAAGGATTTTGGGTTTGTGTCAGAGTGGTTGTTCTATGAAGGGTAAGGTATATGTGTGGGGTGGGGAGGGAGTGAGGAGACATATAAATATGTATTTTTATTTGGTCCAGGATTTTGTTTTCATAAATATAGGGAATTCCCATCATGGAAACTCATTTCATTAATGCAGATAGGAAACTCTTATAAATCATTATTCTTAGAGAGTTGCCTAATAGATTCTGAGAGATAAAATGATTTTCCATAGTGACAAAGTTGGTACATGCCAGAGATCAACTTGAATCCAGGTATATCTGGTACCACGACTTACCCTAGAATCACTATAAATGAATATGTGTCTTGCTTATCACATGTAGTATGTATACATGTGCATATATGTATGTATACATATGTGTGTAAATGTATATATGTGTGTGTATTTGTATGTGTTTGTGTATATGTACACATACATATATGTGTGTATAATATATTATATATAATATGTGTGTGTGTAAAGTGCCAAACACAATCATATACGAGATAGTATAACATAATGGATAGGATAGCCTCAGAATCAAGAAGACATGGGCTTGAATACTGCTCCTGACACATATTAGCTTCGTAATCCTGAGCAAGTCATTTAAAACTCTCAGTAGTCTTGGTAACTCTCTATGACTATTAGTTGAAATGCCCTTGCTCATATACATTATTATAAAGAGTTTCCTCCTTGAGGGAAAGGGCTCTTCCCAAACCAATGAAATCACAAAACCACATCCCACAAAATATGTATATATGTATACATGTGCCATATATGTATATATCATTTATAAATATAGTCAATAGTTGACTAGAAAAACCTCTGAATATCACATGTTCTGAAATATTTGACTGCATTTGTTATGAGCATTCTTCCTTACCGTCACAACATTAGTTATAGATAAGACTAGAATGAGGCTTATTTATGCAGTTTTTATTGAAAAGGTCATACTTTTCATGTGGAATTTGTGGGAAGAAGATAGATAATCTAAATTCTAGTGATTTACAATCGCTCCACATAAATGACTAAACAATCACACTGGACACAAATGACTAAATAATTGTAATGGCAAATGAGTCCCTTATATGTGTTTGGAGGAAGGAGATCAATATGGGCAGGAAATGTTACATTGAGGGATGCAGGTTTGGTAGGTCTTTGAATAGAGTTTAAATAGGCAGAAAAGTTTTGGTGGTATATATCTTGCCAAGAAGACCAATATAATAAAAATGTAGGAGCAGAAAATAATGAACTAGGCCTACCCAGTGGATTAGGGATTTAACCACTTGGTTTAAACAGTGGAAGATATTGGACATATAAGGTTATTGCGTGAGTCTGGGGCCAGATTATGGAGGGCCATGAATTCTCACTAGGTAAAGACATAACTTGTAAGCAGCAATAGGGAATCATAATAATTTCTGAGAAAGGGGTAGGGTATGACATAATGAAATTAGTGATTTGGGAAATTGAGTCTGAACATGTCTGTACATAATGAATTGGAGAAGAAAGATGCTGGAGGAAAAAAGAATAGTTAAGACCTCCATGCATTAGTGCTGGTATGAGGCCATAAACTAGGCTGATAAAGAATGAAAAGGAACAAAGATGAATGAAAGAGACCTTATAGAAGAAGACGCAGTAGGCAATTGACTGTGAGATATGAAAGACTATGATGAGCAAAAGATGACTCCAAGGCTTTCAGCTAGAGTGGCAAGGAAAATGATGGTAATATTCATGAAAATATGAAAATCAGGAAAGAAGCCCAGTTTAAGGAGAAAAATAATTTGCTCAGTAATGAAAAAGACCAACTTGATATACCAAGGGAATCTCCAATTAGAATTGCCCATTAGGTGGTTGAAGATGTGGATCAATTCAATATAGAAGTGAGGATATCAGTGACTATAAACACAGTCTATGCATGGTCTAGGTTCTGAAAATTTCTCCGGGATCAAATGGATTTGCAGGTGAATTCTACCAAACATTTCAAGAACAATAGTTTTAATACTGTATAAGCTATTTGGGAAATAAATAAAGAAGGAGTCCAATAAAATTCCTCTTACAAAACAAATAAAACATTAGAAATGACATTACAGCAATGTTTCACAAAGATCATCCACAATGAACAGGTGGGATTTATACCAAAAATGGAGGATGATTCAATATTAGGAGAATTATCAGTGTAATTGACTATACCCATAACAAAACCAACAAAAATCAGTATCTCAACAGATGCAAAATAAGCTTTAGACAAACTACAACCTTTATTCCTAGTAAAACTACTAGAAAACATAGGAATAAATGGATCTTTCCTTAAAATGACATATAGTCTCTATCTAAAACCAAGAGCAAGAATTATCCATAGTAGGGGAAAATTTGCAGCTTTCCCAATAGGATCAAGGGTGAAACCAGGATGTCCACTGTCAGCACTATCATTCAGTATTGTACTATATATGCTAGCTATAGCAATAAGACCAAAGGGAAAAGAGTAATTTGAAAGAATTAGAACAGGCAATGAGAAAACAAAACTATCATTCTTTGCAGACAATATGGTGGTATATTTTGACAATAGCAGCACATAAACTAAAAATACAAACTGATTGAATTTATAAATAATAGGGCATATGGGTGAAATTGAATATATTGCTTATATAATTCTAGACTATATTACTAAAGACATCATTAGTGATCATCTAGAAAAGAAGGAAACAATGATCTAAGAAAATCAGCATAGCTTCAAGTACAGGTTTTGCCAGACTAGCCTCAATTCCTTTTTGAATGAGGATATTAATTGTTAGATCAGGAAAAGTCTATAGACATAATTGAACTAGACATTAGATTTGACTAGACATTTGGTGAAGTCTTTCATATGATTATTTTAAATAGATTTTATTTTCTAGTCCCCTAGATTTCCACCAATATCCTTCCCACTTGATTTGCATAATTCCAAATAGCTTTCCACAGAAGTTGTACCAATTCAAAGTTTCACCAATAATTCATTAGTGTGCCTATCTTTCTACACCTGCAACAAATTATTCTCATCTTTTGTCTTCTTTGCCAATTTGATTATTTATTTTTCACAAGTGATTTGGAGTTCCCCAATTGATAAATGGTCAAAGGATATGAACAGGCAGTTTTAAGACAAAGAAATCAATGCTATCTATAATCATATGAAAAAATGCTCTAGATAACTACTGATCAGAAAAGTGCAAATTAAAACAACTCTGAGGTATCACCTCACACCTATCAGAGTGGCAAATATACCAAAAATGGCAAATATTGGATGTTGGAGGGGATGTGGAAAAGCTGGGACATTAATCCACTGTTGGTGGAGCTATGAAAAGATCCAACCATTCTTGAAAGGAATTTGGAACTATTCCCAGAGGGATATAGAACTATGCATATCCTTTGATCCAGCAATACCACTGCTAGGTTTATATCCCAAAGACATCCCCAAAAAGAGACATGTTTGTACAAAAATATTAATAGCACCTCTTTTTGTGGTGGCTAAGAATTGGAAACCAAAGTTATGCCCATCATTTGGGGAACAGCTAAACAAGCCGTGGTATATGATGGTAATGGAATATTATTGTGCTATAAGAAATGACAAGTAGGATGATTTCAGAAAGGCCTGGAAAGACTTGCATGAACTGATGTATAGTGAAGTGAGCAGAACCAAGAGAAAGTTGTGCACAGTGACAACAATATTGTTTGATGAAGAACTGTGAATGACTCAACTATTCTCAACAATACAATGATCCAAGACAATCCCAAAGGACGATTGATGAAACATACAATCCACCTCCAAAGAAAGAATTGGTATTGATTGAACACAGACTGAAGCATGCTATTTTTCACTTTCATTTTTTTCTTTTATTCAAGTTTTCTTGTGCAAAATAACTAATATGTTAATGCTTTATATAATCATATATGTATAACCCATATCTAATTGCTTACCACCTCAGGGAGTGGGAAGAGGAGGAAGAGAAGGTGGGATAAAAATTGGAACCTAAAACTATAAATAAAAATGTTTATTACTTTAAAAAAGAAGTGATTTGGAACATTATTTCATATGATTATGAATACTTTGCAACTCTTCTGAGAATTCTTCTTACATATGTTCATATCCTTTAAACACTAATCTATTGAGGAATGGTTATTAGTCAAATACATATTTACTAATTGCTTACTTATTTTAGATGCCAGACACTTACCTGAAAAAGCTTTTCAGTTTTATATAATGACAGTTACCTATTTTTTCTTTTGTAATTTCCTCTATCTAATCTGGTTAAGATAACATTTCCTTCCCATAGCTGTGAGAGGTACATGATCTACTTTTCTTCTATTTTTTAAATATCTTTGATATTAAGGTCATGTATCCATTTATAATATATTATAGAAAATGGTATATGGTGTTGATCTGACCTTAATTTCTGCCAGACTGCTCTTTAGTTTTCCCAGCAATTTTTATTAAATAAAGAGTTTCTTCCTAGGTTTTTTCTGTTTTCCACTTTATCAAACACTGTGCTATTAACTTCTATTGTTTCTGATTCTCCCTTGTCTAGTCTGTTCCACTGATCTATCTTTCCGGTTTTTAACCAAAGCCTAATCGTTTTGATGGCTGATGATTTATAATATAGTTTGAGATCTGGAAGTGCTACTCTCCCTTTATCTCTTCTTCTTTTCATCATTTCCCTTAATATTCTAGATCATTTCTTTTCAAATGAATTTCCTTGTTATTTTATCAAGTTCTACAAACTGTGCCCTTATTAATTTATTTATTTAGCGTTAAACATGCAAATTTAGTTTGTCTTTTTTTTTATATTGGCACAGCCCAGCTATGAGCACTGAATATTCTTCCAGCTATTTAAATTGCCCTTTTACTTCTTTAATGATCACTTTGTAAATGAATCTTTATCTCTTTTGTGGGCTTTGGTAAGTCAATCCAGATACTTTATGCACTTTGTGCTCATTATCAATTATATTTATTTTTCTATCATTGACTAAGATTTTGTTTCACTGACTTAGGAATTAGAATTATATGTGTCTTATAAAAACAGTTTACTGGAGCTCTTTCGTGCTAAATTTTGAGAGAAAAAAGTGTGATATTGATGTTCTCTTTAAAATTTTATAAAAACCCAGTAAATGCATCAGGACCATGGCTTTTTATTTTCTTTTGTAGTCCTTTTGAATTAGTTCTATTTGCTTTTCTGAGCCTGGGTTATTTAATATCTCTATGTGATATTCTGTTAGTTTTAGTATTTTATATTTTTTTAAGTAATCCTCTTTTTCTTTTGCATTCTCAGTTTTGTTGACATATAATGAACTACACGTAGTATAGTCTGATAATTCTTTTTTATTTCTCATGGATTTGTTGTCATTCCACCTTGTTCATTTTTTAACATCGTTGATTTTATTCGTTGCTCTATTCTCTTTAATCAGCCAGTAGTTTATCTATCCCATTGTCCCATAGCTCATCTTCTTCCTGAGAGACTACAGGAGTTATCCTTCCTTTTTTTATTTACCTATGGCCTTGACTAAAGTACATCAAACGTTCTCCTTTATCCTCCATCTCTCCTCTTTTATTCTATGTGGCTTCCCATTCTTCAATTAATCCCACACAATACACTTACTTATTCACCAATGGAGGAAAAATTGGTTGGTTTGGTCCATGCTTTTACTCAGGCCTGCTCCTCTACCAGGTCTTCTTCTCTTTCTTTAAATCTCACCTTCATTTTTATCTTCTTATGAACTTTAAGAAATAAATCTCTTTATGGATATTCTGGGATTATTGTTTTTTTGACCCAATAGATTTTTTTTCTGTTTTCTTTTTTCTTCCAATAGTCTTTAGAGATGGGATAATTTACTTCATTTATTCTTTCCTTGGTAATTGTATTTACCTTCCTATGATTTTGTTGTTTGTGATGTTTTCAAGTCAATCTACTTATCCCTGTTATTGTGTTTTGAAGGAATGCTTCAAGTGTCTCTCTTTTATTATATAGCATTATTTCATTGAAGATTAGGCTCAGGATTATAAAGAATGTCATTTTGACCCACATCAAGAATTAAAATTTCCCTTCATATTTGAATGGTTTTCTCCCTATCCTTTATAAAACTCATTGTATATTACTATAACCATTATATTAAACTACTAATCCCTCTTGGAGTTTTATATGTAAGTTGTTTGATTTTATCCTTGAGGCAATCTGTGAATTATTTTAATTTGTATTTTGTTTTGTTTTTGTTTTTGTTTTTGTTTTTTAGTGAGGCAATTGGGGTTATGTGACTTGCCCAGGGTCACACAGCTAGTAAGTGTTAAGTGTCTGAGGCCAGATTTGAACTCAGGTACTCCTGACTCCAGGGCTGGTGCTCTATCCACTGCACCACCTAGCTGCCCCTGTATTTTGTTTTTTAAATTCTAGAGTTCTAAGCAAATTTGTCATGTAAATTCTTGAATTAAGATGTGAGGGTTTTTGACTTGTCATTTTCCTATAGAAAGTTAATAATGCTTAGGTTGTTTCTATGCATCATGACCTAAAGATCAATGGGTTTTGTTTACACAGAGATCATGTGTTCTTTTAACATTATTGATTTTATTTCTTTTTCAGATAATCCTTCATTTTTACTATATTTGTCTTCTCAAACTATTGTTCTCTCTTTTGCTTCTTTGGAAATACTTGAGATCATGTATTCAAGATTGTATATCCTAACTGTATCTCCTGTGTACACCATAAATTCTTCAATTTGTTCCTTTCTCTCTTCTATTAAGATTCTGCTTTCTCTCTTGAAAGGTGGTAAAACATCCTGATGATGTTCATACTGATCTCTACAGTTTCCTAATATATTGGCAACCACAAGGTCCCATGTTTCAAGGGTTGGTACAATTTCCTTTGTCCTGAAAGATTTATTTTAAAAGGTCTATAATCTTTTCGATATTTTGCTTCTCATCTTTCCTTTTAATATTAATGTTTCATTTATCTGCTTATATTTGTGGTTTTGAAGTGAATTTTATTTTTCTTGAAATCTTTTATTGCTTTTAGCATTTTTTTCTTGTATTCTTCTGTTGCTCACTTTGTGACTCCTCACACTTTGTTGTAAATTGTTGGTAAATTTTATCCCCAGGGAAAGACCACAAGAATGACTCCATTTCTTTCCACATTGAAAAATATTTTTTCACTGGTTTAGTTCCATTTCCTATATATAAGTACTTTCTGGCAATAAAGGACTAAACTCGTGTGGGTTCAGATCCTCTTTCCCTCAGACTAAGTGCAGTGATAATGGTGAGCCTTTTTTGCTAACTGCCTGTGTTCTTTAACTCAATGGTGTAAAAAGCATCTCTTCAAACCACCTATTGACATAGAAACCCACAAACTAACATTATCTGAATTGTGTTGTATGTACATGGGTATTTTTGTTTATTTGGTCAAACATTTCCCAATTACATTTTAATCTGGTTTAGGCCACACTCAGGAGTTTTGTGGGTCACATGTGGCCCTCAGGCTAAGAGTTTAACATTTCTGATTTAGTACTCTGATTTGTTCAAATCAGTATCCCTAGTTTTTTAATCACATTTTTTTTAAGTAACCTTGCAGTTGTGGGCATAGGAAAGGATGCTCAAGGCAGAATTTCTATTCCTTGGTCTTCCCAAGGCTGAAGGCTAAGACAGGCAGAGAAGCATACTGTCCCCACCATAACTTACCCTTCATCTCACATGCCTGGACAGAGTTGATACCAGATATTTGTTACAATAAGAAACTGAAGGATTGAACAATAGTGTCTTCAACCTGGAAAATCCATAAATGATTCCCCAAATACCAGCCTATGGATAAGTTTATGAAGCTTGAAGGAGTATAGAGGCTAGTAGGAGGAGTTCATAATTAAGCATATTATAAATTAGCATTGTCTACTGTAAATTCATAAGGCTTACAGTGTTGGGCAATTTGCTTTCTTTTCTCATGGATTCAGCTATAATTGCCCTCTTATTCATAATTACTCTTTTAAGTTTTGTTCATATAATTTTATATAGAATTAGAAAAAATATCTAAATTATTATAGAAAATATCCATGGAATTTCATATTTATTGTGTTGTTCTTTTGGACAAAATAATAGCAGGTGGAAAGATGACATCACAGTGAAAAAGATCTGGAATTGGTCAAGTATCTAAAACCAAAAATAATCATTAGTGGATTGATATCTGTCTTAAAGATTTCTAATGACATGCCACAAGGCTTTGTTCTTGACCCTTAATTATTTATCATTTTCTCAAGTGATTTGGATATAGACATAGATGGCAAGGTTATTATACTTTCATCTGAAAGAAAGCATATAGTTGTACCTAACATGATGGATAAGGGAATACAGGTGCAGAGGTGATCACAACAGGCTAAAATGGTGAAATTTGATAGTCAAACTCTTATATTGGGCTCAAAATTTAACTTTACCAGATGTGGAAGGTATGAATGAACTATAGTTAATCTGAAAACTATCTATGTCTTTTACTGCAGTGAGTACTTAGTATGAACTATGATATGGTTGCCACAAGAAGCTAATGGCTTCATTAAGAGGCAGAGTGCCCAGCATTAGAGAAGTAATAGCCCTGCTTTACTGCGCTCTAGTCAGACCCCACCTGGGATATTGTGTCCATGCCATATAAGAATCAGTTGAATGAACTAAGGAGGGTTTAGCCTACAGAAAAGATACTTAGGGGGGAGGGTGGGAACATAACAGCTGTCTTCATTTATGTATAAAGAGCTATCATGTGAAAGACTAATTGAACTTCTCATGCCTGATCCCCAAGGGGTAGAACTAGGAGCAATGAATAGAAGATGCAGAGCAGAGTCAGGATTCAAAGGAAATGGAAATATTCTGGTCTTACTCTTTCCTTTTACAGTTGAGGAAGCTGAGACAGAGAAAAAGTGACTTTCCTACAGTTATACAGATATTATGTAGAGAGTATAGAATTCAAATTTACACATTTAAATTCCAGTGTTTCTACTACACTGCACTCCGTCCACCTTTTCTTCCCCCAGTCTCTACTCTCCCTAATGTTTGCTAGCTCAAATTGTGGATTTCAGGGTGGGGACAGGGGAGGGGGAAATACTCATAATACACAGAATTGTCAGTGACCTACACAGATACTTTGCAGGTCCTGAAAAGCAACCATTGTAAACGCAAATGACATGGTATCTGAAATTCTCCCATTAAGATTAATTCCTTTTGGCACCTCTTTCTCTGCACTTCATAGATTTAGAACTAGAAGGAAACAGTTCATCTAGTCCAACTTCTTCATTTTACAGTGAAGAAACCGAGGCTAAAAGATGAAAAACTGCTTGCCAAAGGTCACACAGGTAATGGGTGGCAGATTTGAATCTGGATTTTCTGAGTGCCCAATCCAGCACTCAGTTCTCTTACCTGTAAAATGAGGGTAATAATACTCAACATGACTACATCATAGGATGTAATTAAGGATAAAATTAGACACAATATATGAAAATACTTTCCAAGCTGAAATCCTATGCCAATGTAAATTATTACTACTGCTATATCAGATTAGCTCCCAATGAATTCTAGGAGAAAATAATCTAGATAATCATATGCAAACAGAAATATGAGATCTTGCCCTATTGGCACCTCTTTAGCTGATGGCATATTGAAAATATTCATATAACAAATAAATTCCCAGGAGGATGTTCCAAGGTCAGGTTTTTCTTTCATTATAATATATAAAAATGGAATTATTTAAAGAACTCCTCAGCATTTGTGGGAAAGGAGGAGAAATAAAGCATTCTATCCTTAGCACTAAAGGTATTCGAGTTTAGCATCAGTTACTAAAGACATAACAAAATCCATCATGTTTCCTAAGGTTGTTTTTGTTTGTGAGTAAGTACAATAAGCAATGGGGTGGACTTCAAAACACAGTTTGAATTTCTACTCAGCAGTTAACCTCGCAGCCTATAATCCTTGAGCATGTCCATATGATTGTTCATTTGAGCTACAAGCCAAGGCAGGAAATTCATGAGACAGGAATTACTTTGTTCTTGGTACCTTGAAATCCTGTCCCAAATTTATAAAGCAGACCATGAACATCAACCACAAAAAAAAAGTTATTTTGGTAACTTCAGTTCAATGAATCCAAACCTTCAATTATTTTTCATTTCCTTTTTGGGTTCTCACTCCCGCCTAAAATTTAACCTCCCTGGAGCCTCCCTATAACACTCTCTTCTGGCCATCACATGTAATTACATTATAGGTGAGACAATCATATAATGAGATCCAGTAGGACTTTCTGTAACGAAATCCCTACTCTGAAGGAGTTGTTATTGTGAGATCTCTCATGGACATATTCTTATTTTATTCATATGCCAAGAGACTCATGAACTTCAGATCTTTTAGCTTTGGCCATAGCATTCCTTGGTAGATAACTCATGCTCATGCTCTCATGGTCTTTCTTTGAAATTGTGGGATTACATTTATTAAGTATATAAAATTAAAATAATAATATTCACAAATATGTGAACTCAGGCCATAATCCAATCATTGATCAAAGAAATGTGACTATTGAGGGAAGATTAAAGGATCATAGATGTAGAATTGAAAGGCCATTTGGTCCCAAGTCCTAATTTTTTAGGCTGAGGAAGCTAAGGCACAGGGAGTGCCAGAAACAGAATAAGCACCTGAGAGCAGGTCCACTGAAAGTAGTGCACTTACTATATAAGAAAGAGCATGGTATAGTGCACTGAGCACTGATCCTTAGAGTAAGGAAGACCTGGGTTCACATTCTAGTGGTGACTGACTTTAATTCTCAGTGTTCCAGGAAATGCTTTAAGACTGTGATATGCAGAGTAAGTATCTATCTACATTAGTAGAGGAAATTCCTCCCTTGAAATACCCAACAGTGATGAAATCACAGGCAAGGTAAAAAAAAAAATTTAAATAGGTATTGGTCACATATGGAAATTTTACCTGGCAGACAAGCATGCTATTGTTCATCAAATTGGGAATTAGCTCCATCAGAAAACAACTTTACATTAGGAACTTAGCTTTAAGAAGTCCTAAGAGTAAAACCCACATTCCCCAACTGGACATTAAAAAGCACACACACAGAAGGAAGATGAACAGGTTCATGACAAGAGAGAAAAGACACACAATCCTAGAGAGACTGTGGATAGAAATAGAGACTGCAACTTTCAGGGAATGTACCTTGGGGAAAGTAGGTAGGATGGCAATAAAAATTCCTATCCTAGGTTAGTGAATGAACATTATCCCTGGGGTATATTGGAGTTCCTTCCTAGACAGGAAAAAGCAAGAGTTTCTGAGCTGCACAGGCCTCAGAAAGAAAAAGAGGAAAAGTGAACTCTGGACAATTGCTTAAGGGAAAAAAGTACGAGCATGCCAAGTTATCTTCCCAAAACAAAAAGTAGGAAGTCAAAGAAAAAAAAAAGGCAAAAAAGTCTACTATGTATTAAAAAAATACCCTCAACATTGCCTTAACTTATAATTTCAATTGGCCATAGGTAATTGTGATACTTTCTACTTTCCTCTGGTATGGTTAGATCTTAGCATAGTCGTTGACACACAGTAGTAACTTAATAAATGTTTGTTGATTGATTGATTACATAGAAGTGTTCTTGGTTCAATCATGCATCTCTTCATCTTGCTTTCTATTTCTATTCTATATGGCCAAGTTAGAGAATGGCCAAAAGCTCATTATTAAGCAGTTGGTGATCTTCTCTGAAGACTAGCTTAATTTCCTGTGGAAGACTGAAGAAAATAACCCCTGGATGAAAACACTACAGCTGAGTGTGGTGGTACACACTTGTAATCCCTGATCCTGGAAAAGGCTCAGGAATTCTAAGCTATGGAAAATCTAAGATCTTTGGGTGTCCATAATAAGTCAGGCACCAGTATGGGGATCACCCAGGAGTAAGAAACCATCATGTTCTTCAGGGTGGTGAACCAGTCTAAGTCATAGATGGTACAGGTAAGAGTCTGTGCTGATGAAATCAGGCTACGAGTGGCCACTGCATTTCCAGCCTGGGAAAGTTAGGGAGACAAAGTCTCAAAAAACAAAATAAAACAAAAATACCATGGATTCTATTTTTGGTTCCCAAATTTCGGTCAGGGAAATAATGACTAACTTTAATTTTTTTTCTATGTCAACTTATTTTAAGCCTATAATTGTCAATTCATGTAAGATGTCTTCATAACCTCCCAGAGGCATAATAGTTGATCAATCAGGGTAAAGAATGGAGGCCACAATTACTGAGAAAGGTTAGGCACAGGAGACACAGTAGTAAATGACTATAGTAAACTACTCTTTGATAAACCCAAAGACACCAGCTTGTGGGATAAAAACTTACTATTTGACAAAACTGCTGGGAAAACTGGAAGATAGTATGGAAGAAACTAGGCATAGACCAACATCTTACACTATATATCAAAATAAGGTCAAAATGGGTACAGGACTCGGACATAAAGGGTGATACCATAGGTAAATTAGGAGAGAGAGGAATAGTTCACCTCTCACATCTATGGAGAGGAGAAGAATTTATGATGAAACAAGAGACAGAGAATATTATGAAATGCAAAGAGGATGATCTTGATTACATTAAATTTAAAAGGGGTTATATAAACAGAAGCAATGTGGCCAAAATTAGAAGGGAAGCAGAAAGATGGGGGAAAAATTTTATAGAGAGTATTTTTGATAAAGGCCTCATTTCTAAAACATATAGGGAAGCCTGAGAATCAGAGTGCCACCCCCTGCTGAGAAAACCATTGTGAGAACCAGGGCAATGCCCCCCTGAGGAGAAAGCATTTGAATAGCATCTGGAAGCTGCCTGGCATCCGGGAGCTCCATCTATTCATAGAACTGCCTGTAAGTCATGTCAATCAATGCTACCAGCCAATTAACTTGGAGCTGTGTGTGGGGACCACCTGTCTTGCATACTGCAAGGGGCTTCCACTCTAGGAGACCAGGGATCTGCCTTCTTTTTGGCTGGAGGTCCCTGGTGGTGGCAGCAGGTCCAGGGTAGATAGGCTTTTTCCTTCTGAACTCCACATGTTCTTCTTCTCTTTTTTGCTAACTTCTAATATACTTTAATAAATCCTTAATGCCCAAAGACTGGTGCTATAAGCTTCTAATTTAAGGTGACCACACATTAGATTTTTAGTCATAACAATAAGATTTTAAACATCATAGTTCTAAATCAAATTTATAAGAATGCAAGTCATTCCCCAAAAGAGAAATGGTCAAAGGATATGAACAGTCGTTTTTCAGATTAAAAAATCAAAGCTATCTATTGCCATATGAAAAAATGCTCTAAATTACTGTCAATTAGAAAAATGAAAATTAAAACAAATCTGAGGTACCACCTCACAGCTATCAAATTGGCTAATATGACAAAAAAGGAAAATGAAAAATGTTGAAGAAGCTGTGGAAAAATTGGAACACTAATGCATTGTTGGTAGAGTTGAAAACTGATCCAACTATTCTGGAGAGCAATTTGGAACTATGCCCAAAAGGCTATAAAACTGTGCTTTGACCCAGCAGTACCACAACTAGGTCTATATCCCAAGGAGACCATAAAAAATGTAAAATGACCCACATGTACAAAAATATTTATATCTGTTCTTTTTGTGGTGGCAAAGAATTGGAAATTGAGGGGTTGCCTATCAATTGGGGAATGGCTAAACAAGCTGTGGTATGTGAATGTAATGGAATAATATTATGCTGTAAGAAATGATAAGCAGGCAGATTTCAGAAAAAACCTGGAAAGACTTACATGAATTGATGCTGAGTGAAATAAGCAGAACCAGGAGAACACTTTACACAGTACCAATGACACTGTGTGATGATCAACTGTGATACACTTGGCTCTTCTCAGCCATAGAATGATCCAAGATAATTGCAAAGGACTCATGATGGAACATGCTTTTTACATCCAGAAAAAAGAACTATGGAATCCAGATGCAGATTGTATCATATTGTTTCTATTTTTTTGAGGTTTTTCCCTTTTGTTCTGATTCTTCTTTCACAATATGACTAATGCAGAAATATGTTTAATGTAATTGTACATATATGACCAATATCAGATTGCTTTCTGTCTTGGGGAAAGGGGAGGGAAAAAATTTAGAACTAAAACTCTCATAAAAACAAATGTTGAAAACTATCTTTACATATAACTTGAAAATAATAAAATACTTTTATGATAAAAAAGAATGGATGCCATACCCTTTTCCAAAGGATAGAAACAACAGGGTCTCCAAAACATTCCTGCCTTCATCTTCCTGGGTCCACTTATCAAATCTTTTCTAATGTTCCTATACAACAAGATGGGACCAATTTGATAATTAGATATGCCATTCAAATTTATTATTATTTTAGATGGCCTCTGAGGTCCTTTCAAACTACAGGTCTATGATCTTGTGAATTTTGCTCTATGATAAACAGCATTCTGACTATCCCCATACATATAGGGTGTTAGCTAGAGGATATAATACTGATAATCTGGCCTGCTCCACTTTCAATCACTCAACAAGTTTATTGTAAGTACATGCTATGGGCCAGGCTCTATACTTAGCACTGAAAAATAGAATAAAAAGCAATAAAACAAAACAAACCAAAAAAACCCAGTTCCTTGTCCCCAAGGGTTTTATAGTCTAATGAAGGAGACAAAATGCAACTTATCAGATATAAAAAGAGTAGATAGAAGGTAATCTCAAAGGGAAAGATTCTGGATAATGTAGAGGGTGTGGGAGGGACCAGGAAAAGTTTTTACATAAGCTGAACTTTGAGCTGTCCTAGACAAAACCTGAGACACTAAAGAAGGGAGCTAAGGAGAAAGAACATTCCAAGTATAAGAGATAACCAATACAAGGGTATGGAGAAAGCAAACGGAGTGTCCTGTTCAAGGAGCTGCAATGGGGCCAATGTAACTGAATCATAATGTTTATGGAGGAATATAAAGTATAATAAGACTGGAAAGGTAGAAAGAAACCAGGTTATAAAGACTTTTAAATGCAAACCAGGCTTTAGATTTGATCTAACGTAAGAAGAAGCCACTGGAGCTCACTGAGCATAGGGTGACAGTCAAAATGGTGCTTTAGAAAAATCACTTTTGATGCTGATTGGAGGGGGAATAGGCAGGCTTGAAGTAGAGAGAGCAGTTAGAGAGGTATTGCAATAGTCCAGGTAAGTGAGTTATGAATGGCTGAACTGTGGTGATAGTTATGTGAGTGGAGATCTGAGAAATGTTATTGTGAGGGCCAAAATTTGATATACGGAGCATTATTTGGGCGAGACCTTAATATTGGGGTCCCAGAAATATGAGGGACCTTTTAGGTTTAACCCTCCCCTCTGAACTGCCCTTTTTTCTCCCAGGACAATAAGAAAGGAGCTTCTAAGCCTTAGTTCACAAAAGGATCAGATTTTATTACTTAGGAATTAATTAAACAACAAAGGTGAAACTAATAAAAATCAAAGATAAGGAAATAGGAAAATAGAAATACAGATAGATATTCTTAACTCTAAACTTAGCCTATGCAAAATTCAGACCATTTCTAATTTAGCTAATTCAAAGGAATTTAGGGTTTTCCATAATTAAACTCACCAAACAGCAGCCACCAGAGACAGAATGAACATGTGCCACCGCAAGGGGAGTCGCCAGACCAAGAACGAGAGCGAGCTCAGTTCCGGAAGAAGCCTAGCATTCTCAGGGTGGCTAGGTGGCACAGTGAATAGAGCACCGGCCCTGGATTCAGGAGTACCTGAGTTCAAATCCGGCCTCAGACACTTAACACTTACTAGCTGTGTGACCCTGGGCAAGTCACTTAACCCCAATTGCCTCACTAAAAAACAAACAAACAAACAAACAAACAAAAAGAAGCCTTGCATTCTGGAAGCAGCCTTCTGCCACCCTTCAGGGAGCGTTCAAACTCCCCTCCCCCAAAAGGGGAGGTCCTTCAAAAGCTGACTATGGAGAGTCCTCCTTCTGACCTCAGTAGCATACTAACCTCGGGGTGGGGCAGGTGTGGCCCCTCCCAAATGATTCAGCTAAAATTGCAATATTAATCTTTACCACAAATAATTTTTACCACATTATAAAAGTAGAAATGACAAGTTTGGATAATGGATTTGATATGATGCACAAGCAAGAGGGAGGAGCCAAGGATAAAACAGAGGTTGCAAGCCTAGGTGACTGGAAGGTTGTGGGTGTGCTTGACAATGATAGGGAAGTTTGTAAGGAGACTTGGGGGAGAGGAGATGGATAAAGATCCCGTTTGGACATGTAGAGTTAGAGATAGCTATGGGATAATTAGTTAGGACATCCAAAAGATAATTGGTGATTCAAGGACAGGACTGAGGAGAAGAAGGATTGGGCATTTATTTGTGTGTGTGTGTGTGTGTGTGTGTGTGTGTGTGTATGTATGTATATGTGTCTGTGTATACATACATATAGATGTGTGTGTGTGTCTGTGTGTGTGTGTATACACACACACATGATCACTGTGAGCATAGAGAGGGAGGGAGGGGGGAACAAACATTTATTAAGCACCTGCTATGTGCCAGGCACTGTGATAATCACTTTATCTCATTTGATCCTCACAACAATACAGGGAGGTAGGTACCATTTTTATCCCCATTTAACAGGGGAGGAAACTGAGGCATAGAGCAGTTAAGTGACTTGATCAGGGTCAAGTGGGTAAACAATAGCTCAGACAGCTAGTAAGCATCTAAGGTAGGTCTCAGGTCTTCCTGCATTCCATCAGGGAGAGAACCCTGGAGAAAATCCAAAGTTAATGAAGATGACACAAAAACCAGCAAAGGAGACTGTGGTCAGACAGATAGGAAAACCAACAATTTTAACGACTACTATTGATATTTACATAGCATTTTATAAACCATAAAGTGCTTTTTATATATTATCTTATTTGATCCTCACAATATCCCATGAGGCAAATACTACTAGTATTACTATCCCCATCTTACAGAGAAAGAAACTGAGAATCAGAAAAGTTAAGTGATTCTCCTAAGATCACACAGCTAGTATGTGTCAATGGCAGAATTCAAACCCAAGTCTTCCTGACTCTTGACTCTAACATTCTTTCCCACTAGACCACAATGCCCATAAAATAGTAGTAGCCCAACCCACAACATGAATCAAGTGGGAAGTTATCTTCAATGATTTCATAGATAAGCAAGCCACAAAAAAAAATCTCTCACTAGCTATGTCATGACATGGAGAGGTTGCCTTGTTTTAATTACAAATGAATATAGCCAGAGGAATGGATGCATATAAGGAAAACCCTAAGGCTCACAGAGAAGGAATCAAATTGCCCTAGAGAAAGGGACTTGATAGGGTGGCTATAAATTCTCATCCTCCACCATGAAGAACATTTGATTTATGAATCAGAACACTTTCCCTGGCTCTAACTCAGCATTCTCTTTGCATCCATCAGTAATCATGGCTATTCCCTGCAGCTGATTGTGGGACAGTCATTTAGCGCTAAGCCCCTATCTCACCTCCCCTGTAGCTCCCTGACTGAGTTCTCAAAATGGAATATCTACCCTGTAAGATGTTGAAGATGAGCAGGTAGCTCCCACACGTGGCTCTCTACCACCCCTGCCAAAAATCTGTCTCTGCTGGTCACTTTTGCCTCCGGCCACTCGGAAGTCATCACTGGAGGCCACCAATTCACTGTTTCTGTGTTCATTTTGTCCAGTAAAAGGGTTGCTTCATTCAAGGGGCAACAAAACAATATGAAATTAAAGGAGGGAATTAAATCAATAGTCGGTCCAGCAGGAGAGACTGTGTTCTCTCCTTTGAGCCGTTAGCAGGTGCGCTGGGTGCATACAGATAAGCTGATAAATGGCTGATTGGAGACACTGGTAGCAAACACATGCTTTGCTAGAGATGACTTTTTAAGTCACCGTACATCAAACAGACAGTGTCAGCCTTTGAGGATAAACCTGTGATGGCTTGTTGTGCCTTTTTGAACTGCCTCTGAGGCCCAGAAACTAAAAAAGGCCCTGAATGTTCCTCTGAATCCACAGGGAGGATTGAAAGCTTCAAAGAGGAACACTATCACATCCAAGGGGAAATGCATTGATTGAAGGAACCAGTGTGAAACAGTCTTTAATAATTACCAGAAAGCTGGAATCGACTGGTGTTTTGCTGAGCTATATTTTATCTTTATTGGATTAACTGTGACACAGTAGGTTATGTCAAAGGGAATCTGCATGAATATTAAAAGTAAATGTGGTGTGAATAATAGATAACTTACATTAGATGCACCAGCATGCAGTAATTTTTATTCACCTACATAATTAGATTAAAACAAATCTGCTGAATAAAATACATTGTCTTATTGTAATCCAGTTTGAAAACACCCCAAAAGTTATGGCTGTAGGGATGTTTGCTGGCATTTTACATATAAATACATAATTCTCCTCAAGAAATGTTTTCCAAAGGGCTTCTGGTGCTTACTGGAGTTGGTAGTGATGAATATTAACCATCTAGTGTCAATAAGAAATACCCTTCAGGTCAGCTAACGAGGTCTACAACAGCAATACCTTAGTAAAACCAGCAACATGTGACTTTCATACTCAACTTGGGGAAATTATGAGGGACAGTAAATTACCTTGGGCAATTAACCTCTCCAATGCCATTATCCACAGCTTGAATATGTGTTCTGATTACTTTCACTCCAGGTTGGTCCTTTTCCTCTTACCAGACTATTTGCAACACAGAGCAAGGAAATAAACTCACCATTAATGTAAATTATGATCTTCTACATTTGGGTTCCAGTACTGTTCCCTCTGTAGTATGTGGGGAAAGGGTAGAAGTTGACGGGAATGTTCACAGAAGCTAAGATCTGCAAGGCATCTCGGAGGCATACTGGTCCAAACAATATTTTGTTAAGAATTACCTCTATAGGGGAAGCTAGGTGGCACAGTGGATAGAGCACTGGCCCTGGAGTCAGGAGTACCTGAGTTCAAATCCGGCCTCAGACACTTAACACTTACTAACTGTGTGACCCTGGGCAAGTCACTTAATCCCAATTGCCTCACTAAAAAAAAAAAAAGAATTACCTCTATAGCCTTACTGAGACTGGTCATAATGATAAAAATAATAGAAATAGTAACAGCACAGGATTTAAATATACACATAATACACATGCATATGTGTGTGTATAATTTCAGCCTCACAATAATCCTGGAAGCTGTGAGTTTGATTGTCGATCATTATCAAAGAGGACCATGACATTGAATGATGTCATGACTTGCAGTGAATTGGATTTAAGGGAGGGAGGGAGGGCTGTGCAAGGTTACCAACCTCACTCTCTCCTCCATAGCCATCTGGGTTCAGAAGCAAGATACGAATCAGGATGACTGGAGATGGCCCTGGATGTTTAAGGTAATTGGGGTTAAGTGACTTGCCCAGGGTCACACAGCTAGTAAGTGTCTGAGGTCACTGTGCCACCTCGCTGCCCCATGAGCTATGAGGTAGATGCTATTATGAGGGAATATTTTCAGAGTGCTTAGGACAGTGACTGACACATAGTAGGCACTTAATAAATGTTTGTTCTCCCTTCTCTTTCCTATTTTCCCTGTTTTACAGATGAAGAAACCAAGGCTGAGATAACTCGAGTGCCTTGCCCCAATGTACACAGCTAGTGTCTGAAATCAGATTTGAATTTCTTCACTCCATGCCTAGAGCCTTATCCACTGCATCATTTAGTTGCCTAGGAGGTGTGTATTTGCACAAGCCATCAAAATCTTATTCAGAATTCTCTTCCAACATTTGCTTAAAAACCATTCAGGGGGGGTAGGGGGGGCAAAGGGGTTGGGACCCTGGTGTACAACACATTCTACTTTTCAATATCTCTAATTTTTAGTAATTTGAAGACTTATTTTCTTGATATGAAATCTAAATTTTTCTCTTTACAATTTCCTCTGGGGCCCCCAAAAAAATCTTATCCCCTTTCACATGACAACCTTTTAAATATTTGAAGACTGTTATCATGCTCCATCCCATCTGCACTGCATTTTGAGTTTTGCTGTTCCTGTACCTTCTTTCCTTACTGTGTGCCCACCAAAGTTAACCAGAAGACTTCAGCAAAAAAAAAAAAAAAAACATGCTCTGATCATTCACAAGGAAATGACTGAGTCTACTGCCTACTATAATTTCTTGTTTGTCTTTTATTGGAAGGATGAAAGGGTCAGGACAAAGGCAGAAAAAAAGATATTACTTGAGGTATATATATAGCTAAATAATAAATGAGCAAGCTTTCAAAAACTTATCCGAACTGTCAGTTTCTCACAAAATTCTATGGCATTATTAAAGGGACTGTTGGTGAGTATTGAAAAAGAGGAATGATCACAAGCCTGAATGGGTTCAACAAAAATGAAACCATGCTATATTAACAACATTTCCCCCTTTAAACAGGATTATTATACTGATAGATCAGGGAAATGCCCATTGTCATAGTAATACTGATTTTCAGCAAGTCATTTGACACTGTCTCAGGATGTCCATGCAAATAAGATGGATAAAAGACTCCTTTCCAAGATATATAAGTAACTGACTCAGATTTATAAGAATGAAGATCATTCTCCAACTGATAAATTGTCTAAAGATATGAACAGAGAGTTCTCAAGTCAAGATGCCCACATTTAACTCTGGCTATATGAAAAAATGCTCCATATCATTACTTATCAGAAAGTTATGAATTGGATCATGGAATGGTTAGGTAAGTTTCTAATTGATTGACGAGCTAAACCAAAATTTGGTAATCAGAGGACTTGGAAAGATGTTGCATTATTGTGTCATAGCACTCAGTGCTTTGCTCTGGTTGGCTGAATAATTTTATCAATGGCTTGAACAAAGGTGTACATAATATGCTTATTAAATATGTATATTACAGAAGACCAGAAGGAATAGATAATGTACTAAATGACAGAAAAGAGTTCCAAAAATATTTTAGCAAGTTAGAACAATGAGCAAAAGAAAGTAGGCAGTTGCATAATGCTAAGGGCAGAGTGCTAGACCTGAAGCTGGAAAGATGTCAGCACAAATACAAAAAGTCACCTTCCTTCATTTCTTTGCCCAGGTAGAGAACTATGGGTTTGGAACATGAGATAATGTCTGACTTTTTTCAATATATTGTTTAGGATTTCTGAGCTAGGATTGTTTCTGCTTTTATTTTTCTTTGTTACAATGGCTTTCTAGGAGGGGGAGAACAGAGGTACATTTGGAAACGTAGAAAATATTTAAAAATATATGTAATTAAATTTAATTTAAAAAGAAAAAAGACAGGGAGACTTTTTTCAAGCTCAATATGAGCCAATAGTATGATGAAGCTGCCAAAAAACACCTTAGTCCTTCTTAGATTACATTAACAAAAATATATTATATAGAATGAGGTTTTAATTTCACCATTCTGATTAGACAGCATTTGGAGTACTATATCCAAACCTGGGCAACACATTTTAGAAGTTGATTGCCTAATGCAAATAAGTCTGTGAGGGGACAAGCAGAATGGTTTTCTAACCACACCAGTTAAAGGACTGGAGATCTTTACCCTGGAGAAGACTTCTGGAAGATTCAACAGTTGTCTTTCAGTATCTGTAAAGATTACAGTAATTCATCTCAGCCTCAAACTCAAAAAAATGAATTACAGGGAAGCAAATTTCACCTTGATAGCAGGAGATACTTCCTAATAGTTAGAACTACCACAAATGAGAATAGCCTGCCTCGGGAGGTCATATGTTTGCCATAAGGGTTTAAAGTAAAGGCTAGGTGACTATTTCCCAGGAAATTTGTACTGATATTCATTATTCAGGATTAGGTTAAAGAAGATGACCACTGAGATCCTTTTATCCTTGATTTATGTAATTCTCTATTTTCTGGTTACTGACTAGGAAGAATAAGTGACTTAGAGTGATAGGCCTGTGTTCTAGTCTTGGTTCTCCTGTTAAAGCCAGTGTGATCTTTAAAAAGTGGCTACCTCAGGGGCACCTAGGTGGCGCAGTGGATAGAGCACCGGCCCTGGAGTCAGGAGTACCTCAGTTCCAATCTGGCCTCAGACACTTGACACTTACTAGCTGTGTGACCCTGGGTAAGTCACTTAACCCCCATTGCCCCACCAAAAAAAAAAAAAAAAAGTGGTTACCTCTGGGAATCTCAATTGCTCCATCTGCCAAGTAATAGGGTTAGATGAAATGAACTCTAAGCCCCTTCCCACCTCTAACATTCAGCAAATCATTTTCCTAATGCTGACTGTTAATTTGAAGCATGTGGATGAATGTCCTTTTCCCCAAAAGTCTTAGTCCTATTATAAATTGTAATAACTTAAAACTACACTAGGACTTCTGGAACCCCCTATATAATACTGATAGGACATGAGCAATGTCTCACAGATAAAGTTAACTTTTCCCTGAGTCATCAAAATATTCTTCAATTATGATAACCATCAGATTTTGTCATATTGCACACAGATGATTACATGTATAAAGTTTAGATTCTGTTCATTTATTTAAAAAAGGAAAATAAGGGTGAAATAAATTTACATGATTAACTTTATTATATATTTAAAAGGAATAGCAAGTTGTACATAACAGATTTGCTGTTTCATGTGCTATAATCTTTTTTATTATACTATGTTATGAAGATGATTGTTTTATTCCATAGATTAAAAATTAAATATTTTTTAAATTATATTTTTATTGATCCTTTTGACTGTTTAACCCTGAGCAAGTGAGACTTATGACTCTCATACCCCAGGCAACTCTCCAAGGCTATAATATGCTGAGCAGGTGTCAATTTCCACTAATAGAGGGAATTTACTTGCTAGGAATTTCCCTTCATGAAATATTCTTAACCTTTTTTGTGTTATGCACCCCTTCGGCAATCTGATATAGTATATGGAGCCCTTTTTAGTATACTATTTTTAAAGGCTTAACAATAAAATATATAGGGCTGCAGAGGAAACCAATTTCATTGAAATACACTTACCTGCATATTTAAAAATACATCATACACCCCAGGTTAAGAACCCCTGTCCTAAATCAAATGAAATCAGAGGCTCAGAGTAAGAAAAATTATGTTCCTTCATTTCCTTAAGGTGATCATGTTTTCAAAATTGTATAGGCATCTAAGTGGCACATGAGATACAGTATTGGACCTGGAGTCAGGAATACGAGTTCAAATTCAGTTTCAGACACTTACTAGCTATGTGACCTTGAGAAAGTCACACAAACGCTGTTTGCCTCAGATTCCTCAACTGCAGAATGGGAGCAATAATAGCATCTCCCATGGTTGTTGTCAGGATCAAATGAGATATTTGTAAAGTGCTTAGCACAGTACCTGTTGCACAGTAGGATGTGTATGTGTGTATGTATGTATATAAATAGATAGATAGAAATAGATAGGTATAAAATTATTTTATACCTCCTTTATGTTTACATATCAAGAAGCCTTTATACAGAGTATTCCAGTATGTCTTTCAATCTAATTGAACAAGTATTTATCAAGTGCCTACTATGTGCCAGGCACAGATCTACAAAGACAAAAATCAAATCCCACCTTCTCTTCAAGCAACATAATCATAACTAGCTCATAGATGTTTGGATTATTCATAAAAAATAAGGATATACTCTTTATCTATATTAGGAAAGCTTCTTCAGGTGTTTCTAGGAGACCCTAACAAAATAGATGCCTTGTTTATTAACTGTCCCATGCTATTATTTCTTCAACTGAAATAATATACAGATCATCCCATTTCCTTGTTTTTGGTGGTTTCAAGCTCTATTTCTGGTGTGTGGCAACATCTACCATGTGCTGTGCAGGTGCATACAATGCAAAACAGCAGGATGCCCTTGCAGCTGCTATATGGTGAGCTCAGGAGGAGTAACTCCAAGGAGATGAAGTAGAATAAATATCATAAACACACAGGGAAGCCAAGCTCAAGTCAAGCAGCAACAGTTGTGGAATGCTGAAAACTATAAGCAGCAGGAAGACTCACCTGGCATTTAGCAGACAAAAGGGTTGCATCTCTCTTTCAGCAAAGGCATGCTGCAGCCTGCCAGGGGAAAGGGGCAGCATTAGATCCAGCAACCATGCCAGCAGTCAGATGCCACAGGGCAGTTTTCACCTGTGTGCATAAAATGTGGAAAGAGCTTATCAAACCATGGAATTTTTCAAACAGATTTTTATTGATACATTTTGTTTTTATATCACCTATATTTCCCTAACATTTCCCCAATCCACTCCTAGAAAGCCATCCCTTATAAAAGAAAAAAATTTAGAGTCAACACCTCAGTCAGCCTTGTTGGTTGTCCTTCATTCTGGAAGAGGACCAAAATGGCATCACTATATTTGGGGTCAAGGTACAGTGTGTCTGACTGTGGCTCATCAGACCAATATGAGCTTGGAAGGCTGTACGGTAGGCCAGGCACAAACATGTGAACATTTGGAGTGGAGAGATCTCTAAATTTGCACATCTAATGTTTCTTCTGAGCTACTGCAATTCTGCTTGGTTCATATAGCATCATGTCTTCCACCAAACTAAGAACCGCCAAGCTGTCTGACATCTAGAGTGTTCTACACTCAAAGTCCCCTACCTCTGCAGTGAAGGAAGAAAGGGGCCTTCCCATATTTCTCCTTTGGAAGTAAGTTCGGTCATTAAAGCTTTGCAATATTAAATCCTGATCTTTTTGCCTTATTCTCTCCATTTACAGCATTCTAGTCATTAGATACATTCTTGTTCTTTTCACTCATAGTATTTTAGTTAAGTACACTGTTTTCCTGGTTCTGCTTACTTCACTTTGAATCAGTTCATACAAAATTTCCCATGATAGTCTCTACTCATCATAATCATTATTTGTTATAAGAAAGTTATATTATATTATATCTATGTGTCAATCACCCACATATTTAACTTTTTCATGATTTTTGGTTATTTACTTTGTTTCCAGTTTCCTGCTGTTATTGTTAAAAGTCCTAGTATAAGTATCTTGGTATATATAGGACCCTAGTTTTTTAATCACATTTCTTTTAAGTAACCTTGCAGTTGAATCTCTGGGTTAAGTGGTATAGAAATTTTAGTTACAATTCCAAATGGTTTTCCAGGATACCTAGACAAATGATTTTCCAGGGTACCTAGACTAACTCATAGCTCATCCAGTGTTATATCCTTCCATAATACCCATAATATTAATTTTGCATATTTTTTCATATTTGCCAACCCCAGAGATTTTTTTGATTTGCAATTCTCTTATTGCTAGTGATGTGAAGCATTCTCTCAGGAGATATTAATAGTTTGTAATTCTTTTGAGAACTATTTTCCAGTAGGAAATAGCTTTTGTTAAAGTAATAGAATTTTAGCTGCAGAAGGGACCTTAGTGGTCATCTAATCTACCCTCTCTTCCAATGCAAGAATCCCTGATAAGAAGTAGAGCCCTTCTATGAAAAGGTGACACTTTTCAGAAAGATCTGATCCAGACAACTCATCCCCCTGAGAAAGATTCTGGGACATAACTTCTTTTCTTAGTGCAGCTCTTACTTCCTTTGGCTTTTCAGATTTCAACACAGGTAATCAGCTATCTCTCTGAACCTTCTCTGGATTTCCTGAACCTACATAAAGTGCCATGTTCAGTAAGGAAAATGACCAAGCCACACTCAGGCCAGGTAACTAACTAGCCTCACATAACAGCTCCTCTCCCCGACATCCACCATTGTCTACCTCATCTGGGCTCTGCATCTTACCCCAGGATGCACTTTTTTTGGGGGGTGAGGCAATTGGGGTTAAGTGACTTGCCCAGGGTCACACAGCTAGTAAGTGTTAAGTGTCTGAGGCCAGATTTGAACTCAGGTCCTCCTGACTTCAGGGCCAGTGCTCTATCCACTGTGCCACCTAACTGCCCCCAATACACTTTGATATATAACAACTATCATCTGTGTCACTCAAAGTAAATTTATTTTTTTGTCATCATTGTGACATCTAGGCCAGGCTCTATGATAGTAATCTCTCTGTCTCTATCTGTCTGACTCTCTCTTCCCACCCTCTCTATTTCCATCTCTATCTCTTTCCCTTCCTCCTTCCCCCTTTCTCTCTCCCTCCATCTGTCTGTCTGTCTTTCAGTCTCTCTGGTTCCTCTCTTCCTCCTTTTCTTCCTTCTTCTCCCCAATCAATGTTATCCATCACCAGCCTAAGGTGATCTCTTTCTCCTTTGAATTCTCATGGGACACTGTACTCTCAAATTCTACTTAGCAGTAGTTATTTGTATACAGGAGCAGTCACTCCTACCAGAGACTCATTAAGAATGTGCTGAGGGGCAGCTAGGTGGTGCAGTGGATACAGCACTGGCCCTGGAGTCAGGAGGACCTGAGTTCAAATCTGGCCTCAGACACTTAACACTTACCTAGCTGTGTGACCATAGGCAAGTCACTTAACCCCAATTGCTTCACCAAAAAAAAAAAAAAAAAAAGAATGTGCTGGTTGAGTGATTACATTTTTTTTCTTATTTGTTCACAAGACATACACTAGAATTCCTGTTCCCCAAATTCCACCATTCAGTTCCAATGATTTAGTCTTTGATCATTTCCCATTCTTAACACCAGCACAACATAAGAATAGCTCAAGCTATTTTGTATCCAAAGTGCTGTCAAGCCTTTACCAAAAAGGCTTTTACTGACCTTGAAGTATAAGCATTCTAGATACCTAGGCCTATGTGCCTATATTTAGCAAATATAGGAGAGAAGACTACTCAGAGTTGACCCTGAACACTAACCGATTTAGAAAACATGGCATGAAAGCCCCCTTGGCCCCTAGCTATTCTTCCCCCTCCCTCCCTACCCCCTCAGAGAAAAATAAGTAATTTAGCCACAGATCACTGGAGGCCTTAAAGCAAGACAGATTGTTTTACTTATGTAATTTGGCTCATACTTTATCTAGTTTTATTTATCTAATTTGTCTCCTTTAATTAGATTACAACCTCCTTGAGAGCTGGGTCCAGATCAAATGATAGTAATAATATCTCACATTTTATAAAATACTTTACAATATAAAAATACTATTTATATATGCGTGTGGTCATTTTATAATAATAAATATAACAACCACAACATATTTATAGAGAATTTTCAGGTTTTTCAAAGCACTTTCACATAGTATTCTGATAAGGTAGATAGCATAGGTACTGCTATCACTATTTTACTGATGAAATGACAAGTATCGCTCAGCTATTGAATGAAAAGGCTAGAACTTAAGCTCAGTCTTCCTGACTCCAAGTTCATTGTTCTCTTCACTGTATCAAACAGACTCTGTTATACCTCTTTGGAACACCATAGCATGTAAATCGGTATGAGGCACATAGTAGACATTTCAAAATACTTAGGGATGGATACTCACAGAGTTAGTAAGCAACACTGAATCTCAGCCTATTTATTTTCTGGGTAGCATACTGAAGCTAATGTATAGGGGGCAAAGCTGATAGCAAAATGTCCAATTTCTCTCATCTGTACCTCCACGACCACACTGGGCCAATGCCTCTCTGCACTACCAGTTTTCCCATGCACTAAATGGGGATAATGCCCTTCCCAAAAGCATAATTTTAAGTTCCTTGGTTTAAAAATATTTCATGAACACAAGTATTACAAAATCTATCTAATTCTAATAAATCTTTTAGAAATAAGATTTCTACAACTAAATCCACTGGACCTACTTTATTCCAGTAGGATATTCTATCTCATTCCACTAAAGTATCTAGTCTGATGCATGGATTCATGATATATGATGGAGGTGATCCAACATTCTCAAAGGCTTTACCAGTAAAGTAAAAGACCTTAAAGATTTTACCAAACCTGGAAGGTATAATGTATGACTCATGTATGACTCAGACTGTCCATTGCCCTAGGACCAATCTAGCAATGCTTGAAGAAACTCACTCTCAAGTTAGTCACAGAACAATGCTTGTTTTGGCCACAGTAAATCTCAAAAAATATTTAGATTACAAATGAGTTGCAACCGGCCTTAGTGGAAAGAGCACCCATACCATTAAAACCTTGAAGAATTGACATATAACTTTAATCACAACAAGATGCTCTGCAGGAGTGGGGGAGGGGGGGTGGGATTTAAGTGGACTGCCACAAATTTCCTTTGTATCCTCAATGAAAGAATCTTAAGTCAAGGAAAACAATTAGAATTTCTACCACCATAATCCCACTGATATGGGTACTTTGTCTATTTGTGAAATTTAATTCAGCAAGCAATTATTAAGCACCTATCATGCCCTAATTGCTGAGGACATAATGGAAACAAAAAAGCAAACAGTGAGTAAAGGATAACTCAATGACTACTTTCTGTAAAAAGATTTAATGGTTGTAACTTTAAGATTCTTCAGTGTTTGAGAGTCACTGAAAACACAAAAGAAAAGAATTCAGTAGAATAATTTATTAGACATAGAAAAGGCAGAAATAAACCATGTGTAGAACAAAAAGGAAAGGGGCAAAGGTGAATTATTGTCTTCAAATCCAATGGCACAGATGAAAGTCAATAGAACAAAGTAGCGGAGAATTGGAGGAGGGTGGCAAATTCCTAAACCACCCTCTTCTCTGGGCTAAGCAAGGAAGTAGAGAAGAAAAAGAAATCTGTATTACAGTGTGGGTAGGTAAGGGAGAGTCTACATGTGAATGAAGGGTCTGTGAGATAATTACCAGAAAGAAAGTGCTTCATACTGATTTTTAAAAGTATTATAACTGGGATTCTCTTCATCAAATGCTAACTCAACAAGGATTGTCTCAAATATCAATTGTCAGGATTCATCCATAAAAAAAGCAAGTAAGGAAATGAATTAGAACACAGAATACAACAAGTTCATGCTTATAAGACTTCAAGATATAGGGGATTCGTTTGAATTCAAGGCGAGGAACTAAACTACTACTTCAGCTGAACTCAAAAATGAAAAATTTTGAATCATTATTTCATATATGGAAATAATAAACACAACCCATCAAGAGAAGCAATTAGGAAGCCATATTATAATTATGAATAATATAAACATTAAATGGAGATGCCGAAAATGTCATAACAATCAAGTGCTTAAAAGAAATGCTAATAAAAAAATTAAAAGGACTAGATAATGTCATTAATTGCAGATAGTTTTAGAGTTGTTTTGGAAGAGGTTGACCAATATAATAGAAGAAAATTATAGAATCAGATATAAGGTTAAAAATTTAGGTGAGCTTCCCCATCACTTGTAGAAACTATTAAATGGTAATCATAGAGTATATTCATATGTTCCATCTTTACATGTAACATCTACAAAAATATTTATTTATTAAAGCTTAAATAACTTATAAAAAGACAGATATCTCAAGCATATCCTTTATATTTCATAATTAAATACAAAGTTAAAGAATATTAAAAATAATGTACACCTAACTGTGGAACTGATTGACTCTCTAGTGTTTCCTTCCTAACTAAAGTAGCATAACACAAAACCAAGTATAGATTTCTAAACCATGAAGGAATAAATCAGAAAAAGGAGAGTACAGACCAACATCACCAATAATTATTCATTATATATATATATATATATACATACACACACATATGTGGGTATGTTATATAGGTATGTATGTACACATACATGTTTACACATATAAGTATATGTATATATTAATTACTAGCAAAGATATTGGAACAATGTATCCCAAAAATGATCCATTATACCCAAATTTAACTTATGCCAGGAATGCAAGGATGACTGCTTTTTAGAAAATATTAGCATAATTTTCATAGTAACAGTAAAAAATAAAAATCATATAATTACATTAATTACACAGAAAAGTCTCTAATTTAAGTAAAACTCTAACTTATGTTTAAAAAAACTATAAAAAGGAATGGAAATTCCTTTGCTTAATATGACCTAAAATACTTATCTAAAAGTGAGAGCTAGAGTTATTTGTGATGTATTTCCCACTAGAATTTGAGCTCCCAGAGCAGATCTGTCTCTGCTTTTGTCTTTGTATCTTTAGCACTTAGCACAGTGCTTTTCACTTATAAAGACTTAACAAGTACATTTTCATTTATTCATATTACAGATATGAATATAAATAAAAACCAAATATGGCAATAACGATTGGAAAATGGAAGGCATAATTAATTTTTACAAATAACAAGAAGTTTTATTTTGAAAACCCTAAGGAATAAAAATAAATAAACAAATGAATGAATAAGAAAATTTAAAACTCCAGTAATGCATTTGGACAAAAAGGAACATGTCATAGAGAAGAGAGAACTGGCTTCAGAAGCAGGAAGGCTCAGGTTCAAATTCTGCCTCTTACATATACTGTCTATAAACCTGGATAAGTCACTTAACCTTTCAATTCTCCAGGCAGTTTTATAAGGCTACAAGCCATGGAAAAGGTATTGATGTGCATTAATAGAGATAGCATCCCATTGGGAACTCTCTGCATTAATGAAATCAAGAGTCAGTTAAATATAGGGAAAAAAAGGAATTGAATACCAAGTAAATCTATAAAGGACTCATAGGAACCCATGAACCATCCAGAACACTCTTTCTTCTCCTATGAATCCCATTTTTCCCTAGGAACCCATTCACTCTTTCAAACTCATATTTCCAAGATCACAACTGGAAATGTGTCTAGCCTCCCAAAGGGCCTACAGCGAAGGGGGCAATACTTATGCTTAAACATAAGGCCTGACTTCTTCATTACAAACATAAATCTCATTAATTTAGAGTCATTCCAATCTGATCATTGAGCTGACAGAAGTCATGGTTTTTATACATCACAATGCTTCTGTCCATACTTTATTCTGCCACAGGTATTGAACCCTTTTTTTCCTCAAAAAACATTGCATTTGTACTTGTGTATGCTGTCTACACTCACTCTTCAAAAGATATGATGAAGACCTTTTTTTAACAATTTGTTTTTTAAGGTCACAGTCATTGATTTTGTCACAGGATGACACACAAAATGCTAGGGTAGACATCACAGGACCCCTGTAGTTCATTTTTCAGCAATGAAAATACTTGACCTAATGTCATCATATTTGAATTGGGTTTAAGAGAACCATCAGTCTGCTCTGGACCTTGGCTTCTCAGCTTATGAAATAGCAAATACTCAATTCCAAAGAAAGTAGTAAGACTTAATGAGTGTCTTTTGGCAGATTGGGGAGGGGGGAAGAGTGAGGTCTTTAGGTGAAAGGAACTGCATAAGGTCAGTATAAAAGCTAGCAACTCACTCTGAGTGTAAAGAAACATAAATAGTATGTATCAGGACTGCATTAACCAAAGCCTAGTAATTACAGAAATTTAATAAAATTATTTTAATGGACAATAATCTTGTACTTTGAAAGCATATGTGATGATCACATCAAATGGAATAAAAGCAGAAGGCCTTTTAGACTTTTAAGGAAATTACAGGATAATTATTTCTGCAGCAATATCACAAGTACTTTTAAAAATCTATAATATATTTAAATAAATTAAACTGATATAATTCCAAGTGACAGACTAAAGATCCCATGCATAAAGACACCACTATTTTTTATTTATTTATATGAAAAGTAAATAAAAACATGGAAAAAATTAAATCCCCCAAAATGGAGACGATTATCTGGATAAGACAAATAAAAATGTCACAATTAGCAAAGGGCTTAAGGCATGGTTTCCCCTCTGGGGAAAGTACATTTGAGCAGAAAGGTTTTGTGAAAAGCAAGGGTAGAAATATCAACAACAACAAAAAGTTTTTTCCTCTTAATTTCCTAATTTCTTTGGCCTACCCCAAACTTGCATTTGAACTGGAAAGTTTGGTCTTTCAAGGAGTCATTCAGTTCCTTGAACTCTAGCAATAATCCTATGGTTGATTGCCATTAACACTATAACTCACAAGCTAGCACCCCACCCACTTCTTGTTAACAATCAACCAAGAGACTCAATTAACTCTTAGAAAATGCCACAGCAAGAATAGGAATTAGTCAGTCAACAAGCATTTTAAAGTATGTTCTCGGCAAAGTACTAAGCAGGGGGGATATAGATATTTGACAAAAACAGGTCCCTATCTTCAAGGATCTCACAATCTGATGAGAAAAAAATGGGCAAAAACTGTAAATATAAGATGATGATGATGATGGATAGATAGAAAGGAAGGAAGGAAGAAAGAAAGGAAAGAAGGAAAGAAAGATGATAGATAGTAAAAATGGAAGGTAATCTCAAAAGGAAGGCACTAAGAAGGGGGTTGAGAAGGGCAGGGAATTATCCAGAGAAGGCTCAGTCAGAAGTCAGCACTTAAACTGAGTATTTGAGGAAAGTTGGGAATGCAAGAGGTGGGGAGAGTTGGGGGGGGGGGGGTTGGGAGAATATCCCAGGAAAAGTTGACATCAAAGATTTGGAAGAGGGAATATCATGTTTGAGAAGAAGAAGAAAGCCAGTATAACTGGTTCATAGAGTATGTGGAAGGGAATAAAGTGTTAGAAGAGAGGAAAGGTAGAAAAGGTGACATTGTGAAGGGCTTTAAATGCCAAACATAAGATCTTATATTTGATACTGGATATAAGACAGAACCACTGGAGTTTGTTGAGTAGTGGGAATGACATGGTCAGATGTAGACTTTAAGAAATAAGAAAATCACTGTAGCAGCCGAGTCAGAGATAGAATGGAGGCAAGGATACCAATTAGAAAGGAATTGGGGGGGGGGAACAGCTAGGTGGCGCAGTGGATGAAGCACTGACCCTGGATATTCAAGAGTACCTGAGTTCAAATCCAGCCTCAGACACTTGACACTTGCTAGCTGTGTGACCCTTGGCAAGTCATTTAACCCTCATTGCCCCACCAAACAAACAAACAAAACAGAAAGCAATTGCAACACTGTCCAGTGGGAACCTTGTGGAGCATGATAGCTGTGTGAGCAGGAGAGAACAGGACCTAAAAGAGATGTTTTGAAGGTACAAAGGAAAAGTCTTGACAAAAGATTGGCTATAGGGGCTGAGTGGGAGGGAGGAATCAAGGTGACACTGAGATTTTGAGCCTGAGTGATTAGATGGTCATAGGAAAACATAGAAAGGGGAATTATCCAGGGGGCAACTAGATGGCACAGTGGATAAAGCACCAGCCCTAGATTCAGAAGGACCAAAGTTCAAATCTGGCCTCAGATACTTGACACTTACTAGCTGTGTGACGTTGGGCAAGTCACCTAACCCTCATTGCCCGGCAAAAAAAAAAATGGGGGGATGTCCACTGGGAAAACTCATGAAGTGAAGATGACCCTTCTTTTGGCCTCATGGTCCTCCAGATACTGCCAGGCAATGCAATTGTCTCTGGGCCACCTCCTCTCCAGGGCACCAATACCACAGCAGCCTTCTTATAGATCTATCTCACCTCCCAATCTCTGTGGGCATGATTGTTAGACTACTCCTTCTCCATACATATAATTGCTCTGTTCTCTGCACTTCCACACCACACTGGTTTTGTTCTCCAAATGAAAATATTCCCAAATAAGGCTCTGCACCAGGAGATAAAGTGCTTTGAACAAAGTTCACTGGCAAGTAACAGAGTTGGAACTTCTGAGTCCTCTTCTGCTATACAATGCTGCCTCCCACAAATTTATGCTTTGAGCTCGATCAAACATCAATCAATAAGTATTTATTAAGTGCCCAATATTGAGCAGCTAGGCGGTGAATTTGAAAGAATATCAGGCCTACAGTCAGTAATAGTCCTCCTCTTCCTGGGTTCAGATCTGGCCTCAGACACTGACTAGCTATGTGAGCCTGGGCAACTCATTTAATCCTGTTTGCCTCAGTTTCCTTATTTGTAAAATGAGCTGGAGAAAGAAATGGTATCTTTGCCAAGAAAACCCCAAATGGGGTTGAAAAGAGTCAGACATGACTGAATAATGACAATTCATCAGACACTGTAATAGTTACTGGGGAAAAAATGACAAAAGTGAAACAGTTTCTGACTTCAAGAAACTTATATTTCAATACCTTAGAAGAGGAGTGGCAACATAAATCCAAGCACGAGACCATTTCTCTTTTTCTCTCTCTTTTTTTTTCACTGTAGTATTGCAACTTCCAGATATAATAGAGTTTTCATCTTTTTTAAAAAGAGTATAACTTGGATTGAGACCTTATGCCCTAATCTACAGAATGGAGTCAATTTTTATGTTTGAGTTATAAATCCTTGAAAATACTGGATTTCTATGGGAAGTGCTGACACCATCTTAACTCTAACATTTTGAATGGCGATGCTATAATTAAGCTTCGATCTCCTCTGGAAAAAAAAAAGAGAGGGAGGTTATTGTTCAATGAACTGCTCTATCATTTGCTGTAGTGATTCTTAATTGTGTCTCATTACAGCAAGATGATCATTACTCTACTTGTCTATCTGATTTAGAGACCACTAAAAGTGTCTTGTAACGCGCAGCCGTCTCCTATACAACAGTCCTCTGGCTCTCACCCTCATTACTCAGAATCTGTCCAATTATTTGTCATTAAAGTAATAAAAAGGACTGCAGCAGAAAATGTGGGAGGTAACCGTTGGAGGTCTGCCCAGAAAAAAAAAAATGCAAACTGTTTTCAAGGCACTGGGAAGGTGACATCGTTAATTAAGTGTTAGGGAATATGCAAATCAGTCTCCCTCTCAAGAGACTGTAATAAAACTGAGAAAACATTATTATCACTGCAAGGAAGGGGAGGAAGAGTTATCCAATCAGGAAGATTTCGTCGGGTTCCGATGATGGCTAAACTACGGAGAGAGCTTGGGAAAGAGCTGAAGAAGAGGGACGTTCAGGGCGATTGAGTGCTCCGATGCTACTAGAGTTCAGAATTAAGGTGTCAACGTGGAGGGCCGCCAGATTATAACTTTTAATGAGAGATGTTTGTCTAATCACAGGATTTGCACACCCAATTTCCTCTGCAAAATGACTTACTAATAAGCAAGAAGTGTTTTTGTAGGTTAAAGGAAGGGGAGAGGAAGGAAGGGGAGGGCGGCAGCTGGCAAATTAGGCATCCTGGGTGCTGTACTCAAAGTGCCAATGAACCAAAACCCCAGGAAGCAGCAGAATACTCATTTGTCAACAAGCATGTATAGAACACTGACTGGATGCATGGGGAGTAAGTTGAAAAACAATTTGTGCTGACCCAATGCAAGAGGAAAAATGAAAGAAGGGAAAGGAAACACCACTAATTGCTGCAAAAGACCTTTCTTCCCAACCTCTTATTGAACATCATAATCATGACCTTCTCCTTGTTTGGAACATCCAAAAAAAAAAAAAAAACCTCTGAAAGTGATAGGTATTATTCTTCCTTTTTTCAGTTATGGAAACAGAAGGAAGTGACCACCATTTCAAGGAATACCACATCATGTACAAATGATTTCTCATGCTTCCATACTTCCATGAAAAACTTGGAAGGATGAGAGAGGGAGAAATATACACTTCTCTGTAATAAATTTTATGTTATATCTTAGTGTCATTTCCATCCCAACTAGAAAGACAGGCTTCATAACAGTCAGGAACTCTTTAATTACTGATTTCTACCTCATTTCCCCCATGATCTTATGCCAGCATGGTGTAGCACAAAATTCCCATCCAAATCTATGAGGATAAAAACATAGTTCTCGATTTTTCAAACAATGACATCATGTAGTGTGATGGCAAATACTCATGTCATGAGACATGATCCTAAAGAAGAGCTAACTCATTAATTCTATTTACTGAATGTTTGTAAAATGCTGTCCTAGGAGCTAGGAACACATAGACAAAATAAATGACAAAATCTTTGCCCTCAAAGAACTTAAATTCTACTGTGAACATAGATCATAAATTCAAACAGTAAAATGGATTTATGATCTCAGTGATTTAGAAAGTCTCCCCAGTGATATAGAACAAATCCCATCTACACCTTTTTTTCCCCATGTTTCATAGCTTCCCATGGTAAAAAAAAAATCATCTTGAAATGGCTGGCATACAAATGATGAATAAGTTGGTTCTTGGAAAATAGATGGTTTACTACTGAGGCCATACTTGAAACCTTTCCAAAATCAATATGGTAGAACCTGGCAGAGGTTACATTCTACTGGTCTAGCTACAGCCTTCAAGAACCCAGGGAAGGGCAGCTAGGTGGTGCAGTGGATAGAGCACCAGCCTTGGATTCAGGAAGACCTGAGTTCAAATCTGGCCTCAACCACTTGACACTTACTAGGTGTGTGACCCTGGGCAAGTCACTTAACCCCAATTGCCCCCCACACACACACACACACACACAAGAACCCAGGGAAACCTTTCTCACAAACTAAGGCATGAAATTTGTACTTGCAGATGAGTAAATCTAATAAGAAAGCTCAAAGTGGAGGAAAACAAGTAGCAACAACATAGATTTGGGATCAGAGAACCTAGATTCTAATCCTCCCTCTGCTACCCAATACACTTGTGACCTTGGACAAGACATATTTTGCCTCTCTAGCCTCAGTTTCCTCATTTGCAAAATGAAGGGAAAAGTGCTCTATATGTCCTTTAAGATTCCTTCCAGCTTTAACTCTATTATCCTAAATTTAGGGGAGGGAGTGTGAGTATGAAGAAAAGGCAGTTCCTGAGCTAAGTCTCAAAGGGAGTTCAAGATTTTAATTCTCTCTATTGCAGGGTGATGGGAGCTTTCCATGGCTCAGGGGCCCTATTCAGCAACAAAGCTCATTAAATAAGCAGGCATTGTTTTGGGGTAATTTTTCAGGTTGTCCCCCTTCTTTGAGTTGTTCCAAATCAACTTTCCCAGGGAGCCAGGAGCCCTTGAATCAAGTTACAGCTCCCTTCTCTCTTCTATGCTCTCTGCTTCTTTGTACAGCAGGAAAGCTATTATTTGCCCACTTTAAAGGATAGTTGTGAAAAGAAGCCAGTAAATGAGTATAATGTTCTCTGGAAATACAAGGCACTATGTAAATGATGGATAATTACCAGGCACACACTGAGCATTATGCAAAATGCTCTGGAGTTTTTCAGGGTTGCAACCCACTGAACTGCATCACTCTGATGCCCAAATAATGAATTACAGCCCATTTAGGAATCCACTGTGTGTTTAATATGAACGCCCAGCTCCCCCTTAGTTCCTGGGCCATGACAGCAAGGGAATGCATCAGGTGGGGTTGGCTGCACTCAGATTCCCTACATTAAGGCTAATATATTGGCTGTACATGACTGCAGCCTCCAAAGAAGGTTCTTACTTACGGGTTGGTCACCCAACGGGGAAGAATTTATTTGAAAAGTGACCTTGTCTTATGCAGCCTCGCTAGGTTGAGCATAAGAGAAGGCAAAGCACTGACTAATAAGAGGTTGGAGGAACACATTCATTTCCCAGCCTTGGACTAAGGATGATCTCGTTGAATATCCCACCTTATCATCTTATCATCTTTTAAAAATCCTCTTCTTCCTCCCTCCCCCTTCAGGTATTCTGATCAACTTGCCTGCCTATGGCTAGAAAAGATAATGTAGTTTAGTGGAAGGGAGACCAGACTAGGAGTCAGGAAAGAACTAGGTTTATATCCCATCTCTGACAATAACTATGGGACCTTACATGTCACTTGACCTCTTTGAGCCTCAGTTTCTTTATCTGTAAAATGGAAATAATACTACTCACACTGCCTACCTCACAGGGTTGCTGTTATTTGCCCATTGTGTAAATGAATTATTATTACTGTTCCTGTTATGTGATGTCCCCAAAGAATACACATAGTCTTGCTCAATACTTTCACTCACTTTTCCTTATATTATTCTATGATTTACATTGTATGTTGATATAATTATTTTTTTCTCCTCTTCTCTCCCACTCTCACTCTCTCACTCAGACTGGATCTCACTATCTTGCCCAGACTAGGAGTAAAGGAGCCACTCACAGGGTTGTCCTACTACTATTGATTGGCACTGGAGCTTTGACCTAACTCTTTCTAACCTGGGTTTATTCACTCTTTTTTTTTTTTTAATTTTTTTTTTTTTTGGTGAGGCAATTGGGGTTAAGTGACTTGCCCAGGGTCACACAGGTAGTAAATGTTAAGTGTCTGAGGCCGGATTTGAACTCAGGTCCTTCTGAATCCAGGGCCGGTGCTCTACCCACTGCGCCACCTAGCTGCCCCTGGTTTATTCACTCTTAAACAAACAACCTGTTAGACAGGGCGTCACCACATTAATGCAAAACTTAATGAAGATACCTAATTGGCATAGCCAATTGCAATTCAGAAATATAAAGCTCAAGAGATCCACCAGCCTCAACTCCAGTAGCTAAGATTTCAGGAAGGTGTCACCATACGTCAACCATATGCTGATGTATCTTGACAAAATTATTTCTTATTAGAAGCAGGATTACATTTGTGCCACAGAATTTCAAAGCAACACTATCATTTTAAAGAGAAAGAAACTCATAATAAGTTAAAGTTCTAACTAGCAAAATGTGTACCTGGGATAAAATAAGCTAGAAAAGAAGAGGTGGAGAGAGGAATGGACACTGGCAGAGTGCAGTCCCAAAAAATCAGGAGAGCAGAAATAGCGGTGCAGAAGACAGTTCCATTGTGTGTATAGTATAACCAAGAAAGGTTAGTTTGCCCCTCAGGGAATCCCAATTCTTCCCCATCATGGGAGTTGCAAGGTCGCTAGAGAAGGGCACTGTACTAATGGATCCCTGGAAGTACCATTCAGAGACAACTGTTCCCTACACAATAAGGTGAGGTTACAATAAGGACAGCAGTTACCACATTAAAAAAGCACAAGACCAGGGCAACTAGGTGGTACAGTGGATAAAGCACCAGCCTTGGATACAGGAGGACCTGAGTTCAATTCCAGCCTCAGACACTTGATACTTACTGGCTGTGTGACCCTGGGCTAGTCACTTAACCCCCATTGCCCTGCCAAAAAAAAAAAATAAGCACAAGACCTCTGGGAAGGATTGCTCCCCAACAGCACCATGTAGGAAAGTCCCATTCAACCCCTCATGATTAGAGTTATATAAGAAGTTGTGAGAGCCTAAAGACAGTAGTATAAAAAGTGTTCAGGGATGATGAACTTTTTGGCTATGTAACGATTGGAGTGATGCCACCTGCTGGAGAGTTACTGTAGGAAAGCTCCGCCATGAGGAGAAGACATCTGAAAGTAAACCACGTGGCTTTTCTTTGGCATCAGGAAGTGACGTTCACTCATGGGTACTGTCTATCAAAGCTACCAGCCAATTAGCTTGGAGCTGTGTGTGCATGGGGATGGGATGTTCCCAGTTTCACAGGAGGCTTGTGGGAGGAAGAAGGGGTGAGGCTGGCTCTCGCGCACTGCTCGCTCTCTCTCTCTCTCTCTCGCTCTCTCGCTCTCTCTCTCCCTCCTTCATCAGGACTCTCGTGGAGAGCGGAGCAGGAGATGCTGGCTCCCTAAGATAGACAGCTGAATCTAGGCCTTTCTCTCTCTCTTCACCAAATTCTTATTCCCCTTAATAAATGCTTAAAAGTCTAACTCTTGGGGCAGCTAGGTGACACAGTAGATAGAGCATTGGCCCTGGAGTCAGGAGTACCTGAGTTCAAATCTGGCCTCAGACACTTAACACTTACTAGCTGTGTGACCCTGGGCAAGTCACTTAACCCCAACTGCTTCACCAAAAGAAAAAAAAATTAAGTTAAAAGTCTAACTCTTGCTAAAGCTTATAATTTATTAGCAACCACTCATTAGATATTTTAGACAGTATAGCTAGGATTTGGCCCCTTATAGCTATTATAAATCATTTACAGTAATAATATCTCAGATATACTTATGGGACACAGGGAAGTAGCTGCGTGATGAGGCAGGTTTCTACTTGGGGCTCAGGTAAAGTTGGAAGATTGAGGTTGGTATTCAGGTGGCCTCAAATGAAGTAATTTCCCCTATACAGCCTAATATATATTTTAGCCTTATTACCATTGATCCTTCTAGCCAACTCTACCTCCTTTCAGTTCTAGAGCTAAACAAAACCATTTGGATAATGGAAATGTAAAAAGAGCCAAAGGTCTTGCCAAGATTCAAGTTTAACAAGGAATGAAGGAATATAGACCTCCAAAACAGACCACCCCCCCCCAAAAAAAAAAAAAAAGAAGTTCAAGCAGAAAGTTAGAAAACAGGCCACCTGGCCAAATCAAAGGGAAAAGAGGGGAAAACTCTCAGGTCTTGGTCTCACTGACATTACTTTTGGGTTCCTTTCATTGAACTGGCATTATGGATGAGAAAACTGAGTCTTAGAGTGACTTTTACAGGTTCACACAGCTGAGTATCTGAGGGAAGGATTCAAACCGAGATGTTCCCAACTTTATATCTAGGAGTCTAGCCATTATACCAACTGATTCTTTTTAATGCAACACTAGAATGAGGAGGGAGGGGAAAATCAAGGGAACATGCATTTATTATTTACCTACTATGTGCCAGGCATTGTGCTGAGGGCTTTACAAACATCTCATTATATTACAAGTACCTGGATATGTACTTTGGAAATTTTATTCATCAGTGGTGAGTAATGATGACTTTACACATATAACCCAGACACTCACTCATCCTTTCTGTGATTACCAGGAGCAATTGTGAGGACTAGATGAGGTACGAAGTCTATAAAATGTAGCCAATGGTTCTGTGATCTTCATTGGGGTAAAAAGATGTATATTTTATAATACCACTTGTAGATGTTGCAATAAATTCTACTGTGAATGTTACACGCATTTTGTTTGAAAATGGGTGCCATGTTTCTTTTGTAACTTCTATCAACATACTAGATTTCTTCAAAATCAATTATAATATAAATAAGCGCTCATTTAAAACTTGACATGTAAGTGATTAATTTTCAAGAAAATCCAATCCATCCAACCACTCTGGAAAGCAATTTGGAACTATGCCCAAAGGACTAGAAAAACATGCATACCCTTTGACCCAGCAATAACACTACCAGGTCTGGGGCAGCTAGGTGGCACAATGGATAGAGCACCGGCCCTGGAGTCAGGAGGACCTGAGTTCAAATCTGGCCTCAGACACTTAACACTTACTAGCTGTGTGACCCTGGGCAAGTCACTTAACCCCAATTGCCTCACTAAAAAAAAAAAAAAAAAAAAACACTACCAGGTCTGTGTCCCAAAGATATCAAAGGGAACAGAAAAGGAAAAAGACCTATATATACAAAAATATTCATGGCAGGTCTGTTTGTGGTGTCAAAGAAATGGAAGTTGAGGGGATGCCCCTCAACTGGAAAATGGCTAAACAAGTTGTGGTATATGATTGTGATGGAATAATGTTGTACTATAAGAAATGATAAACAGGATGGTTTCAGAAAAACCTGGGAAGACATATGGATGAAAAGTAAAGTGAAAAGAACCAAGAAAATATTGTACATAGTAATAAAAATATTCTAATGCTGATCAACTGTGAATGAAATAGCTATTCTGGTTGACAAAATGCCCCAAGAGAATTCTGAAGGACTCATGATGGAAAGTGCTTTCCACCTCCAGAGAAAGAACTGATGGAGTCTTAAGGCCTAAAGAAGTATACTTTTTTACTTTTTTGTTGGGGTAGGGTTTGTATGCTTTCTTTTGCAAAGTCAAATAAAGAAATATGTTTTGCATGATTTCACATGTATACTCAATGTCAAAATGGTTGCTATCTCAGGGTGGGAAACAGAAAAAGATAATTTCAAACTATTTTTTTTAATTTAAAAAACTCAAATATTTTAAGGCATTTTTAGAAATACTTAATGAAATAAATTTTAAAAATATATGGGGGATAAAGCACCACCCCTGGATTCAGGAAGACCTGAGTTCAAATCTGGTCTCAGACACGTGACACTTAACTAGCTGTGTGACCCTGGGCAAGTCACTTACCGCCCCCCCCCAAAAGAATAAACAGTTTTCAAGTAGTTAATTTGTTTTCTTTTCTTTTTATTTATTTGTTTGTTTATTTGCAGGGCAATGAGGGCCAATGCTTTAGCCAATGCACCACCTAGCTGCCCCCGAAAAATGTTTATTCTTAAAAAAAATAATAATAATAAGGGGCAGCTAGGTAGCGCAGTGGATAGAGCACCGGCCCTGGAGTCAGGAGTGCCTGAGTTCAAGTCCGGCCTCAGACACTTAACACTTACTAGCTGTGTGACCCTGGGCAAGTCACTTAACCCCAATTGCCTCACTAATAATAATAATAATAATAATAATAAATTATTGGGAAGAAAAAAGAAAACCCAACCCACAATTTAAGGTTTATCTTGATATTATTTTGAAATGCATTGAATCTATACTCTCCTGAAGTTATTTGATCATCACACATCATATAAATATTTAGTACTAATAATAATTGGCATTATTAGTGTCTACTATATACCAGGCATTATACTAACCACTTCAAAAGTATTATCTCACTTGATCTTTACAACAACCCTGGGAATGAGAAGCCATTATTATCTCCATTTCACAGTTAAGGAAACGGAGGCAAAAAAGAGGTTAAGTGACTTAGCCAGGGAAACAAAACTAGTGTCTGAAGCCATAGTTGAATTCATGTCATCTTGGCCTCAGGACCAGGGATCTCTCTATCCAATGTATAACTTTGTTCTTCATAACTTGTGATGTGGGTGCATATCAGACACAATGTAAAGCAAACTGAAAAAATAAAAAGAACTTGTTTAAAGCACTTTATAAGGTGCTATACACACTAACATTTTATCACAACATATTTGTAGTGGCAAAGAATTATAAATAACTACCTGCTCATAAGTTGAGGAATGGCTCAAGAAACTGTTGTACGTTAATGTAATGGGATATAACTGTTGTAAGAAATGATAGATATGAAGAGTACAGAGAAAACATGGAAAAATTTATATGAACTGATACAAAGTGAAGCTAGCAGAACAAGGACAAAAATATTCATAAAGACGACGATACTATAAAAGAAAGCAATGGCAACAATGAAATTAAACGACATGTAAGTATAATGAACAAACGTGGTCCCAAAGACAAAAAAGAGAAAATATACCTCCCTCACCTTTTTTAAGAGTCATCTTTACATTAGGGGTATGGGATGTTACAAATACTATCAAACTTTGTTGATCTGTTGATTACTTTTGCTGAACTATTTTTTCTTCTTTTTTTTTTAATTTGATAAAGGGATGGCATGCTGGCTAGGGAAGAAGGAGGATATATTTGGAAGTAAAGGTAATGACAAACAAGATACCAATAAAAATATGAAAATGGCTTTATAGATTGAAGGCATGTATGTTAGTGTGCTTTGTATATGATTCAAAATATCAATATTTTAAGAACCTTTTATTTGACTGATATGGAAACTTCCTTTTCCAAGATAGATCACAATACCTCTGTAACTAAGTGTATATTACTTAAGAGTTGCTGTGGCTAAGATAACTCATCTCCCTGTGGGCAGCCTAGTGATACCTTCTTTCCAAATGTTGGTCCTCAGAGAACATGTTGTACATCTCTGAGCCAGTAGTTGATGCTTGTATAACTCTACAGGATTCATGAATTTTGTACTCTGCTACAATAATCTTCAAAAACGCATCATCACCCCCACACCAGAGTGAGGCACTGGAGCCATCCTTCATGGAGGCCCTATCCACACTAGGCATTTACTAAAATACTGATTAAATTAAATATCTTACTGAAGGTGTTATTTTCATTGTGGTATAGAGGTTCTTAAGAGTCGAGACTTCTCAAATAATACTGCAGCAGAATTTAAACTTTGATAGGACCTATTGAGTTAGAAAGACATCTTATATAGAATTGGGGACTTGTTTTCTTGAAACTAGTATAATTAAATTGAGAGAAAAAAAGACATCACTGGTCTGGCTGATCATCAAGTGATGAATTTTTGGCCACAAAACAAGTAACAACTGTTTATTGACTCATAGAGAAATCACAATTTGTCTTCGAACACCAAAGAAATCACAGATTCCAGAACTGAAGGACAAAAATCATTTTCATCTATGTCTTTTGAGCCATTGATGCATGTTTTTAAATCTGTAAATTAAAAGGCAGTCCATACGGGAGAAGGGGTGTGTGGGGGGGGGAGGGGGAAAGGAGTAACTCACTCTGTCTTACTTTGTTTTACCTTAGATTTGCTTATATTAGATGTCAATTGCTCTCCTTTGTGTTCCCACCAAGTCTCTCACTATAAAACAGAATACTTGGAATCTGGATACCATCTCTGTTCCCTTAAGCTAGAGACGTCTAATAGAAGGTTCTACTGTATTAATATCATCATTGATGGGAAGTGGGAATTAGAGTTAGAAAAAGATACTCATAATTACTGAATCCCACCCCCAATTATAGGGTTTTTGTACGTTTTGCCCCCATAAACTTGAAGTGCCATAGGTGAGTACCATAAAAGCATTCAAATACATAGCTTTGAGGGGGAGCAGGAACAGAGCAAGGTAAGGCTTCTCATTTCAAAATTAATCTCTTATTTGCTAGGAGGGTGACATAAGTATGGCAGCTTCATTTCTCAAAGCCAAAGCTTGTGATTAACGTGATGCCCTGCTGTAAAAATGGATGGTCTTCAAACTGCAGACAGGAGGTGCCTTGATTCTGGCACACCCCCCACTAATCAGGCTCTGGATTTTCTTTAGTTTCCAGCTGCCCCCAGCAACCCAGGGCCAAGCATATGCTAAACAGAGAAATCTAATTATTTTCAAATAATCAAAATTCACCTAACCAGGATTTGATTAAAAGTAACAGGAAAGAGCTAATCTGATTTCCTAATGTGATATACCAAGACATGCTTCCTGGGTTGCAGAGACTCCCTGGTAATCCTGCTTGATGCCTGGGCCACTTCCATTTGCTATCTGGTTTTATTTGGGGTAGGGGGTGGGGCATTCATTAAAAAATAGATGGACTAAACAACTGATAACCCTCTAGCTGACCATGTCTTGTCCACTGCTTACTAAAACTCAATTAAACTGATTATATGACTGTAATGGTCTTCAAGGAAACTGGGGGCAGGGGTAAAACAACTTTCAAAAAGAATACTCTTTTTTCCTCACATCTATAGACATAGTTTTAAGTTAGGAAAGAACTAAGATTCAACAAACATTCTAGGAAAACCAAAGGGAGTATAAAAGGTTTCTCACAAAAGATTCATTTCTCAAAGCCATTATAGTGCCAGGACATTTCTCTTTCTTGAGAAGGAAGGAAGGAAGGAAGGAAGGAAGGAAGGAAGGAAGGAAGGAAGGAAGGAAGGAAGGAAGGAAGGAAGGAAGGAAGGAAGGAAGGAAGGAAGCATTTATTTAGTGTCTACTACATGCCTTTACTATGTGCCTGAGTCTCTCAGTCTCACAACCTAGGAGTCAGCCTGAATTCTTCACTATTTCCTCTGCTCTCAACATATGTAAATTTTTACCAAGGCCTTCTAATTTCACCTTTGCAATATCTCTTAAACATACCAACTTACTTCCTATGACACTGCCACCACTCTAGTGTATGCTTTTATCACCTCATACATGGATTGTTGCAATAGCCTGCTATTAGATCCATCCCTTTTCCTTCCTTCCTTCCTTCCTTCCTTCCTTCCTTCCTTCCTTCCTTCCTTCCTTCCTTCCTTCCTTCCTTCCTTCCTTCCTTCCTTCCTTCCTTCCTTCCCAAAGAAGAGAGATGTACTGGCAATATAATGGCTTTGAGAAATGAATCTTTTCTGAGAAACCTTTCATACTCCCTTGGGTTTTCCTAGAAGTTTTGTTAAATATTACTTCTTTCTCAAGTAAAAACTATGTCCATAGACAGGGGAGAGGGGAGAGTTTTTTCTATTTGAAAGTTGCCCCTGCTCCCAATTTTCTTGAAGACCATTATAGTCATCTAATCAGCTTAAATTGAGTTTTAGGAAGAAGTAGACAAGACATGATCAGCTAGAGGGTTATCAGTTGCTTACTCCATCCATTTTTTAAATGATTCTCCATTCAGCCACTAAAGTGATTTTCCTAAAAGACAGATCCAATCATGTCATTCCCCTAATCCAGCGCCTTCCTATTGCCTCCAGGAGTAAATACAAAATGTTCTGTTTGACATTCAAAGCCCTGCATAACCCGGCCCCTTCCAATATTCTTATGCCTTATTCCCTGATACCTCTTCCTCCAGTGATACTGGTCTCCTGGCAGTTCACTGAACAAGACACTCTGTCTCTTGGTTCTGGGCATTCTCTCAGGTTTTCCCTAATGCTTGAAATGCTCTTCCTCCTCTGCTCCAACTGAGGTCAGAAAAACTCCTGAGTATGTTCCATTGTACTAAAATATATTTGGGAAATGTACTGGCCTCCCTGACATTTTGCTAAATTCCAACTAAAATCCCACCTTCTACAGGAAACCTTCCCTAATCCCTCTTAATTCCAGTGCCTTCTCTTTGTTATTTCCTATTTATCCTGTATAGAGCTTGCTTTGTTTATATTTGCTTGAACTTTGTCTCCCCTGTTAGATTGTAAGCTCCTTGAAGGCAGGGACTGTCTTTTGACTCTTTTTGTATCCCCAGTGCTTAATACAGTTCCCAGCCTGTAGTAGATGCTTAATAAATATTGAATGATATCTCATTTTATCCTCACAACAACACTGAGAGTTGTGCTATTACTATCCCCATTTTACAATTGAGAAAAATGAGGCAGACAGAGGTGAAGTGAATTCTTCATTCTTGGCCCTGCACAGGACCACAACTAATAGGTGGTTGAGGTAAAATTTAAACTCATGTTTTCCTGACTCCAAGACCAGCACTTGATCCATCATATCAGCTAAGTGCCTCTGATGTGAATAGCACATCTTCCTCATTGCAACTCAGAATGCCTGTAACATGGACAATATTTGGTCCCTTAGAAGATATTGTTTGTTCCCTTCGAAGGTTCTTTAGAAGATACAACCTAACTCAATACTATAAAAAGATATGTCTTAAGTAACCTTCATGGCCCATAATTGTCCCAAGGTCAATGGCAAACAAGTTGTCTAATTGTCATTGTAATACAAGACCTTTGGAAGAGTCCCAGACCAAATTTTGACACAACTTCCAGAAATATTAGAAAAAGAAGCAGAATGACTAAAAGGAAGAGGAGGAAAGGATTATCTAAGACTCTTTAATCAATAGATTTTCATCTCAATAATCCTAAATTCTACCTCCTTATTTCCCTTTCCTTCTCTAAGGCACTTTAATCAATAGATTTTCATCTCAACAATCCGGAATTCTATCTGTTACTTCCCTTTCCTTCTTTTCTTCTACATGACCAAAGAAAAAGGTAAGGATAGAAAAAGAAATGGGAAAAGAAAAATACATTTTTATGGATAGCTAATAGATCAAAACATGGCAATCTCTTTCATGCAGAATTCTCACCCCCCAAAAAAAAAGACAAGTATATATCAGAAGTGTCAAACTCAAATAGAAAGAGATCCTTTCAGTGACATATTGACTTAAAAATATGTAGAAAGAATTAAATTTGACATTAAATATGTCAAAAAAGCAAAAAATGACATTATATATGTTGTGTTATATTTTGTGGTCTTTTGGGGGGGGCACATTGTAACTTCCCAAATATATTTTAGTATAATGGAGCACACTCAGGAGTTTTTCTGGCCTCAGTCTGTGTTTGACACCTTTGGTATACATGACCTAACATCACTATCCATGGCAATGTACATACCCTGTCTTAAACCCAGACCAGATAAGTAAATGAATAAATGGTTTGTAATTTAATATTTACTAGGATGCAAAATATTGTACAAGTCTCAGTCCCTCTAATCAGGTCTTCAGCAGTAGTAAAGTATAGCTGAAAGAATGCTAGATTTGGAGTCAGATAGGAATTCAGATTTTTCTAAGCTATGTCCTATGTTGACTTCATTGGGGTGGTCATTTCTACTCCTTTGAACCTTACCTTCTTATTATTCAAAATGAGAAAGTTGAATATTTACCAGAATCCTTTGAACTATGAATCATGTGCTTCTATGAGTTTACTTCTTGAAGAAGTAACAAAATATGTAAAAATATAGATGAGAGAAAATAATGCTACTTTGACTTGTGGAGGAGGAAGGAATGACCTAGAGCAGTGGTGACAAACTCAGAAGGAGATGGGGGCTGCTAAATTTTATATAAGGATCGCTACTAGCCATACAATGAATTAGAAAACCATATACTAACATTATCTATGTTCTATTATAATTGTATTTATTTTGTTAAACACTTACCAATTACATTTTAATCTTGTTCCACAGAAGTATATTTTAGTAGAGGTCTTAACCAGATATATCTCAAAGTCACACAAAGAATTACCAAAATACCCTCATAACCAATTATATCCATTTTTATGGAGAAGCCACATATGAGAGATGAGAACAAAATCACAGTATGATTTAATGATTAATGGGACAATCATTTGTTGCAACTAATATTTAAGTCAATGTGAATGAATTTTTATGGCCTACTGTGTTTTTCATCACCCTGGGCAGAGTAATAAGAATAGGCATATGGGGAAGAAGACCAGCAACATTAATAATTTTTCACTTGGAAGTTCCAAGTGAATATTCTAATTTATGGTCCTCTTTTCTTTTTCCATACTGCAGTGGTTCTCAAAAAAAATTTTTTCCTCCAAGTACAGTATCATTCTTTGTTGTGAGGATTCATAATGTACTTTAATGGAGGCAGGCAGTGGATAGAAAGCCGGGCTTAAAGTCGAGAAGACCTGAGTTCAAATCCAGCCTCGGACACTCATTAGCTTTGTGACCCTGGGCAAATTTCTTAACCTCTGTTTACCTCAATCCACTGGAGAAGGAAATGGCAAACCACTCTAATATCTGTGTCAAAAAAAAAGTGAAGTCATGAAGAGTTGGATATGACTAAATGACTTACAACAACAATTAAGGGAGTCAGGAAGACACATAAACAAAGTGTTTGCAAATGCCAATTCTATACAATGTATGCATATATAATTGCAAGTATAAGTCCCATACAAGGTTTTGAGAACCACTGGCATTATGTCTGTTTTTGCGTAATTTCTGAGTTTTCATATCCTTTATCCTTTTCCAGAGAGGTTAGGGGTATCATCAACAACCTAAAGATAAAAGATATGGTAAAAAAAATCTTGTTTTTATGGATCCTAATTTTTAAAATCAGTATTGTTCAAGTGATACTATATGGTTACAAACCATATGGGACAGCTACATAGTGCAGTGGATAAAGCACTAGCCCTGGATTCAGGAGGACCTGAGTTCAAATCCGAACTCAGACACTTGACACTTACAAGTTGTGTGATCTAGACAAGTCACTTAACCCTCATTGCCCAGCAAAAAAGAAAAGAAAAAAAAACAAATCATAGAATTAAAGTTGAAGATCACCCCCAAAATAATGGAAAAGTGCCTAGTAGATGTGAGTTGGCGACAACACATTGATAACAAAGAGATGTACCAGGGAAAGGGCATAAATTATATCCAGACAGATACATGATTAAAAGGGGGCGGGGGGGGGGGGGAGGTTCTTGCTGTTTGTTCTTCATTCTGGAAGAGGACCATGACATTGGAGTGGTGTCATGAATTGCAGTGAATTGTATTTAAGTGAGGGAGGGTTGTGCAAGGTCACCAACCTCACTCTCTCCTCCAGAGACATCTGGGTCCAGTGGTAAGATATATATCAGGACAACTGGAAATGGCCCCAGATGTTTTAAGGCATTTGGGGCTAAGTGACTTGCCCAGGGTCATACAGGTAGTAAGTGTCTGAGGTCACATTTGAACTGAGGTCCTCCCAACTTCAGGGCCAGTGCTCTATCCATTGGGTCACCTAGCTGCCCCCCAGTCAGGTGGTAAGAATAAGGGATATTCAATGTATCCTTATACTCCCAAATCTTCCAGATCAATATCTGAGGTTGATGCCAAACTTGAGAAATTTTGTTCTTGGCATAACTATTGGAATGCTGTTTCTGCATCCAACCTCTGCAAATAGGTGAGTAAGACTAGCAGGTGAGAAAAGCCATCACACATATTATTTTTTTCTCTATCTGTTGCCCTTTTCCAATTTCAAATTAAATACATAATTAGTCAGATGGAGAAAGGAAAGACTTTGGACGGTTGGAAAACAAATAAATCAATAGGTGGCTGCCACAGTGGAGCTCTGGGTTGCTTTGTGAGTGTCATCTGGGATTTCCAGTTATAATATCCACCTCCTTCCCCAGGAGGTAAGACATTTAATGATCTCAGGCTTTATCACATTTAGCAAGTGTCCCATTTTTTTGTTAGTTGGGTATGAAGATTGCCAAAGAGAAATGAAAGGCTAAAACTCATCTATTCAAATAGAGATAACAAGCTAAAAGCAAGACAACCATTTTTATCCTGACAGCCATGGTGAGAAACAAATGGCTGATTTGGGTGTGTGTGTGTGTGGGTGTGTGTGTGTGTGTGTGTGTGTGTGTGTGTGTGTGTGTGTGTGTATTCCTCCAAAATTTTATTAAAATTGACAAAGGAAAAGTGATTTATTGGGGAGGTTGCTCTATTTCTATCCCCCATCAATTAAAAATGAAGTCTTTATTTCATCCTTTTACACTTTAAAGACAACAGGGTATATTAAGGAAGTTGTTATATGGATGGCTTCTTAGGTGTTAGATGACATATAGTACATTTCACCCTTAATTGTGAGTTTCCTTGATTTTATGGTTCTCACGCACAAGCACAGCATTCTTTCAAGGCCATTTTTAGAGAATATACATTCATTAATGTGCAGAGTTTCCTGAATTTATAAACTCCTGCCCAAGGAGGCTTGAATAAACCCTTTTTTGTCAATTTCTTCAGTGGTACTATCCTTTTCTAAATACTAGTAACCTACAGTCATGCAAGGAAACAAACAGTTGGGGAACTGGATTTGTATTCTATATCTTTCATCTATTGTGACGTGCTGCATACAGTTATATAGAGCTGCATGCTCTATATAAATAATCCATTCTCTTTGGTTTATGAACAGCAAAAACAAGAATTATTTGGTTCCAATCAAAGACTCAATTATTGCTTATGCAGAAAAATACTATTTAATTAGCACCGCTGTTTCCCTCTCCAAAGATGGCTTTGGCTTCCCATGTAATAATTTACAGTTGTAACTTTATTATAAGTTGTACTACATAAAGTTAACCTAGTTTGGATCCCATGTCTTCCTTTAGAGCAGTTTTACTATCACATCCTTATTGTTACAAACAATGGATGTACTTCAGAAGAAGTTCACATTCTTTATCTCCACATATCATAAGGTTAGTCAAACTAGTGTATGTGTATATGCTAAGAACAGACCTGTTGCATCACTTGTACCTTTATGACCAAGTAGGCCTAGACCAATATGCTATATTTCCCAACAGGAGAATAAAGAATAGCCAAACTGAGGTCAGCTCAGCAATATCATACTTTAACACTGCTATTATTATTGTCTGTTAGAAAATACCTACTACCACTTGCTATAAAATTATGACTTCACCAGATTGCTATTAGACATGGTCAATCAATTTAGCCAAAGGTGTTATCAGTACTAGGCAACATGTATATATGTATATACACATATGAAGAAAAAGATGCATAGGTACATACATATATTGTATGGGGTAGTGGGATAGACCTGTAGTTTCACTGGCATAGAGCACTACTGAAAAGGAGATTGCCATGAGCTACCCATGCAGATAAGTACCTGCTCTGCAACTTATAGTCATAGAAAGCTCTCTGGAGCACTGAGAAGTTATGACTAACTTAGGACCAAATAGACCATTGTGTCAGAAATGGGTCTTGAATCCAAGTCTGACTCTCATATTAGCTCTTTGTGTGTATCTATAGAGACACCATGGCAGATAGAATAGGAAGCTGGTCTTGGAACCAGGAAGACCTAGACCCAACTCCCACCTCTCATGAATACTGACTCTGTATATGGCCCTGGGAAGTCACTTACCCTTTTGGGTAGCTCTCTAAGACGATTATTTTAAAAGAAGGTGCCAACCTGCTTTGGGAAAAGGAGTTTATTCTCCAGGGAGTTCCCTATGCCAGTAAAATCTCATGTCTAGTCTCTCTCCCTTCCTTTTGATCTCTCCTAGATGAATGCATACATTTATATTCTCTCTGTGTCTCTACACACACACACACACACACACACACACACACACACACTTGCTCATCTACTCAACTCATCACCTGCCAAAAATAAAAACTGTCTCACTGGAATAATATGAAATTACTTTCTCCACAGCTGATTAATGAGGGTGTTTTCATGTGCCTTTATGTTTTAATATAATTTTAAGTATTTCAAAGGACACAATATTGGCTTTATTTACAAATCAATATAAGTCAAAGAACCACAGATCCATGGAGATGCAAGAGATCTTAGGAATTACCTAGTACAACTCCTTCTTTTGATTTGTAATATCTTTGTTATTCCTCAAGCCTCTTGATATCCAATCAGTTGCCAAGTCTTGTTGATTTTATCTCCACAACATGTGTGACCTTCTTTCCACCCAAATAGTCACTACCCTGATCTGCATAACAGTCTCTTTATTGGCATCTCTGCATCCATTCTTTCTCCCCTATAATTAATCCTTCACAAAGCTGCCAAATTAATATAGATCAGATATGACCATTCTAGTCCCCTGCTCAAAAAATTTTTGATGGTTCTCTTTTGTGCCTCTTGGCAAAATCTTCATCCTGGGACATAGAGGTCCAATACCACAGCCTTATACCTATGAAACCATTCCCCACACCCCAAGCTCTAGTTTTATATTCCCCCCCCATATAGTCTGAATTCCATGTACATCAGACTATGAGCTATTTCACAAACTCAACATTCCATATTCTACCAGACTATGACCTGAGCTCTAGAAGTAACCACTGCTGTAGCCAATTCAGAGGCTCTGGAGGCCTGTTTTTCTGGTGCGACCTGTCTGGGGCTGGATCTGTGCCAGCATGGCCTAGGTCTGAGCTCCACTCTCACCCAGGTACAATAGACCTTTCCTGCTGAACTTCTAAGCTGTCTTTGGCTGGAAAATGATCTCATGCCATCCTTTTTTGGGGTTCTGCTGCTCCAGGAATTGTCTTATGGCATTATTTGAAGCTATTTGGAGGGATTGTGGGGAGAGGTCCAGAAAGTCGCTGCTTTTCCTCTGCTATCTTGGCTCCACCCCCTATACATACTGAATTCTATTCAATTTAACAATGAACTAGTAAGTGCCAATTATGTGCCAGACTAAAGTAACTGGAGTTACAAAGACAGAAAGGAAATAAACTAAGAATTCAGTGATGAACCAAAACAAAGATTAAGGCAAATATTCCAATAATTCAACTAAATATCCAAAGTATTCCAGTAATTCAAAGGTGGACAGGCTCTGCTTGAGTTTTCTGGATAACTGTCTCAATTACTTCAGTTGGACAGAGGAAAGGTGGCACAAGGCTAGGATCCAAGCAATATAATGAACCTAGCCACCAAAGAGCCAGGGAGCCAGGCCTCTGGAAAGCAGCCATCTCGATGCCTTTCTTATCTTCCACTGGGAAAGGATCTTAGATTTTAAACTTAGTCTCCTGGAAACCTACTTTTCTGGCAGACCAGAGTGCTGGCTCAGGAGCTTAAGCCAGCTAAAGAGTCAATGGGGAAACTCAAGAGAAAACAGCTGGTAGCATTGAGGACCACTTAGATTTTTGGCTGCTGAGACTGTTTTCCCACTTTTTTTAAAAAAGCAATTCAGTTCCATGAACTCCTTTAGGAAAATAAACTGCTAAGAAGTTTGGGCAGCAACTCTCACCCACTCATAGAAAACAGAATGAGACGGAGGAGGAAGAGAGAGGAAGTGAGAAAAGCAGGTGAAGGTATGTAAACTAAATATTTTTCCCTTGAGGTACTAAAGAGTAGACGTTTTACAGCCATAAAAATATATAATTAGTCATAATTCAAGATTAATTATGAGCACATATTTTTCATACATTTTTGAATCATAAAAAACATAGTTTTTCAGAATTGGGAGGTACCTTAGAGACCATCTACTCCAAACTATATCTTATTTTGAATTGTTTTTATATTTTTCCAATTACATGTAAAAGCATTTTAATGTTCCTTTTAAAAAAATTAAGTCCCAAATTCTCTCCCTCACTGCTTCCCTGCCCTACCCCCCTCATTTAGAAGGCAAGAAATTTGATATGTGCAGTCATGCAAAACATAGTCATGTTGCAAAAGAAAGCATGACAAAAGAAGAAAAAATTGTTGTTTTTTTTAAAGTATGCTTCAATCTGAATTAAGACTATTGCTTCTTTCTCTGGAGATGGATAGCATTTTTCATCATAAGTCTTTCAGAATTGTCTTGGATCATTGTATTTCTATGAATAGATAAGTCATTGACAGCTGATAATCATAATACTGCTGTTACTATGTACAATGTTCTCCTGGTTCTAGTCACTTCACTTTGTATCAATTCATATAAGTCTTCCCAGGACAAACTATATCTAGCTGACAACTCTCTTGAAAGCATCCCTGATGTGTAGTCCTTCCATCTTTGCTGAAAGAACTCAGGGGAGAGGGAATCACCTACCTATAAGACAGTCAATTCAGCTTTTGAAAAACACTTATGCTCCATGTTAGAAAGCCCTCCACCCTTATATCAAGTCCAAATCTACTTCTCTTCAAATTTCATTGCTTTTGCTCTCTGGAGAAGAGGAGAACAAAGCACTGCTCTACTACTTGACAGCCCTTCAAATGCCTGTATCAACCAACTAACTAATCAATATCCATTTATTAAGCACCTACTCAGTATCAGGTAATATATTAAGCACTGGGGATAAATGAAAAGTTCCCATACTCAGGGAAATTATTGTTGTTGTTGTTGTTGTTTTAATTGTATCTGACTCTTTGTAACCCCATTTGGGATTTTCCTGGCAAAGATACTGGAATGTTTTGCCATTTCCTTCTCCATCTCATTTCACACATGAGGAATCTGAGGCAAACAGGGTTAAGTGACTTGCCAAGGTCACACAGTTTGTCTGAGGCCAGATTTTAAAGTCAGGAAGATGAGTCTTCCTGATTCTAGGCCTAGCACTCTATCCATTTCACCACCCAGCTGGAGATTACATTCTATCAAAGGAGATAATATATACATATGTAAGTGTAGAAAGAACAAATCAGAAAGAGATAAAAGATAGCTAGGAAGGAGAACATTAGTAGTTTCAGTATTAGAAAATACCATGTAGCAGGTGGTAGCTGAGTTGAGTCTTGAAGGAAATTAAGGATTCCATGAAGCAAAGATGAGGTGAGAGCATATTATAGGCATGTGGCATAGTCAATTTAAAGACATGGAAATGGAATGCCAATTGTGCTGAACTGTAGAATATTGGAAAAAGAGGAATGTATAATATAGTTGGAGAGATAGGTTGGGGGCAGATTGTTAAGGCCTTTAATAGCCAAACACAGGAGTTTATTTTTTCCCCATAAGCCATAGGAATAACCAGAGTTTACTGTGGAGGGAAATGACATGGTCAGACCTAAACTTAAGGAAAACCACTTGAAGACATATCCTCTCCTTCCTGAGTCTTCCCTTCTCCAGGATAAATACCTTCAATTACTTCAACCAGTCATCATGTGGCATGACTATATATGTGGTCTTTCTTCAGTCTGGTTACCTTTCACTGGTCATTTTCCAGCTCATCAGTGTCCTTCAGACAATAGACTATACAGAACTGGATACAAAACTCAAGATGTAGTCGGATTGGTTAATATACACTGGGCCTCTCCTGTCCATTGTTCAAGATACCATTCTTTTAAAAAGGGAATTTTTTAACGTTTACTAGCGGTGTGACCCTGGGCAAGTCACTTAACCCCAATTGCCTCCCCCCCCAAAAAAAAGGGAAGTTTAATATTTTTGTGGGGCAATGAGGGTAAAGTGACTTGTCCAGGGTCCAGTGTCTGAGGCCAGATTTGAACTCAGGTCCTCCTGAATCAAGGGCCAGTGCTTTATCCACTCTGCCACCTAGCTGCCCTGGGAAGTTTAATTTTTAAAAATCTGCAACACTGAAACAGAGAGGGAAAATGAAGTTCCCATTCTATGGTAAAGGGCTTTAAAGATTTTTTTAACAAAGGAAGAAAAAGGAGATTGATAATGAAGAATAAAAAGGAATCACAACCACTTAAGGTAAATGGACAAGGCTATGTCCCCATTGACAGAGGCATCTTCCATTACTATAATTGTAAAGTATTTCAGTCACGTATGACTAAAAAGTCATGTGAGTTTCCAAGGAGACATAATTTCTACTAATCCAGAAATTCAACCTCTAACATAGTTCCTCTTCCAAGATGCCAATGAACCCGATTTTTGCCTAGTTAAACTGTCTAATAAAGATACACTTTGTCTTTCAAGCTCGTTGAGAGTAGAGTTTGTTTCATTCTCTGTATTTGTGCCTAGCATAGAGCCTGGTACATGAAAAATACATAATAAATGATTAACAAGATATATAAGAAGGCTTAAGTGACTGCTGACCATGTGAACTCAGAAGAGCTTCTATTACCTGCATTTAGTATCCTATCCAATTCAACCCAACCCAAGGTGAGGAGTGGTGCATGGACACTAGTTTCCCTCTATGAAAGTAGAGTCTTTTGGAGTAAAAGGGGAAATAAGTAAATACCTATCAATGGAACTATAGGGGAATAGCTATGAAGTTACCAATACAACAAAGCACAGGTCAAAACAACCAGGAATCAAACAATACCCAAAGGGACATGACAATGAGCTTGGCCCATTCAGCACAGCAAAGAATCTAATAACAAAGGAAAACACAGCATTCCATAAGATCTTAAGTTAAATTAGGGTTTGAGCACAAAATAACAGGGCAACAATAAAGGTGTATATCAAGTAAGGAATCAACAAGGGGTTATTGAGCTTATCAGCTTCCAACAACATCTATTCAGTTTCAGTATAATTCCTGGTCTAATGAATGACCTGAAATGGGTGGTGATGGACATTCAGAAGTCTCCATAATTTCCATTTTATTGACAATTCTTTTTATTGGTAAACAATCCTACGCCTGACATCAAAACAGTATGAAAAAAAATTACTCACTCAAAATTATCTAGTTAACAATATGAGTCAAAAGTACATGATCTAGCAAGCAATTGTATATCTGTGTCTTCTTTGATATGATATCCATCACCAACTTTTCTGAACTTTACTCCTCACGAGCGAATCTTGCTTGGTTCACTCCTCTCCTACCCCAAACTCCAATAAAAATAAAAACATATTCTGCCTAAAATAGTAAATTGGTCTTCTGAGGAGCAATTGGTTCTCAAGAGAACAAGGTTGGAAAGAAGAAAGGTGGGGGGAAGGGAGGTTTCTTATAATATCAGAGTAAGGTTCAGTTATCATGACCACTTTATTCCAGGTATCCTTACATGCAGGGAGAGGATCACATGATATATCAGTGATGTTCACAGCTCCTGAACCACTATGTCAGTACATGCTTGTAACAACAACAACAACAACCTATTTATATAGCACTTTCCAGTTTATACAACATTTCCCTTGTGAGGATCAGCCCATTAGAGAAGATAAATGCAAGTGTTATTATCTACATTTTACAGAATAGCCAATGGAGGCTATGAGAACCTCCTAAGGGAGGAGAGGGAGAATCACTGAAACATCCATGCAAAGGGGCTACAGCTTCCAATGTGGTTATTTCCATAAAGACAGAGCCCATAGAAAGGATTTGAGGGAAAAAGAAAAGTTATGCAGTCTGGAACATTCAAGGTTCCCCCCTAAAAATAAGACAAAATGCTCATTGTGAGAATCCTAGAGATAGATGCCAAAGACTCAGTCAAGGCTGGCAAGACAAAAAGGGATTTCAGGCATTTGGATGCCCCACTCTAAAGTCAGGGACACCTGACTTTATCACCTTCATCTTTCTAGACTGCCCTTTTGTGGGCTTCAATTGCCTTTCATTCTAGGGAGAAAAAAACATTTTAAGCTACAAGACAGAGCACACTACTCATAAGGAATCTATCTATATTAGTTTTATCTACATCATTACTTTGAACAGCTCTCTCCCAGATAGTGTACGATTTAGTATCACACAAGGCTAATGCTAATGCCAGTTCTCTTCTGGTAAGTAACTGTCCTAAGCTATGAAAAGAAGTCTATGAACTTTATTTAAAAAAAAACATAGAAGCCAATTGCTAGAGAGTTTCTTTTTCAAACAGATTTATTTTTATCTGAAACATTCCCATAAACATGTGAATGGGCTCTAATAAGGCCATGAACTCTATATTCTAAATATCACTTTCTATCTATCAGAAATTAATTATCCACTATTTCATGTAAAACACAGAATTATTTTGTTTTGGTTCACTTTGGTTTTTGAGAGGGTAGGGTAGAAATAGGGGGACACAAATGTGTTTTGTTCTTTGTTTCTTTTTTTTTTTTTTAAGAAAAGAAACCAAATGCCCCTTCCTGTAAAATAAAAGATGTATGAAGCGTGTAAATGGCTCCTATTGTCTCAAACTGGGACTCATAAAGCAGAATTACTTAGCTGGGTGAATTCTAGAGCTTGTTAGAGCTCTGATGCCCTCAAGTGGGAGAAAGAAAGTTTAACATCTTCCAGGCAGCCTCCACGCATTGGAAGCCAAAAAGAATGAGAACTCTGGAGGGAAAATTCCATTGTATTAATCAAGTGATAGGCTAAGATATAATCTCAGTATTGGCCTTACTTTTATGGTCTGTCTAAGGACCCACAGGTAAATTATTTCTTTAGCAAGAAAAACAAATAGAAATTAGGGGGATTCTTCTCACAAGAACTTTTCCCCTTTTACATTTCCAGCTGATTCAGATAACAGATAAGATGCCTTAGTGTCCTTTTGAGGAAGATGATAAATTTAATCTTAAAATGGGGTATCCAATCAATCAATAATATTTATTAATCACCTTCTATGTACCAGTCTCTAGTGCTTGTCATCAGGGAACCTGTGTTCTAGTGGTGGGGGAGTGGGGCAGGAAATGACAAATTCACAAGTAAGTAAAAACAGATTATGTACAATATAAATACAAAGGGATGGGAGAGAACACTGGTAATAGTAATTGAACGTGTCAAGAAAGGGGTCACAAAGGAAATGACACTTGAGCCAAGCCTTGATGGGACATAAGGATTCCAAGACATGGAGAAAAGCAGGGCAAAGGCCCATAGGCATGTGAAGGAGCTTACATTAAAAGCACCAAGATAGTAGATAAATGTCATGTAACTGGAATAGCAAATTGATTGATTTGGCTTGAGCATAGAGCACATGAGGAGGAGCATATTGTAATCTCCCCAGAGAGGTAGGATGGAGAAGATTGTAGAGGACACATTCCAATTCTCCCTCTGATACTTACCAGCTGTATAACCAGGGCCAAGTCTTATACCTTCTCTATGCCCAGCAGTCAAATGCATATTTGTTCAATTCTACTGGCCTCCTATTTGATACCAGATCCAACACCAGCTTCCTCTGGACTCTATTCTTCATGAAAAAATTAAAATCAATGAACCCTTGTTCACCTGTGCTACCCTCCCAACATTTGATTATTTGTACCATGCTAAATTTGACCTTCCTCCCCCTTCACAACCACCTCCAAAGATCTCACTGCTCACTGCCATGTTTCCTCCACAATTGAAAAATTCTACTCAGACTGATTATCATGCTCACCTCCCACTCAACAGTGAATCATTTAGAGGTCTACAATCCTAAAAGTACATTAAATGTGTTTCCACAGCAACATACCATCATACCCACAATTACCATAAACCATAAAGAAACATTATTTATTCATAAAAGGAATCTGAAGTTTCTCTTCCAAAGACCATGTTTTTTTCAGGGATTTTCAGTGTTACATAAGGTCATTTATTCAAGAGATGCTCAAAAATCATTTTACCATAAGGTGAAGAAACCTCAGTGTATATAACCATATTCAGGAACCCAAGCCTAATTATCGATGGGTTGATAACTTTTGGTGAATGGATGTGTGTGTAAAAGAATCTTTGGAGGTTATCTAAACCATAACCATACTTACACACACACACACACACACACACACAGGGACAGAGACAGAGACAGAAAGATATAAACACATATATACATATATATACACACACCTATACACACACATATACGTGTGTGTGTGTGTGTGTGTGTGTGTGAACTGTCGAGAAATTCTGCCTTTTTTATCTTGTTCCTATGGGCAACTTCATAGTAGGATAGAGGCTACAGACACAAACAACCATAAGCAACTGATACTACTTTTAGTGATATCTTAAGATTAGATTCCCTTATTCTGTAACCTGATGAATCTGCACTTTGTAAACTTTTTGGAAATATGTGTGTATACCTACATAGACACACACACACATATATATACATATATATACACACATACACATACATTTTCAAATATCTTACCTATATATACAAACCTACATGTATGTATATATGTACATGTGTGTTTGTATATACACATATACCAAAGACAGAAGGCAATAATATCAACCAAAAGTAGTCTGTCCCTGCTTTTATCTATTTCCTATAGTCAGCCTCAGAGTAGCATAGAGACTAGTACCACTATTAAAGGTTATTGACAACAGATACTGTCTTCCTATCTTTACAGATCAATTGCATTATAGCAACATGCCTTAAGGTTTCTTCACAGTATAATGAAATAGATGCAGAGTTTAACGTCTGGGAAGGAGGAGAGTATAGGAGGGAAGGGATAGGGAAGAGAGGAAAACAGAATAAAATGAAGGGGAAGGTAGAAAAGGATAGAGGAGGACTCGATGTTTCAAAGGTGAAGAGATTCAGTGATCTGCTGTTCCTAACAGACTTGCCCTATTATAGGCAGGCATGGGAAAATGTCATATGATGCTTATGTATTGTACAAAGCGAGTGAAAGAGGGAGAATGAGAGAGAGAGAGAGAGGTGGGGGGAGGGAGGGGGAGAGAGAGAGGTGGGGAGGCAGGGAGAGGGAGAAGAGAGAGAGTGGGAGGGAGGGAAGGAGGGGGGGAGAGAGGGAGAGAGGGAGAGAGAGAGGGAGAGAGAGAGAGGGAGAGAGAGAGAGAGAGAGAGAGAGAGAGAGAGAGAGAGAGAGAGAGCGCAAATGAGAACATCAGAAGTTCAAGAGATGATGGTTTTCAAGGTCAGCAAAGCCATATCCCTAAACACATTCAAATACCTTCTATTAGGCTTACCTTTGTCAAAATTTATAGAATTTTTGTAGTCAGAATTCATAGGTCCCCTAGGTACAAATGATGTAGAGTTGAAACTAAGTTACACATACAAAGCATTCTGGATGGTATTTCTTTTAGTGACACCACCATTCTCTTAGTTATCCAGCATTAGACCCTTCAACCAGAAAACATACACCAGTGATTAAGGTGATCAGAAGACCTGTGAGGAAATCCCTCATAGGGAAGGACAGGGAGGGATTAAAATCTTAGTACAAGAAAAGAGTAAACCAGGGTATGAGCTAAATTAGGAAGGAAAGTTGCTTGGGAATATTGAATGCCAATGAGCTAAAACAGACCAATAGTTGTGGGTGATGTTGAATTTTCAAAACCATATAAATCTGCACAGACTCAGGAGGTGTATGCTACCTGCAAAATAATAGTGGTTTTTTCTGAGGCTTCGTACTTTCCATGATAACCATGCACATTTCCCATCTCTTCCTTCATATGTTGCTATTTAATTAATCTTCTCAATGCAAAGCATGGATCACAAACTCTCCATCTCAAAAAGATTCACTGGCTCTCTATTGCCTACAAGAGCCTTTTGCTTGGCTATTAAGATCTTCCATGGCATGGCCCCAACCACATCATTACTGTTCACCAAGCCAAATTGAAGTACTCAATATTCCCTAATGCATGTTACACTTTTCTGCCCATGTGTCTTTCACTGTTCTATTTCTAATGCCTGCAATATCCTACTCCTCCACTCAGGATGATCCAGCCTAAATGTTACCTCCTCTAAGAATCCTTTCCTGACTTCCCCAAAAAGAAATTATCCAGCTTCCTGGGGATTCTCATTGCATCTTCTTCAAGACACTCCTATGCATTTAATACACTCTATATTAAATGTATTGGTATACATGTTTTATCTTGCCTACTTAATAATAAGGCCAAGGTTCATGTCTTATTCATCTTTGGATGCCCCCTCAGCACATGATACAGTGTCTTATATGTGAAGAGTGCTTAGTAAACATTTGCATGGATTAATTGATTAATTAATTAATTAAACTAGCCTGACATGGTTTAACTTATCAGGTTCTGATAAGTTGCAACTTTACATTTTATTACTAGGTTACCTCCTCTATCCCTGATATTTTGTATTAAACAGTTCTTCATTGCTGAACCTCTGGTCTCAGGATATAACTGCTGCTCTCTTTAGACTCCTGAACCCTAATTTTGTTGTCCTCTTCTCCCCTGGAATCCACTCAAAACTCTTGATTAAGATATGCTTCCCCAGACTCTGTCCATCTTCCTAGACAAATTCCCCTAAGCAGCAGCTCCCTTTTTTCAATGTTTTTCATGCTGACTGGTCTTGAATCAACTAATGTATGCTTGTGAAGCCCTCCAGCCCATATCAATTCATTCCGCTGTCTGAGTTATTTCATCTAAAACTCCCTTTATCTCTTCATCCATTCCCACAGTTGGTTCACATATCAGGGTTCACAGCTTTCAGGATTTTGACAGTAGCCTGTTAAGCTACATCACTTAGTATAAACATTAGCATAAGTAAAACATTTACATTGGGAATCAAACAATCAGAAAACTCAGTCAGAAGGGAACTCAGAAATCATTTCGTCCAAAACCACACTGGAAAAAATCCCTTTAGGCACAAAACAAGCATTCATTAAGCACCTACTATGTGTCAGGCCCTGTACTAAGAACTTTACAAATATCTCCTTTGATTCTCATAACCCTGGGAGGCAGGTGCTAGGAAACTAAGTTAGAAAGAGATATAGTGACTTAACCAGGGTCACACTGTCAGTGAGTTGTCTTAGAACAGATTTGAACACAAGTCTTCATGACTCCAGTTCCAGCATTCTATCCACTGTGCCATCTAGCTGATTCTACAGTATATACAAGTGGCTATGCAGACTTCATTTTAACACCTCCTAAAGGGTAACTCAACATCTCTCAGAGATACCATTCCAATTTTGTATTTGTCTAATTTAGCTAGGTAATTCAGTGGATAGAGCACTGGGTTTGAAATCAGGAAGAATCATCTTCATTACTTCAAATCCAGGCTCAGACACTTACTAGTTGTGTGATTCTGTGCAAGTCACTTAACCCTGTTTGACTCAGTTCCTCATCTGTAAAATGAACTGGAGAAGGACATAACAAACCAATCTAGTTTCTTTGCCAAGAAGATCACAAAGAGTAGACAAGACTGAAATGACTGAATAACAAAAATCAATGACTTCAAGTAGAAACTAAATATTTACTTGATGAGTACATTGCTTCAGTTGTGTACTTCATTTCAATTGTGATTTGGTCTAAATACTTGCTTAGTTATCTTCCAGCTTGAATTCTGAAAGGCTGTGAAACTGTACCTTACATCAAGCCCTAATCACTTACAATAATATCATGTGACATATTCTTGGATTTCTATAATAAGATTGAGTAGGAACTATTTATAGAGATTTAAAGCATTCCAAATTATGTGGGAGGACTTCCGTCAGTCACAACAGTCAACAGGATCTTTGACCTCTATCATATTTGGTGATTAAGTTTTGGTATAAAAAAATCTCTACTTCCTCTTTAAAAATCTAGTCTTATAACCCAGGGCTTCTTAAACTTTTTCAACCTGTGATCCCTTTTTGTCCAAGAAATTTTTAGGCAACCCCAGGTATATATGTATATAAAATGGGCATACATAACCTTTTACTGTTGCCAAATTTTTCACAACACCCACATTCAGTTATGTGACCACATGTGGGGTCATGACGTAAAATTTAAGAAGCTAGGTTCAAAATGACAATTCTACCCCAATTAATTTACTTATTCAGTGTCATACCTATAAAACTACCAAAAAAATAGTTCACAGAGCAAGGAAAAAATAACAAAATTTATATGGAAGAACAAAAAGTTAAGAATATCCATAGAATTAATGGGAATGCAAAGTAAGGTAGCCTATTTGTACCAGATCTAAAACTATATTATAAAGCATCAATCTTTAAAACTATTTAGCACTGGCTAAGAAAAAGAGAGGAGGATCAGTGGAATAGGTTAGGGCATACAAAACACAGCAATAAATGAATATAGCAATCCCCTGTTTGATAAACCCAAAGGCTCCAGCCTCTAGGATAAGAACATACTATTTGACAAATACTGCTGGGAAAACTGTAAAATAGTATGGCAGAAACTAGGCATAGACCAATATCTTACACCATACACCAAAGTAAAGTCAAAATGGGTACAATATCTAGATATAAATGGTGGTACCAGAGGCAAATTAGAAAAGAAATGAATAGTTTACTTGTCAGAGCTGTGGAGAAGGGAAGAATTAATGACCAAAGATGAGATAGAGAAAATTATGAGATGCAGAGTGGATCATTCTGACTAAATTAAATTAAAAAGGATTTTCACAAACAAAATGAATGCAAACAAAATTAAAAGGAAAGAAGAAATCTGGGAAACAATTTTTACAGGGAGTGTTTCTGATAAAGGCTTCATATCTAAAACATATAGAGAACTGAATCACATATACAAGAATAAAAGTCATTCTCCAATTGAGAAATGGTCAATGGATATCAACAGGAAGTTTTCAAATGATGAAATTAAAACTGTCCACAGCCATATGAAAAAAATGTTCTTAAATACTACTGGTTAGAGAAATGCAAATTAAAACTACTCTGAGATACCACCTCACACCCATCCAATTGGCCAATATGACAAAAAAGGAAAATGATAAATGTTGGAGAAGATGTTGGAAAATTGGAACACTAATGCACTTTTGGTAGAGCTGTGAACTGATTCAACCATTCTGGAGAGCAATTTGGAACTATCCCCAAAAGGCTATAAAACTGTGCATACCCTGTGACCCAGCAATACCACTAGTGGGTCTATATCCCAAAGAGATCATTAAAAAAGGAAAGGGGAAAATAATAAAATACTTTTATAATTAAAAAAAGGAAAGGGACCCACATGTACAAAAATATTTATAGCTGCTCTTTTTGTTGTAGCAAAAAATTGGAAATTGAGGGGATGCCCATCATTTGGCGAATGTCTAAACAAGTTGCGGTATATGAATGTAATAGAATACTATTGTGCTATAAGAAATAATAAGCAGATGGATTTCAGAAAAACTTGGAAAGACTTACATGAATTGATGCTGAGATAAATGAGCAGAACCAAGAGAACATTGTACACAGTGTCAACAACATTTTGTGATGATCAACCGTGACAGACTTAACTCTTCTCAGCAATACAGTGACCAAGACAATGCCATAAGACTTATGGTGGAAAATGCTCTCCACATTCAGACAAAGAATTATAGAGTATGAACATATACTGAAACATACTATTTTCACTTTTGTTGTTGCTTTTTTGTTGTTGTTTTTGTTTATACTTCTTACATTTTTTTCCTTTTCTTCTTATAAATGTGTAAATATGTTTATCATGAGTGTAATGTATAATCTATACCAAATCGCTTGCTAGCCTCAGGAGATGGGAGGGAAGGGGGGGGGTGGGGAATTTGGAAATCAAAAAAATATCTTTACATGTAATTGAGAAAAATTAAAAATAAAAGTAAAATTTTTAAAAGCTAGGTTCTTGGGGGCAGCTGGGTGGCACAGTGGATAAAGCACCGGCCCTAAATTCAGGAGGACCTGAGTTCAAACCTGGCCTCAGACACTTGACTGAAAAAACTGGAAAAAAAAAAAAAAACAACAATTAGGTTCTCTTGTTTGTCCTTCACTCTTTTTTTTTTTGTGGGGCAATGAAGGTTAAGTGACTTGCCCAGGGTCACACAGCTAGTAAGTGTTAAGTGTCTGAGGTCAAATTTGAACTCAGGTCCTCCTGAATCAAGAGCTGGTGCTTTATCCACTGTACCACTTAGCTGCCCCTGTCCTTTACTCTTGAAGAGGATCATGACATCAGGAGGTGATGCCATGACTTACAGTGAAATGGATTTCAGTGGAGGGTGGAGGGGGCTCTGCAGGGTCACCAATCTCACTTTCTCCTACTGAGCCATCTGAGTCCAGTGGCAAAATATTTATCAGGATGACTAGAGATGGTCCTGGATGTTTAAGGCAATTGAGGTAAAGTGACTTGCCCAGGGTCACACAGTAATTATCTGAGATGAGTTTTGAACTCAGGGTCTCCCAACTTCGGGGCCAGTGCTCTATTCACTGCACCACCTAGCTGCCCCCAAGAAGCTAGATTACAGCCCACAATAACAACTCCCCCCAAATAGGGAGAAATATATTGAACTTAGTTCTGGGCTATGTATTTGCAAATAAGCCAGTATATAATAGTGATCACAACTAGTATAACTTCAATACTCAAAATCAGCTTGAGTCAGTTCATAGATAAGAAAGTTAAATGGGATTTCTATTATTTATACACATACACACACACACACACATATATGGATAAACATGTTGTTATTCACTTTAGAAAAGAGAAGGAAGGAGTATGATACAAGAATGAGGTATGAGGGAAAAGGTTAGAAGAGATTAAAAAGTCAAATAGCATGGACTTCCAGGTCATATAAGCAATAAAATCAAAGAACTAGACATTTTCTCTGATCCCCATGACTTCTCAAATCTCTCCAAAATGGACATTATGCAACAAAACATAAGCAACTTCCGTTGTCTTCATGGTTTAGGATGCCCAGAATCCAAAAGAAGGTTAAAAAAAACTAAAGCCTGTGAACTATACTTTTCAACTAAAGGACACTACACAAGCTTAAAATAAAATCCATCCCTGTACATTGTTCCCATCTTCCTCTTTCCAGTGCTGTGGAGACCTTGGTTTCAGGGTGCAGAAGTATGCCTGGATCACAACTGACAGCCAGCACAGTGATAGCCCTACAGAAGCAAAAGCCTGTTGGGAGCTATAACTCCATACTACAATCATTGTGGAATTCTGTATTGCTATTCCAGGGAAGATAACTTTATAGCATTAATACTGCAGTACTTTTTATACTGGGTGGGTCAAAGGACTATGAAACAGAAGGAGGGGGACAGAACACTAGGAAAAGACACTTTAAGGCTATGGGACTTTGCAACTCTCCATTAAAGCCCAAGGAAAAGAGCACAGAATCCAGGTGGGGACATCTCTGATGACTCAAATGTCACACGGGGCAGAAACCTAGGTTGGTGTACCATAAATTGCCCAGTGTAGGAGGTAGATGAGATGCTTTGATATCCAGACTACCAAGGTAACTACCATCAGAGGGACAGAGTCAAAAAGTAAACAACAGGGAAAATCGGAGAAGAGAGGGAGACTGACATTACTAAAGATCTCGGAAGAAAACTTTAAAAGCTTGAGGATAAACAGATAAATCAACAGAGAAAATTAACAGAAGGTAAATGGATTATGGATCTAGTAAATAAATTCAGGCATCAATAAATAAATACTGCAAAACAAAGGAAAATAATCCAACATGAGACAGGGAACTGTGCAAAATTAGAACATGGAACTATAATACACTTTTCCTAAGTGATTCAAAATAGAAATGTGAACTATGACAGAAGAAGGTATGACTTTTATAAAAAAAATAATGGGCAGAATAAGAAAAACTGGAGTCAAAAATGGTATGTCTCATCAAAGAAACAAGAGAATAGCAGGTTGGGAATGCAAACATACAGAAGTGAAGTGAAAAATAATGACTTTAAAAGAAAATATGCCCTGGCCCTGTATTCAGGAAGACATGAGTTCAAATCTGACCTCAGACATTTGACACTTACTAGCTGTATGACCCTGGACAAGTCACTTAACCCTCATTGCCCTGCAATATATATATATATATATATATATATTTATATGCTCATTATGTAAGGAAAACATACTGACTTTGAAGACAGGTTGGTTGTTCAGAAAACAACCTAAAGACCATCGTTCTTCCAAAAGAACATAGTAGGACAAAAAAAAAACCTTAATACCATAATGCAGGAAATAACACAGGGTAGACCAAGTCACAAATGTTTTTAAACTCCTTTTTTGGTTTTTAATTAACAATACCATAGCATCATATACAGTATATACAGGAAATACGTTAACATTATGTGTGAAAAATCAAATATCATAAATGGCAAAAAATAAATAAAAAATAATTTTCCAGATATTATTAAAATGTCAGACTCCTTCATGATTTTTGGCCCACCCTGTGGAAAAGAACTGCCCAGAACTCTTGAATGCAGAAAATGAAATACAATTGAAAGAATTCACAGATCACCTCCAGAAAAAAAAAATCCAAGGATGCAAACTCCAAAACATAAAGTGACTAAATTGAAAAATTCCATTCAGAAACAGTAATTATAAAAGTGATCAAGAGAAAGACCTTTAAATATAAAGGAAAGCAAATTTAAATAACACAATTCTGTACCCACCAGGAACTATAGGAGGCAATAGAATAATGTGTTCCAAAAAGGAATAGATAACCTATCCTGAAAATCTGAGTTTAATTATACATGAAAAAATTGAGATTTAATAATGAAGAGGTGTTCAAAATATTTCCAGAAAGAAAATCAGAACTACAGAGATTATTTCCTTCTCAAACATGACAAACAACAGAAATCCAGCAGCCAAGGACAGGAACAGAAACAGCAGCAAGTGACAGCAGAGAGCCCACTAAGAAACTTCCTTCTAAATGTAGAAAAAACAGGAGTGAAGGCAGTTTGGTGATGGTAGCAGTGAAGAAAAGGTGGCCATGGGGCATTACAGGCAAAACCTGGCAATACCCTGATTACAGGTGAATCATGGGTGTTTTGTTTTGTTTTTATTGTGGAACCACTTCAAGGACAAGTATGTTAAAAAAAAAAGGGTGGGGAGAGTAAGAGAGGACAGAGGAATGGGCAATGCACCCAGATCAAATAAAAAAGCTACCAATTGGGGAAAATGGTATTTATGGGCTCAGCAAAACATCAGTCAATAGGGGAGTAGATCAGGAGGAGGGGCAAAGGACTGAAAAGGAGGAGAGGAAAAATGAAGGAGGTTTTGCTTTAGTTCTTGAAAGGACTTCCATTGATGAATGTTCCTGTGGATGAGGAGAGAGCCTGTGATGGAAGATGGAGATCTTGCACTAAGGATGGGTGGGGAGGTGGGGGTGTAGAGGAGTTCTATTTGAAAAATCCAGTCATTTTGCCGCAAAAAGGATGAAGGATGGAACTGCTGGAGGCAACTTGCACCTAGAGGATAGGATAGTATATACCTAGAGAAGGGATTTTGAGGCAAATGAAAAAAAAAAAAGATAAACTAGGGTAAATATAGATCAATGGTAAGCTGCGTTATCAAGTACAGAGTAAAGGATGGGGTTTTACCATAGCCAGAATCCTCTTTGTCACCTATAATAATGGGCATAGTTCTAGGAGTAAGTCCTATAGAAAAGGGGCATCCAAGGGGCAAACTCAATAAGGCAGTAACAGAAACTTCAGAGAAGAGAGTGTATATAATGAATACATTAAAATATTTGATTGAATGAGAAATACAGAAAAAAAGTAAGAAAACAGGTGTCATGAATCAGGTAATGAGTTACTAGAGTAGATAAAAAAGATAAATAATGAAAGCAGTGAAAAAAATTTTGGAAAGGGGTGCAATAATTGAAATTTTAAAATATGAGAATAGTTGAAAGAAAGGAGATTAAATGAGAATCTATTTGATTAATTTAGAGAGAAGAAAGGTAAGATGAATTATATATGCAGAAAAAATAAAAGGGAAATAACAAAACCCCAAAAGGAAAGGGGTAACACATATATGAAGGGATGAGAGTGTGAAGGGGGAAGAGAGTCAGTAGGAATAGAGCCTTTAAAAAGATGTAGGTAAAGTAACAGGGGAAAATAGTATTATGTTTACAGAGAGGGTAAATATCATAACTTGAAAAAATAATAGAGACAGATGGAAGAAAATATAAACCTAACTCTCATAACTTTAAATGAGAATGAACTAAACAATCCCATAAAATAAAAAAAGGACAGAATGGATAAGAAAAGAAATCCCTAAAAACTCTTGCTCACAAGAAATAACATTTAAAAAACAAAATCATGTGCAAAATAAAACCATGGGAATAAGAAAAAATGTACTATGCATCAAGTGAATCTAAAAAAGCAGAAGTTGCACTCATGCTATCTGACAAAGCAAAAATGAACATTTGAAAAGAAATTATATTATGCTGAAAGGAATCATAGACCACATGCAAATATCAGTAATAAACCTGTATGCGCCAAATGTCAGCATACAAATTCATAAAGGAAGACATAAGAACTACAAGAAGACATAGAAAGTAACTCAATAGTGAAAGGAGACTTCAATATACTTCTCTCAGATTTTAATAACCTAACAGAAAGATAAACAAAAGGGAAAATAAGGAAATTAGGGAATTTCTAGAGAAACTAGAATTAAAAAGCTTATTACATCTTCTAAATGGGACAGCAAAACACTATACATGTTTTTCAGCACAACATGGATCTTTTATAAAAATTGATCATGTACTAGGGAATGAAGACATTACAAATGGTAAAAGACAGAAATAGTTAATACATCTATTACACATCATAATATAAAAATGTAATTGGTTCAAATATCACCAAAAAAAAGATGTACACTTAAATAGAAACTTAACAATGAAATCCTAAATGATGAATGGCCCAGGGAAACAATTAATAATTAGGTAAAAGAAAATTATACAGATGAAATAAAATACCAAAATGTCTAGCATGTAGTTAATACAGTCTTCAGAGAAAATATGTCCTTACAAAACTACATTAACAAAGACAACAGAGGATTAATGAACGGAATATGCATTTAAACAAAAGAAAGTCAACAAATAAAAATATTTAAAATAAGCACAAAAGAGGAGATATTTAAATTCTATGAGGAAACATATGTAGGAAACAAAAAACCCCACAAATGATCAAAGTCCCTAAAAATTAGTTGTTTGGAAAGACTCAAAGTTGATTGACCATTAGTTCATATGATTAAAAAGAAGAGAGCAGAAAATCAAATCATTAAAATAGCAAATGAGCAAGGTGAAATCACAGAAAAAATAAGAAGTAAAAGTAATAACCAAACATACTATGCATAGTTATAAGTTAACAAAACTGAGAACATGAAGTAAATGAGGAATATCCTCAAAAATGTAAAATTAACAGAAAACCAGATGGAAATCTTAAAGAACTCAATCTCAGAAAAGGAAATAGATCTAGATCTAGATGTAAAGGAACTATCAAAGAAAAAAATTCCCAGTCCTGAGGGATTCATAAGATAATTCTACCAAATTTTGAGAAGAGTTAGTACCTATACTTCACAAAATATTCTCAAAAATTGAGAAATAAAGCACCCTACCAGAAAGCTTTTATGAGTCAGTATGGGGCAGTACTAAGACCTAAACAGGAAGAAGATAAAACTCAGAAAGGAAATTGCTAGCCAATATCACTAATTGACTCAAAGATTTTAAAGAAACTTCATTCAAACACCCTATAACAATTTGTCCAAGAAATCATTCATTATGACCAAGTGGGATTTATTTATACTAAGGATGTAAGGTAATTCAATCTTGGGTAAACAATTAACATAATTAATCATATGAAAAACCAAAACACCCAAAAAGCCAAATAATTGGGGCAGAGCCAAGATGGTGGAGAAAAGGCAGGGACTCACTAGAGCTCTCCATAAAAACATTCCAAACCAGTTTAAATAATGCCTCAAAACAAATTCTGGGATGGCAGAACACACAAAAGGATGGGGTAAAAACTTTTCAGCCAAAAACAACTTAAAAGATTGGCAGGAAAGGTCTGTTGCACCAAGGCAAGAGTAGAGTACAATCCAATGCAGGCTATCTCAGTACAGACCTGGCCCCAGTAAACGAGGATCAAGGCTTGGGAGCAACTGAATCAACAATGGCATTGCCTGCTTACAGAATTTTTGGCCTACAAACAGTAAGGGGGTTAAACAATTTGTCAGAAGAAGATTACAGGAGTCTCTTTGCTGGTACTGGGGGCAGGACCCTGTTGCTTTGCTAATACTTGAATCTGGGTCACAGTCCTGGTGGTAGTCCCATGGTGAAGAGTAGCACTAACACAACAGAGGCTTGAGGGTCCAGGGATGATAGGACCTTCATCATCACAGTACCAGGGTAGAAAAGAGTGTGTGTGGTTCACAGACCAGAGCACAAGCCAGGAGAGTAGTAAACACACCTTTCCCTAAATCATACCACCGAGAAGAATTGAAAATTTACAAGTCCCTAGAAGTATCTCTGGAAACAGCTGCAAAAAGCATTGAAACCTTGAACAGTGAGTTAACCAACCTGGAAGCAGACCCTCACTTTAGCAAAGTTTAAAGTCAGGAAATAAACTAGCAAAATAAGAAAATAACAGAAAAAATTGACTATACAAAGTTATTATGGTGACAAGGAAGACCAAAGCACACTCAGAAAAAGAAAAGAAATCAAAACTCCAACATCCAAAGCCTCAAAGAAAAATTGGTCTTAGGAAATGAAAGAGCTCATAAAGGATTTTGAAGAGACCCAGACTAAGCCAACACATATCCAGACGAAGGCTGGCCACCCAGACCCATTTCACGCTGACATAGATCCAGCCCTAGGCAGGTCATGCCAAAGCAATTTACCCCTGGAGCCTCTGAATGGGCTACAGCACCAGCATCTTCTGGAACTAAGCTCACAGTCTGGTGAGAGGGTTGATCAGTTGGCCAGGGGGAGATTATAGGGTCTCTTCTGAAGCTGAGGCAGAAATCAGTTGTTCTACCCCAGCTGAGAAACAGGAAGCAATCTTGAGTGGTGGCAGGTTCATGTGGGGGAGGGGTGCAGGTTCACTAGATGTAGCAACCATAGCAAACATAATTTTGTTTCCTGGTTGAATAGCAAGTAGGCTTGGGGTTATTTAAAGACCAGAGCACAGACAAGGCAACTGAAGAACCTGCTCCTCCTTAAATTGTACCACCTTGGATTCCCTGAAGCATGGGACAGTGCATCCTGGAAGCATTGCCCCACTTTCAGAAGGAGTTAAAAGTCAAGAAATCGGCAGGCAAAATGGGAAGACAGAGAAAGATGCAGACCATAGAAAGTTTCTTTAGTGACAAGGAAGATCAAGTTGCACCCTCAGAAGAGGATGGCAGTGCTAGTGCTCCTACATCCAAAGCTTCCAAGAAATATATGAATTGGTCTCAGGCCATAAAGGCTCTCAAAAAGGACTTTGAAGATAAAGTAAGAGGGGTAGAGGAAAAATGAGTGCTGCAGGAAAGACATGAAAAAAGGTCAACAACTCAAAAAGCCAAATGGAAAAGCTCTCTGAAGAAAATAATTGCCCAAGAATTAGGATTGAACAAATGGAAGCTAGTGACTTTCTGAGAAACCAAGACACATTAAAGCAAATCCAAATTAAAAAAAAAAAATAGAGAGCAATGTGAAATATCTCCTTGGAAAAACAGCTGACCTGGAAAATAGATCCAGGAGAGATCATTTCAAAATTATTGGACTACCTGAAAACCATGATCAAGGAAAGAGCTTATACATCATCTCCCAGAAACTTCTCAAGGAAAATTGCCTTGATATTCTAGAAACAGAAGGTAAAGCAGAAATTGAAATAATTCACCAATCACCTCCTGAAAGAGATCCCAAAAGGAAAATTCCCAGGAATATTATAGCCAAATTCTAGAGCTCCCAGGTTGAGGAGAAAATATTTCAAGCAGCCAGAAAGAAACAATTCAAGTATTGTGGAGCTCCAATCAGGATATCACAAGATCTAGCAACTTCTACTTTAAAGGATTGGAGGGCATGGAATATGATATTCCAGAGGCAAAGGAACTGGGATTACAACCAAGAATTTCCTACCCAGAAAAACTGAATATAATCTTTCAGGGGGAAAATGGGACTTCAATGAAAAAGAAGACTTTCAGACATTCATGATGAAAAGACCTGAGTGGAATAGAAAATTTTACTTTTTTTAACCTCCTTTTTTAATTAACTTATTTATTTAAAGTTTTGAGTTCCAAATTCTATCCCTCTTTCATTCTCTCCCTCCCTACCCTCACCCTCCCCATGAGGTGGTAAGCAATCAGATATAGGTTATACATGTGCAATTATGTAAAACCTTGCCATATTAGCCATTTTATATAAAAAAATTCTAGTTAAAAAAAGAAAAGAAAATGCAAAATGGCATGCTTCAGTCTGTGTTCAAACAATACCAATTCTTTCTCTGGAAGTGGATAGTATGCTTTCTCATTAGTCCTTTGGGATTGCCTTGGATTATTGTATTGCTGAGAGTGTTTGACATTCACAATTGCTTATAGAAAAATAAAGCTGTAACTATGCACAATGTTGTCCTGGATCTGCTCACTCCACTATTCATAGATTCATAGAAGTCTTTCCAGGTTTTTCTGAAATCATTCTACTTGTCATTTCTTATAGCACAACAATATTCCATTACTATCATATAATGCAACTTGTTTAGTCATTTCCCAATTGATGAGTATTCCTTCAATTTCTAATTCTTAGCCTCCATAAAGAGTTGCTATAAATATATTTTGTACAATTTTTTTTCCTTTTCTTTTTCACAGTAACTATTGTTAACTGTTTCCCTCCATCCTATTCCCTTCACAATGATATTTACTCTAACTTCTTTCACCCTATACATCCTTAAAGGGGATTTGCTTCTGACTGCCCCCTCCCTCAATCTGCCCTCCCTTCTTCCACCTCTCCCTCCTTATCCCCTTCCCCTCCTACTTTCTTGTAGGGTTAGATAGATTGTTCCACCCAATTGAGTGTGTATGTTAATCCCTTCTAGAGCTAACTCTAATGAGATTAATGTCTTTGAGCTAATTCTGATGCTTATAACATTCATTCACTGCCCTGCTCATTCCCCATCTCTCCCTGTACTCCATAAGCCCTTTCCTGTTTCTTTCATGTGTAATTTCACCCCATTCTACCTCTTCACTTCCCCCTCCCCCTTGCAATCCTCTCACCCATCAATGTTACCCTAAAGATGTCATCACTGGGCAGGTAGGTGACACAGTGGACAAAGCACCACCCTGGACCCAGGAGGACCTGAGCTCAAATCTGGCCCCAGTCACAAGACACTCACCCACTGCTCAATCCTGGGTATGTCACCCAACTCTGACCAGCCCACAAAAATAAAAGATAAACAAAAAATAAATGCTTTATATATATGTATACACACACACACACACACACACACATATGTATATATATCATCCCTTCATAATAAATTCCCACCTGTTCCCTGTCTAAATTTATTCCTATCATCTGCCCTAATACTGAGAAAGTTCTTATGAGTTAGAAGTATCATCTTCCCATGTATGAATGCAAGCAGTTTAATTTTTTAACATCACTCTTAAATTCTTTTTCCTGTTTACCTTTTTATGCTTCTCTAGGGTCTTATAATTGAAAGTCAAATTTTCCATTCAGTTCCGGTCTTTTCATCATGAATGCCTGAAAGTGCTCTTTTTCATTGAAATCTCACTTTTCCCCCTGAAAGATTATACTGTTTTGCTTGGTAAGTGGTTTTTGGTTGTAATCCCAATTGCTTTGACCTCTGGAATATCATATTTCATGCCCTCTGATCCTTTAATGTAGCAGCTGCTAGATCTTGTGCTATCCTTATTGGGGCTCCACAGCACTTGAATTGTTTCTTTCTGGCTGCTTGAAATAATTTCTCCTCAACCTGGGAGCTCTGGAATTTGACTATAATATTCCTGGGAGGTTTCCCTTTGGGATCTCTTTCAGGAGGTGATTGGGTGAATTCTTTCAATTTCTCTTTTACCTTTTTCTAGACTATCAGGACAATTTTCCCTGACAATTTCCTGGAAAATTATCTTTAAGCTTTTTCTTTGATATTGGTTTTCAAGTGGTCCAATAATTTTCAAATGATCTCTCCTGGAACTACTTTCCATTTCAGCTATTTTTCCGAGAAGATATTTCACATTGCCCTCTATTCATTTATTCATTTGGATTTGCTTTATTTATCTTGATTTCTCATAAAGTCATTTGCTTCTATTTGCTCAATCCTAATTTTTAAGCAATGATTTTCTTCAGAGAGCTTTTCTATCTCCTTTTCCAATTGGCAAATTTTGCTTTTCAAGCTGTTGATTTTTTTTCATGATTTTCTTGTATCACTCTCCTCTTTCTATTTTTTCCTCTACCTCTCTTACTTTATCATCAAAGTCCTTTTTGAGAGCCTCTATGGCCTGAGACCAATTCATATTTTTCTTGGAAGCTTTGTATGAAAGGGCCCTGATGTTATCTTCTTCTGAGGGTGCACCTTGATCTTCCTTGTCACAAAAGAAACTTTCTATGGTCCACATCTTTCTCTGTCTGCTCATCTTGCCCCATAAAGTGGGGCACTGCTTCCAGGATGAACTGTCCCAACCTTCAGGGGGTCTAAGGTGGTACATTTTAAGGAGGGACAGGTTCTTTACTTGCCTGGCCTATTTTCTGGTCCTTAGATAACCCCAGGCCAACTTGCTAATTAACCAGGAAGCAAAATATTGTGTGCTGTTGGTTGTTAGCTCTAAATGACCCTACACACCTCCCCAACCTGGGCCACCACCACGAAAGCCTACTTCCTGGTTTTCAGCAGAGGCAAAACATCCAAGTTCCACTTCAGTGTCAGCAGAGACCCCTATAATCTCCCCTGGCCAAACACTCAGCCCTCTCACCACACCATGGGCTTAGTTCCAAATGACACTGGCGCTGCAATTGATTCTGGGGCTCTCTGGGGCTCTTTTTCTGGTGAGTACTTCCTGGGACTGGATCTGTGTCAGCATGACCTCAGGGTTGGGTTCCACTCCTGCCCTGGCACAACAGCCTCGTCCTGCCAACCTTCTAAGCTATTTTTTCATTGGAAAATTATCTCAGTACATTCTTTTGTGGGTTCTGCTGCTCCAGGAATTGTCCTATGGCATTATTTGGAGGTTTTTTGGAGCAATCGTGTTGTGAGTTCCTAGAAAATTTGCCTTCCAAATACAAGAACCTAGAGAAGCATAAAAAGATAAACAGGAAAAAGAAAACACAAGGGATGCTAAAAGGTTCCATTGTTTACATTCTTACATGGGAAGATAATATGTCTAACTCATAAGAACTTTCTCAGCATTAGGGCAGATGATAGGAATAAATTAAGACATAAGGCAAAGGTGGGATTTGATTATGAAGGGATGATATCTGTAAAGCACTTATTTTTTGTTTATCTTTGTTTTTGTGGGGTAGTCAGGGTTGAGTGGCATGCCTGGGATCATGAAATTGGTGAGTGTCATGTGTCTGAGCCCGGATTTGGGCTTAGGTCCTCCTGGGTCTTGGGTGGGTGCTTTGTCCACTGTGTCACCTCGATGCCCTATGATGACATCTTTAGGGCAAAACTGAGGGGGGAGAGGATTGCACTGGGGATGGGTAAAGGGGAGAGGTAGAATGGGGTGAAATCAAACATGAAAGAAGCGGGACAGGGCTTATGGAGTGGGGAGAGAAATGGGGGAGGAGTGGGGCAGTGAATGAGATTTATACTTATCAGAATTGGATCAAAGACCTTAGTTAGCTCAAGGAGGGAACAACATAAAAATTCCATTGTCTGGAGTGATCTATCTAACCCTGCAGGAAAGTAGATGGGGAAGGGGATAAGGAGGGAGGAGAAAAAGAAGGGAGGGCAGAGTGGGAGAGGGGCAGTAAGAACCAAAACACTTTTGAGGACGGATAGGGTGAAAGAAGATAGAAAATAGAGTAAATATCACGTAGAGGAAATAGAATGGAGGGAAACATTTAACAATAGTAACTGTGAAACAATTTTGAAGCAGAGGCAAGAGTAATGTAATATGACGATGATGATGATGATTGATTTGGTTTTGTTTGGTTTTGGGGGGGGGGGTTTGTAGGCAATGGGGGTTAAGTGACTTGCCCAGGGTCACACAGCTAGTAATCGTCAAGTGTCTGAGGCCGGATTTGAACTCAGGTACTCCTGACTCCAGGGCCGGTGCTCTATCCACTGCACCACCTAGCTTCCCCTCAGCCATGCATTTTCAAAGAAACCTCAGATTTCTGCAGCTTTTCTAAATTCTAACACTAATTGTTGCTCTAATTTTACATGCCTGGAGGCTTCTCTAGAACCTTTTAATCCCCTAGAAGCAGGGGAAGGGGAATCCAGGCCTGAATTTGATTCCTGGGCTGTGCACCATGTGGTAGAGATGGTCCCCACCCCTTCTCTAGGGACTCCCCCTCCCTCCCTCCTCTCCTTGTTTCTCCTGCCCAGGAGGTCACGAGATCTAATCCACCTTTCTCAGGTCCTGATCTTGTACATGTGCAGCTTTCTCTACCTGCATTTTCAGCCCTACCCCAGCTGAACTGTGATTCTGAGACAACCTTAGAAAACCCTTTACCAGATATGCTCATTTCATTCATAACTTTGATAATCTGCTTTTGTCTTTAATTAGTAACCTTCTAAAGCATTTCTATTATGAAAGGACTGACAGACAATATAAAGGAGTTAAAGAAGAAAAATTTAAGCTAAATAAAAATGACAATCATCATCTAGTTCAAGACTCCGCTTCTTTTGCCATGGAAGGGTACATATTTTACAGAAATGTAGAAGTAAACAGCAAGGTATTGATATGAGTATTGGGGATTTTAGATACCGGAATCAAAAGTGTTCTAAATTCACTCAGAGTAATAATGTCAGTTCAGAGGTTACATAGGATTTCTATGCTATTACATCTACATTTTGAAATTAATGGTATGGGTTTATTTTCAGAGATTTTCATGCTTTTGAGATTGTGTTTTATACTTAGCTTTTTTAAAAAAGAGAATATTTGTAAAAGCTTTTTATAGTCATGTGACCAAGTTTATATTTTATGATACTCTTATTAATATTAAGTTCATATTCATTTAGATTTCCCTAGTTTGAATTTCATTGTCTTTTATTGTTCCATGCGTATTCTATTCATTCATCTATCTAATTTTGAAACATTGCAAGATGGTTTTTATTTCATAATACAATGTTAATTCTAGGAGTATTGTGCTCTCATATTCTGAGTTGTTTGTTTTTGTTATTTTTTTTCTCTCAACTGATTATTTGATTCAACTCTATAAAGCATTTCCCTGGAAAATTGGTTGCCATGGCAAGTGTAAATTGATTCTAGAAGTATTATTTTGAGGTTGGATTCTCTTGGTTTAATTTTTTTCTTTTTCCCCACAAAATTGTACAGTTGGCTGGAAGTTTTGATCCCATCCATCTCATTCTACACCTAGCTTCTATGCCCCCTCCTATATGCCTGATGCTATGGACATCTCAATCCCATGCATTTGATTAAGTCTGACTCAGTTTCCTCCAATATGTTTGGTGGCATGGACATATATTCCATCCACCTATTTTAAGCCTGGCATACTACATGGCTTGAGCAATAGCTCAAGTGTAGGAATGCTCATATCCCATAATTTCTCTGTTCTTTTATGGTAACTCCCATAATTATCTCAGGTGTCATAATAAATACAGTGTTGGATTTGGCCTTTACATCTGTTACCAATTATATTAGATTTTTTAAATTTCTCATAATGGCATGAGGATAATTAGGCAGATGATGCAAAAAGTGATGAAACAAAGATAAAAATTATTTTTAAAAATTAATATCACAGCAATTGTCTTCTCAATTTACCCTCCATAAAGGAGGACTATAGTAATATTAAGTTTTAAAGAATGTTTCAATTTTTGTTTTATTTTATGTTTCATGTGTAACAACTAAGATTCTGAATTCCCTTAGACATGTTTTTGAGAAGTTTCATTGTTTGATTTGATTATCGACAAAGCTATTTTAAAGTTGTGTTAAGCTCAATTTTGTAGGAAATTTTCCTGGCTGATTACCAGCATCCACACATCAACCCCTGAAAAGACTTCCATTCCACAACTACACCTAGAGGACATCTGAGAAAAGACTTTCAGAGACTTTAAATGAACAGGTTTGTTTTGTTGGGTTTTTTTCTTTTCTCTTTCTGTTATAATATACACCATCTGTTACATGTACTCTCTGCAGAGGCCCTCCCTTTGCAAGACCAATGTCAAAGCTCCAGTTCATGAGGACAAAAAACCACCCCACTAGACAAAACTTTCCTCTCTCCTTTTTCTATATTGTTATTAACATATTGTTAGTTAGCATAAGATATTATATTCTGTTATTTTTGACTATTTCATCAAGGAAACACCCCGTTTCTTGAAGAAACAAAAGGGTAACTGTAACGATTGGAATGATGCCACCTGCTGGAGACTTACTGTAGAAAAGCTCTGCCATGAGGTGAAGGTCTCTGAGGGCAAGACCATGCATCTTTTCTTTGGCATCAGGAAATTATGTTTCCTTGTGGGAGGAAGAAGGGGGAGGCTGGCACTCTGACTCTCTTTCGTGTAGACTCTGGCAGACAGCAGAGCTAAGAATGCTCTCTCCCTTTAAAAGATAGATGAATTAGGCCTTTCTCTCTCTCTCTCTACCAAATTCTTATTCTCCTTAATAAATGCTTAAAAGTCTAACTCTTGATAAAGCTTATAATTTATTGGTGACCACTCATTAGATTTTAGACAGACTGGCTAGAATTTTACCCCTTTACAGAACAAAAGGTTTTCAAAATTGATGTGAAATTTTGTATTTTACAAGTAATTTGGGATAATAAAATTCTAAATATTAGAAGAAAAAAGTATTTTGAAAATCAAATAAGATAGACAGAGGTGGGCAAGCTAGGTGGTACAGTGGATAAAGCACCGGCCCTGGATTCAGGATAACCGAAGTTCAAATCTGGCCTCAGACACTCAACACCTACTAGCTGTGTGACCCTGGACAAGTCACTTAAACCTCACTGTCCCACACAAAAAATAAAAATAAAAAATAAGAGAAGTAGAGGAATCATTGGGAAGAAAAATGAGAGTAATAATAGTAAATCATTTAAAAAGGAGTCAACAGGGGCAGCTAGGTGGCGCAGTGGATAGAACAATGGCCCTGGAGTCAGGAGTACCTGAGTGAGTTCAAATCTGGCCTCAGACACTTAACACTTACTAGCTGTGTGACCCTGGGCAAGTCACTTAATTCCAATTGCCTCACTAAAAAAAAAAATAAAATAAAATAAAAAGGAGTTGACAGCTTGGTAAAAGAGGCACAAAACTATGCTGAAGAAAATAACACCTTAAAAACATGCATGACTAATGCAGAAATATGTTTAATGTTATTGTACATATCTACCTATATCAGACTACTTGCTGTCTTGGGGAGGGGGGAGGGAGGGAGAAAAATTTGAAATTAGACATCTTATAAAAACAAATGTTGAAAACTATCTCTACATGTAACTGGAAAATAATAAAATACTTTTATGAAGAAAAAAACACTAGGACAAATAGTAAAAGAGATACAAAAATCCAATGATGAGAAGAATGCTTTGGAAACCAGAACTGACCAATTGGAAAAATATATACAAAAGTTCACTGAAGAGAAGAATTCCTTAAACAGAATTGGACAAATGGAAAAGGAAGTAGAAAAACAAATAGAAAAAATATTTTTTTTAAAAATCATAATTGGGGCAGCTAGGTTGGCGCAGTGATAGAGTACCAGCCCTGAAGTCAGGAGGACCTGAGTTCAAATCCAGCCTCAGATACTTGACACTTACTAGCTGTGTGACCCTAGGCAAGTCACTTAACCCCAACTGCCTCACCAAAAAAAATTTAAAAATTATACTTAAGCCAGTGGAAGCTAATTACATTTTGCGACATCAAGAAACAGTAAAACAAAACCAGAGGAATGAAAAAATATAAGGCAGTGTGAAATATCTCATTGGAAAAGCAACTGACCTGGGAAATAGATCCAGGTGAAATAATTTTAAAATTATTGGACTACCTGAAAACCATGAATTTTTTTTTAAAGCCTAGACACCATCTTACAATAAATTATTAAAGAAAACTGCCCTAAGGGGCAGCTAGGTGGCACAGTGGATAAAGCCCTGGCCCTGGATTCAGGATGACCTGAATTCAAATCTGGCCTCAGACACTTGACACTTACTACCTGTGTGACCCTGGGCAAGTCACTTAACCTTCATTGCCCCACTAAATAGATAGACAGATAGATAGACAGACAGATAGATAGACAGACAGACAGACAGACAGACAGACAGACAGACAGACTCTAGGAGAAAAGAAAAGAAAAAAAACAAAAGAAAATGCCTCTCCTTGAATTGTACCACTTTGGAGGAACTTGGGACTTAGAAATTCCTAGAAGTATCTCAGAGAACAGCTGCTCAAACCCCCTGAAGCTTGGGACAGTGCGCCTTCAACCATGGAAGCAGTGCCCCATTTTAACAGAGTTAAAAGTTAAGAAATAGGTTGGGGAAAATGAGCAAATAGACAAAGAAAGCTGACCCTAGAAGGTGTATATGGTGACAAGGAAGATTAAAATACAACTGCAGAAGAAGTTAACAAAGTCAAAGTTCCTATATCCAAAGTTTCCAAGAAAAATATGGATTGGTCTCAGGCCACAGAAGTGGTCAAAAAGATGTTGAAAATAAAGTAAGAAAAGTAGAGGAAAAAATTGAAATATTGATTAGAGTGATGTAGGAAAATCATGAAAAAAGGGCAACAGTTTGAAAAGCCAAATTGGCTAAATGGAAAAGGAGTTACAAAAGATCTTTAAAGAAAATTATTCCTTAAAAATTAGAAGCTAATGACTTTATGAGAAATCAAGACACAATAAAGCAAAACTAAAGAATGAAAAAATAGATGGCAATGTGAAATACCTCCTTGGAAAAACAACTGACCTAGAAAATAGATCCAGGAGAGATAATTTGAAAATTATTGGACTACCTGAAACCATGATAAAAAAAAAGAGCCCAGGCATCATCTTCCAAGAAATTTTCAGGGAAAATTGTTCTGATATTCTAGAAGCAAAAGGTAAAATAGAAATTGAAAGAATTCATCAATCACCTCCTGAAAGAGATCCCAAATTGAAAACTTGTAGGAATATTACAGCCAAATTCCAGAGCTCCTAGGTCAAGGGGACAATATTGCAATTAGCCAGAAAGAAACATTTCAAGTCTTATAGAGTCCCAGTCAGGATAACACAAGATCTAGCAGCATCTACATTAAAGGATCAGAGGCTTTGGAATATGATATTCCAGAGGGCAAAGGAACTGGGATTAAAAGCAAGAATCACCTACCCAGCAAAACTTAATATAATCCTTCAGGAGAAAAATTGGGAATTCAATGACAAAGAGGTCTTTCAGGCAATCGTGATGGAAAGTCCTGAGATGAATAGAATATTTGACTTTCAAATACAAGACCCTAGAGAAGCATAAAAAGTTAAACAAGGAAAAGAAATCATAAGGGATATTAAAAGGTTTAACTATTTACATTCCTATATGGGAAGGTGACACTTATAACCCATAAGAACATTCTCATTATTAGAGTAGCTGAATAGAGTATATTTAGACAGAGGGCACAGATGTGCATTGAATATGAAGGGAGGATCTTTTAAAAATTAAATTTAAGGAGTGAGAGGAATGCACTGGGAGAAAGGAAAAGGGAGAGGTGGAAAAGGGTTAAGTATCTCACATAAAAGAAGCAGGAAAAAACTTATGGAGTGGAGGGGAAGGAGGGGGAGATATGGGAGAGTGAGAAAGCTTTGCTTTAATCAGAATTAGCTCAAAGAAAGAATAACATACACACTCATTTGGGTATAGTAATCTATTTTACCCTGCAGGAAAGTAGGAGGGGAAGAGGATGGAGTGTAGTGAAAGAAGGGAGGGCAGATTGAGGGAGGGGACATTCAGAAGCAAAACACTTTTGAGGAGATAAAGAGTGAAAGAAGATAGAAAATATAGTAAATGTCATGGGGAGGGAATGGGATGAAGGGAAATACAGGTAGCAATAGTAACTGTGAAAAAAAATGTGAAGTAGGTTTGTCTGATAGGCCTCAGTTCTCAAACACATAGAGAACTGAGTCAAATTTGTTCAAATAAGAGCCATTCCCCAATTCATAGATGATCAAAAGACATGAAGTTACCTACAGCCATATGAAAAAAATGCTCTAACTCATTATTGATTGGAGAGATTCAGGTCAAAACAATTTTGGGTACTACCTAATACCTCTTTGATTGGATAATAGGACAGCAGAGGAAAATTCCAAATATTGTAAGGGATATGGGGAAAATGAGACATTAGTACACTCTTGGTAAAGTTGTAAACTGATTCAAACATTCTGTAGAGCAATTTGGAACTATGGTCAAAGGGCTATCAAATCACGCATATTCTTTGACCTTCTAGGTTTGTATACAAAAAGAGATTAAGAAACAATAAGTTGAAATGAAAATTGAGGAGACGCCCATTAATTGGGGAATGGCTGAACAAATTGTGTGATGACATTATGATTGAACACTGTTGTTCTATAAGAAATGATGAGCAGGATGCTCTGAGAAAAACCTGGAAAGACTTACGTGAGCTGATGACAAATGAAATGTACTATATACAAAGTAACAACAATATTGTAAGATGATCTTCTGTGAATAATTTAGTTATTTTCAGCAATACAATGATCTAAGACAACTCTGAAGGACTTATGACAAATGCAATACATCTACAGAGAAAGAACTGAACACAGATCAAAATGTAATTTTTGTTAGTTCCTTTAAAGTTTTTTGTCTGTTTTCTTTTACAACATGATTAATGTAGAAATGTTTTGCATGACTACACATATATAACTTATACTGAATTGATTGAGTTCTTAAGGGAGGTGGGGAGGGAGGGAGGAAGAGAATTCGGAACACAAAGTTTTTTTAAATCAACGTGAAAATTTGTTTTTACATGTAATTTGGGAAAAAAGAAAATTCTAAATACATGGAAAAAAATAAAACTACATACCTTTTGACTTATCAATACCACTACTATGTCTGTATCCCAAAAGAGAAAAAAACAAAAACAGAAAGGGAAACTATATGTACCAAAATTTTTATAGCAGCTCTTTTCTTGTGTCAAAGAATTGGAAGTAGAGGGGATACATATCAGTTGAAGAATGGCTGAACAAGATAACGTATGTGATTGTGATGGAATACTATTATGCTATATGAAACTATGAGCAGGATGCCTTAAGAATAACTTGGAAAGAGTTATACAAACTGATGCAAAGCAAATGAATGGAAATAGGAGAATATTGTACAAAATAACAGCAATATTATATGATCAAATGTGAATAGCAGCTATTCTCAGCAATATAATGATCTAAGATAACTATGAAGGTGTTGTAATGAAAAATGCTATCCATCCCCAGAGAAAGAACTGATAGTGTCTGCATAAAGATTGAAATCTATTTTTTAAAATTTATTTATGCTGGTGTTTTTTGGTCTATGTTTTCTTTTACTATAGGACTTATAAGGAAATATGTTTTGCATGACTAAACATATATGTATAACCTATACTGAATTGCTTGCCTTCTCAATTAGGGGGATGAAGAAGGAGTGAGGGAGGGAGAGAATTTGGAACTCAACATGTAAAAAAACACATTAAAATAGCTTACATGTAATTGGGGAAAAATAAAATGCTGAATAAATAATTTTTGAAAATACATAATCATCTTAATAAGTACAGAAAAAGCCTTTGACAAAATACAACCCAATAAAATATAGATATACCATTTTAATAGTATAAAAAGCATCTATCTAAATCCTAAGGCAAACATTATATGCAATGGAGATTCACTACAACCTTTTCCAATAAATTCGAAAGTATACCAAGGATGCACACTCTTCCTGATATTATTAATTTACACATTAGATGCTCTACCAATCATATTACTAAAGAAATACTTTTTAGAATTTGATAAAATAATAGCAAGATTCATTTGGGGGAAAAAACTAAATCTCTAGAATATCAAGGGAAATGATAGGAAAAAAACAGAAATAAAGGGAGAACAGCACTTCTACACCTAAAATTGTATTATAAAGCATCAGTCATTAAGACAATCTGATACTGGTTAAAAATAAAGAGACAGATCAATAAAACAAAACAGACAAGGAGAATAATAAATAATAAAAGTCAATACCACAGTATTTGGCAAAGTGGAAAATACAGACTACCTAGGAGAAAACTCCTTATCCTTTACAGGAAAACTTTAAAGCAATCTGGCAGAAATTAGGCTTACACCAACACCTTATACTTTACACTACATTCTCCAATAAGTTTTAAATGGATACTTAACCTTAATATTAAAGATCATATTATAATAAAAAAGAGAAGCAGATCACATACCTCTTATAGCTATGACTAGGAGATATATTCCTAACTGAGTGAAAGAAGCAATTACAAAAGATAAAATAAATAATTTTGCCTATTTCAAACTAAAATGCCTCTGCAAAGATAAAATTAACATTTCTAGAATAAGAAGGGAAGTAGCCAAATGGAGGAAAAATCAAATTTTTCTGATAAAGGTTTGTAACTAAGATATATGAGCAATTAATACATATGATGAATAGCCATTTCCCAATACATAAGTGGTCAAAGGACATGAACAAATAGTCCTTAAAAAGCAGATTTCAGGGGGTAGCTAGGTGACGCAGTGGATAAAGCACCAGCCCTGGATTCAGGAAGACCTGAGTTCAAATTTGGCCTCAGACACTTGACACTTACTAGCTGTGTGACCGTGGGCAAGTCACTTAACCCTCATTGCCCCACAAAAAAAAAGCCCATTTCAAAGTCTTCATAGTTATATAAAAGAATGTTCTAAATCACTAATAATAAAAGATATACAAATCAAAACAACCTAGAGTTTTAACCTTAAACCCTATTGGCAAAAATGACCCCCAAAATGGTAATACTCAATTTTGATGGTCCTGTAGAAACATAGCCACATTAATCCATTGTTTTTGAATCTATGAAATGGTATAATCCTTTTGGAAAATATTTTGTAATTATTCAAACAAGGAAACTAAAAAGTCCATATCCTTTGAACCAGAGGCTCCATTATTGGATTAATACTCCAAGGAAAACATCAATAACAACTCTTCATATACTCCAAAATACTTTTAGCAGCACTATTTTGTGATAACTAAGAATTAGAAACAAAGTAGATTCCCAGTACCTAAAAATGAATAAACAAATCATGGTACCTTAATGTAATGGAATATTACTGTGGTATAAAATATTATGTATATGATGAATACAGACAAGTATGAAAAGATTTAGATGAACTGATTATGAAGGAGGTAAGCAGAACCACAAACACAGTAAATACAGTAACTACCATAATATAAATGGAAAGAACTATACAAAAAAAAAACAAAATTAAATATAAAATTATAAAGTTCAAGCAGGACTCTAATTAAGAGATATGACAGGATACCCTTAGTTAACCTTTTTAAGGAAATAGGTCTACAATGTATTGAACAGTTGTTCTGTTTTTTTCCTCTCTAAAAATCATTATTTGTTATATGGAATGATTGCCTTGGATGCAGAGTGAGAAAGGGAGGAACACATAGAATAACCATGAAGATATAAGAAACAGAAGATATGTCTTATTAAAAACTTATTTTAGGGGCAACTAGGTGGTACAGTGGATAGAGCACTGGCCCTGGATTCAGGAGGACCTGAGTTCAAATCTGGCCTCAGACACTTGACACTTGCTAGCTGTGTGACCCTGGGCAAGTCACTTAACCCCAATAGCCTCACACACACACATGCAAAAAAATTTAGCAGCACACAGAATGCCTAAAGAATGTTTTAAATTGCTGAAAATGCAAACTTTGAGGTATTGCCTCATACCCATAAGATAGGTTAATGTGACAGAAAAGGAAAATGACAAACATTGGAGGGGATGTGGCAAAATTGTAACACTAATGCATTGTTGGTAGAGTTGTGAACTGCTCCAACCATTCTGTAGAACAATACTGAAATATTCCCAAAGTGCTATAAATCTTTTCATACCCTATAACTGAGCAATACCTAAGAGATTCCAAATTCCAAAGCGTTTTTTTTTTTTTGGAAAGGAAAAAGATGTATGTGTGTGTGTGTGTGTGTGTGTGTGTGTGTGTGTGTGTGTGTGTACTTACAGCAGTTCTTTTTGTTGTGGCAAAGAATTAGAAATTGAGGGAATGCCCGTCAATTGATGAATGGCTGAACAAATTGAATAGGTAGTAAACCTGAACCAGGCACTGGAAACCTGAGTGTGACCCACAGGCATTGTATTATATTATGTTTTTATGCTGTATTATATTAATTACATTATGTCATGCAAAAAATATTTGCTTAGTCACATCTAGGGGTTTTCCCCCACTCCAAGCAGCCCCTGAGTAAGAAGGCAGAGCACTATATTGGTTTTCCCACATTTGTAAGTGGAGAAGGAGGAGTAGGAATGATCACCTGTGTTTCTAAGGCTCTTGTCCTTTTCAAACTCAATGGAAAGCCTTGAAAGCAGATAGGAACATGGGCTCTGATGACATTGGTAAAAGGTCCAGGAGACCAGAGAGGCCAACAGGATCATGTTTCCAGTGTGGGGACCAATTTTTAATTGGGGAGTGTTAGTTAAGCAGCTTGCTGCAATATTAGGGCAAGGAAGGAGACTGGCAGCCTCCCTAAAAACAGAGCAGGATTTCTTTTAACAAGAATGAACTTAAAAAAAAAAAAACATACAAACAGGATGAGTAGGCTCAAGGGAAAGGAAAATTATACAACCTGAAAAACACCACCACCCAGGAATCAGCTGAGAATACACAACAGCGCTCCTGTCGCCTTCCAGCTTCCAGCTAGAATGGCGAATTCTCCTTCCCCTTCCCAGCAAATCCCAGGCAGCCCCCAGTCAATTGGCTGGCCACCCTGACAGTCACATGACTGCCCTCAATAGGCTTCCAATCATTATAATTTTGCCAGGCCCATGTAGGCGTCGGCAAGAGGTGATGATTTGAGGTGCCAGCACCATGGCGATGGCTACAACCAGTGGGTGGAGCACCATGCCATTTGCGGAGCCCCAGAGGCCAGTGAGTGCACCGAGTTTTGTTTTGTTTTTTTAATTCTAGCCAAAAGATGGGGTCATAAAAACCTCAAATAACAATTAATTCTTTACACTAGCCATGCCTAACATCTATTCCCAGATCAAATATCTTACTGAATTCACTTTAGATGAATCCTAATTGCTGATAGTTAAGCCTTTGACTTAACCAGAAAAAAAAAATTCTGTGGACTCAGGGGAAATGAATAGTATCTTGGGTCTACACAACAACATAACTATATTGTATAACTTTCATCTTCCCTTCTCTGAATTTTCACACCCACACTCAGTAAAACTAAGCAACCTGTTTCTATCTCCTTGTTACTTTGCTACTTAGTCAGATACATATCTGTCTTCATCAGTGGCTTCCTAAAGTGACTAGCATCAAGCAGAGTCATTGTTTTAGAGTAGAAACTATAGTGATAGAAAGTATTGATGTAAAAAAGTACTCTTCACAAAATCTCAGCTTACAGATGTGTTTGCTACCCATTACATTTGGGGTCCTCCTGAGTATTCAGAATCACAAATTCTAAGGCCAAGGCAGCAGGTTATCTTCCATGAAAAGAATATAGCCTTTGAAATCCCTTCCCTTGTGGTTCTGGAATACTCAGGCCCTCCTGAGCTGCAGGAAGCCAAGTGAACTCTATGCATTTATTATCACTTTTCCTTGAGTTTCTTGGAGGTCCCGTTGGGTTTAAAGAAAGTGGTATCCTCTGGATATATTTTTATTTTCCTCCCAGTTGTTTTGGATTTGATCCACAAATCAAACACTAGCATAGATCCAGTAAAATGCTCCCCTTTTCTTGTGTAAGAATTCTATCCACCAGGGGGCAGCTAGATGATACAGTGGATAGAGCACCGGCCCTGGAGTCAGGAGTACCTGAGTTCAAATCCGGCCTCAGACACTTAACACTTACTAGCTGTGTGACCCTAGGCAGGTCACTTAACCCCAATTGCCTCACTAAAAAAAAAAAAATTATATCCACCAGGAAGCAATGGAAGCATAATGAGGAATGCTATTACCTAGAGTGAACAAATAACTGTGCAGGTCAAGGAATCTTTTGCCAGGGGGTATAAAAATAATAATGGCATTTAAGAATGCTCAAAATCACTAGTAAAAAGTGAAATGCAAATTAAAACAGCTTTGAAGTTTTACTTCACCCCCTTCATATCAGCAAAGGTGACAGATAAAAATGGTAAATGTTGGAGGGCATTGTGAAATCAGACACATTAAAGCATATCTGTGGAGCTATAACTTCATTTAACCATTCTTGAAAACAATTAGAGATCATACTAAATTGGTCACTGAAACCCTAATACCCTATCACCTAGCAATATCATTATGAAGCATAGGTCTGGAAGGGGTGAAAAAAGAGAAAAAAATCCCAAGTATACCCTAAAAAAATGTATTGGGATGGATCAGAATACCTTCTATGGAGCTGGGCCTGTGCACTTTAGTTCTACAGGTAGGTAGATGTGTATTCTCTGGCTGCACATTCATTTTAGTGGGAGACCAGAGCACATGTGTCATCTCCCATGGAGCCAAATGCATAAGCACAGTTCCATCCATAGGAAAGACACCTGAAATATTTATGGAATTGATGAATAGATTTCATTTTCAACACTGGGCAAGGAGCAGGTCAAAATCCAACATTTCTGACCAGCTAGGATATGGTTTGGCCTTTTAGGTTCAAGGATGACCCCTTACATGAGTCTCTTCCTCTGAAAAGGACAGCTGCAGCCTTCCCAAACTGCTAATGTTTCCAGATCATGAGGGAGTCACCAAATCTAGAACTGTCCATTTCTGAGATTGCTGTGTAGTGACCTGTGCTCAGACAAAGAAACCTAACAATAAAAGATAGAAATTTAGATAGCATTTTAAGGAATACAAAGTACTGTCCCTCACAACTGGCCCCATGAAATAGACATCATCCCCATTTTACGAATCAGAAAGCTGAGACTTAGAGAAGTTAAGTGATTCACCCAATACATCACAACTCAGGCACAGAAAGTATCTGAGCCAGATTTGAATTCAGGAATTCCTAACTCTAAATCTACCACTCTATTTAATGAACTACCTAGCTACCCCTGCAAAAGGGGGAGGCAGAATAGAAGGGCTAATCACAGACTTTACAGGATGATCATCCAATCTCTGCCACCTAAGCATGAGTGGAACTAGAACTCTGCCCTAGGCCCTCTTTTCTTCTCAGCCTATACTTTCTCTTAACTTCATCCATTAATGTGGGTTCGATTGTGGATTCTATGAAACAGAATCTATACATCCAACCTTCTCATCATTCGAATTTCAATCCTCTTTCACTGTGTGATGTACTTTATCATCTGAATATCCCAAAGACATGTCAAAGTGTCCAAAACATATTATTCATTATTGACCTTTCCCCTCTTCCTCATTCTCCTATTGTTGCACCATTAGAACCATCATTGTCCCAATTACAGAAGTTCCAAACATTGGAGTCATCTTCAACTCTTCACTCTTTCTCACTTTATTACCAATCAACTGCAAGTCTTATCAATTCTATTTCTTTTGTTTTCTTTTCTTTCTTTTTTTCTGGGCAATGAGGGTTAAGTGACTTTCCCAGGGTCACACAGCTAGTAAGTGTCAAGTATCTGAGGCCAGATCTGAACTCAGGTCCTCTTGAATCCAGGGCCAGTGCTTTATCCACTGCACCACCTAGCTGCCCCCAATTCTATTTCCTTGAAGTCTAGCTCATAAATAACCACTACCCTAGTTCAGACTATCATCACCTTTCAGTGGACTATTAGTAGAGCCAATTGATCATCCTGCATCTTTTTATTCCTCTCTCCAATTCATACTCCAAATTGATATTAAATTAATACTCTCAAAGCAGAGTTCTGACCATGATATTCCCTTTCTCAAAATGCTTCAGTGGCTTCCTATTGTCCTTAAGACAAAACATATTAAAAATGTAAATAATTTTATAACCTAGTTCCAAATTGCCTTCCTAGATGTATATTATGTTACATACCCTTTTCCACATCACTTAAGAAACTGGACTTCTTGCTGCCCCTAGACATGTTATTCCATCTCCCACTTCCTTCTTTTGCATAGGCTGGCCTCCATACCTGAATACTCTCCCTTACCAACTCTGGCTCTTGAAATCCCTAGCTCCCTTAAAGTTCACGTTAGGGTGCTGCCTTTTACATGAGGCTTATCCTGACCCACTTAATTGTTAGTGTCATCTATGACTCCTGAAATTATTCTTTGTTTACTTATTGTATAATTAAGGTTTACTTATCTTTGTATGCATTATAAATCCAGTAGAATGCAAGGTTCTTGGGGATACTTCTCATTCTATTTTTGCATCCCAAATACCTAACATGGTGCCATGTTCATAGTAGGTATAAAACACTTGTTAAAATAAATTAAATTGCAGTAATAATATAGGTTTCTTGGTAAATGTTTAACAACTAGTTCTCTGGGGGGAAATGTATGCAGAAGAGAATTTTAAATTCAATTTACATTAACATTTTTTCCATCACTTTCTAAATTCTAAGTAAGTAACAGAATAATAAAACTGTTCCTGATTTGTAGTATTTTCAAATTTCTGAAGTCTAAATGCTTACACTGAAAGTTTGACAATTGACTCCTCTGTGCTGGCTTGAGCTGGTTCCAGCACAGCCCTGCAAAAGCAGTGTGATAAAGTAAATAGAGTCCTGGAGCTGAAGTCTAGAAGAACTGAATTCAAATCCTACCTTTGATGCTCATTAGCTATGTGACCCTGGGCAGTCACTTTACCTCTCTGAGACTACTGCTTCATCTACAGAATGAGGATGACAATATTTGTGTTATCTAATTTATAATATTGTTTTGAAGCCCAAGTAAAATAATACAAACTTTTAAACACTTTACAAATGTCAGTTACAACTTCATTCTATAAAATGGAAATAATACTCTCTACTTATTCATAGGAATAAATTAGATAACGTGCAAAACATGCTAGCAGTAATATACTTATAGTATCAAAGTACCTCGGGCCTATATGTCACATATACGTGGGGCATCAATATATATGTATGTATATATGAATGAATGAATGCATGAATGTGTGTGGAGGTATGGATGAGTGTGGATGTGCGTGTATATCTATATATTTGTGTATATATAAGAGACAAAGCAAGACCGTATGTCACAAACACATATACACATACATACATACATCTATATATAACCTTTATGTTACAGAGACAAAACCAGATCAAAAAGTAGTGTTATTACTCTTACTGGTGCATGGAAGATTTGATTTCTGATCAATAACTGAAATTTATTTTTAAATATTTACCACTTTTTCTATAGTTTTACTTAATCCTAGTGCTTCATTATCCATTGTTTTACCCTAGGGTTGCCTCTGATAGAAGCACTGTAGCATTATCCATAAAGAACTGGCATCAAACCCAAGAAGTTCTGGGTTAATGTCTTGCCTTTGCCACATTGGCTATATGATGCCAAGCAAGTTTCTTAACCTCTCAGTGCTCCCAGAAACTCTCCAAACCTGCAAGTTGGAGAGATGATGACTTTCACTGGTAAAGATGGAGTTACCTCACCTGGGAGTGCACTATGCTAATGAGAAAGCAGATCCACTCTCTATCCCTTATCTCTCTGATAGCCACATGCAAGGGGCCCCAAAAGCCTTAGCTATTAAAGCACTAAGGCTTTGGGATCATTCTAGAACCATGGGAATGGAAAAGAAAATGCAGACATGCAGGCTTTTACTGTATCCCCTCCATATAACTATAAAGTTCCTCTCAGTTTTTCTTTTTTATAGTATCTCTATTGTCGGCCTTCCATACTGTTTCTCTAAGCCCCCTCTTCTCAATGTGTATTTCTGGAATGCTCTATGATTAGAAGCTAGTGAGGCATTAGTCCCTTCCTCTGGGCAAGTTTGTGCCTTAGTATCTCTCTGTGACCTTCCATGCTAATTAAACTGCATGTGAGAATAAAGAACATTGGTACTTAACTAAAATAAAAAGCAATTAGGTAGAAACATTTGGAGATGATTGTATGTTAATAAGAAATCTTAATCAATGTGAATGCCAGTGAGACCAACAGAAGCTCCTTTGAAGACTTAACATTTTCTTATAAATAAGAAAGACATATTTGCCTGTGCCCTGGGAGACAGACAAACACACACACACACACACACACACACACACACACGTGGATAAATGCAAAAGCATTTGATTTATATGGTGGCATCAGGAAAATTTGATGCTTAATTTTATTCTCTGTCTTCTGGACAATATCATAATATCCCTGGAGCCAAGTGTGCCTTTCTTTCAAGGACCTTAATTGAGAGTACTTTGTATATTCATCCAAGAAATCATAATCACATTATAAATATTATTGCATTAGCCTCATCATTTCTCTTCTATTCCAGGAAGACAGGTGATCATTTCTATTAGCATTTTAAAGAGAAACTAAAGCCTAGGGAGGCCAGGGGGCCTAAGCATGTCTACCCAGTCAGCATAACATAACATCAGACAATAACACCACACCAAGACTAAAAGGAGTGAAAGCCCCAGGTGTTTTGTGTTTTACAGACTATTTTAAACAACATCTTAGTAGATGTCATTGTTAACGGCTAGTTATGTTTACTGGTAAGATTGTTAGTGGGAAGTACAAGGGTGGAGGTTCATGAGATGGTTTTTTAGAAGTGTGATGCTCTCAAGTTTTTAGAGTAGCTACCCTCTTGGGTGTTCAACCTTTGAATACCAGTAGAAGTGGAAGGAGTATCCCAGAGAATGTACACACTACTGTGCTAACACACAACAGCTTAACAAAGTCAAGCTACATTAGTTGCATTAGCAACTGTAATTTTGGAGACTCAGTCATCTAAGAGTTCTATAGATATGATAATGACTAGATCAGTATTTCCTCAGAAATAAGACAAGAGAAAACATTTAAATGTCATTATCAAGGACTTAGGTTTGATAAAAATTAGAAACTATTAAACATTAAAGAAGTCATTTTTGTAAAGGACTTTTTTCTGTTATTTTATCTGAAGGTCTTTAAAATAGGATAATTTTATTCATCAGGATGATTTAAGTCTAAACATATCTTTTCATAGGAAAATGGATTCAATTCTCCTCTAGATGTTTCTTCTAGCAAAAAAAAATTTAAAAAAAGAAATTTACATGATAACTTTATTATATATTTAAACAGAATAGCAAGTTGTACATAATAGATTTATTTGTAGTTTTGTGTGCAATCATCTTTGTTTCTGTTACAGAAATGCTTGTTTTATTTCATAAATTAAAAAGAAAAAATTTAAAAAGGAAAAAATTATATGACTAAAATGATAAATACTTTGCTTGAATATTATGTCACAAACCAGAAAACATAGCAGTATACATTATTCCTCTCCACCCTCACACATGCATTCTATAGTCCAGACATTCTGGCTCATTTTCTGTTTTGCGCTCAGAACACCCAACCCCCCATCTCCATGTCTTTGTATTGGCTGTCTGCCACGCTTATGTTCTTCCTTTTCACCTCTTCCTGATAGAATCTCTAGTAGCCTTCAAATCATACCTCAGGAGCTACTTTCTAAATGAAATCTTTCCTGAACCCCTCAGCTACAAGTGCCCTCCTTTTCAAAACTTTATTGTATTAATTCTGCATATATGCCATAAATAATGATATTATTATTATAGCAACATTTGTATAGCTCTTTAGGTTTGCAAAACACTTCACAAATATTATCTCGTTTGATCCTCACAACAACCCTGGAAGGTAAATGCTATTATTATCTCCATTTTACAGATGAGGAAACTGAGGCTGACAGAGATTAAGTGAATTGTCCAGTGTCACACAGCTAGTAAGTTTTGAAATTACAAGGGGAGATTTGAATCTAGTACTTCCTAATGCCAGGTCTGGTGCTCTATCTAGTATGACACATAGCTTTCTATATGTATATAGTTATATAGCCACTTACTGGCAGGGGAAATGCTGGGAAATAAAGTTTTTCCTAAGCTAAAAGGAGAGAGTAAAGTATTATGGGAGGGAGAAAACTGTACAGACAAGAGAAGGCCAAATACCTTTGCTTTGTTCCTTAGGGAGGAGAGAGAAGAGTGAGACTTATAGCCACCAGCCAAGAGTTGATGGAAAGGAAGGGTTCTGCTACCTCAAACTGATTATAATCTGTGATTGCAATTTCTATGAACTACATAATAGAAAGCAGTGTTGTAATAAGTAGTTTACAAAGATAACTGTGGACAAGCAAGGACTTGCTATGCTTCTCAAATAAAATCCAGGTATGTAGCATCTACTTCTTAAGAGCTTAGGGAGAGAGTGACATATTCATCGTTGAATATGTCAATGAACAATGCACTGATGTTGAAAGCCAATCATTGCACTCTACAAACCTTTTTAATCACAATATTAACATCCCTGAAGTTAACACTATATCCTAGGGAGCTACTGTTTTTACAGGGGTTACTCTAAGTGCCAACTCTGATTTGTCAGCTTCTCTTTGTTTTTCTTGGAATTTCTATGGTTTCTGTGCTACAAAATAATTAATTAAATCAGTATTTATTAAGCATCTAATAAGTACAAGGGATTATGGTGTGCCTTGGAGATACAAAAGGCAAAAGAAAAAAAAAACTCTAATTTCTCAAAAATTTGCATTCAACTTAAATAGTAAAAATCTAAACTGTCCTTGGAAGAAACCTGGGGAATCTAAGAAGTAGCGATAAGGGGGAAATGCTTCTTTAAATAGATGATATGGGAGGTGGAATGCTGTGTATTCACCATTGCTATTCACGTTCATACAATCTCTCATCTCTGGATCCTAAGAAAAAAGATTCTTCAAGTCTTTAAACCATTTGCTGGAATCTTATCATCTCAGAACTAATTTGACAAAACATAAAAAACAGGACATAGTGATACAACTTTATGGATGTCACTAAAGCCCAAGGAAACAGAATGTTGAAGAAATTTTAAGGAAAATACTGAACATAGACCAATGTCAGGTTTATCTTAAGAACTACTTGGGTATCGTTATCTTAATAGAAAAATGTTTGGTACATAAATACCAAATTGCAATCATAACAAAATTGATGTATGACTTGAAAATCCAGATTCTAATGTGGTCTGGCAGCTATTTTATATTATAATAGCCAACATTTTTTGGGACAGGAATGACAATGTACTGAATTGATTCCACTATTCGATTTTATTGGTTGCCCCCACCCCCACTCTAAACACATACTTGTGATTTGAGCTGTTAAAAAATAAACCAACTTCCTGATATAGTCAGAATGTTCTATGTGTAAATTCTAAAACTATTAAGAGAAGAAAAGTCCCTCTGCTCTTGAACATTTTCATTTGCAAGCTTATCTACACAAATAGTTCAGGAAATTAAAGTAAACTTCAGGGATATCATTTATTAGTGAAAATACAAGGTATATTCATATGACTCAAGCCAAAAAAAAAAACCGCACAACTTTTTTTTTGAAGGAATTAATTCTCAACAAATGCTATTATGAAAGGAATTACTTTCTCCACTAATAGTATTGGTTTAATCTTTTCTATGCACAAGATTCCTTTTCAAATATTTAAGCAAACCATAGGATGCAGAATAGATCATTGATTTATATTTATCGCTTAAATTTACTATCCTAAGAATTATGAAAACTATTAATAGTCTATTTCTATTTTATTCAATGTTATATAACTCATTGAGAGTATAGATATGTATGTGTGTATGTATTCTTTTCCTATGCATTCACAATTTGATAAAAGGATCAAAATGAGATTAAACTCTATTTCCATTGGGTGATTTGCTAGTTGAATGATAGAATTAAGTCATTTCACCATATGGAAACTTTTGTTGTTTGTCCATCATTCCTTAAGAGGACCATGACCATCAGGTTGATGTCATAACTTGCAGTGACATGGATTTAAGTGACGGAGGGCTGTGCAATGTCACCAACCCCACTCTCCTTCTCCAGAGACATTTGGGTTCAGTACCAAGCTATACATCAGGACAACTGGAGATGGCTCCAGATGTTTAAGGCAATTGGAGTTAAGTGAATTGTCCAGGGTCACACAGCTAGTATGTGTCTGATGTGAGATTTGAATTCAGGTCCTCCCAACTTCAGGACCACTGCTTTATCCACTGCATGACCCAGGTAACCCCTCCATAGAAACTAAACCAACTAATAAGATAATTCTTTGGATGGTACTGTTGGATCTAAAAAGTTTAGTCATCTTGGAATTGAGGAATACCTTGTCATATCCACATCTCAGAGGCATAGATCAAGCAGAGGAAGCAAAGAGAAGTGCATAGAATTTCAAAGATCTCAGGTAGAATGCATTGTATGTGGTCCTGGGTAAGGAAATGGTTCTACTGTCAAGAGTGACCAGTAAGGTAAGGCAAGGTGATGGCCAGTAATAAAGCATTAAGTCAAAGGCCTGAGTTGGGCAATAGGACAGTGTCATCCACATGTAGGAATCAGCAATCAGAAGTGATAGAGTATAGGCCTGGTTGTTTGCATGCAGAGAAGAGAGACTGAAGATGTGGGAACAGAGTGACATACCAGGAATTAAAAGCAGCTGAGAGATCAAAGGCAACAGAAAGCAACCTAAAGTCAGGCATTTCCATCTATTATTAGTTTTGCCAAGATTCACAAGCTGGCTGACAGATGCTTCTTAAATAGACAATACTGTCAACTATCAGGACCCACAGAAGACTCAGAAGTTAATTTTATTCTAAATGACTTTTTCCTACATCACTTCATTTAATGGGATAGAAATAACCTAAAAAACACTTATAATTATGCACATCATAGGAGAAATCTTAAGTTTCAGTTGCACCACACAAATATAAGAAGACTCTCCATAGAATAGAGAATCTGAGTGAGAGAAGGTTTTGCTATACTCACCAAGGAGGACCATCACATTTTTAGCAACTGAAACATTCTGTGCCAATTTCCAAAAGAACAAATTCCAGTTGCCCACTTAAAGCACCACCATTATAGAGTATGCATAGTCAACCTCTAAAAGGCCAAGGACCATGTCTAACTCTGCTGTAGAATGTCAAACATAGCACTGGGTTTTCTATTATGATGATTATCAGCAAGAAGATGAGAGGCCTTCTCCCCAGAATAGTCTCATCCACTGCTTTTAAGAAAAAGGACAATATTTCTGCCCTACATCCTCAAGGACATCTCTATGAGAGCCATCTAAATAATAGAGTAGCTATTATGTTATCAGTTTTGGTTAGCAATCATTGATTACTTCTGCTTTACATTGCCATAATAAAACATTTCAAAACGTCAGTTAACCCATTCTTAATAATAAGGATATTTCCCTTTTGTTCCGATATTTTGCCAATGTAGCATTTAAACAAAATGAATATCATTGCCCACAGCAACTAGCAATTACACTGCTTTGAAGCAAGGGAAAGTTGATTTTAAAAATCAATATTTGGAACCTCTACCATGCAAGGAAGAATGATATCAAAGGGAAACCAATTGGTCTAAAGTTTAGAAAAGTTGACCTTAGAAATGTGAGCACTGTGGGGCAGCTAGGTGGCACAATGGATAAAGCATCGGCCCTGGATTCAAGAGGACCTGAGTTCAAATCTGGCTTCAGACACTTAACACTTACTAGTTGTGTGACTCTTGGCAAATCACTTCACCCTCATTGCCCTGAGCAAAAAAAAAAAAAAAGTGAGCACTGGAGGGGCAGAGCCAACGGCAGAGAAAAGACAGGAACTTTCCTGCTGTCTTCTCAAAACCCCTCCAAACAACTTCAGATAATGCCCCAGAACAAATTCTGGGGTAGTAAGACCCAAAAAAGGATGAGATGAAAACATTTTTCAGTCCAAGATGACTTAAAAGGTGAGGAGGAAAGGTCTCTTGTACCTGGGTGAGAGTGCAACACAATCTATTGCAGACCTGGCCCCATCAAACAAGGTAATCCTTGCTTGAAAACAACTAAATCAATAGTGACAGTGGTGGTTTCCAGACCTTTAGCTGCCAAAGAGTAAGGGGGTCAGACACCTAGGCAGGAGATTACAGGGGTCCTGTTGCTGGCATAAGGGGCAGGACTCTGTTACATTCCCAACTTGGATCTCGGGCACAGTCTTTGATCTCAGTCCCAAGGTGAGAAAAAAGCACTAGCACACTAGAACTTGTGACACCAGGGAAGCTAAGACCCTGGTAAGAGTTTGAGGGAGGATAACTGTGCTTGTGGTCACTTTACAGAGTAGAACACAGGCCAGGAGAGTAGTAAACACACCTCTCCCTAGAACATACCACCTCGGAAAAACCAAAAGGTACAGGTTCCCAAAAATTCTCTCTGAAAACAGCTGCACAAAAAAAAAAAAAAAAAAAACAACCCTGAGCTTGGGACAGTACTCTCTCTACTCCAGAAGCAGAGCCCCACTTTAGAATAGAGCTAAAGTCGAAAAATAGGGTAGAAAATGAGCAAACAGTAAAAAAACTATCATAACTATAAAGAGTTACTATGTTCACAGGGAAGCTCAATACAGAAACTCAGAAGCAGACAGCAAAGTCAAAACTCCTACATGCAGGGGGCAGCTAGGTGGTGCAGTGAATAAAGCATCAGCCTTGGATTCAGGAGTACCTGAGTTCAAATCTGGCCTCAGACACTTGACACTTACTAGCTGTGTGACCCTGGGCAAGTCACTTAACCCCCATTGCCCCGCAAAAAAAAAAAGCCTCCTACATGCAAAACCTCAATGATAAATGTGAATTGCTTTCAGGCCATGTAAGAGCTCAAAAAAGGATTTTAAAATCAAGTAAGAGAGACAGAGGAAAAAGTGGGGAGAAAAATGAAAGTGATAAAAGAAAATCATGAAAAAAGTGTCAACAGCTTGGTAAAGGAGGCACAAAAACACTGAAGAAAATAATACCTTAAAACAGTATAGGCCAAATGGGGAAAGAAGCACACAAATCAAATGATAAGATTTCCTTGAAAAGCAGAATTTGTGAAATGAAAAAAGATATACAAAAATTCATTGAAGAGGATAACTCCTTGAAAAGCATAATTGACTGAATGGAAATGGAAGTACAAAAGCTCATTGAAGAAAAGAATTTATTAAAAATTAGAATTGGGTAAGTGAAAGCTAATGACTTTATAAGACATTAGAAAACAACAAGACAAAATGGAAAGAAGAAAAAATAGAAGAAAATGGGAAATATCTCACTAGAAAAGCAACTGACCTGAAAAACAGATCCAGGAGAGATAATTTAAGCATTATTAGACTACCTGAAAGCCATGATTCAAAAATTCACATCATTGTTCAAGAAATTATCAAGGAAAACTGCCATGATATTCTAGAATCAGAGGATAAAATAGAAATTGAAAGAATCACCTCCTCAAAGAAATCTCAAAATATTACAACCAAATTTCAGAGCTCCCAGATCGAGGAGCAAATATTGCAAGCAGTCAAAAATGAAGAATTCAAATATCATGGAGCCACAGTCAGGATCACACAAGATTTAGCATTTTCTACAATAAAGGAATAGAGTGCTTAGCATGTGGTATTCAACAGGACAAAAGAGATAGCATTACAACTAAGACTCACCTACTTAGCAAAACTGAGTATAATCCTTCAAGGTGGTAAGGAGAGATGGATGAAACATGAAATAGAGAAATTTCAAGAATTCTTGATGAAAGACAAGAAATGAATAGAAAATCTGATTTCCAAATACAAGACTCAAGAGAAGCAAAGAAAAGTAAACAGCAAAGATAAGTCATAAGGAATTTAGTAATATTAAACTGTATATATTCCTACATGGGAAAAATGATGCTTGTAATTCTTTTTTTAAAAAATCATAAAAGTATTTTATTATTTTCTAGTTACATGTAGAGATAGTTTACATTTGTTTCATAAGATTTCTAGTTCTGAATTTTTCTCCCTCCCTCCCCTTTCTTCTCCCCTACCCAAGAGAGCAAGAAATCTGATATAGGTTATATATGTACAATCACATTAAATTTCTGCATTAGTCATGCTGTGAAAGAAGAATCAGAACAAAAGGTAAAAACCTCAAAAAAGAAAGACAAAAAAGTAGAAATAGTATGGTTAAATCTTTATCTAGACTCAACAGTTCTTTTTTCTATATCTGGAGAGCATTTTCCATCATGAGTCCTTTAGAACAATCTTGAACCATTGTATTGCTGAGGAAAGTCAAGTCTATCACAGTTGAACAAAACATAATGTTGTTGATGTTTTCCTGGTTCTCTTCATCTTCACTCAGCATCAGTTCATGTAAGTCCTTTTGGGTTTTTCTGAAATCCATCTGTTCATCATTTCTTACAGCACAATAGTAATCCATTACATTCATATAACACAACTTGTTTAGCCATTCCCCAATTGATGGGCAGCCCCTCAATTTCCAATACCTTGCCACCACAAATAGAGCAGCTATAAATATTTTTGTACATGTGTGTCCTTTTCCCTTTTTATGATCTTTTTGGGGAAAAGAACTAATAGTGGTATTGCTGGGTCAAAAGGCATGCACAGCTTTATAGCTCTTTGGGCATAGTTCCAAATTGTTCTCCAGAATGGTTGGATCAGTTCACAGCTCCACCAACAATGCATTAGTGTTCCAATTTTTCCACAGTTTCTCCAACATTTATTATTTTCCTTTTTTTCTCATATTAGCCAATCTGATAGATGTCAGGTGGTAACTCAGAGTTGTTTTAATTTGCATTTCTCTAATCAACAGTGATTTAGAGCATTTTTTCATATAGCAATAGATAGCTTTGATTTCTTCATCAGAAAACTGCCTCTTCATATCCTTTGACCACTTCTCAATGGGGGAATGACTTGGTTTCTTATAAATTTGATTTAGTTGCAAATATAGTTTAAAAATGAGGCCTTTATCAGAAATATTGGCTATAAAATTGCTTCCCAGCTTTCTGCCTCCCTTCTAATTTTAGATGCATTGCTTCTGTTTGTACAAAAATCTTTTAATTTACTGTAATCAAAATCATTCATTTTGCATTTAGTCATATTCTCTATCTTTTGTTTGGTTGTAAACTGTTCTCCCTTCCATTAGTCTGAGAAGTAAACTATCCCTTCCTCTCCTAATTTACCTATGATATCATGTTTTATGTCTAAATCATGTACCCATTTTGACCTTATTTTAGATACTTGTAACTCTTAAAATTTTCTCATTATTAGGGCAGTTAGAAGACATGTACATAGACAGAGGGCATGGGTTTGAGTTGAATATGATGGGATTATTATCTTTAAAAAAACCAAAATTTTAAGAGGTTATAAAGAGGAATGCACTGGGAACCACATAAAGGAAGAATTAGAATAGGGTAAGTTATCTGATATAAAAGAGGCACAAAAGATCTTTTACAATGGAGGGGAAGATGAGGGAACTAGGGGGAGCATGTGAACCTTACATTTATCAGAATTGGCTCAAAGACAGAATAATATACACACTTGCTTGTAAAATGAGATAGATTTCAGTACCCAACTAAGTAGGAAGGGAAGGGGATAAGAGAAGATTGGGGACTATAGAAAGACAGGAAGATTTGAAGAGGTAAAAGTCTGAAGCAAAACACTTTTGAGAATGGACACGGTGAAAGGAGAGAGAAAGAATAGGATAAAGAGGGGTGAAATAGGATGAGGGAAATACATAGTGATTATGACTGTGGGAAAAAATTACACCATTTCTTTGATAAAGACCTCATTTTGGGGCAACTAGGTAGCGCAGTGGATAAGGCACTCACCTTGGATTCAGGAGGACCTGAGTTCAAACCCAGCCTCAGACACTTACTAGCTGTGTGACCCTGGGCAAGTCACTTAAACCCCATTGCCCTAAAAAAATAAAATAAAATAAAATAAAAAGACCTCATTTTTCTAATATGTAGAAAACTGAGTCATTTATATAAACAAGTGCCATTTCTCAATTAATAAACAGCCAATGAATATGAACAGTTTTCAGATGAAGTAATCAAAGCTATATACAGCCATATAAAAATATTTTAAATGACTATTGATTACATAAATACAAATTAAAACAACTCTGAGCTACCAACCAATACCTATTAGATTGGCTAATATCAGAGCAAAAGAAAATGATGAATGTTGGAGGGGATGTAGTAAGTTGAGACACTGATTCAACCATTCAGTAGAGCAATTTAGCTAGTTTTATGAAAAAAAATAGACAAACTATTGGTTAATTTGATTTAAAAAATAAAGAAGAAAACCAAATTAGCAGTATCAAAAATGAAAGGGGTGATTTCACCACCAATGAAATGGAAATTAAAGCAATAATTAGGAAATATTTTGCCCAACTGTATGCCAATAAATTTGAAAATATAAATGAAAAGGATAAATATTTACAAAAATACAAGTTGCCCAGGTTAACTAAAGAGGAAATAAAATCCTTAAATAAGCCAATATGAAAAAAAGAATTTGAATAAGCCATTGATGACTCCCTAAGAAAAAATCTCCAGGGCCTGATGGGTTAAAAGTGAATTCCAGCAAACATTTAAAGAACAATAAATTCCAATATTATACAAATTATGTGGGAAAATAGGTGAAGGAGTCCTACAAAATTCCTTTAATGACGCAAATATTTTGATACCAAAACCAGGCAGAACCAAAACAGAGAAAGAAAATTATAGAACAATTTCCCTAATCAATATTCATGCTAAAATCTTAAATAAGATATTAGCAAGGAGATTACAGCAAGTGATCACCAGGATAATACACTATGACCAGGTGAGATTTACACCAGGAATGTAGGGCTAGTTCAACATGAGGAAAACTATTAACATAATTAACATAATCAACCACATCAATAAGAAAACTAACCAAAATCATATGATTATCTCAATAGATACAGAAAAAGCTTTTGACAAAATAAAGCACCCATTACAAATAAAAAACACTATAGAGCTTAGGATTAGGTGGAGCTTTCCTTAAAATAATAAGCAGTACTGGGGGCAGTTAGGTGGCACAGTGGATAAAGCACTGGCCCTGGATTCAGGAGGATCTGAGTTCAAATCCGGTCTCGGACACTTGACACTAGCTGTGTGACCCTGGGCAAGTCACTTAACCCTCATTGTCCCAAAAAAAAAAATTTTAAATAATAAGTAGTATCTACCAAAAATCATCAGCATTATATGTAATAGAGATAAATAAGAGGCCTTCCCAATAAGATCAGGGGTAAAACAGGGATGCTGATCATCACTTTTATTATTTAATATTGTACTAGAAATGTTATCTTTAGCAATAAGAGAAGAAAAAGGAATTAAAGGAGTTAGAATTGGCAAGGAGAAAACAAAACTATCACTCTTTGCAAATGATATGATGGTATAGTTAGAGAATCAACAAAACTATTACTGGAAACAATTAACAACTTCAGCAAAGTTGTAGGATATAAAATAAATCCACATAAAACATCAGCATTTCTATACATGTTCAACATAATCCAGCAACAAGAGATATAAAGAGAAATTCCCTTTAACGTAACAGCAGAAAATATAAAATACTTGGCAGTCTACTTGCCAAGACAAACCCAGGAACTCTATGAACACAATTACAAAACACTTTTCATGCAAATCAAATCAGATCTAAATAATTGGAAAAATATCAATTGCTCATGGATAGGCTGAGCTAATATAATAAAAATGACAATTCTACCTAAATTAATTTACCTATTCAGTGCCATACCAATCAGACTACCTAAAATTATTTTATTGATCTAGAAAAAAAATAACAAAATTTATCTGGAAAAACAAAAGGTCAAGAATATCTAGGGAACTAATTTTTAAAATGCACGGAAATGTGGGCTAGCTGTACCAAATCTGAAGCTTTACTATAAAGCAACAGTCATCAAAAGTATTTCATACTGGCTAAGAAATAGAGTGGAGGATCAAGGGAAGAGGTTAGACACAGGAGACACATTAGTAAATTACTTAAGTAATATACTGTTTGATAAACCCAAAGACTCCAACTTCTGGGATAGGAACTCAGTATTTGACAAAAACTGCTAGGAAAACTAGGAGTATGGAAGAAACTAGGCATAGACCAACACTTTACACCTTATACTAAAATTTAGACATAAAAGGTGATACCATGGGTAAATTAGGAGAGGAAGGAATAATTTACTTCTCTGATCTTTGGAAAGGAGAATAGTTTATGACCAAAGAAGAGATAGAGAATATTATGAAATGCAAAATTAATGATTTTGATTACATTAAATTTAAAAGTTTTTGTACAAACAGAAGCAATGCATCTAAAATTAGAAGGGAGCAGAAAGCTAGGAAACAATTTTTATAGCCAATATTTCTGATAAAGGCCTCATTTCTAAACTATATTTGTAACTAAATCAAATTTATAAGAAACCAAGTCATTCCTCCATTGAGAAGTGGTCAAAGGATATGAAGAGCCAGTTTTCTGATGAAGAAATCAAAGCTATTTATTGCCATATGAAAAAATGCTCTAAATCACTGTTGATTAGAGAAATGCAAATTAAAACAACTCTGAGTTACCACCTGACACCTATTAGAGTGGCTAATATGACAAAAACAGAAAATAATAAGTGTTAGAGAAGGTGTGGGAAAATTAGAACATTAATGCATTGTTGGTGGAGCTGTGAACTGATCCAACCATTCTGGAGGGCAATTTGGAACTATGCCCAAAGAGCTATAAAGCTGTTCATACCTTTTGACCTAGCAATACCACTATTTGGGCTTTATCCCAAAGAGATCATAAAAAAGGGGAAAAGACCCACATGCACAAAAATATTTATAGCTACTCTTTTTTTGTGGTGGCAAAGAATTGGAAATTGAGGGGTTGCCCATCAATTGGGGAATGGCTAAACAAGTTGTGGCATATGAATGTAATGGAATCCTATTGTGTTATAAGAAACAATTGTAGGCAGATTTCAGAAAGACCTGGAAGCACATACATGAACTGATGCTGAGTGAGATGAGCAGAACCTGGAGGACATCATACACAGTATCAACATTACTTGTTGGTCACCTGTGATAGATTTGACTTTTCTCAGCAATACAATGGTCCAAGATAGTGCCAAGGGACTCATGATGGAAAATGCTCTCCTAATCCAGAAGAAAAAAAAAGAACCATGGATTCTAGATGTAGATTGAACCATACTATTTCTATTGTTTTTGTTTTTTGAGGTTTTTTCCTTTTTTGCTCTGATTCTTCTTTCACAGCATGACTAATACAGAAATATGTTTAATGTGATTGTACATATATAATCTATATCAGATTACTTGCTGTCTTGGGGAAGGGGGTGGAAGGGAAGAGAGAAACAATTGAAACTAGGAATCTTATAAAAGCAAATGTTGAAAACTATCTGTATATATGTAACTGGAAAATAATAAAATACTTTTATGGGAAAAAAAATTTTTAAAAGAAGAAAAAAAATGAAAGGAGTGAATTCACCATAGATGAAGTAGAAATTAAAGCAATAATTAGGAGCTATTTTCCCCAAATGTATGCCAATAAATTTGGCAAAATAAATTAAATAGAAGAATATTTACAAAAATATAAATTGGCCAGATTAACTGAAGAGGAAATAAAATTCTTAAATAGGCCAATTTTAGAAAAAGAAATTGAACACACCATCAATGAACCCCCTAAGAAAAAATCTTTAGGGTCAGATGGGTTTACAAGTGCATTCTACCAAACATTTAAAGAACAATTAATTCCAATACTGTATAAATTATTTTGAAAAATAAGTGAAGAAAGAGTTCTGCAAATTCCTTTTATGACACAAATATGGTGTTGATACCAAAACCAGGCAGAACCAAAACAGAGAAAGAAAATTATAGACCAATTTCCCTAATGAATATTCATGCAAAAAATCTTAAATAAGATATTAGCAAGGAGATTATAGCAAGTAATCACCAGGATAATACACTATGACCAAGTAGGATTTACACTAGGAATGCAGGGCTGATTCAACATTAGGAAAACTATTAACATAATCAACCACATCAATAAGAAAACTAGCCAAAATCATATGATTTTCTTCATAGATGCAGAAAAGGCTATTGACAAAATACAGCACTCATTCTTATTAAAAACAGTAGAGAGTAGAGGAATAGGTGGAGCTTTCCTTAAAATAATAAGCAGTATCTTCCTAAAACCATCAGCAAACATTATATGTAAAGGAGATAAGTTAGAGGCATTCCCAATAAGATCAGGGGTGAAATGGGGATATCCATCACCACTTCTATTATTTAATATTGTACTAGAAAGGTTCATTTTAGCAATAAGAGAAAAAAGGAATTAAAGGTATTAGAATAGGCAAGGAGGTAACAAAACTATCACTCTTTGCAGATGATTTCATGGTATACTTAGAGAATCCTATAGAATCAGCTAAAAAGCTACTTGAAACCATTAACAATTTTAGCAAAGTTGCAAGTTATAAAATAAATACACATAAATCATCAGCATTTCTATATATGATCAAAAAAGCTCAGCAGAAAGAGATAGAAAGAGAAATACCATTTAAAGTAACTATAGACAATAAAAAATACTTGGGAGTCTACTTGCCAAGACAAACCCAGGAACTCTATGAACACAATTACAACACACTTTTCATGCAGATAAAATCAGATCTAAATAATTGGAAAACTATCAATTGCTCATGGATAAGCTGAGTTAATATAATAAAAATGACAATTCTTCCTAAATTAACTTACTTATTCAGTGCTATACAAATCAGACTACCTAAAATTATTTTTAGAGCTAGAAAAAATAATAACATAATTCATCTTGAATGACAAAAGGTCAAGATATCAAGGGAACTAATGAAAAAAATGCATAGAAATGTGGGCTAGCCATATCAAATAAGAAGCTATACTATAAACTGGCAGTCATCAAAACTATTTGGAAGGGCAGCTAGGTGGCGCAGTGGTTAAAGTGCCGGCCCTGGATTCAGGAGTACCTGAGTTCAAATCCGACCTCAGACACTTAACACTTACTAGCTGTGTGACCCTGGGCAAGTCACTTAACCCCAATTGCCTCACTAAAAAAAAAAAAAAAAACAAAAAACAAAAAACCTATTTGGTACTGGCTCAATGGAATAGGTCAGGCACAGGAGACACTGTAGTAAGTGACTTTAGTAATCTACTGTTTGATAAAGGCAAAAGATTCCAGTTTCTGAAATAAATACTCAGTATTTGACAAAAACCACTGTGAAAATTAGAAGATAGTACAGGAGAAACTAGGCATAGAGCAACATTTTACACTATATAACAAAATAAGGTCAAAATGGATATATAATTTAGACATAAAGGGTGATACTATGGGTAAATTAGAAGAGGAAGGAACAGTTTACCTCTCAGAGGGGTTTCGAGAGGAGAAGAATTTATGACCAAACAAGAAAGAATATTAGGAAATGCAAAATGAATGGTTTTGATTACATTAAATTAAAAAGATTTTGTACAAACAGAAGCAATGCAGCCAAAATTAGAAGGTAGGCAGAAAGCTGGGACACAACTTTTACAGCCAGTGTTTCTGATAAAAGGAATCATTTCTAAAATATATTGGGAACTAAATCAAATTTATAAGAAACCAAGTCATTCCCCAATTGAGAAATGGTCAGAGGATATGAAGAGGCAGTTTTCTGATGAAGAAATCAAAGTTATCTATTGCCATATGAAAAAATGGTCTAAATCACTGTTGATTAGAAAAATTCAAATCAAAACAATTTTGAGGTGCCACCTCACAACTATCAGAGTGACTAATATGACAAAAAAGGAAAATAATAAATATTGGAGAAGCTGTGGAAAAAACAGAACACTAATGCATTGTTGACAGAGCTTATTCAACCAATCTGGAGAGAAATTTGGCACTATGCCCAAAGAGCTCTAAAACTGTGCATACCCTTTGATCCAGCAGTACCATGATTTGGGCTTTATCCCAACAAGATCATAAAAAAGGGAAAAGGACTGTAACGATTGGAATGACACCACCTGCTGGAGACCTACTGTAGAAGAGTTCCACCCATGAAGCAAAGGTCTTTGAGGGCAAGACCAGGAGTCTTTTCTTTGGCGTCAGGAAGTGACACGGGCTAGTGGGAGGAGGAAGGAAGAGACTGGCGCTCAGTCTCGCTCTCTTTTCCTCTGGACTCTGGTGGAGAGCGGAGCTAGAAATGTGCTCTCCCTTTAATAGATAAGAATCTAGGCCTTTCTCTCTCTCTTTACCAAATTCTTATTCTCCTTAATAAATGCTTAAAAGTCTAACTCTTGCTAAAGCTTATAATTTATTGGCGACCACTCATTAGATATTTTAGACAGACTAGCTAGAATTTTAGCCCTTAACAGGACCCACATGTACAAAAATATTTATAGCTGCCCTTTTTATGGTGACAAAGAATGAGAAATTGAGGGATATCAATCAATTGGGGAATGGCTAAACTAGTGTTATATGAATGTAATAGAATACTATTGTGTTCTAAGAAACAATGAGAAGGAGGATTTTAGAAAAACCTGAAAAGACTTACATGAATTGATGCCAAGTGAAATGAGCCAATCCAGAACATTGTACATAGTATCAACAACATTGTGTTAGGATCAAAGGTGATAGACATAACTCTTCTCAGCAATACAATATTCCAAGATAAGTCCAAAGGACTCATGATGGAGATTCTCTCCACATCCAGAAAAAGGAAATGTGGAATCCAGATGCAGATTGAACCATACTCTTTATATTGGGGAAGGGAGTGTTGAGGTTTTCCCTTTTGTTCTGATTATTCTTTCACAACATGACTAATGTAGAAATATGCTTAATGTGACTGTACATATATCACCTGTATCAGATAGCTTGCTATCCTGGAAAGGGGGGAGGGAAGGGAGAGAGAGAAAAAAACATTTGAAACTAGAAATCTTATAAAAACAAATGTTGAAAACTATCTTTACATGTAATTAGAAAATAATAAAATTCTTTCATGATAAAAAAGAAATGATGAGCATGATTCAGAAAAAACATGGAAAGATTTACATAATTGATGCAAAGTAAAATGAGAAGAACTGCAAGAAGGTTGTCTACAGTAACAGCAATATTTTATGATGAGCAACTGTTTAGCTATTTTCATCATTACAATGATTAAATAAAATTCTGAAGTACTTATGACAAAAAATGCCATACATCTACAGAGAAAGAACTGATGGAGTCCGAATGCAGAATGAAGCATATTTTTACTTTATTTTTCTTTTTTCACAACAAGACTAACACGTAAATATGTTTCACATGATTGCACATGTATAACAAATACCAAATTGCTTGCCTTCTCAATGGAGGTGGGGGGAAGAAAAAGGGAAGGAAAGAATTTGGAACTTAGACATCTTAAAAATTAATGTTGGGGCAGCTAGGTGGCGCAGTGGATAGAGCACCAGCCCTGGAGTCAGGAGTACCTGAATTCAAATCTGGCCTCAGACACTTAATACTTACTAGCTGTGTGACCCTGGGCAAGTCACTTAACCCCAATTGCCTCACTAAAAAAAAAATGTTGAAAATTGTTTTTACATGTAAGTTGAAAATATTAAAAGAAAAAAGAAAAATTATTTTGGAGGGAAGGGAGGTAAAAGAAAGAAGATAGAAAACCTGGGAGAAAAACAAAATCTTCAGCAGATGAGAAAATTACAATATCAAAGAGAAAACAGAACAAAAGGGGGGGAATAAAGCCAAGTTTTAAGATAAGTAAACCATACTGTAGGAACAGGAACTATATAGTCATAGCCTCTTACTTTATCTATCCAACTATATTTCCAACTCCTTAATCAATACTTTATTCTGGTCATGTTGGATTTGATACCCAACTCCTACCATACTCAAACATACCAAAACACTTGCTCATCCATTTCTATCCTTCTTCATCAGACATATCATTATCAACCATACCTTTCCTTGAAGGATAACTTTAAGTCTAATCCTCTTCATAAAATGTTCCTTAACAATTTTAACTCTTAAGAATCTTCATCTTCTCTCAGTTGTTCTTTCAAATGTAATAAATATCAAACACTTATTAATATATTCCAATGTTCTCAAAATGGCTCATGAAGGTCTAGTCTATTTCTCCAACTAAACTGAACACTCATTAAAGCAAGTGACCTTGGCTGCTAGTGTTTCCTATATCCATCACAGAGGCTCTTATCATATTGTTGTTTACTTGACAAAGTTCAGGAAAACAGAAGTTCCTAACAGAATATGAAATGAATTTAGAATTATATATCATCATTTTGATATACTTTGAGTGAAGCATTTTCCAAGGGCACTATTTCCCAGGGAGCTGTTCAGGTCTCTGTTGCTCATAACTCACAAAGTCAAAGAGAAAAAAAGGGTATCATTTGAATTATGTTAATTTCATTCTAAGGCTTTTGGATTATTCATCCCTATGAATGATCCAGTCTCATTAGATTCAGGCATTCCCTCTAAATGCTTGGCTGGAATCCAAACAGTTATTTGTTCAACTCAATAATCTAAGTTTATTGTCTTAAATAAATCACACCTGACAAATAACTCATGCTTCAAAATGATCTTTAAAAGTGGGTGTTAAAGTAATGCCGTCAGTTCCAACAAACTCAGGAGATTTTAAGTCTTTCAACCAAACAACTAAAAAGCTTGACATGTTAATTTATTGCTGTACCACTTCTTACAACAGTACTTTGATTGGTCTCCATTACTTACCAAACAGTACCTCCTTTCAACAGAAATGTAATTTACATATTGAAAAGAGGGTTATCCAAAGATCAGCTACCAGCAGAACATTACAGAGATATTGTTGGAGAACCAATCACTTTCTTCATCTAGTTCTGACATTTAAAAATATTAATGTCAATTACAACTAAACAATTGCAATGGCTATATTTATTTTCTTATAAGCAATAAGGAATGCTTCCTATAAATAGTAACAGAAGTTTCACATGTATGCCTTGGGGAGTACACCTGAAACATTTCATCATGTTAAAGATGGAAGTGTAATAGAAAAGGACATTTCCCAAAGTACATTATAATAATGAAAGAAACATGTTAATAACATGATCTAATATATTCTAAGGAATAGGGGGCAGCTAGATGGTGCAGTGGTTAAAGCAATGGCCATGGATTCAGGAGTATCTGAGTTCAAATCTGGCCTCAGACACTTGACACTTACTAGTTGTGTGACTCTGGACAAGTCACTTAACCCCCACTGCCTGCCCAAAAAAAAAAAAAAGGAATGGACCTTACAAGCTATGTTGGGAAGAAATGAAATAATGCAGTAATGACTGAGCAATGTGATTTAACATGTATGATATAAGAACTGGTCAATCAACTAATACTTATTGAGTGCCTCTCATACAATCAATTCTCTATGACCTGTATTAGTGGAAAATAGTATTTGCACACATGGTTAATATAGTGAATATCTCAAACATTTATATTTTATTTAGAATTTATCTTTGCACTTACATTTAAGTTTGTTCATTCATTCAACACCAAACATTTACCAAGCAGTAACAAGCTTGTTTGGTTTTTTTTTTTAACTCTGCATAACTCATATGAATTACTTGAAAACAAATTTCCATTGTAAGTAGCCCATCACTTGGCAATACACAATCTCCAAAGAACAGACCCTTGGGAGCTGGGATGACCTGTTAGGATATGCCATGGCTACTGTTAAAACATAACCTCTGTGAATTCAATTGTATTCACCAGACGTTTATTAAATACCTATTACATGCAAGATACTGTGTTAGTTGCTGGGAATAAACAGATAAAGGCAGAAAGCAGTCCCTTGTGTCTCAAGGAGCTTCCACTCTATGGATGGGGAGGTCAACTGTACAGAGATGAGTAAATATAAGATAATCTTGGGCAGAAGAGAATATTGTCAGTTGACAGGAACAAAATAGGCTTCCTATAGGAGGCTGTAATTGAGCCAAAGGACACAAGAGATACTAAGAAGTACAGCTGAGCAATAACACTGCTCGATTTATATAACAAAAACACCCCCTCCAAAAAAAGACATATTTGTACAAAATATTTATTGCAGATTTTTGTGGTGGCTAAGAATTGAAATCAAAGGAATAACCATCAATTGGGGAATGGCTAAACAAGTCATGGTATATGACAGTGATGGAATATTATTGTGCTATAAGAAATGACAAACAGGATGATTTCAGAAAACAGGATATCAGAAGATATGTATGAACCAAAGTACAGTGAAGTGAGCAGAATAAGGAGAACTTTGTGTAAAGTGACAGCAATATTGTTCAATGAAGAATTGTGAATGACTTAACTATTCTCAGCAATACAATTATCCAAAACTATCCCAAAGGACTGATGATGAAACATACTATCCACTTCCAAAGAAAGAACTGATATTGATTGAACACAGACTGAAGCACACTATATTTCACTTTCTTTCATTTTTTTCTTGTATTTGTTTTCTTATACAAAATTAATAATATGGTAATGCTTTACATAATTGCATATGTATAACCTATATCTGATTGCTTACCAACTCAGGGAGGGGGAAGGTGAGGGAGGTAAGGAGGGAAATAATTTGTAACTCAAAACCTTAAATAAAAATATTTATTTTTTAAAAAGTGAATCTGAGGACAAAGCACAAAACAAGAATAATAAACTACATATTCAGTGAGATCAGAAATGTCATACTCAATTCAGAGATTTGCTAGTAGGCCAGCCTAACTAAAGCAAAATTTGAACTGTCTTGAAATGTAAGTAGAAGCCAAATTGTCAAGGACTTTAAATACCAGACTGAGAAGGTTGTATTTCATCATAAAGAGAATAGGAAGTTACCCGATATATCTTTAGCAGGAGAATAACATGGTCAGGCCCACATTTTTGGAGTATTATTTTGGTAGGCACATGGAGGACAAATTAGAGAGGAGAAAGACTGAAAATAAGATTAACCACAGACCACAAGCAGCTACCTAGGAATAATTTAGGCAAAGCACTTTATATAACTTAATGCATTATATAAATGTCAGCTACTATTATTGCTGTTGTTAGGGAAACAGATTTGCCACGTGAACCCCTGACTCTCTTCTCTAAAGGTTCAACAGCCAGAGCAACACAAAGCAATCACAAAATGAAAGCAGGAATCCCGAGGAGTTGAAAGCTTCCCAGAGTATTGCCTGGCCATTTACTCCCCAGGTCACCCATCATTGCCCCAGGAACTTCACAAAAGATGGGCCAGTTGGATAATCTCATGCCTGCACTGAATACAGATTGAATAACTCTCCTTCCTGGAAGTTGGTTAGGTATGAGTGGAACCTTATCATTTTTTATCCGGTGCATGAACTTGTGTGAGTTCTTGGCCAGGCCCCCAATCTCCATTTGTGCTAACAGTATCAGTTGAAAGATTTTCCAGACTCTAGGATATTACTACCCATCATCTACTTTTAATAATGAGGGTAATTGATTTGTTAAAAAATATTTTATTGATATTATTCAGTTTTAAATTGCCTACATTTTCCCCTAAATCAAGCCCTTAAAAATGCCTTCCCAAAAAGTTATTCTTCAGAATATTTGAAACAGAAATAAGGGGAAAAACAAAGCAAAACCAACACATGAAAAAAAAACCATTGTCATTAAATATAATGTTATACACTTATGGATCCTCACCTCTGCAATGGGGCAGGTGGAGGTATCTTCTTATATCTTTTCTTTGTGGCCACACTTAGCTTTTACTATTTTGCAACAGTTTCTATTATTTTGTGATAGATAGTCTTTCCATTTATTTTGTAGCAATCATTGGGGGGGGGCATATATTTCCTGGGTATGCTACCTTCCATTTTTTCAGTAATAGGATTTTTCAGTTATAGTATTTTTCTATTCCCCTTTATAATTTCCATCATTTCTTACAGTGATATTCTATTACATGAATTTACTACAATTCCTTTGGCCATTCTGCAATCAATGGTAATCTACTCTGTTTCCTGGTATTTGCAGCCACAAAAAGTCCTGCCATAAATATTTTAGTATACATTCAACCTTTTTGTCAATTTTGAGGTAAATGCCTGAAAGATAAGTCTTTGGGTTGAGGGTATAGACACTAGTCATTTTATTTGTGTAATTCCAAATTGCTTTACAGAGTGGTTATATCAATTTACAGCTCTACCAGCAATGCATGAGTGTACTTGTCTTTCCACAACCCCTCCAAAATGAATTATTCGTGTATGTTTTCAGCTTTGCTAATTTCCTGAGTATAAGGTGAAACCTCAAATTTATTCTGATTTACACTTCTCTTATTATTAATCATTTTGAACATTCATATAATTGTCAATATGTTGCCATTCTTTTGAGAAAATTTTGTTCATACCCTATGGTAACATTTTGAACTTATATCTTTCTTTTAATTGTCTATATTTCTTGAATTTAAAACTTGTAACAGAGATATTGAGTACACTGATATTCTTTTCCAGTTGAAAGCTAGCCTTTACTAGTCTAGCGGTATTTTTTTTTTGCAGGGCAATGTGTGACTTGCCCAGGGTCACACAGCTAGTAAGTATCAAGTGTCTGAGGCTGGATTGGAACTCAGGTCCTCCTGAATCCAGGGCTGGTGCTTTATCCACTGCATCACCTAGCTGCCCCCCATGGTATTAACTTTTTATAGTTGTTTAAAACTTTCTCATTTTATGTAATCAAAATTTTCTATTTTATCTTTTATAACTTCCTGGGTTATGTTTCAAAGCCTACTTTACTTCATAAGATTATGGGGTAAGAGAAAGAGCTAGAGCTAGAAGGGTCCACATAAGTCATACCATTATTTTACAAATGAGGACATTGGAATCCAGAAAGGTTACTAACAGCTAGGAAGTATCAGAGGCAGTATTTGAACCCAGATTCTCTGACTCCAGAAGCAGTACTTTTTCTACTATACCACCACTATATGTCCCTCTTTTAGTATTCAGTGGATAGGATTTTCATCCTAACTCTATTAATTGGTAGAAACTTACATATGTTACTAGTGTCAGGCTTCAGGCTGTCTATGAAATCAAGGTGAACCTAACCTAGCACATTTGAACCACTTACACTCTGAAGATCTAAGTGATTCAGATGAAGGAAAACATTTCTATCTGAAATTCCTATTCTATCTGGGTATATTATCTCAAAGGCACTAAATAATTAAATAGGTTTCTATTTTTCCTTGCCTTTATTGAAGCTTGGTTCTAAAGAGTCATATCCCCCCCCCAAAAAAAAAAGTAATGCTTTAATTAATTAATGTTACTATACATGGAAGTACTGGCTCTTTTCTATGAAATAATCCAATATGACAATAATAATACTTTTACATGTTATATCATTTCATCCCCAAAATTGTCCTCCAAGATAGATGGGTCAAATAAAAGTATTCCACCCTTACAAATGAGGAGTTAAAGGGAGTGTCCCAAGTCTTTCAACCAGTGAATAACAGAATATCCCAACCTTCCTGGAATTTAAATGAGGTTTAGCAGAAAAATCAAGTAAATCATTCTAAGCTGAAAGAAATAGGTCATCATCCCCCACATTTAAAGAAAAGATAGGTAGTTTAACTGTATGTAGCTTAGACTGGAAGCATGAAGGGAGAATCAAAGATAACAGTGGAAGGGCAGTAGAGTACCTCCCAAATTGGCACCACAGCTGATACCTCCAAAATGAGATAGGAAATATCATGGAAGAACTATCACTAGGGCCTAAGATGTGATAGTCATCAAGTTCTGTCAAGATGTCTAGAAAACGTCTTCCATAGTCATGCTGGAGACTGCTCTCTGGAGTTGTCATATCACTACATGGAGACCCTGTTAATTTTCCAGCTCCAGTGAGATTCCTTGAGTCATTAATACTCCATACATTCAGGCCAGTTTAGGAGTTTGGAAGCTATATAGCCAATAGTTAAATCAAGTTTTTAAATCTAGAATTTTCTCCAAAATGAGGTTGGCTCTCTAGTAGGTGTAAATCTATTTGTCTTCCAACTTTCTGCCTCTTCTTAGAGACATAGAGGTGGTACAGGCCCCTGATTTGGAGAACCCAAGAGCCCTAGAGAACTGAACATGTTTTTTTAATTTAATGTTTGTTTTTTTACAATTTCAAGCATTCATCCTGGATTCAGGAGGACCTGAGTTCAAATGTGGCCTCAGACATTTGACACTTACTAGCTGTATGACCCTTGGCAAGTCACTTAACCCCAATTGCCTCATAAAACAAACACACACAATTTCAAGCATTCATATTTTTCTCCCTCTCATTCCTTCCCATGCATGCATCTCCAATTGTAGGACAGAAAGAAAAAAAAAACCTTCATAATAAACATGTGCAGTCAAGCAAACCAAATTTCCACATTGGCCATGTCCAAAAATCTATGCTCTGAGTCTACCATCTCACAGTCAGGAACTGGATACTGTGCTTCATCTTGAGTCTTCTACAATCATGATTTGCTTTATGTTGATGAGTTCCATCATCTTTCAGGTGTATTTTTTCTTTATAATGTCATTATAAAAATCATTTTGCTCATTTCACTATCAATTCATATAGGTCTTTCCAGTTTCCTCAAAAATTATTCATTTCTTCTGGTCTAATAATATTCCATATCATTTATATGCTGTAATTTGTGTATCCATTCCCCAATTGATGGGAACCACCTTAATTTCCACTTTTTAGCTATAACAAAAAAAGAGATGCTTCCAATATCTTTGTACATCTAGGATATTTTCCTCTTTCTCTGATGTCTTTAGGGGTATATACCTAGTGGTAGTAAAGCTAGGTCAAATGACATAAGTATAATTTAGTGACTACAAAACCTTGGTTTAAAATCGTCTCCCAAAATGGCTGGACCAGTTCTCTGGGGGTCCAATTTCCCCTACTTGAAGATTAGGAATAAGCAAGAAATGTGGGCTGCCAGTATTGTATCAGTGGGGAAGACACTGAAAGCCTCAATTGTCCTTAAAAGGCCTACTTGTCTACAGAGAAACTCAGTGGTTATATGAAAGGTAAAGGCTCTGAAAATCTGTATGCCTCTGTCAATTCCTTCCTATCTCATCCCATTGTTCAAATTTAAAGATATCACCACACAAATATATGTACTTGTAGGCTCCTCTAATAGAATGTAAGTTCTTTGAGAGTAGACACTGTTTCACTTTTAGTCTTTGTATCCCAAGCACCTGACATTGTGCTTGACACATGGTTGATTGTTATCCTTCATTCTTGAAGAGGACCAAAATGACATCAATATGTTGGAGTCAAGGTACGGTGTGCCTGACCATGACTGATCAGACCAATGTGAGCTTGGAAGGCTCTATCACAGGCAGAGCACAAATAATCCATATAAACATTTGGAATGGAGATGTTTTTTAATTTGCACATCTCACATTTCTTTTGAGCTACTCCAATTCTGCTTTTCTCATAGGGCACAGGCCTTCTTTGATGCGGACATCCCATACCATGCAACCCTTTTCCAATGTCTCCAGTATAATGAAATTGAGTTCAAAGTTCTTCAGAATGACTTTGGAACTATCCTTCTATAGCTTCTTCTGACCACCATTTGAGTGCCTGCCTTATGTGGGTTCTCTGTAAAATAGTCTTTTAGGCAAACATACAATTCGGCATTGGAATGTGGCTAGCCTATTGGAGTTGTGCTCTCTGCAGCAATTTGAATGCTTGGCAGTTCAACTCAAGAAAGCACCTCAGTGTCTAGTGCCTTATCTTGCCAGGTGATCTTCAGAATCTTCCTAAGACAATTCAAATTGAAGTGATTCAGTTTCCTGGTGTGATTCCGGTATGTTGTCTAGGTTTCACAGGCATACAACAATGAGGTCAGCACAATGGTTCTGTAGACCTTCAATTTTAGTAAGCAATCTAATACATCTTCTTCCCACACTTTCCTTCAGAGCCTCCCAAACATCTAGCTTTGGCAACACGTGCGTCAATCTCATCAACTATGCATACATCCCTTAAAATTTATTGTCATACCCGAAGATTCGGTTTGATGAAAATGATGGGGAAATTCAGAAGTGGATGAATAATAAACAAGAATCCCATCGGGTTTACAAGCCAGATTGTTCATCTGTCTCTGAAAAGGCAGCATTTAACTCCATCAAAAGTAAAGTACAAGCTAGCTTAGAGAGATGGAGAATTCTTGACTCAGTAAGAAGGCAGCAGAAGTTCAGTTTTTGTGCTGATAGTAACAATCTAAAGCACTGTTATAATGCCCTGAAGGGGCATTTTATAGGCTAAAGACCTATGCTATGTCTCAACTACTCAGTGCTGGTGGAGCCACATTTCACCAAAGAATATAAATTCCTTGAGGTCAAGAATGGATTCATTTTGAGTTCTGTTGTTTTTTCTTAGGTGAGAGTTGTTGGGGTTTTTTGTTTTGTTTTGTTTTTTAATCTTGCACTTAATAAGAATCTAATAAATGTTTTTGAGTTGAATCAATTTAATTAATGGGTCTGAGACAATTGAACACATTCCTACATTGGCCTTTAAAGCAAGAGCTTACATACATATATACATGCATATATATGTATATGTATATATATATATATGTGCATGTATTTATGTATGTGTGTATGGATTGACTATATGTGTGTATGGATGGATGTATAGGGATGGATGGATGGATAGATAGATGGATATGTATCTTGCTACTGAACCCAGATGGCTCAGGAGGAAAGAGTAAGGCTTTACACAGCCCTGCCTCACTTAAATCCAGTTCAGTGCAAGTTATGACATCATTTCCCCTATGTCATTGTCCTCTTCTAGAAAGAACAAACAACAACATCAACAACAAAGAAAAATGATGTTTCTAATCCTTGGAAACAAAATGGACCAGGTGCCATAGCTCCCTTTCCATTATTCTATAATTTTGCAACCATCTACAATGAACCAATGAACTTCTTTACTGACCACATTTGTTAATTTGATTAAAGCAAGATTTCTTAACTTTGTGTATATGTGTGTGTGTGTGTCACAGACCCCTTTAGCAATCTGTTGAAGCCAAAGAACCCCTTCTCAGAATAATATTTTCAAATACCTAAAATAGTTACAAAGAAAACCACTTATATTAAAATCAATGTAGTTGTTTTGTTTTTCATGGACACCTTGAAATATAACCATGAATTACTTTGATGATCTGTGGACCCCAGGTTAAGAGACCCTGGTCTAAAGAGATAATGAAAATGGGAGTTACCCTTTCCTTAAGAGTGCAGAGAGATGGGAGGGAAGACAAAGAGAAAACAGATATCCCCATCACCTGACTCATTAATTAATTAATAATGCTCCACTCTCTAGGAAACACAGATGAGAGAACTCTGCCACAGGCCTGTGGTTTGTAGCCATCAAACCTGAGCAAAATACCCCAATAAAAATATTAAAAATGTAGACTCAAATACTAAACATTTGCAAATGACAGAGGGTGTCCTACCCACTCACCATACTTGTACTCAAAACAACTCAGAACACTGTGGGCCAAACACAGAAGAGACAAGACCAGTTTAAAAAACAACAACAACAACAACATCCTGAGGGCTGATGATACTTGCTCCTATATTTTGGCAGGTTACTAGTGCCTTTGATCTTTTCAGGGGATCAGAGTCATACCTGGTTGGCTACAGCCTTGCAGGGCAGCATCACCAGATATAGCTTTGCTTTTCATGCAGCTAACAAGGAGTACACATTGGCAATAGGGAGTTAAGCATGGAGACTTACTGAACAAATTAGCTAGAGCAGTGCCAAAGGCAATTTGCTGTTATGATCCTTAGAGTATACTCAGAGCCTTATATTTCCGGAAGCTTTGTTAAAAAAATGACCTGTTGACTGGACACTAGCATGAAGGGGCATAAGTTAAGAGTAGTCAGCTCAGCAATCATTCTTCTCAAGTGCTTCTTGAGAGCAGAGAATGACAAGGAATATTTATTTGGCTGGTCTCCACTAGCCGACCAAAGTCTGAAGTAACAAGAAAAGACCATGTGAATCATTGAACCTTCTCTGAACAGTGGTTTTGAGGACTTCTCAACTGTTCTTTAGTGAAACCACAGCAACTTGAAAACAGCATGGGGGATAACCATCCAATGGTCCTTCATTAAATACTGACAGCAGAAATGACTTTACCAAATTTAGAACTTGGACCATTTCAAGCTGGGAAGAACAATTCTGACTTTGTTGTTAAAAGTTCCATTTGGACTAAATCCTGATTTTACAATTTATAGGAAATAGGACTTAGGAGGCTGCAAAGAGAAAAGGATTTTATCTAGGAAATAAAGTTGCTCAAAATATAAATATAAGGGAGCTTGGTAAATATAAGACAGCTTTGCATGAATTAAGATGATGCCTGGAAAATACAAAGTGAGGGTAGGGTTACTCCAACATGAATACTGGATTGGTATCGTGTTGTGTTTTTTTCTGAATTTAATATATTGATTTTAATTTCTGTTGTTTGCTCATTCTCCTTCCATTATTTCTTGGCTTGTAAAAACTGGATTTATCTTTAAGTCCATTTTTTTATATTTTACCACCTTTTCTATGCTATAGTCACCTAGTCTCTTTTTCTGTAAAACAACTCAGACAAAACTATCTCAGGTAAGTGGGAGATAATAGCTGTCTTAAAGTACTGGAAGACTTGTCTTTTGAAAGAGGAATTAACTTCTGTTCTGAAAAGCAAGGGAAAGAAAGAAAGAAAAGAAACCCAATGCCTCAGTACATGATTTGTCTATGTCTAGTCCTCACTGTATTTCTCTGAGTATTAGAATTTCTATCACTTGAGAGCAGAACACATTTTTTTTTAATTCACCAGATGTATATACCACTATAACCCAATGGAATATCAGAATATATGCCAATGGATTCCAATCTTATTGATTTGGGTCCTTTTTACAATAATACAGATAAACTATATAAGTCTTTCCATCCTCTTAGACTCTTTCTAATATCCTTCTATAAATCCATCAGAAAAAGAACCATCCAACATTCTGGGGACCTTCCTTTTATTAACTTGACATTGTATAGAGAGAACACAAAGCCATCACTGTCTGGTTCCTCATTTTTTCCAGTTATTAATTTATCTGATGACTATTTCTTCTATATGATGACTCCTTTGTAACATATCATAGCTTAATAATGCCCGTTGGCCACCCTTTCAGTGATCCTAAACTTTATTCTTCAAAGACCATCTTATTCCATGGCTGATGGCCAAGTAGCATCATTAGAAGAAGATCAGTCTTAAAAATATGGGCTTCTATTTCAGGGCAAAGTTTAGTCATAAAAAGACTTGTGAAATTTCCCAAAAGCAATCAACTCTCCCTCCCTCCTCCTCCTCCTCCCATCCAATTCTGGCCCTTGCTCATTGTTCATTTGCATTCTGGGATATAAGTACTGGTGGACAAGCTTTATGGGTACAATGTATACAACAACACTGGGCACATTACAGACTGCAAGAGATAAGATAAATACATATGTTTAAATGACCAATAATATGTTTTCCTCATCATTTTTTCAACATTCATTTTACTTGAAATTATCCTTCCAGTGGACTGCAATATCCTTTAAAGCAGGTAGCATTTTGTTTTGTCTTTGCATTCCCAACATCTAGCACAGTGTCTGGAATATAGGAAGTACTTAATAAATATTTGTTGATTTGAATTGGCTTCCTTGGTTGTGTAATAGGTTAAGATTTTGGTATATAATGCATAGAAGGACAAAGATTGGCTCCAACTCACTTAATTCCAACTTCTCCCAGTGTGTTATCAACGTGACTAGTTCAATAAGCACTTGGAATGAGAAAAGATAATGATTTAGTTTGTTTTCTCTCCTGCCTCCAGAGAGATATATGTAATTGCTTCCCAAATGACCTCAGGGACCCAGCATCAGAAACTTTGACCCTTTGGTCACCTAAAGGCTTTTATCATTCCCTAAATGAAAAACACTTCCCTAAAACTGATCTGATAGTTTCCCTTTAATTCCTATTTTTGCTTTGTGGTCTCAACTGTATTTAATAATGATGGTATTGATTTTATCCATGCCTTCTGTGTTGAGTTTTTAGGTTGTCAATTAAACTGCCTTCAGTATACATTGCTTACTTTATTTCTAAATATAGGTGGTTTCATACATGAATGCCTACAATAAACACATACACATAAATATGAAAGAAATTATGGAGACAAATAGAGCACACTAGCTTCCTAGCTAACATTAAATTTATATAGCCTACACCACTCTTTAAATTCAAATGTAATGCCATTACCCTTTCTGTTCTTTATAAAACATTAAATACTTGATCCAGGGCACCAACACAAGTGGGTTTAGCATCCTATATTTTAAATGACACAAATGGTTTTTCTTGGTTCCAATATGAGGTTTCTAAGAATCCCTAAGACTTTCCCAGATAGTAAGGTGGGCACATATAAAAATGGAATGGCCTGCTCAGCAAAAGGGCTTTAACAGAGTCTTAGCAGTAATATTCTAAATGTTCCCCTAGTGGCCTGTGGGAGTTAAATGTGCCTCCCTAACCACCAAACTTACTACCAGGAAGGGACTTGGGCACTGGGGAGGCTCTGCCACTGGGATTTATGTTATTCAATCACAAATCCATAACTTTGGGGATTTACTATATGGTTATCCTATATGAAAATAGCTCCACTTAAATTCCAGTTGGGTGGTGTAGGATTTTATCTGAATTTTTATTTTCCCTATGTACTTAGGCAGTTTTTCCTCTCTATCAGGTTGATCTGCAGCTGATCACACTATAATAACAATAATAAAAAAAAGACCTATGGTTTTACCTTCATTAACAAATCCTCATTAACAACCACCAAAAAAAAAAAAAAAGATGGAGGAGGTTCTAGCCCTTCTGTACAGCCTTAGCACAGTGCCTGGCACATATTTAATTTATTTAATAGGTGCTCTTTAAATTATCTTTTGATATAAGGAAAAACATTTTAACAATTTTTAATTGCTATCTAAGCATAGAATGGCTGTCCTAGGAGTAAATTTTTCATTATTAGCAATAAAATATGTGTATATACATATATACACAAATCTATACCTGCATATTATACAACTGATCAAGTTGCCTAAAAAGGAATCAAGGCAAAATACTCCTGTTTAATATTCATAACATTATTAATTTTTCCAGATAATAGTGTACAGAAACAATAGGGGAACAGATAGCATAAAAATACATGATGGGGGCAGCTAGGTGGCGCAGTGGATAGAGCACTGGCCCTGGATTCAGGAGGACCTGAGTTCAAATCCGGCCTCAGATACTTAACACTTACTAGCTGTGTGAACCTGGGCAAGTCACTTAACCCCAATTGCCTCACTAAAAAAAAAAAAAAGCAAAACAAAAAAAAACGAACAAAAAAAAATACATGATGAAGGGATATGTTCTGAGCCCATGGTTTCATTAATATAGGGAAATCCTAGCAAAAGAAACTCCCTCTACCAATTTTGGTCCTCACTTTTGTAACTTGTAGTCTTAGAATGTCTGCTGGGGTACTAAGAGATTGGGCGATTGCTGAGGGTCACATAGCCTCCATGTGACAGAGGACAGGACTGGAACCCAGGTCTTCCTGTCTCCAAGGCCAGTTCTCTATCCACTACTGTCTCTTACAAGGACATATGATAGCAGAAAGGGAGATGGACAGGTATTGTAACATAAATGAGCAATAACAGATGGACATCCCGCATGTTACACTAATATACTTGAAATATTAAAAGACTTAAGAGAAAGCCTCCAGTGTATTGGTTAAAGTTTCTATAGAAAATTCATATTCATATGAATAGTACAGCCAAATGGAAGAATATATAGGCAGTGAGCCAGTTGGTGGTGAAGTGTGGGACCTGGAATCAGGAAGATGTGAATTCAAATCCAACCTCAGACACTTAACTAGCTGTGCTTAGCACAGTGCCTGGCACATAGTAAGTACTATATAAATGCTTATTCCTTTCCCCTCTCCCTTTTCCCAATATGCTCTGGTAGAGGAATTCCCACTCAAGTGAGATCCTGGATCCACAAGTAATAAAGTTAGAGAAAACAACATTTATCTTTAATAAGCATTCTCTTTACTATCTTCGCCTCAAGGGCAACACAAAGAAAAGGGTTTAAGCAACTGCTAAAAGCATTTAGCTTTAATGTTTACAAAGACTTCCTGTCAATAAGAATGCTGATACTCTAGAGAGAAATCCTGAATAGGTAACTTAACTAAGTCATTGCCAGCCATTAACACCTTAGCACATGACATTTTATCCTGTTAGGAAACAAGTGGAGCCTTGAAGAAATAGGATATAGAAGAGTTCAAGGTTTAAAGAAGGAGATTTGTGAAAGAGCAAATGCAGAAAAGTGCTTCCCAAGGAGAGTAGTTCTAGATATGACACCATAGTAGAGGAAAGGGTTTCCTCAAAAGTCAGGGTACACATAGGGGAAATGCGTTGTAACTCAATATAAAATTTTTAAGTACTATGTGCCAGGCACTGGGCTAAGTGCTAAGATTATAAAAATAAAGTTAATGTCCTCAAAGAACATACATTCTAATTGGTATGAGAACATAGAAATAACTTTGGTGGTTATTCAGTTGTGTCCAACTCTTCATGCCCCCATTGAAGTTTTATTGGCAAAGATACTGGACTGCTTTGCCATTTCCTTCTTCAGTTCATTTTACAAACAAGGAAACTGAGGCAAACAGTTAAGTGATTTGCCCAGAGTCACACAGATAGCTGTCTAGAGCCAGATTTGAACTAATGTCTCCCTGACTCCAGGACTGGCACTCTATCCACTTTACTGTCTAGCTCCACATTAGGTAGTGGATAAAAAATAGGTCTCAGGGGGCAGCTAGGTGGCACAGTAGATAGAGCACCAGCCCTGGATTCAGGAGGAACCGAGTTCAAATCCAGCCTCAGACACTTAACACATACTAGCTGTGTGACCCTGGGCAAGTCACATAACCCCAATTGTCCTGAAAAAAAAATAGGTCTCAGAATCAGCAAAACCTAGATTCAAGTCTTGCTTCTAATAGCATACTGATCCTAGGTAAGTCACTGAATCTCTCAACACAAGAAGATAACTCTTCAAGACCATTAACTGCAAAGCAGGTACAGATTTTACTTAGAAAAGTTTGGATGAATTTTGTCATTGTGATTGAAAACTTACCATCAGCCATCAATTCAGTCATCTAAACTTACCATTTACCTTTTGACCACAATTTAATATGGAAACCATTATTGTAATCACTCAAGTCCGTGAGGGGATTTTTTGTTCAATCTCTTTTGCTTCTCCTCTTGCATGAGTCATTATTAGTATGTATTCTATTCTTTGGGGTCTACTTTTTTAGTTTATGTTATTTCATAAAGTCTATTCTATGTTTCTTTGCATTCCTCATACTACTTGGTCTTAATTGCATTATGGTATTCCTTTACAATAATGTACCACAGGGGCAGCTAGGTGGCACAGTGGATAGAGCACCAGCCCTGGATTCAGGAGGACCTGAGTTCAAATCCAGCCTCAGACACTTGACACTTACTAGCTGTGTGACCCTAGACAAGTCACTTAACCCCAATTGCCCTGCAAAAATAATAATAATAATAATAATAATAAAGTACCACAAATTATTTAACTATTTCCCTACTGTTGGAAATGTTTTCAGTTTTTATTCTTTTTTTTAATTTCTTTATTTAGTTACATATAATGCTACTATGAAAATTTCTAAACAGTTCTATCATCAGGCAAAAAAGTCTGATTATTTTTATAATGGTATTTTGTACTGCCAGATTGTTCTCCAAAAAGATGCTCTGTTTGCCATTCTGCCAGAAAAAAAATGAGTACACCTGACTGATCTTCCCTTCACAAACCCACCAGCAAATTGTTTTATGACCATTAATTATGTTTGCCCATTTGATTCAGGTGAGTCAATGAATCAAAGTAATTCTCATTTACATCTCTGATTACTAGAGGAATTGAGCATTTTTTCAAATGATTAATAATTTGTATTTCCTCTTTTGAAAATTATCTATTGACAATATGCCCATTGTGGTAGAGTTGGAACTGCCACTGTAAATTAATAGTTCCTTAAATATTGAAGCTTTCCAATTTTTATCTGTCATATTTGCCATATTTTCCCAAGATGTTATTTTTCTTTTAATTATATTGTTTTGTTGTATCTATCTTTATTTTCATGTAGTCATGGCACTTACATTCTGTCCTAAATAATTACTTCTATTTTTTAAAATTATCTCCTTTCCTCAAATGATATTTTATTCCATTTCCTGCCATTGTTTCAGTAATACTTTAAAATGTTTAAATCTCTCATGCATTTAGAATTCACTTGAGACCCAGAACTCCAACTGGAAGGCCCCACACCCCTCTACCTATCCACTGTGCCTCCTAGCCACCCCAGTCCTTCATTCTCAAAGAGGACCAATAACAAATGAATTGGATTTAAGTAAGGTAGGGCTGTGCACAGTCATCAGCGTCACTCTAAGACCCTTTCCCAAGCCTCAGTTTGTCTGAAGCAGCATCCATTCTATTATTTCCACAATGATAATGTAACTTCCTCAAGAGCAAGGACCATGCTCACTTTACCATTTGAATGCCAATGCTTAGCATAGAGCTTGGCCCAGTATAAACACTTAAATGCATCATTTTTTATTCATTCATTAATTCAATTCACTGGGGTACCTTCTCTTCACCTCTTTTCTACTAATGGTTTGCCATTTCTCTAAAAATCATTCCAGCCCCCAACCCAGTAAATGGGTGTGAAGGGGTCAGAAAGGATTTTATAAACCTTTAAGTATTATATAAGTGAGTATTATTTTGATTATTAACTGAATGCATGATCAGCATTGGGCTCTAGCAGAACTGGGTTTATAATTGAGATCCTTGATTCACAGTCTATTAGTCTTTCTGGAATTGAGTTACATCATTTGTGTTTTGTTTACCCTCACTCAAAATTTCAGAAAGGAAGGAAGTATTGAAGGAGAATAAAACCCTAGAGGAGAGTAGAACCCTAGAAATTTTTCTCACCCTATCTGAAAAACTATATTCAGCCTTTTCAATTTTTCACAAATTATTAAATGCTACTATTTGGCTCCATAAGCATTTATTGGGGAGATTTTAAGAAAGGAAATTGAAAGTTGGATTTGGGAAAGAGAACGTATTCAATATTGTAAAAAGAAAAAAAAACTGTTGATTTGGCTTCAAAGGATTCACATTTTGGTTAGCCATATAACTAGGCCTAGTACTGGTTCTAGGTGTCAGTCCCCCATCTATAAGATGAGAATGGAAATAATTGTACTATCCACCTCATGGGGTTATTGTGAGGAAATTACTTTGCAAAGCTTAAAATGCTATTTAAATGTGATTCACTGTTATTAAGCTGTACCCCTAAGCAAAGGTGGAGTCGTGCAAGGAAGACCAGTGTGAACAAGGAGGGAAAGTACTTATTGAAGAAAGATGGTCTCTGAAAAAATATTTGAAATCCTATAATTCCCTCCCAGTTAAGAAAATAAGACAAGGGGCAGCTAGGTGGCACAGTGGGTAGAGCACCGGCCCTGGAGTCAGGAGTACCTGAGTTCAAATCCGGCCTCAGACGCTTAACATTTGCTAGCTGTGTGACCCTCGGCAAGTCACTTAACCCCAATTGCCTTACTAAAAAAAAAAAGAAAAAAAAAAGAAAATGAAACAAATCAGAACATCTTTCTCTTAGTATTCACACTAGAGTTGGGGGTAGAGGGAGGGAACTGCAGGGTTCCAGTTTGGCAAATAAAATTTCATTCAAGAAGGGGATGAGAAGGGGCAGCTAGATGGCAGAGTGGATAAAGCACCAGCCCTAGAGTCAGAAGGATCTGAATTCAAATCCAGCCTTAGACACTTACTAGGTGACCGCAGGCAAATCAGTTACCCCTGATTTCTTCAAAAAAAAAAAAATGGGGGAAGAGAAGGAGAGGAGAAGAAAATTAGGAGTATCTGACACACTGAAGAAAAAGAGGGAAAGACATGTTTATAAGAAACAACAATAATAAATCATCTCCTCTGTGGAAAGGAAGACATAAATAGCATGTTGTGGTAGCCTAGAAGGCTTGCTGCTAGTGTTAAATCCCTCAAACTTACTTTCAAAATCCTACCTGGCCCTGAAGGTCCCATTCATTTTCTTCTCTTCTCCTAACTTTAGGGTTTGGGGTTCTTTTGATCTCACTGCATCTCCTTTCATCCCATTTTAATAGGACAAGCTGTGGATAGAGTGCTTTATTATGACATAGGAAGACATCAGTTCAAAACCCACTTTTCTAAGCCAGTTATGTGACTCTGTACAAGCCACTCAGTTTTCTGATCTGTAAAATGGGAATGATAATAGCACCTACTTCACATGGTCGCCATAAGGACCCCATGAGGTAACACATGTAATTGGAAATGTTAAAGTAGCATATGATGGCTAGCTATAATTAATTATAGTAGAGTTCCCTGGTACATTAAGAGAAAGGAGGCCAGTTTACAACTTCTCTACTTGGTGCTGAAATAAGCATGTAGCTCTTTGTAGTGTTGCATTTTAATAGAATGCTTGGTTTTCCACTTATTTAAACCCTGAATTATAACTCTCACCGGCTACTGATACTTTTTTTTTTACCTTTCTTAATCTTTTTGTCCATTGTGTCGTTTTTCAAAAATTCTGTACTATTACAGTGTTCTTAGAAGGGATGTTTGAGAGACCCCCATTACATGTAAAAGTGGTTTCTTCACATGGGACTGAGTTCAACTTTGCTGGATAGCTTATTACCAATTGTAAGTGATTTTCATTCTTGATTGATAGTTTATAGTCCTGTGCAATTCTGTCAGGAGTTCTTTGATGTAAGATCTTCCTCTTCCCAGATACTTTCATTATTTTCTATTTGACCTCCAAACTTTAAGCCTGGTACCCATATTCTAGGTGAATTAAAGCTAAAATTCCTCTACAGAGACATAACATGGAGGTTATTGATCTGTATTCTCCCCTTTCATTCCAGTTATTCCTTATAATTTTCTCCTATGAAGTCAGAGCAACAATTTCACTTTTTTTTGAAATTTAAAGATTCTCAGATCCTTTGTGCCATGTTTTCCAACTTATTTTTTTTATTTTAGACATCTCTTATGTACTTCCAGTTTGACCATCATATGACTTTGTTTTAATAATTCTTGTTGCCATTGAATTTTTAATTCCATCTACTCCACTAATTCACTAATTTATTAGGTTTATCCAGCTGATATTCTAAGCCATGTATTCTCTTTATGAGCTATTTTTTGTCAAAAGCTCTAATTTCACTCTCAACCTTTTCAATTTTTTTCTATTTGGCTTTGCTAACCACCATTTAGGTTCTTGAGACCATTTCTTTCTCTTTTCTAAGGTTCTACCTGAAGTTATTATAGAATGTTTCTCTTTATCTAGCTTTACCTATCTATCCTACAATATTTCCTTAGGAGATTAAGATTATTTAGATTAGGAGTTTTTGTTTGCTTTACTGATTTTTTTCTAAGGGCATTTCTTTTCCCCCTTATTTTAGTTATTAGTGTTCCTTGAGTTTATTGGGTGACTTACTAAACATTTTGAAATGAGAGGAAACTAGGTTTATTCAAAACCTCTCACTGGGTCATCTTGCTAGAAGTCTCCAGAGTTACATTTGCAATAAGACCTAGCCTTACCTGTTGGAGGGGAAGGGGAAGAAAGTAACCATGCTAATATTTAAATGGTACAGAAAGGCCCTGCCACCTGACCTTTCTTCCTCAGTCATGCAACAATGTTTCAAGGTATTAACAGCACTGCCTAGTTAAAATTCCAAGAGAATAGCACCTTATGCTTTAATGCTTTATCACTTATTACCGTATCAGTGAATTTGCTAGTTACCTAAGCTATCATCATACTGAAATCAAGGAATGAGGTCCTGAGGAAATGAGACACTGGGCAAGTAAGTTTTGATGAAAATAATATTTTATATTGATATTGCTTTAACAAAACAATTTAACTAGATTAAGAAAATGCCTGGTAATATTGTGAAACATTATGACAGTTAACACAAACTCTTAAATATTTTCAAAATAATCATAATTTGTCATCACTCCCATCTCAACCCCTAGGGTAGAGGTCAGTAAATGGTATATAATAAACCTCCTGTTTCACATATTTTAGGAGGAAAAGATTGTTATTTTCAGTTACACTAAAGTGGCTTATTTCAAGACTTGGGCACATTGCATGAATTTTAATAAATCCTCTAGGCTCAGGACCACATCTATTCAGACCACTTCTTACCAGAAAATTACTCTTCCCCATGGACCCACGGTGTTTGGTTTGGTTAAATCACCATGCATATTTTGAAACCTCTATAGAGTCTAAGCTTTACAGGCATGGCTAAGCCAGAAAAGGATAAAGTAGAAAACCCTTTATAACCAATTCCTCACACACTCACATTTTCAGTCTTATAAAACGTATATCCTAGTATATGCATACTCTTCAAACAAGAGATCCCAGCTGCCTTACTGTTCCTCAAGAACACATGCCATCTTCCCAACTCCATTCATTTTCACCAGCTGACACCCATTCTTGAGACACTGCCCTTCATCTCTGTAGCATGGATTCCTTCAAGCCCCAATTAAAAGTTTACCTTCTGCAGAAAGGTTTACCCAATTACCCTTCAGTATAATGCCTTTTCTCTGCTATTTCCAATAATCTTTTAAATAACTTATTTGTACATGGTTGTTTGCATATTGTCTCCCCCAAGGGAGAGAGTTCTTTGAGGACAAGGAATGTCTTATACCTTTCTTTGTATTGCTAACACTTAACACAGTCTGCCATGTAATAGCTTAGTAAAATTTTGTTGACTAACAAAGGAGCTGATGAACAGACATTCAAACACATTCTGATAGTGCAGAAACTGTAAATACATGCTGTCTTCACAAAAAGTGAAAATCAACGGAGCAGTGATTTGATTGAGCCATCATAGAAAGCAAACTGCAATTATGCCCTAAAAGTCACCAAAGTCTGCATACTCTTTAACCTAGAAATAAAAATTTGACTTACACCCCCAAAAGATATCAAAGAAAGAGGAAAAGGACTATATGAATAAAAATATTTATAGCAGCTCTTTCTGTAGTAAAAAAAAAAAGATGTCAATCAACTGAGTGTGGCAGAGTGAGTTGTGGCATACAAATGTAATAGAATATTATTGTACTAATCAAAATTATAAAAAGAATAGTTTCAGAGAAACCTGGATGGATGTAAAATGAAGTGAACAGGACCATGAGAATAATTCCTACATTAACAACATTGTAGAGACAAAAATTCAAGAATTTTAATCAATGTGGTAACCACCTATGATTCCATTTTAGCATTAGTGAACCATACTATACACCTCCAAATGGAAACAAAATAAAACATATTTTAGGACATAGCCAATGTGTGATTTTACGTTGCTGGACTGTGCGTATTTGTCACAAAGTTTTCTTTAAAAAAAAAATTCCTACTGAAGGGGAAAAGAGAAAGAAGATAAGAAGAGAAAAAAATTAATTCTTTTTAATTGTAAGAGTAAAGTAAAATAAAACCTACATTAAAAAAAAAACTAAATCTTTGTGGAGAAAAGAGGAGCCACAATAGAGAAAAGACAGTAAATGCACAGAGCTCCTGACTCAATTACCCAAAAAACAGCAATAGAACAAGCCCTGAAGCAGCAAAAACCACAAAAAGATGCCTGAGATTATTTTTGAGATTAAAGGGGACCGTACTGGGCTGCAAGCCGAAACCAACCCCACAACATAGAACTCACACACCCAGCACAAGAGGAACTTACACCCAAGCCTCCGAATTAGCTGCAGCACTGGTGTCTTCTGCAACTAAGCTTACTGTCTGGTGAGAGGGCTGAATGGCTGACCAGTGGGGAAATTGCAGGGGTGTCTGTGGAATCTAAGGAGGAATTCAGCTATCACACCCCAGCAGGGAACCAGGAAGAAATCCTTAGCAAAGGGAGGCAAAGGTGGGGGAGGGACACAGGCTCATTGAAGCTAAGAACCACATCAGCACTCTACTGGCTGTTTAACTAGTAAATTGGTTTGATGTTGCCTTCAGAGGAGAGGACAGGCCAGGTGATAGAAAAACCTGCCCTCTCTCAAAGCAAAACACCTGGGACCCTCTGAAGCTTGGGACAGTGTACTTTGGAAGTAGGGCTCCACAGTCAAGTAAAAAATGGCAAGAAAGTTGAGAACAACAGAGAGTTTCTTTAGCAACAAGGAAGGTCGAGGTGCACCCTCAGAAGAGGATAACAATGTCAGAGCCCCTACATCCAAAGCTTCCAAGAAAAATATGAATTGGTCTCAGGCCATGGAAGCACTCAAAAGGGAATTTGAAGAGAAAGTAGAGAGATAGAAGGAAGATTTAGAGAGGTAGAGGAAAGGATGGAAAGAGAAATAAGAGCAATACAGGAGAGTTATGAAAAAAAGGTCAACAGCTTGAAAAGCCAAATGGAAAAGAAGATAAAAAAGCTGTCTGATGAAAAGTATTGCCTAGGAACCAGGACTGAACAAGTAGAAGCTAGTGACGTTATGAGAAATTTAGGCACTGTAAAGCAAATCCAAATGAATAAAAAAAATAGAGGGCAATATGAAATATCTTCTTGGGAAAACAACAGACTTGGAAAATAGATCTCAGAGAGATAATGTGAAAATCATTGGACTACCTGAAAACCATGACAAAAACAAGAGTTTAGACAACATCTTCCATGAGATTGTCAGGGAAAATTGTCCTGGTATTCTAGAAGCAGAAGGCAAAACAGAAATTGAAAGAATCTACCAATCACCTCCTGAAAGAGATCCCAAAAGGAAAACTTCCAGGAACATTATAGCCAAATTCCAGAGCTCCCAGGCCAAGGAGAAAATATTGCAAGCAGATAGAAAGAAGGAATTAAAATACTGTGGAGCCACAGTCAGGATAACACAAGATCTAGCAGCTTCTACATTAAAGGACCAGAGGGCATGGAATATGATAATCGAGAGGGTAAAGGAACTGGGACTACAGCCAAGAATCACATACACAGCAAAACTTATTATAATCTTTCAGGGGAAAAATTGGGATTTCAGTGAAAAAGAGGACTTTCAGGCATTTGTGATGAAAAGACCTGAATGGAATAGAAAATTTGACTTTCAAATACAAGACCCTGGAGAAGCATAAAAAGGTAAACAGGAAAAAGAATGCATGAGGGATATTAAAAGATTAAACTATTTACATTCCTACATGGGAAGATAATACTTCTAACTCATAAGAACTTTCTCATTAAGGAATTCACAGAGAACACAGGTCTGAATTGCATATGAAGGGATGATACCTGTAAAGCATTCATGGTTTGTTCTTTGTGAGGCAAACAGGGTGGTGTGTCTTATGTCTGGGGCCAGATTTTGGCTCAGGCCTCCTGGGTCCAGGGCTGGTGTTTTGTCCACTGTGCCACCTAGCTAACCCACACTGACATCTTTAAAATGAGGTTGAGGGATAGGAGGAATAGACTGGGGGAGGGGTAAGGGGAGAGGTAGTTCACATGAAGGAAACAAAAAAATTTATGGAGGGGAGAGGAAGAGGGGGAAGGAGTGGGGAAGTGAGGGAACTTTACTATCATCAGAACTGGCTCAAAGAGGGAATAACATATATACTCAAGTGGGTATGGTAATATATTTTTGCCCTGAGGGAATATGGGAGGGGAGGGATATGGTGGGGGGGTGAGAAGAGGGGAAGGAGGGAAGGGCAAGTTGGAGGAGAGAGCAGTAAAAAGCAAAACACTTTTGAGGAAGGTGAAGATGTTCTGCGTAACAGCACACGTATGACATATTGAATTGCTTGATTTCATAGGGAGGGTTGAGGAGGGAGGTAGAAGAAAAATTTAGAACACAGAATTAGCTCAAAGACCTTAATCTCATCAGAGTTGCCTCAAGGAGGCAATAACATTCACACCCAGTTGGGAGGAATAATCTATTTAACCCTGTAATAAAGTAGGAGGGAAAGAAGATAAGGAGGGAAGGGTAAAATAAGGGAGAGCAGAGTGAGGGAGGGGGCAGTCAGAAGCAAAACAGTTTTGAGGAGAAATAGGTTAAAAGAAGATAGAAAATAGAGTAAATATCATGGGAAAGGAATAGGATGGAGGGAAATAGTTATGATGATTGACCATAATGGCAAAATGTATGGTACCTGGGGGCAGCTAGGTGGCACAGTGAATAGAGAACTGGCCCTGGATTCAGGAGGACCCGAGTTCAAATCTGACCTCAGATACATGACACTAACTAGCTGTGTGACCCTGGCCAAGTCACTTAACCCTCATTGCCCTGCAATAAATAAATAAGTAAATAAATAAATAAAGTATGGTACCTATTCTGCTGGGCTATTGCAAAGAAAAATTATTTGTCAAGTTTAAGGTACTATATAAAAATTATGATGAACAGGATGCTATCAGAAAAGCTTGGAAAGACCTATATGAACTGAAGCTGAGTGAAATGTACTGTTTACAAAATAACAGCAATAGTGTAAGATGATCTGCTGGGAAGCATGTGGTTATTTTCTGCAAGGCAATGATCGAATATAACCCTGAAGGACTTATGAAAATTGCAACCCATCTACAGAGAAAGAACTTATGGTATCTGAAAACAGATTGAAACACATTTTTTTTAATTTTTTTTCTTTGACAATTCCTTAATCTGAAGCTTTGTTTTTTAACTGTTTTCTCTCACAACCTAACTAACATGGGGATGTTTTCCATAACTACTCATATATAACTTATATTGAATTGCTTGAGTTCTTGGGGGTGGGAGTGGGAAGGGAGGGAGGAAGAGAAGTTGGAACACAAAGTTTTAAAAAAATTTATGTCAAAATTTGTTTTTACATTTATCTTGGAAAATAAAATTCTAAGCAAACAAAAAAAAATCTTTGTGGAAGCATAATGTGGGACATTCTGTATTTAAACTCTATTCCTCAAGCCTAGATGGAGGAGAGAAGGCAGTGACTTTTCTGAGCTCTCACCAAGATCCCTCCAAAAACCTTCAAATAATTCCATAAGACAATTCCTGGAGCAGCCTCCACAAAGGCACCATAGAAAGTCAGCAGGAAAGGTCTGTTGTACTAGAGTGACAGTGGAGGGAATTCCCGATCAGGCCATGCCAGCACAGACCCAGACCCAGGACTAGAAGACCAGGAGCAGGCTTTGGGAGCCTCTGAATCAGCAGCAGCATCAACTGCTTCTGAAACTCAGCCCACAGATGGTAAGAGAGTCAAACAATTGGTCAGAAGGAGATTACAGGCATCTCTTTGCTAGCACTGAGTCAGGACTCTGTTGTTTTGCCTATACCCCCATCCAGGTCATGGAGTTAGGTGGCAGTCCCAGGCCAGGGAGGAGCACAATCACACTGAAGCTTAGAGCCAATGAAGAGAAGGATTCTGTTCAGTTCATAGTGCCAGGGCAGAAAAGCAGGCCCACCATTGCTTGCAGACCAGAGCACAGGCCAGGAGAGTAGGTAAACATACCTCTCCTTGAATCATACTACCAAAAAAAAAAAGTCATACTACCTTGGAAGAATTAAAAACTTACATATCACTAGAAGTATCTCTGAAAACAGCCATGCAAACTTCCTGAAGCTTGTGACAGTGTGCCTTCTAACCTGGAAGCACTTTAACAAAGAGTTAAAAGTCAAGAAATAGGCTAGGAAAATGAACAAACAGGAAAAAAATGCTAACCCTAGAAGGTTTCTATGGTGACAAAGAAGAACAAAATACATCCTCAGAAGATAAGTCAAAGCTCCTACATCCAGAGCTTCCAAGAAAAACTATGAATTGGTCTCAGGTCATAGAAGGGCTAAAAAAGGACTTTGTAAATAAAGTAAAAGATATAGAGGAAAAATTGGAAAGAGAAAAGAGAGTGATGCAAGAAAATCGCAAAAACATCAACAACTGAGTAAAGGAGACACAAAAAAAATACTGGAGAAAATAACTTAAGAGAGGCTAGGCCAAATGGTTTTTTTAAAAGGTACAAAAAGCCACTGAGGAAAACAATGCCTTGAAAAGCAAAATTGGTTAAATGGAAAAGGAAATACAAATGCTCTCTGAAGAAAATAAGTCCTTAAAAATTAGAATTGAGCAAATGGAAGCTAATGACTTTATGAGAAATAAAAAAAAAAAAGAAAAGAATGAAAAAAATAGAAGGCAATGTGAAATGTCTCATTGGAAAAACAACTGATCTGGAGAATAGTTCCAGGAAAGATAATTTGAAAATTATTGGACTACCTGAAAGCCATGATCAAAAAAAGAGCCTAAGACATCATCTTCCAAGAAATTGTCAGGGAAAATTGCCCTGATATTCTAGAACCAGAAGTTAAAATAGAAATTGAAAGAATCCACTAATCACCTTCTGAAAGAGATCCCCAAATGAAAATTCCCAGGAATATTATAACCAAATTCCAGAGTTCCCAGGTCAAGGAAGAAATATTGCAAGCAGCCAGAAATAAATCATCTAAGTATTGAGGAGCCACAGTCAGGATAACACAACTTTTAGGATCTTCTACAGTAAAGGATCAGAGGGCTTGGAATGTGATATTCTGGAGGACAAAGGAACTGGGATTACAACCAAGAATCATTAATGACATTAATACACTGTTGGTGGAGTCATAAATTGATTCAAACATTCTATAGGGCAATTTTATAGCCAAAGGGCTATAAAACCATGCATACTGTTTGACCTAGTAATACCACTACTATAACAGTATCCAAAAAGAGATTAAAAAAACAAAAAGTTGAAGGACTTACATGTGCAAAAATGGCAGCCCTTTTCTGGTGTGAGGAATTCGAAATTGAGGAGATGCCCATCAATTGAGGAATGGCTGAACAAATTGTGGGATAAGATTATGATTGAACACCATTGTTCTGTAAGAAATGATGAGCAGGATGCTCTGAGAAAAATCTAGAAAGACTTACATGAGCTGATGAAAAATGAAATGTCCTATATACAAAGTAACAGCAATATTGGAAGATGATCAGCTATGAATGATTTTGCTATTCACAGCAATACAATGAGTCAAGACATGTCTGAAGGATTTGATAAAAAATGTGATCTATCTCCAGAAAAAGAACTGATGGTGTCTGAATACAGATTGAAGCATAATTTTTTTAGTTTATTTTTCTTGAGATTTTTGTTTGTTTTTTTTTTCTTTCACAGCATAATATGGAAATATTTTGTATGACTACACATTTATAACTTATATTGAATTGCTTGTGTCCCTAGGATGGAGGGGGAGTGGAGAGAGGAAGAGAATTTGGAGCACAAAGTTTTTAAAATGGACATTAAAATTGTTTTTACATGTAATTGGGGAAAAATAAAATTCTAAATAAATGGAAAAAAAAATTTTAATTTAAAAAATAAGCTCTGGGGGCGGAGCCAAGATGGCGGAGAGGAAGCAGCAAGCTGCCTGAGCTCTCCTTCTGTTCCCTCAAAACAAACATTAAATCAAGCCTCTGGACGGATTCTGAAACTACATAACCTGCAAAGAGACAGAGAGACACAGTCCTCCACCAGAGATAATTTAGAAGACTTCAGGAAAAGGTCGGTCTGACTCGGGCAAAAGGGAGGCCCAGCGCAGGGCACCAACCCAGCGCCGAGGGGGTCAGGGCAAGTCAGCAGGAGCTGCGGGCCACAGCCGAACAACTGAGGCTCCCAGAACCTGGTTCAAAAATCTGGTGGCCAAGAAGGACAGTGGAAAAACCTACCTGCACCGGCCGAGAGGGCCACGAACGGCAGGATCAGACGCCGGGGTCTGGCGCCTGGCTGGCCGAGCACAATCAGACAGGAAGTGCAGGAAAGGGGGATCTCCACACACCATAAAGGCCTCAGAGTAAAAGCCCGGTCACACAGCACCTATATACCTGCACAAGAAGCCCAAAACAGGGACCCTGGTGCCCCCAGAGCAGACCTCAACTTAAAGAATAAATAAATAAGCTGCAATAATGAGTAAGAAGCAAAAAAGAGCCCTCTCCATTGAGAGCTTCTGTATCAATAGGGAAGAAGCCAACACAAACTCAGATGAGGACAATAGCCTCAAATTGGCTACATCTGAAGCCTCACAAGGGAAGGTGAATTGGTCGCAAGAACAAAAAGCCTTCCTGGAAGAGCTCAAAAAGGATTTTAAAAATCAATTGCAAGAGGTAGAAGAAAAAATGGGGAGAGAAATGAAAGCAAAACAAAAAAACTATGAAAAAAGAATCAGCAGCTTGGAAAAGGAAGCTGAAGAAAACAAAGCCTTAAAAAATTCATTTGGCCAAATGGAAAAAAAGGTGCATAATCTCACTGAAGAAAACAATACCTTAAAAAATTCACTTGGCCAAATGGAAAAAAAGGTGCATAATCTCACTGAAGAAAACAATGCCTTAAAAATTAAAGTGGGACAGTTGGAAGATAAGGAATCCATGAGACACCAAGAATCAGTCAAGCAGAATAAAAAAAATGAAAAAATAGAAGAAAATGTGAAATACCTCATTGGAAAGACAACTGATCTGGAAAACAGATCGAGGAGAGACAATTTGAGAATCATTGGACTGCCTGAAAGCCATGACCAGAAAAAGAATCTAGACACCATATTCCAGGAAATTATTAAGGAGAACTGCACTGATATCATAGAATCAGAGGATAAAATCATCATTGAAAGAATCCACCGATCACCTCCTGAAAGAGACCCCAAAAGGAAAACTCCAAGGAATATTGTAGCCAAATTCCAGAATTATCAGGTGAAGGAGAAAATACTCCAAGCAGCCAGAAAGAAGCAATTTAAATATCATGGAGCCACAGTCAGGATTGCGCAGGACCTGGCAGCTTCAACATTAAAGGACCGCAAGGCTTGGAATATGATATTCCGGAAAGCAAAGGAGCTTGGATTGCAGCCGAGAATCTATTACCCAGCAAAAATGTGCATTTTCTTTCAGGGGAAAAGATGGACATTTAATGACATTGGGGACTTTCAATCTTTCCTGGTGAAAAGACCAGAACTGAATAGAAAATTTGATCTCAACATACAAGACTCAAGAGAAGTTTAAAAAGGTAAACGGAGGGGGAAAAAAAAGTTACCCTATTAGGTTAAACTGTTTATATCTCTACACAGGAAGATAATACTCATAACTCTTAAGAACTGTAAATGTATTTGGGCAGAGAGAAGGACTTTATATAGAGGGTATAAATATAAATTGTCTTTGATGTGATGATACAAAAGAATTAAGGGGATAAAAAGGGAGTCTATGGGGAGGAGAGGAAAGGGGAGGTGGAATGGGATGAATTATATCATATGAAGAGGTGGAAAAAAACCTATTACAATAGAGGGAAAGAAAGGAGGGGGGAACATGGTTTCAACCCTATTCTCATTAGATTTGACTCAAAGAGGGAATAACATATACGTTCATTGGGATAAAGAAACTTAACTCATTCTTTAGGGAAACAAAAGGGGAAGGGAAAGGGGGGACTGATAGAAGGGAGGACAAAAGCAAGGGAGAAAAGGGTAAAGAAAAGAGGGGGGGTGATAAAAAGGGAGGGCAGATCGGGGGAGGCAGGGGTAAGAAGTAAAACGTCGGTGAGGAGGAATAGGGTGAAAGAAGGGGGGAAAAGTACAAAGGGGGTAAATAGAATGGAGGGGAGTAGACAGTCAGTAATAATAACTGTGAATGTGAATGGGATGAACTCTGCTATAAAACGGAAGCGAATTGCAGAGTGGATTAAAAACCAGAACCCTACAATATGCTGTTTACAAGAAACACATTTGAAGCAGAGAGATACACACAGAGTAAAGGTAAAAGGTTGGAGCAGAATATATTATGCCTCAGCTAAAGTAAAAAAGGCAGGGGTAGCAATCCTTATCTCAGACAAAGTGCAGGCAAAAATAGATCTCATTAAAAGAGATAAGGAAGGAAATTACATCTTACTTAAAGGTACTATAGATAATGAAGTAATATCAATATTAAATATGTATGCGCCAAGTGGTATAGCATCCAAGTTCTTAGAGGAGAAGTTAAATGAGTTACAAGAGGAATTAGATAGTAATACTATACTAGTGGGGGATCTGAATCTCCCCCTCTCAGAATTAGATAAATCTAGCCAAAAAATAAATAAGAAAGTGAAAGAGGTGAATAGATTACTAGAAAAGTTAGACATGATAGATGTCTGGAGAAAATTGAATGGGGATAGAAAGGCATATACCTTTTTCTCAGCAGTACATGGCACATTTTCAAAAATTGACCATGTATTAGGGCACAAAAACATCATAGTCAAATGTAGAAAGGCAGAAATAGTAAATGCATCCTTCTCAGATCATGATGCAATAAAAATTACATGTAAGAAAGAGCCAGGGAAAAGTAGAATGAAAATCAATTGGAAACTAAATAATCTCATTCTAAAGAATGAATGGGCCAAACAAGAAATCATAGAAACAATCAATAACTTTATCCAAGAGAATGACAATAATGAGACAACATACCAAAATCTATGGGATGCAGCCAAAGCAGTGCTTAGGGGAAAATTCATAGCTCTAAATGCTTACATGAATAAAAAAGAGAAAGAGGAGATTAATGAATTGGGCATGCAACTTAAAAAGTTAGAAAAACAAATTAGAAATCCCCAATTAGACACTAAATTAGAGATCCTGAAAATTAAAGGAGAAATTAATAAGATTGAAAGCAAAAAAACTATAGAATTAATCAATAAAACTAAGAGCTGGTTTTATGAAAAAACCAATAAAATAGATAAAATATTGGTTAATTTGATTAAAAAAGAGAAAGAAGAAAACCAAATTACCAGTATCAAAAATGAAAAGGGTGATGTTACCACCAATGAAGTGGAAATTAAAGCAATAATTAGGAAATATTTTGCCCAACTGTATGCCAATAAATTTGACAATCTAAATGAAATGGATGAATATTTACAAAGATACAAACTGCCCAGGTTAACTGAAGAGGAAAAAAATCCTTAAATAAACCCATATTAGAAAAAGAAATTGAACAAGCTATTAATGAACTCCCTAAGAAAAAATCCCCAGGGCCAGATGGGTTTACGGGTGAATTTTACCAAACATTTAAAGAACAATTAATCCCAATATTATACAAATTATTTGGAAAAATAGGGGAAGAAGGAGTTCTACCAAATTCGTTTTATGACACAAATATGGTGGTGATACCAAAACCAGGCAAAGCAAAAACAGAGAAAGAAAATTATAGACCAATCTCCCTAATGAATATTGATGCTAAAATCTTAAATAAGATATTAGCAAGGAGATTACAGCAAGTGATCACCAGGATAATACACTATGACCAGGTGGGATTTATACCAGGAATGCAGGGCTGGTTCAACATTAGGAAAACTATTAACATAATCAACCACATCAATAAGAAAACCAACCAAAATCATATGATTATCTCAATAGATGCAGAGAAAGCTTTTGACAAAGTACAGCACCCATTCCTAATAAAAACACTAGAGAGTTTAGGAATAGGGGGAGCTTTCCTTAGAATAATAAACAGTATCTACCTAAAGCCATCAGCAAGTATTATATGCAATGGAGATAAATTAGAGGCCTTCCCAATAAGATCAGGGGTGAAACAGGGATGTCCATTATCACCCCTATTATTTAATATTGTTCTAGAAATGTTAGCTTTAGCAATCAGAGAAGAGAAGGGAATTAAAGGAATTAGAATAGGCAAGGAGGAAACAAAACTATCACTCTTTGCAGATGATATGATGGTATACTTAAGGAATCCTCGAGAATCAAGTCAAAAATTACTTGAAACAATTAACAACTTTAGCAAAGTAGCAGGATATAAAATAAATCCACATAAATCATCAGCATTTCTATACATGACCAACAAAGTCCAGCAGCAAGAGATAGAAAGAGAAATTCCATTTAAAGTAACAGTAGATAATATAAAATACTTGGGAGTCTACTTGCCAAGACAAACCCAGGAACTCTATGAACACAACTACCAAACACTCTTCACACAAATCAAATCAGATCTAAATAATTGGAAAGATATCAATTGCTCATGGATAGGCAGAGCTAATATAGTAAAAATGACAATACTGCCTAAATTAATTTACTTATTCAGTGCCATACCAATCAGACTACCTAAAAATTATTTTATACAGCTAGAAAAATTAATAACAAAATTCATCTGGAAAAACAAAAAATCAAGATTATCCAGGGAAATAATGAAAAAAAATTCACAGGAAGGTGGGTTAGCAGTACCAAACCTGGAGCTTTACTATAAAGCGGCAGTCATCAAAACTATCTGGTACTGGCTAAAAAATAGAGTGGTAGATCAATGGAATAGGCTAGGCTCAGGAAATGCAGTAGTAAATGACACTAGTAATGTAGTGTTTGATAAACCCAAAGACTCCAGCTTCTGGAATAGGAACTCAGTATTTGACAAAAACTGCTGGGAAAATTGGAAGATAGTATGGCAGAAATTAGGCATAGACCAACATCTTACACCTTATACTAAAATAAGGTCAAAATGGATACATGATTTAGACATAAGAGGTGATACCATAGGTAAATTAGGAGAGAAAGGAATAGTGTACCTATCAGATCTTTGGAAAGGAAAACAGTTTTTGACCAAACAAGAGATAGAGTATATTATAAAATGCAAAATGGATGATTTTGATTATATTAAATTAAAAAATTTTTGTACAAACAGAAGCAATGCATCCAAAATTGGAAGGGAGGCAGAAAGCTGGGAAACAATTTTTGAGGCCAGTGCTTCTGATAAAGGCCTCATCTCTAAAATATATAGGGAATTAAATCAAATTTATAAGAATCCAAGTCATTCCCCAATTGAGAAATGGTCAAAGGATATGAACAGGCAGTTTTCTGATGAAGAAACCAAAGCTATCTATTCCCATATGAAAAAATGCTCTAAATCTCTAATGATTAGAGAGATGCAAATTAAAACAACTCTGAGGTACCACCTGACACCTATCAGATTGGCTAAAATGACAAAAAAGGAAGATAATAAATGTTGGAGAGGCTGTGGGAAAACTGGAACACTAATGCATTGTTGGTGGAGCTGTGAGTTGATCCAACCATTCTGGAGAGCAATTTGGAATTATGCCCAAAGGGCGATAAAGCTGTGCATACCCTTTGACCCAGCAATCCCACTTTTAGGTCTTTTGCCCAAAGAAATCATGGAAGGGGGAAAGGGACCCACATGTACAAAAATATTTATAGCTGCTCTTTACGTGGTAGCAAGGAATTGGAAGTTGAGGGGGTGCCCATCAATTGGGGAATGGCTGGACAAGTTGTGGTATATGAATACAATGGAATACTATTGTGCTGTAAGAAATGATGAGCAGGAAGAGTTCAGAGAAACCTGGAGGGTCTTACGTGAGCTGATGATGAGTGAGATGAGCAGAACCAGAAGAACATTGTACACAGTATCATCAACATTGAGTGTTGACCTACTGTGATGGACTATATTCTTCTCACCAATGCAATGGTACAGAAGAGTTCCAGGGAACTCATGATAGAAGAGGATCTCCAAATCCAAGAAAAAAAAAAAAAAAGAAAGAAAGAACCGTGGAGTATAGATGCTGATTGAACCATATTATTTCTTTTGTTTTGGGTGCTGTTGGTTTTTTTTTTCTTTCTATTTTGAGGTTTTGCATCACTGCTCTGATTCTTTCTCTTGTAACAGGATTAATGCAGAAATAGGATTAATGTTATTATGTGTATATATATGTGTGTGTGTATATATATATCTATATGTATATGTATAGAGATATATAGATATAACCTATATCAGATTACCTGCTGTCTAGGGGAGGGGGGAGGGAGGGGTGGGAGGGAGAAAAATCTGAAATTGTAAAGCATGTATAAACAAAAGTTGAGAACTAAAATAAATAAATTAATTAAATTTAAAAAAATATATATCACGGGGCAACCAGGTGGCACGGTGCACTGGCCCTAGATTCAGGAGGACCTGAGTTCAAATCCAGACTCAGATACTTAACAATTACTAGCTCTGTGATCCTAGCAAGTCACTTAACCCCAATTGCCTCAAAAAAAAATATCACTACCTTTTGTTCGCAAGAAAGCTACATATATAAAATAAAATCATTTTTGTATCTTTGAAAAAAAAAATAAGCTCTACCTTTATTCCCCAAAAGTACGCCCTCCCATCCCAAGCCTAAAATACTTCCCTAAACATTGCCACCTTTTGTTTCTTCCTCTCTCCTAAAAACATACAACAGTCAGAGGAAAGTAACATATTTTGACTGGGCCATGGCAACGCTGAGGGAGAACAAGCATTAAAGGGAATCTTTCTTTATCAAACACTTCCTAAATCAAATAAGGTGATTCAAATACATTTCTAAATTATAATTTATTCAAAGCCACAAGAGTTATGTGGGAAAGAGTATAGATTAGGTGATAATCACACTGCACAGTATACTAAGTTTGATGAGATAATCAATGACTTCACAGCCAATGAAGCAAAAAAAGTTGAATTATAATCACTATTATATTTTGCAGTTGTACTGATTTATGAGTTAAAATGATTTTGTTGTCCTCTAACTATAACACTTCTAATTGAAATAAACTACTTTTTTGAAAAAGGTATAATTGGGATTAGGGTGAAGGAGGTGATTTTTAACCATTGCCTAGTACGCAAAAATCCCATGGCCTATCTCTTATCTCAGGGAAAAGAATACTTATAATCCTTTTGCTTCTTCCTGGCTCAGTTCAGAAGTCAAAGCTCCCTCAAATACCTTTCTCCAGGAAGAGCCCACCATACCACATCATGATGTTGTTGAAAAGAACACTGGATTATGAGTCACAGGACTTGGGTTCTAATCACGGCTTTGCTATTTACTACCTGAGTGATATTGGGCAAGTCACATCATCTTTCTAGGTATCAGTTTCCTTATCTGTAAAAAAAAGAGGCAGTTGGACTAAATAACTTCAAAGTCAAAAGATTCTTAACCTGTGGTCCATGAACTTCTGTGTGTATATGCATACATACATACACACACACATATATACAGAGAGAGAGAGAGAAGCCAAAACTAGCCCCAGGTGCCTGGGTGAAAGCCCTGGGTGGGCACGGGGTGGGGCACAGCCCCCTCCAAGTCCTGGACTTGTCCAACAAATTAGCTTGGTGTGCGGGGGCGTGGTCAGCCCAAGGTTTGAGGGGAGAGAAGGGATATATATAGCCTGGGAGACAGAGATGCTAGGGGGTGGCTACAGTGAAGTGGGGGTCACTACAGAGAGAGAAATTAGAAGAGGGAGACGCTACGGAGAAAGGAGACACAGGGGGACACTAAGAAAGTTGCAGGCACAGCTGACAGTGAAAGGGGCAGCTGACAGTGAGGAGGAGACAAGAAAGCACAAGCGACAAGCAGTGAGAGGGGGGCAGTGGTGGCAGCTGCCAGCCATCCACACCCACACAGAGGGAGATTTCAGGCAGCAGGAGAGAAAGTTAAAAGAGAGGGTGAATTCGGTGTACCAAAGTTTGCAGGTCGTATTTTACTTTTGTTGTCTTTGTCCCTAAGTTGTTTCATATATATTTTAATTTTGAATAGAATTTTATTTTCCAAAATATATGTAAAAACAAAATTTTATCAATTTTTTTTAAAACTTTGTGTTCCAACTTCTCTTCCCCCCTCCATTCCCCCCCACCCACAAGAACTCAAGCAATTCAAAATAAGTTATACATGAGTAGTTGTTTCATATAAATAAACCCTGCTTTGTTTATTTTTTAAAAAGGCTTTTGTTTATAAGTCTGAGAGGCACTGGGGGAAGGGGCAGGACCTTGAAGGTTGGGTTCCTGTACAGGGCTTAATGAACCTGGGGGAATTTTTTAACCCCCAGGCAGGTAGGCAGCTAATAACCATCTATAGCTTTACCAGCTAAAAGCAGTCAGATAGCCAGCTAGGAGTTCAAAGATTAGGCCCACCAGTTAATATAATTTTTACAATATAAGTATATATGTATATGCATACATATACATGCACAAATATTGATAAAAATTTCAATATAATTTGCATTCTTTATCATATATATAAATATAATTTAATGCCTTTAAAAAAAATATTCTGCCAAAATGAGAAGAAAAGGCAGCAACTCACCTGAGCTTTCCAAATTTCCCCTTCAAATAATACCTCAAAGTGAATTCTGTAGCACTAGAACACACAAAAGGAAGGGGTAAAACAATTTTCCAGCCTTACAACTTGAAAGATCAGCAGGAAACATCTATTCCACCAAGGTGACAGTGGAGTGCACTCCAGACAGGCTGCACCAGCCCAAGCCCCAGCAAACCAGCACCATAAATTGGGGTCAGCTGAATCAATGGTGGCAGCAAGGACTTTGGCAGCTCTCAGCTTACAAATGGTAAGGGGCTAAGACAACTAGTCAGTAGGAGATTACTAGGGACCCATTGTTGGCACCAGGTGCAAGACTCTGTTGTACTGTCAATATGCAGATCTGGGTCTCAGTTCTGGGTGACAGTCCCAAGGTGAGGAGGAATGCTAGCACATTAGAGCTTGCAGCAACAGTGGAGCAAGGACCCCTGGTCACAGTTCCAGGGTGTAAGAGAGTGACTATGGTCAGTCACAGACCAGAGCACAGGCCAGGAGAGCAGTGACCACACCTCTTCTTAAATCATACTACTTTGAGAGTACTGAAAACTTATAGTTTCTGAGAACTGACTCAGAGAACAGCAGCAAGAAAGGCTGAAATTTGGACAGAGTCCCTCCATCCAAGGACATAGAGTTAAACAAAATAGGCTGGGAAAATGAGCTAGCATCAACAACAAAAAATAACTTGATCATAGAAAGTTACTATGCAGACATGGAAGATCAAAACAAACTCAAAAGAGGGCAAAAGAGAAAAAACTGCTACGTCCAAAGCCTCAAAGAAAAAATATGAATTGCTCTCAGACCCAAAAAGAATTCTTAGAAGAGCTCAAAAAATTTTTAAATTAAATAAGAGAAGTAGAGGACAAACTGGGGTAAAGAAATGAGAGTGAATCAAGAAAACAATGAAAAAAGAATCAACACTTGGGTAAAGGAGTCACAAAAAAAAACTGAAGAAATTAACATTTTAAAAAAACAGAATAAGCCAAATAGTAAATGAGGCACAAATAGAAGAACTCCTGAAAGAGAAGAACTCCTTAAAAAGCAACTGACAAAATGGAAAAAAAGTAATAAAAATTGACTGAAGAAAATAACTCCTCAAAAAGTAGAATAGGCCAAATGGAAAAGAAGGTACAAAAGCTCACTGAAGACAATAATTCCTTGGAAATTATTAATAATAACAGGGGTAGCTAGGTTGCACAGTGGATAGAGCAATGGCCCTGGATTCAGGAGGACCTGAGTTCAAATCCGGTCTCAGACACTTGACAATTACTAGCTGTGTGACTCTAAGCAAGTCACTTAACCCCAATTGCCTCACAAAAAAAATTAATAATAATAATAACAAATTTATTTAACACAAAGATTTGTAGTCTTGTATCACAACAGCCCCAGGATGTAGACAGTGCAGGTCTACATCTACATTATATACATTAGGTAGCTAGGTGGCACAGTATTATTGTATAAGCAGTCTACCTAATTTCACTTCTCAAAGTATGATTCATTATAACCATTCAATAAGGTCAAATGCTTTTCTAGTTTCATATTTCTAAGGTGGATAGAAAGGGAGTAAGGGATAATAACTGCCTTTAATCATGTTAAAGGGTTAGACTTGTTCTTGGCCTCAAAAAACAGAACTAGAAATGGTGTGTCGTTGTTCAGGCATTATCCATCTTGTCTGATTCTTTGTGACCCCATTTGGGGTTTTCTTGGCAAAGATACTAGAGTGGTTTGCCATTTCCTTCTCCAGCTAATTTTACAGATGAGGAAACTGAGGCAAACAGAGTTGAGTGACTTACCCAGAGTCACATAGCTAGTCAGTGTCTGAGGTCACATTCGAACTCAGGTCTTCCTGACCCCAGGCCTGGATGTTTATGTACTCTGCCATCTATCTGCCAAGAAGCAATGGGTAAAAGTAATAAATTTAGGCTTGATTGCAGCAGGCAGGGAGAATCTTCTTGACATATAAAGCTTTCTAAAAGAATAATGGATTTTGTCAGGTTAGGGAGTGATGGATTCACCCCTCATTGAAAGTCTTCTAGCAGTGGTTGGATGACCTCTTAGTCCAGCTAGAGTTGGGATTTCTTTCCAGCATTTGTTAGACTAGAAAAAATTTGCAACTTCCAACTATCAAATTTTATAATTCTATTTGGGGTATGTATCTCTCTGTTTCTCTCAATTCTGACAGGTGGCTATTTCTCTCAACAGACAAGCAAAAACAATAATAATAATAACACTTGTAAGATTCACCTTCCAAACATTTCTTGAATTTTCAGCAATTTCCCTCCTTAAAAGTTTCTGTTTAAAAAATAAATATATTGAGCAGTTTAGCAAAGAGATAGACAGGATGCTCTCCCTCAAGTTTCTTTAAGTAGTAAAATTTTGAGCAATTCGAAAGTAGGAAAACTATGTTATTGATAGAAAAGAGACCTTGGTTACTTGAATCATCTAAATTAGTGCTTTTGTTCATCAGAGTATTAAATACTTGTTCAACTTTTCATTTCATTTTCCTTGTGTAAAACACTCTATAACTACAAGTTATTCAATTCAATTCAACAAACACTCAGTAATAATCATAATAATGGCTAGAATTTATATAGATTTTTTTCTAGCAACAAACATGTATTTTATTTTTTCCAGTTATGTGTAGGGGTAGTTTTCAACATTCATTTTCATAAGATTTAGCATTCCAAATTTTTCTCCCTCCCTCCCTTCCTTCCCTCCCCCCTCCACAAGATCACAACCAGGATATATATGTACAATCCAGTTCTTTCTATGGGAGTCTTTCCAGGTTTTTCTGGAATCATCCTGTTTGTCATTTCCTATAGCACAAGACCATTCCACCACAATCATATAGCACAGCTTCTTCCATCATTCCTCAATTGATAGACATTCCTTTGATTCTCAATTCTTAGCTACCACAAAGAGTTATAAATTTTTTTTGTACAATTTTTCCCCCTTTTCTCTTTTTCATAATTACTATTGTTAATTGTTTCCCTTCCATCCTATTCCCTTCCCCATGATATTTATTCTATTATCCATCCTCTTTCATCCTATCCCTCTTCAAAAGGGATTTACTTCTGTCTGTCTCCTCCCCCAATCTGCCCTTCCTTCTTTTGCCCCTCTCTTCTTTATCCCCTTCCCCTCCTATTTTCCTGCAGGCTTAGAGAGATTACTCCACCCAACTGAGTATGTACATTATTGCCTCCTTGAGTCAATTCTAATGAGATTGAGGTCTTTGAGCCAATTCTGATGAGTGTTAGGCTCATTTACTGCCTAGATTAAATAGATTACTCCACCCAGTTGAGAGTGTGTGTTACTCCCTCCTGAGGCAACTCTGATGAGTTTAAGGTCTTTGAGCCTTTTCTGATGAGTGCAAAATTCATTTACTGCCCAGCTCCTCCCCCATCTCTTCCCCTTTTCCTGTTTCTTTCATGTAGGATTTCACCTCTGCCCTTCCCCCTCACCTAGTGTATTCCCCTCACCTCTCAATTTAACACTAAAGATGTCATCATGGGGCAGTTAGGTGACACAATAGACAAAGCATCCACTCTGGATGCAAGGAGATCCAAGCCCAAACCCGTCCTCAGACACAAGACAGTCACCCACTGCATGACCTCAGGTATGTCCCCGAACTCCAATTTTTTGGGGGGTGGGGCAATGAGGGTTAAGTGACTTTCCCAGGGTCACACAGCTAGTAAGTGTCAAGTGTCTGGTGCCAGGCATTGTCCTATGGCATTATTCAGATGTTTTTTGGAGCAATAGTGTCATGAGTTCGAGAGCTCACTGCCTTTCCTCCACCATCTTGGTAGAATTTATATAGATTTTAAGGTTTACAAAGCACTTGAGAAGTATCTCATTTGATCCTCACAACAATCCTGGGAAGTTGGTAATATTATTATCTTCATTTGACAGAAAAGGAAACTGAGTTAGAGGTGAAATGACTTGCCCAGGGTCACAGAGGTAGTATGAGTCCAGATTGGACTTTAGATCCAGTCTGAACTCTATGTCCAGTGCTCTATCTACTGTGCCACCTAGCTGCCTTAATTTACTATTTTAATCATTTTGTCAATGTATTTACTAGTCCTTCATTTACAAGGACACAAAGACAAAAAATAAATCTTATATTCTGGTGGATTTTATATTTTTATAAATTTACCTCATCCTGAGTTTGAATCATTGATATGATTAAGACCTGGAAATACTTAAAGACACTTAGAGTGAAATATTCACTATGCATGAATATTTCATAATGTTTTATCACAAACAAAATTTCTTTACCCAGGAGTCTTAGTACCCACAAGTGGCTCCCAAAAGAAACAAGGCTTGGTTTATTTTGTTTGCTACAGGTTGAAGAATATTTCAGGACACAGTTAATTATCTATTATTTTATATTAAGATGGTAAAATTGGGTCATAAAGAATAGAATCAAGAATTTCCTACTAAATAGCTGCCATTTATGTGTTCTTTCACAAGGTAATTTGTGAATGGGATGATTAGATAGGGCCTCAAAGTAGTAATTAGGAAATTTCTCATGTTAATTTGTAATTTCTTCCAACAATTTATGTTTTTTAAGTTATTCTCTATGTTTAAATATTGAGTTTGTATATGTGTGTACATACACACATTTGTTTGAATTCATATAATTTTATTGGGCTTTGAAAACTCATTAACTAATAAAGAGTTGTGCTAGTCTTAAAGTTCTCTAATAAAGTAGACCTCCCTGGTGTTTGCTTACATGTTGTATTTGATCATTGGTCCTTTGTCAGTTCCAGTGGTATGGACCTTACCCAAGACTTATTTATTATCTAAATCTATATATCAAAGTTTAATGTGTAAAAAGGTAGGCATACTCATCACAGAATCCTCTAAAATTCTGTTTCTATGGGACAGTAGACATTTAAAAATTAATCTCTGAATCTATAAAAAGCACATGCCATTACCACTGAAATACAAAAGAGCTATACAACATTCAAGAGCCCAACTTATTTTAAATTATTCCTTCTTACATCTTGATAATGATCAGTTAATTCTGAATGTTGCAAATCTCCAAGACACTTAAACTTTACTTCATAATAAGAAGACTTTTGCTTTCAGAAGGAATGCCATTTTATCTCTACCACTTGAGAATTTGCACTTTAAAAACTTGGTAAAAGCTTAGGCCCAATGGAATAGCTCAACTTGAATAAACTGAACCTGATCGAACTTGACTTCAGCTGTCCTTAACTATCTTTCCAGATCTTGGGAAGATTCCCAGAGACATAAAATATTTTTATTGACCTGGAAAGAGTACAAACACACTTTTGCTAATCTAGAAAGACTCAGTGAGACCAAGACAAGATTCTCACTGACCTGGAAAGACTGCCTTTGCATCCTTGGCAGTCTAACTGAGAGACAATCCTTCCACAGCATTGACTTTCTGCAAATGTGTTGTTTCCACTTGGAAAGCGATGTAGCTTTACCCATAAAGCTTTGCTCTTTGGCTGCTTATTAAAAAAGGGAAAGTTTCCTGGCAGACAGCAGGGGAAGTCCTACGTAACCATAACCATTAATGGTGTCAGCAGCTTACATTCATATACTGCTTTTCAGGTTCGCTAAGCATTTTATATATGTTAACTCACTTGAAACTCCCCACAATTTAGTGAGATAGGTGCTATTATTATCCCCATTTTACAAACTGGGAAACTAAGACAAAGAAACACTAAGTGACTTGCCCAAGGTCACACCTCTTATACATGGATAAATACAGATTTATACATAAATAGATCTGTATGTGTTGATATATAGACAATGAAGTGTTGTAGTAGATAGAGTGTTAGGCCTTGAGTCAGGAAGACCTAAAGTCAAACTTCAGACCTCAGACATTTACAAGCTGTGTGACTCTGAGAAGAAAAAAACAAATCTGCCTCAGATTCCTCATTATAAAATGAGCTAAAGAAGAAAATGGCAAACCACTCTAGTATCTTTGCCAAAAAAGAAAAACCCAAATGGGGTCACAAAGAGTTGAACATAACTGAAATGAATGAACAATAACAATATATGTTAATAAATATTGATGTCAATATACAGATGCATGGACTGGTTTGTGTATATACATGTACATATATTCATATAAATGTGTGTATAAACGTGTGCATATATGCACACATATATGTCTGTTTGGGTATATATTTTAAAGACAGAGACTATGTTTCTTTTATATATTTATAACTTATAATATTTATATTTTAAAGGAAAGAGATTATACTCTTTAAATTACATTATGGTTTTTCTGTGTCGTGTCTTCTTGAAGAAATCCAATTGAACACAATTCAATTAGGGAGTATCATACAACTTATCAGAAAACAGTAAACATAATTCAAAGATCTGACCAAATCCATAGGAAAGAATCATTTCTTGACTCTATACTCATAGATGTATAAATATATGTGCACTAGTGTATATGTGTAGTTTTAATATATAATCAACATTTTTTATTGAATATTCTAATTGGAGGGTACTGTGGTAGACAGGATAACCATTCTCCTTAATGAGCATGCCTAAACCAAGGGAATGTCATGGTAAAAGGGCTGGATTGAAATTTGGGGGTCTTTTATTAAAGTTTCAGCCATGCCACTTAACCACCTTTGTAACCTTGAGCAAGTTATCCATTTCCAGAATTTGCTTAATTTGCCAACTCCAATGTCCCATTCAGCTCTAAATCTGTCACCATTTTGTTTTATTTTGTTTAGTTTTACCTATCAGTCCCCAAACATCAAGTGTTCACTATGTGCCAGAGAATTCAAGTCAATTCATTACAATAAATGTTTTTTATTGTAAATTATTGTTTACTGGCTCCAGGCAGACATTCTATATCTCCCTAATCCAGTCACAATCCCACTCCACTCAAATCCTTGTCTACCCTCACCCTCTAAGCTAAGGAATTTACTTGTAATTCCCCACAAATAAATTGAGAGATATTCATCAATAGATCCTTCTTCTCACCTCCTGTTCTCACATCATTCATACAATTCTTCCCCCAACTTCATTCCCCTTCACTACAGTCTCATATGAAAAGGTAACCTTCTTTCCAAAGGCAATCCTTTTAGATTTATCTTTGATCCAGCAGACTGACTCCCCAGTTCTCACCCTTCTTTTCCCTTATCTTTAATTTCTTTCTTCTATTTCCTTCTCTGCTGCCTACAAACACGTCTGTTTTTCCAAAAAAAAAAAAAGTCTTCATCAACACTTTGGATCTGACAAATATTAATACAAACAATAAATTATGATGATGATGATTATACACTAGAATCAACTTTATCCTGAACTATTTAAAGAAGTAACTGAACATCAAAAATGAGAAATTGACAAAAGAAATGACATTGACACTGATGGTAATAATTATATTCAACAGTTTAATGTAAAGTAATTGCAAGAACAGAAAAAATATTCCAGAAAGCACCTTAGTCAGCAAATACTTTAGTTACTTGCTAAATAAAAAAATGGATAGCTGTCAAATATATCCAATATAATATATACCAGGTTAGATCATAAGTGATTAGTAAAATTTTGCAAATGAGGAGGATGTACAGTTATGAACAGTATCATCTCATAAAGCAGAGAGAAGCATGGTTACCCTCACAATGTCAAGAAAGGTTTAAGTATATTGATTGAAACCCTTGTAGTAAACTTTTAGGAGGACATACATATTCCTACAGAATGGGTAGAGATAGATGGCTTGAAATCTGCATTGTGTGAGGGAGCTTCCAAATCAATAAGATTACAGATACATTTAAAGATGATGAAGTATGACTAAGTTAGGAACTAGACTGAAAAGACAAATGCATTGTTTTTCTTCTGACCACATGTTAGGTGTTACCCTTTAGTGCAATTATACAGATGGCCATTTGATCACTTTCCAAAAGTAGCTTATGCTAAGGATACTTATTTTGCTTTTTCTATTATTCATTAATGTTTTCAAAACAGCTAACTGTGGGGGCAGCTAGGTGGAACAGTGGATAAAGCACAGGCCCTGGATTCAGAAGTACCTGAGTTCAAATCTGGCCTCAGGCACTTGACACATACTAGCTGTGTGACCCTGGGCAAGTCACTTAACCCCCGTTCCCCACCCCCCACCCCCAAAGGCTAACTGAAAGAGATATACATCCTGTATTGGAGACCTCAGAGAAGCTAATTCCCTTGCCTAGTCATCATTCTCCTCAAACAAAAAAAAATGCAATTGTACTAGAAGACATGTAAGATTTATCTCTTCTAAAACTAAATCATTCTATGATTCTGGATTTGTTTTTTTGGTTTTGTTTTGGTTTTTTTTTCTTGGTGGAGTGGAAGTTGGGACTCATTTTATGACTGTGTTTACAGTATTGTGGATTTGCAGTCTGATTTTAGTTTCATTATCTACATCTGGTCACCAGGCACAAAATACTACTCTGAGAGACTGTGATGGAAATTTGCTAAAATGAGACTTATTTAAAGCAGATTTGTAGCTTCTTATTCAATTTGCTGCAATATTACTGCTGTGTAAGTGATGAGCTTCCATCCCCTAGGAAACAAATTCAAGGTAAAAGAAAGCTCCTTCCCCAACACTTCCAGAGAACTGGACCTCTATGAAATAGTATGCCAGATCTATAAAATTTCCTGGGGAGGTAATCTGGTTTCATATCAGATTATGCATGTCAACTGTTTATCAAACCTTAAATTGCAATGTCAATGTGAGGTATCACTGCTGTCTCCTGCAGTGGTGGTGGGAGTAGCTGTGATAGTTGTGGTGGTGGTACTGGTAAAGAAGTAGAAGAGAAGAAAAAGATGAAAGAGAAAGATGAATAAACAGAAGGGAAATAATGGTGAGGAGGAAGAAGATGAGAAAGAAGGTGGCAGGAACAAAGAAGAAAATAAAAATGGAGGAAGAGGAAGAAGTTGCAAAGACAGACTGGTGGGGAAGATAGAATGGTAACCTTGGAGTCAGGAAGAACTGGGTTCAAAAATTCCTTCAGACATTTACTGGCCTTATGACTCAATCTCTTAACTTCTCTCAGCTGCAATTTCCTCATCTTTATGTTGGCAAGAACATCTATATATCAAAGTTGTTATGAAGATCAAAGTAGATAAAATTTGTAAAGCATTTTCCAAACCATAACATCATCCTGCCATCCATGTTTTCTTTATCCCAACCTTTCTCAGTTTTGTTACTTTCTAATTCTACTGCTTTCACCTTAGTCTAGGTCCTCATCATCTTATGCCTTAATTATAAGCTTCCAAGGTGATGTATCTTAGTCCACCTTTTCCCCAACTCCTTTAAATCCCACACAATGAGGCCATAGTAGTGTTCTTAAAATAGCTCTTCCATGCCCATATAAAGTCCTTCTTTTGCTTAAAGGATTAAATTCAAGCTTCTCAACCTAATATTCAAGGCCTTATGTAAACTGTACTTACCGTACTTATCATACTTTTGTCCAGTATGAACCTTCTACTCTAAATATGTTACTGGACTCTTTCTCCTTCCAAATCCATTCTCATTCCTACCTTGCTTTTCATTTTTCATTGGTTCCTCATATCTATATTTCCCTTTTTTTCTCTCTTCTCCCCTAGCATAAATCTCACAGTCAAGTTCAGGGACACTTCTCTACCCATGTGTATCTTTCTCTCTTAGGGGCTGTTATAGTACTTATCTATAATCCACACAGTAATGGTAGGTTGTGCATTTCATATTTTCTCATTTCCTATGTTTTATCTCCTTAATTTTAAGTTGAAGGAAGGAATCGTTTTTTTTTTATTATTTTGTACACTTCATTATTTGAACTGTGCTCGACAATGCTTAACAAATTTTGATCGATTTTCTTGAGTATTTGGATTATAACAAAATAGAACTAGTCACCTTTGCAAAACCCATTCGCTGCTTTACATTTTATTACATTGACAGTAAAAGCAATTGATTCAACTCAGAAATGGTCAAGATGATGGCGACAAAGTTAATGTAGTAAAAAAAAAGGGGGGGAAATGTTTTTACTTGCCTATTTTGGGGACCCCATCCCTCCATCCCACTTGAACATGCCCCATATACCCATGTGTGAAATGAGAGTTAGTCTTCTCTTTTACCAAGCTGTGGATGGTTATAATCACAACATTCTTCCAGAACCTATGTAAAAATTGAATTAAATCCACCACCCCACCTTCTTTTCCATTACCATGTATCACACCTTAGTTCAAGTCCTCATTACTTCAAAGGCCTCGTAATTTGTCTCCTTAGTTTCAGTCTCTCTGTGTGTATAATGTTATATATAAAACAAATGGATTAAACTTTCCAGTTCTTTATCTCTGTCTCTCTCTATACCTCTCTGTCTCTTTCTTTCTTTCTCTATCTCTCTCTATTTGTTTCTTTCTTCTGTATCTCCCGATCTCTCCCGCTCTGGAAGTACACCAGTCACTTATGAGCCAAATCCCACTACTAGTTGGTATGAAAAGCTTTCACCTGCCTTGTTTCTGACTTGGGCTGATTCACTCTTCCTTAGGTATCCTGCTTTCTCCTGCTCATTACCTCCCCACAACACACCCCTGGTATATCTCACTATATTTGATGCAGGACTACATGCAAACACATCATCACCTTTAGCCCTATTTCACTCAAAACCTCAAGCCAGTTACCAGCTCAGCCTCTGTCAGTAACAGGGATTATAGATGTGAGTCACCACTCCTGGACAGGCTTCCAGATACGAGATACTTAAATTTTTTTATTCTACCAGATAACATACACACAATCGTTCATCTCACATTTGAGTCATTCTGTTATTTTGCACCAATTTATCCTCACAGTCTTATTCTTCTTTGCCCCTAAATGTACCCTACCCTTTAGCCACACTGGAGCTCTGTTTCTCATTCCCTGTATTTTCATACCTTCACATTCTTTGCTCAAGTCGTTCCCTTTGCCCAGAATACCCTTGCTTAACTCCAATCTCTGCCTTCTGAAATCCTACCTATACCTCAAATCCCAATTTAAATGCCACCTTTGCCACAAAACCTTCCCTGATCCTTCCAGACAGAAGTAATCTTTACTTTCAGTGTATTTCCTCTGAACCTTGGTGCATGTCTTCTTGCATTTACCACATTTTAAAATAAAAAGGTTGATATTTTCATACACATATCTCCCAGACTAGATATTAATTTACTTCAGGAGAAGGACCCCAAGTTATTCATCATTCTCACCTTCCTCAGAGCCCACTAAAAGAAGAGGCACTCAATAGATGTTTGTCAAGTGAATGGATTAATTACATAGCACATTCCAGGATCTGAATAGAATTCTCATTTGGAGGCATTCAAGAGAGACCTGGCAGTCACTAGGCTGGCAAAAAAATGGCTGCTGTAAGCCAAACAAAGAGGCTATGACCATCATGACAGAACCTACTAGCATGGATGCTCCACAGGGGAGAAGATAGAGAGAATTATCATCTAGCTCAAACAAGCAGATGGCTCAGCTGCCATGCAACCTGCATGTTGAGAGACAGAAAACCAAAGACAATTGGCTTCCTAACAACCAATAACACAGCTTTTCTTGACCATCAGAGAATAAAAAGCTTTCTTATCCCTAAAATTTCCCTTTAGAAATTATGGGATCTGAGACCCAAGGAATTTCCTGAGCTCCTACTCTAAAGTAAGCTGGGGGGAAAAATCATCCTATCCAGCTGGTCTCTCATGAGAACTGCATTAACAGTTTATTAATTACAACAAGTGGGAGAAGGCTCCAACCTGGGGTGACTCCTAATTATATCATGCATCAAATCTAAACTCCTCAGCACTTGTTCATAGGCCTTCCATTAATTACTTCCCTCTCTCCATCTGACTACCCTCATCTCCTGTACCAGCTCAGCTTGGACTTCCCTGACCTGCCAAGTAAATCTGCTAGCTGTCATTCCCCTACCTGGAGTTTACTTGCTCCTACCTCTGAGTCTTGGGGCTTGCCACTCCCCCTGCCCAAACAAATCTTCTTTATCTCACTAAGTCACAGCACCTGGCTGAGTAGCTGTATGAGAATCTTTCCCTTCTAGCAGGAATACAGTTCTTCCAGTTGATGGCATAAAGCTGAATCAACAAGTATTCTTTTTTCTTTTCATATGAATGTCAATGACCAACTTAGTCAAATAATTCTTTTAATCAGACAAAAATGACATGAAAGTAAGACATGGCCTGTGCTGGAGCATAGGGATGCGTGGAATGAGTCAGTGAGATAAGATGAAGACAGAGGAAAGAATAGCCGGATAATACAGTAGCAAGGCCCCTGCAGTAGGGAGATCCTGACTTGAGATCCCACTTCTGACACCATCTGTCTGAGCCTGAACAAGTTGCTTCACTTCCCTGAAGTTCAGTTTGCTAATCTGTAAAATGAGAGGATTAGAATAAATGGCCACTGAGGTTATTTCCAACTCTAAATCAATGAGGTTTAATATCCCAGAAGTCCTAACTTTGTCTTCTACTAACTATATGACTGAGTGAGATGCTTCAATTCAATGAACCTCAATTTCCTCAACCATTTTAGGACAGCTCAGAGCCCAGGAGTTTTGCTGCCAGTTGAACACAGCTAATAAAAAAATTTGGTTAAATATATTGAACCACAAGACTCCTTCCCCTTAGCTCCTTCGGAATTCTCTTGTTCTTTGTGGTGTGGTAGTAGTTGTGTGGTGGTGGTGGTAGTGGTGGTGGTTGTTTAGTCATTCACTCTTTGTGACCACATATGGAGTTTTCTTGGAAAAGATACTGGAATGGTTTGCCATTTCCTTCTCCAATGGATTAAGGCAAACAGAGGTTAAGTGACTTACCCGGGTTCAGAGAGCTAGTGAGCGTCTGAGGCCATATTTGAACTCAGATCTTCCTGACTTCAGAGCCAGAGCTCTATCTACTGAGCTACCTAGATGGTTCTCTCTTGTTCTTATACTTCTCCTTTCATTTGCAAAGGAAACCCAAAATATATTGTGGGATATCTGAGGACTTACAAGCAGATGGCATTTGGCAATTTTTGAAAGCGAGATGCTGAAATAATTTTGAATGGGTTTAAGCAGGATACAAGGAATTGAAGAAAGCTTTAAAAAAGGACATTAAGCTAAATAGAAGTTTGATATAGAGATGTTGCTCCTAGCAAGTTGGAAAAAAAACTAGGTTCAAAGAGAGATTGAATGCCTACAAATTGCAGTTGGCTGGATGGCTGACTGCTCTGTATTCCAAATAAGATTGACCTTTGAAAACTTAGACTCACCTTCTGAAAAGAGAAGCTATCCATGGATAAGACTCTTGGAATTGGCAGATTCTTAGAGACAAGACAACAGAACACTTTTTTTCCCTATTTTGATGACCAGAAATGGGAGAGGCCTTCCCTTCCTCACTCAAAGAGCTACATCTTCTAAGCCTCTGGGCTCTAAGCAAAAAAAAAAAAAAAAAAAAAAAAAAAAAGATCACAAAGCCTGTTCTTCTTGCGGAGAAAAGGTCATATCTCAGCTAAGAATTCAATTGAAATTAGGAACCTAGTGGCAAAGAAATTTCCACCAAAAAAATGTCCAATGGAGCTATACCCCAAAGCAATGGAGCACCACTCATCAATGACTATATGAGACCAATAGGAAGCAATTCCCAAGAAAGTCCACACATGCAGCTGCAATCCCATGCAATATGTAGTGCAGATATGCAGAAGATGTTGGCAATTCTGTAACATCAGAGGCATGAGTTGTCTCTCTAGCTACGTGCCCTTACATGAAAGTGCCCTGGACAAATGGCTTTGCCATATTGGTGCTCTTTATGAATATTTCTGAGCATTGTTAACTCTTCCCATAGATAATATACTTGTGAGAGAAGGTGTCCAGGTTTCTGGAAGAAATGTCCTATTGCTACTTTTCTTACTATGCTATGTCATTAAATATCTTCGATTTGGACTAATTGTGTTGTCCAAATGGCTAGTATAAGTAAGCACACTGTAGGGGGTTATGAGTCATGGTTTTGAGTACATGAAGACAGAGTACCTTGAATGTGAAATAATTTGTCCCAAGACCCATATGCAAGTGACAGTACCCCTTAAACATTACTCTATTCATCAGACCTGGAACTAACCCAGGGTAACCCCAGGGGCACTGTTACCTCCCTCCTGCAAAATGTCTGTTTCCAGTACAGCGAGATGCCACCCCAAAAGTATCCCATAGCCTTTATGACCAACCCAGGGTTGTCTTACAAAGTCCTGCTATGCAACCAGGCCTGAGAAGCCATATCACAGTACAAGGGATAGAGTGGAGGAGAGAATCAGTGGGGTCAGTTCAGCAGGTGATGAGCAACAGACAATGGCAACAGCCATAACCCTTAACTCACATAGCAAGCTTTTACTCATTCATAAAATATGGATAATATCATACTATGTATCCCAGAGGGTGGTTGGGAGCAAAGTGCTTTGCAAACTATAAATGTCTTATATTAATATGAGCTTAATTAGTTATGGATGCCCTCAGCTAACACTCAAAATTCTATTGCAATTCTAAGGAAAGGCTCAGGTAGAGAAGCTATACAATATTTGGGTTACTAGAAAAGTTATTCAGGGTAATAAATAATAGTGAATCACCTGCTTATAGTTAGACCTCAGAGATCATCTGGCCTGAGCCAGGAATTTGAGAGATGAGGAAACTGGGACTTAGCAAGCTAACTAGACTTACCCAATATCACATAACTAGCTAGCACATTGGATTTAGATTCAAGGTTCCAGTGCTGACTCTGCTACTCTTAATGATCCTGATCTCAAATTAATAATGTTATGAAGTGCCCATCCTAAGCTTTAGTCATGTTTTCATTTCCATGTTCTCTCTACTCTTGAACTGAGAGCAGGAGTGGACATCCAATAAATATTTATATGATGAATGAAAATGGATAATCAAATATTAAGCAGAGATATAGCTATTTATTTTGTCATTTGTAAATATTCTAGAAGAATAGCATTGCACTATTCCCAGGAGACTAAAGTTGAAAGAAAAATAGTCTTAATTGACTATTGAGAAAGTATAGAATGGAATTCTTTACTGTATCTCTTGTGTGAATTATCAGAAGACACATTTATTAAGAGGGAGGTGCAGTCTCTGCCATGGCTTAGCACTGCTCAGATTTTCCTTTGATCTATCCTGGTATTGATATTCTTCTTTCATTATTTCATTCTGCTTTAAATAATGTTCATCACTAAGGCACTGGGACATGGGAACAGAAAATTACATATATGTCAATGAATAATATGGAATAATAATGGGCATATTAGAAATATATATTTTTTTAAAACTAGACCTATGATTTCACTTGTGTACAGAACTCTCAGTGGGAAACTCCCTCTCAGCACTGGCTCTGCAATTTATTTTCTTAGAAGTTGCCTTGGCCATTGAAAAGTTAAGGGACCTGCCAAGAAATATACATTTCAGCATGTCAGAGGCAAGACTTGAACTAAGGTCTTCTTTGCTTCAAAACCAATTCTCTAGCCACCGTAGCATGCTGTCTTCTGCATTCAAAAGATCATTTCCTTCAATTCTTCAAGAATCCATAATTTTGTAGGTGAGAATATTCCTTCTACAATTCTTTTCTACAATCCACTAGGTACTCTTTTAGAATCAGTGACTGAAAAAATTCATCATTCTAGGGCAAACTTAATGATGAGTCTTTCAAATATAGGTGGGCTAAACCACAGACTACTAAATTACAGGATTTAGAAGCTGAAAGGACCTCTAGACCAATATTAATCTGAAAGGAATGTTTCTTCTAACATCCCTGACAAATGATCATCCATCTGCTGCTTGAAGCCCTTCACTGAAGACCTCTACCTCCTATTTCAACCTTTAGACAGCTCCAATTTCTCAGAAAGTAGATTTTTCCCCACTGAAATAAAGCCAAAATTTCTCTCTTTGCAATATTCACTCACTACTTTTGTTTCTACCCTCTCTAGAGCTAAACATAACAAATCTAGTCCCTGTTTACTTGGCAGCCAATCAAAAACTTGAACACAACTAAAATGTCTCCCATGAGAATAAAATAGTCATCTCTAGTTCCTTCAACCAAATCTCATGACATGGATTCAAAATCTGTTAATATCATGGTCACTACCCCATTCTGCCTCTTGACTCTTCATGTTAATAATAAGGGTGAGGGGGGCGGCTAGGTGGCGCAGTGGATAAAGCACCGGCCCTGGATTCAGGAGTACCTGAGTTCAAATCCAGCCTCAGACACTTGACACTTACTAGCTGTGTGACCCTGGGCAAGTCACTTAACCCCCATTGCCCCGCAAAAATAATAATAATAATAATAATAATAAGGGTGAGGATGATTCTACCTCATTTTAGCCTTTACCTTAACTAGGTAAGACTACCTTTATGATTGAATCAGCTAATCAGAATTTATAGTGAATATGAGAGTAGTCTCCATGAATCAATCAAAGCCCCTATGTGAAAGACTTGGTCTCAGAATTTACATAAAAAGAAGTTAAATCTAGAAAGAGAGATTCTGAGTATCTGCAGAGGTTGAAACCAACATGGCGCTTCTATGTCACCTTTGAGCAGCAAAGGAGAACTGAGTTGTGGCAGAGGAGAGATGCAGAGGAGACTCATTGACTTCATGGGTATCTCAAGCCAAAGGATACAGGATGGGGAAAGTTTCAAGAAAAGGTCAGTTATTCAACTTCCTCTCTTGATAAAGAGTCAACCACTTTCTCAATGGGCCTGCAAAGTCCATATTTGCTCTTCAATGTCATGGATCTATCTTTTACTTTCCCTCCAGTTTTATGGCCATGTGTTTTCTTCTAAGAGATATCTCTCACTAGCACCTCTTTTTCTCTCTAAAAGGCTGAGTCCAGTCACTCTCACCACTCCTTCAAAAGGCTTAGTCCAGTAACACTTGCCACCTCACTTCCACTCCACCCCCACCTTTGAAGTACTAAGAGATTCTACCATTTCCTCTTCAAGTGTAACATATAGAAGGATAGAAGTTCCCTAAAGAGGGCTATGTAGATAAACTGACTCTTCCTTGTTAAGAGACTCAAATCCACTCTCTGATCTCTCTGCCCTTGCTTAAAACTATTGAAGTTTAAATTCTGGCTGATATATCTATTCTTTATTATAAGCCAGAGTCTTAAGGTAAATCTTATAACTAGAATAGCCTTGACCTAATAAATAATCCCTAAATATCAAGAGTAGATTAATCCTCTTTAATGAAATTGGCACATATTAATAAGTACCCACATAACAGAACTCCTCACTCCAAGGGCAATTGTGATAGTTTATGGTTTGTTTCATATGCATTACTTGGAATTAAGAGTTATTCATTTATGTGTGTTTTACATCTGACCACTTGTCTTTTCTCTTAGGGCAGGGGTCCTGTCTTATCTAAATTGAGTACAGTAAGCAGCTAATAAAAATTTATTGAACTGAATTGATTTAATTACCTCAGAAGATATTTTAAGGATCATATGGGATTAAGTATGTTAGGTATTTTGTAAGTGGTAAAAACCATCATGTAAATATATGTTATTATTACTCATAATAACTAATAATAATAATAATAACAATCTCTCTGGGCCTCAATTTTCTCATCTATAAAATAAAGACTGAACTATATCATTTCCAAATTTACTTCTACCAAAAAAGCTAGGTCTAGGACAAGAAGAGGAAGAAGGGACAGAAAAACAGAAAGGTAGTCACAAAGAAGTAAAGGCACAGAGAATTAAAGAAAAAAGAGGAACAATAGTTTAGAAGCCCTTCATACAAACTCTTCTTGTCATAGACTGCTATTAACTTGGGCTTTGGTCTTCAGAGTATTATCACTTTCATTTCTTCCCTTTAAAATGCTGATTACATGAATAATCACTGTTCACAGTTCTTCAATTGTTCTTTAGTCTATAACTTTCAGACAAGGGTTCTGAATGGGAGAGTAAGAGGAACCTACCAAAAGAGAGGGACTAGACTGCAATAACAGGCATCAGCATATTTGCATCAAGTGGACAGGATGAATTAAATCCAGCGATAGCCAAATCAACCCAAGTCTTATTCAAAGGATCCAGTTTACCCCTTGGGCACTTGTTACTTTCTTTTTTCAGGGTGATGGGGGTTAAGTGACTTGCCCAGGGTCACACAGCTAGTAAGTGTGTCAAGTGTCTGAGGCCAGATTTGGACTCAGGTCCTCCTGACTCCAGGGCCGGTGCTCTATCCACTGTGCCACCTAGCTGCCCCCTTGGGCAATTGTAATACTCACTATACAATCAGCTTTCTATGTATGTAGATATATAGATACATAGATTGATACATAGACCAACAGAGAGAGAGATGATAGATGAATGCATAGATACATACATATATACATAAACATATTTACATACACACATACATACACAGAAAGAGATGATAAATAAAATTAATCTTCTGATTTTCATGAGTCCATAAGTCTAGAGCCTGAAAGCATTCATTAATTGTATGACAATAGACAATCACTTCACACTTCTGAATTTTAGTTCCCTCATTTTGAAAAAGACAATACAACTACTAACCCTATATCCAATCAGATCAAAGAAAGAGAAAGAGGGTCTGCATGGACAAAAATTTTTATACCAGTATTTCTAATAGTGGCAAAGAACAAGGAATTAATGGAGTGACCATCAAGTGATGAATTGCTAAACCACTTATAGCCTATGAATGTGTTGTTGTAATTCACTCTCAAAGATGACCAAAATGGCATCACTACATTGGGGTCAAGTTTCAATATGGCTGCTCAGACCAATACAAGAGTTGGAAGGCTCTACCACAGGTCAGTTACAAATAGTCCATATGAGCATTTGGAGTAAAGATTTCTCCTAATTTGCACATCTTGCATTTCTTTTGAGCTGCTACAATTCTGCTTTGCTCATAGAGCACTGCACTTTCTTTGATGAGGGTACAGCATGCTGGGCAGTCCTGTTCCAGTGTTTCCCATATCTCACAATCAATTCCAAAATTCTTTAGAGAGACCTTGAGTATTCTTATATCTCTTCCTGTGCCCAGGATCTGAGTATTTGCCTTGTGTGAGTTCTCCATAAGATAGTCTTTTAGGCAAGGGTACATTTGGCATTCGAACAATGTGACCAACCCATTGAAGTTCTGCTTTCTGCAGTAGAGTTTGAATGCTTGGCTGTTCAGTTCAAGAAAGAACCTCAGTGTTCAATACCTTATCTTGCCAGATGATCTTCAGAATCTTCCTAATACAATTCAAATGGAAGCAATTCAGTTTCTTGGCATGGCACTGATATACTGTCCAGGTTTCACAGGCATAAAACCAGACCACAGACAGCTCTGTAGACCTTCAGTTTGGAAAATAGTCTAATACCTCTTCTTTCTCACACTTTCTTTTGGAGCCTCCCAAACACTGAGCTAGCTCTGGAAGTGTTCATGTCAACTTCTTCATCTATGTGTACACATCCCAGGAAAGTATACTGCAAGGTAAGTAAACTTATCCACAGCATTCAAAATTTCTCCATTTACTATGAATGATAGTTCTACATACAGATGGCTGGTGGAGAACTTCTATTTTCTTGGTGTTGTTAGGCCCAGTTTTTTACAAGCAGTAGAGAACAGATCCATACTTTGTTGCATCTCAGTCTCAGAGACAGCACTAAATGCAAAATCATCAGCAAACAGAATGTAATGGAATACTAGAGTGCTCAGAAAATAATCAAAGAGATAGTTTTAGAGAAAGTGGGAGAAAAAATTGTTTTTAAATTTTTAAATTAAAATAAAGAGAGAATTGCTTTAACTGATGATGAGTAAAGTGAGCCAAACCAGGAAAAAAGTTTATACTATTAAAAAAAATAGTTTATGCTATAACAAAAACATAAAAACAAACAATGTGAAAGAGTTAACAAACTCTGATCAACAGAATGACCAACCATGATTCCAGAGCACCAATAATGAAAAATATTTACCTGCTTCCTGACAGAGAAGTAATAGACTCAAAGTGAAGAAGGAAACATACATTTTTGGACATTGCCAGTGTGTGAATTTGTTTTTGCTGAGAGCAGCAGTCAGAGAGCTGAAACAGACCCTGGAGACTAGAACCAGGGAAGAAGATATGCTGGGGCTAAGTTGAGATCAAGTTATTGTGTAACCAAGGCTGCTCTTGGGAAGAAACCAGCACCAGACATGGCAGGGATCAATGTCCCCAAGGTAATCTATCTCAGGCCTTGAGAGCCAAGACAAATCTGGGGCAGATGGTAAGACAGGTAACATCTGAAAAGGGAAGGAGAAGGATGGTGAGAGGGACTGCTAGTGAGGGCACTAATTTACTCCTGGCACTACCTAGTTTCTCCCTTGTTTTCACTGTCCTAGTCTAAAATCAAGAGCTGGGTCCCAGATATCAGTAACATACTCCTCCCCATTTTCTTTGGATAATCTTCAAGTTCAAGAGGGGACATGGGAAATGTGTAGGTAGAACATCCATTCCTGGATGCTCACACTTCTGTTCATTTTATGATGCTAAATAAGCTATGTTACTACAAAGACAAGAATGAAGTAAGAACTTTCTCAGATATAAGGAAAAGCCACAGAAAGTCCTATTTTATGATCTCAAGTATTAATTTTATATTAATCCTTAGGCAATAATTTAGCACCTGGGCAAGAAAGGGTCTGATTTTTGTTTAGCTATTGATACTCTATGCTAGGTCCAGGCAGGAGATGTTACTCCTGGAGTCAATCTCCTGTGTATATTTGGAGAAACCTTGATGAGACCATTAAGTTAATGGTCAAAGTATGTTCCACAAGGGGGAAAATTACATATTATACTTCCTACCTAGTTAAATAATCATAAAGGGACACTATCTTCCTGTGGACTTAAGAAAAGCAAGACAGTAGCTAGTGTGAGATGCTATTGCTACAGCAATACCTTAAGTGCCACATGTGAGACTCACTAAATATATAAACAGTCTGCACCAGAGTCAAAATTCTAAATCAGTCTCTGTCTAAAAGGCCCACATGGAACCCAAAATTTAATTAACAAAAAAAATACAATTTCTAAAAGTCACAATCTACTTATGGTTGCTGGGTCTCGCCATTGTCCAAAAGCATCATCCCTAAAAGTGGTTAGGGCAACCCCTGATAAAAGTATTTACTAAGAACTCGCTGAGCAGGTCTATCTTGAGGTTTTGTTTGTATTACAGAGCACTGTTTTTCACTATAGTACATAAATATAAGGGGGGAAAAGTACATTGCCTCGCTCCCTAGTATGCAAACCCAGAACCCATTTTCCCACCTGCTTTTCTTGTATCTAGACTAAAATATCTCAGCTCAAAAAGCAAAAGGACCCTAGCTCTAGGATCCTTTAAGATGCCATTATTTTCCTAAATTTAAGTCCTGCTAGGATTGGATTATAATAGAAAGTTGATAAGACTTGTTCAAGATCCAGATCTTTCATGTAGGATAATTTGTGTGAAGGCAGCCTATCAGTGTTCTTTTTTCTCCTAACTTTTGATCTTGAACTTAACTTCAGGTTCACCTTGAAACCTAGTAGGAACTGGTTGGCATTTTAATTTGTATGGCTTAAAAAGAATGTTAAAAGAGTAAGAATAGGAAAGTATGCAAAGATGACTAAATTAGACCAAATGAAAATGAGTAAAACAAACAGAAACAAAAATTTTCCTCAAGGCTACGCATCCTTATCATGTTTCATCATGTATCTAATACACAATTCACTTTAAATCATTAAGTGCATTACTGCGGTTAGGATTAAGGCTAGGAAAATAATGAAAGAAATATTTCATTCCATAGAAAAAAAATGGAGACTTTCTAAGCAAAACTCAACTAGAAACTGGAAAATCAAGAGTCTAACCATTCTTACAATTGTTTAAGCAAGGTGGAGATATGGGAGGAGACAGGGACAGGCACAGAAAATACATGTGAATTCCTTGGAAGTGAATTTTATTTGTATCTGTTCCTGTTACAACTCAGCTGTGAATTTTGAGCTGCATTTAATCAGGGTACAACTCAACACAGGAGCCAATATATTAATCACCAGAAGCCAAAAAAAATCATTAGAATAGAATACATGCGGATACGTACAGAAGGGGAAGTATTTCATATGCAGATGAAAAAAATTTTAAGTAAAAACAGCAACAGAAATAGGAGTGATATGTTTTCCTGTTTTGATATCTAAATGGCTAAACCTATGCATAAAGGTGTTATAGGTAATCCAATAGCACCTACTTTACCTAATAATGTCCCAATCAGGTAATTTTATGACACAGGGCTCAACTTGAAGTCAAGGAGACCAAGTTCAAATATGACCTTAGATACTGACTAGCAGGGGGCGGCTAGGTGGCACAGTGGACCAGCCCTGGATTCAGGAGTACCTGAGTTCAAATCTGGCCTCAGAAACTTGACGCTTACTAGCAGTGTGACCCTGGGCAAGTAACTTAACCCCCATTGCCCGGCAAAAAAAAAAAAAAAAAGAATAAAAGAAAAAAAGAAATCAACAGATACTGACTAGCTCTGTGACCCTTGACAAGCCACTTAATCTCTGTCTAGATCAGTTTCATCAATTGTAAAAAAGGAATGATTAATAGTCCTTAACTCCAAAAGTTGTTGTAATGATCGGATGAATAAGGTGCCTATTACAGAGCCTGGTACATAGTAGGCACTTCATAAATTTTGCTTCCTTCCATCCAGTCAAATAAATATAAGGGCAATTATTTCTTCCAAAAGACCAATTTTAAACTGTAGCATTCACTTTCTGTGCCCATGGGATATAGGGACAAAATGTTACATCCTTTTTTGGACTAGAAGAAATACATTCTTGTAAACCATGAATTAACAAGGTAAAAGGTACTTAAAAAGGTGAACATTAGTCTAACATTGCCATCAGGCAGAATATTTGGAAACAGTGAGATGTGTCCAAATATAGTCAAAATTTTAAATAAAACAAAACACTTTCATAGTTCTTAGCTGAAAAAAAAAATACATCAGTGCTTGCCACAGCACTTTGAGGCATATGTAAAATATACTGCCTGCATTTATTCACCATAAGTGACTAGGATATAATTCACTATGAAGTTGTTATAAAGAAGGAATGAGGATAGATTAACCTTTCAATGCCACCTGGTCTCGGGATTTCCCAATGTGTTAATGAATTTCAGAAGGTGGGAGCTTCAGACCCACTGACAGTACATTAATCTGAGGAAGTAGAGTATAATACAGCCTCCAAACTCAAAGGTGAGTGGATCAATTTAGAAAATGTTAAATCAAATCTAAGTCATTGCTGGAAGATAATCCAAACCTGCAAAATTCAAATGAGTTGGGGAAAGTGTTCCTCTTCTTGGAGTAAAACACAGAAGAAGGGTAGGTAGTTCCAAAGGCTATTCTCTCACATCTTTCTCTTTTCTTCTTCCCTGGACCTCCTCCAGAAATGAAGACATGTGACAGTGACCTTTTTTTTGGGGGGGGGGGGACAAGATGATACCTCTATTGTCTGCTGCATGTCAATGACTACTGTGTCCTCAACATACATATTGGTTCCTTGTAATTTAGAAGACTGATAACAAAGAAGTACATAGGGTAAAGAAAGGTAAAAAAGTGTTGCCATGAGTAGAAAAAGGCTATCTGGAATAGGAAAACTTGGTTCAAGGTTAGTCTTTTAGATAGGAGAGAGAGAGACAGAGAGAGAATATATACATGCACATATATGTATGCCTGCATGCATACATAGGCAATACAATCATGGGCAAGTCATGTAAGTACTCATGAGTACTGGTAACACTCTTAAGAGTCAATAGTCAATCAACGTTTATTGAGCACATCTGTACACCAGACACTGTGCAAAGCACTGGGGATACAAGAAAGAGAAAAACAATTCTTACCCTCAAGAAGATTACAGTCTAAGGTGTGTGTGTGTGTGTGTGTGTATATGTGTGTGTGTGTGTGTGTGTGTGTGGCGGGGGGAATGACTGTATAGTACACACAAAAGAAGATGAAAAGTGGGAGGGAGGCCAGCAGAGAGTACCTGGTGAGGAAGCGAGGGGAAATGATGTTCTTGGAGTAAAAAATATATGTGTGTGTGTGTGTGTGTGTGTGTGTGTACATGTATATTAATATTATACTACAATATAATATACTACATATATATTCTGTCTCCAGTATTTCCAACAAAGAAAAGGAAGATGGTAAAATAAAATAGTAATAATAATAATAATGCCTCAGGAATGTCTTTAGTCTAAACACATCTATTCTTTTGATTGAATTCTGGTAAAAACAAAGTTAGGGCACTAGGCAACCATTCCTCGTTTGTGTTCTTGACTGTTAACCAGAGGGAGCAGGTTTATCACCTTCCATTTTCCTCTCCTTTCCATTGCATAGTTTGTTTCTAGGTTTTTCTGTATTTGATCAAAGAACCACAGAATTTTAGAGCTGAAAAAGACTTATTTTTTTTTTTAAATCTACTCCATCTATTCTCAACAATTCCCTTTATGGGTAAGAAAACCCAGGCCCAAAAAGCGGGCAGTAACAATTCAAAGTCCCACAGCTAACCATACCTAGGACCTGCAGTATGCTGGTAAATGTTTAACAACTATCTCTTAAATATGTGTATATACACATAAGACACTTTTAAGCTTAATCTGAGTTATTAACATTTTCCCATGACTTCGTTAAGTTCATTTGATCAAATTAAATAGCGTCCTGATTTGTAGCCTTGGATGATTTCTGTCACACTGAAATTTTATTTTTCTCAATTGGACAAACATCTCCTACCTTTCTATTATTAGGAACAAAAATACAACAATAATAGTAATAACAATAACAAAAGCCCCCACTTTTATAGCACTTTAAGGTTTACAAAGTACTTTATAGGGGGAGGCTAGGTGGCACAGTGGATAAAGCACTGGCCCTGGATTCAGGAGTACCTGAGTTCAAATCCGGCCTCAGATACTTGACACATACTAGCTGTGTGACCCTGGGCAAGTCACTTAACCCTCATTGCCCTGTAAAAAAATTATAAATAAATAAATAAAATAAAAATTTTGCGGCGGCTAGGTGGCGCAGTGGATAAAGCACCGGCCCTGGATTCAGGAGTACCTGAGTTCAAATTCGGCCTCAGACACTTAACACTTAGTAGCTGTGTAACCCTGGGCAAGTCACTTAACCCCAATTGCCTCACTAAAAAACAAACAAACAAACAAAAAATTACTTTATACATTTCATCTTGTTTTATGCGCACAACAACCCTGGGAGGAAGGTGTTATTATTATTCCCATTTTACAGATGGGAAAGTTGAGGCAGAAAGAAATTAAGAAATTTGGCCAGGATCACACGGCTATTTAGTGTCTGAGGCCAGATTTGAACTGAGGTCTTCCTGACTTCAGGTATTCAAGTATTCTATGTACTGTTCCCCTTAGCAGGGTAACTTCTGCTAATATGAATGTATAGGATCACCTAGATTTGATGGAGCTGCCTTATTATCCGAATGGATTTTATGAGACCCTGGATTAATAGGAGCAAAATGCCTTTTGCTCAAAGACTTCAAACTGAAACCAGACAGTCCCTATTTACTTTCCCCAAGAGAATCAACAAACTTAAATGTCCCTTTGAAATTCTTATTCACCATCTTCTTTCCCAAGAGAGTAAATTGTTCTCCTGATCAACTATCTAAACCTCCTTGTCTTGGATGATTCCAGGCCTCTGCTTTAAGTTGAGCAGTTAAACTGATTTGTACTTTTTAACTGATTTACATTTGTAGTATTCGCTTTGGGTTGATTTGTATCATGCTAATGAAGTTATTTTGTAATCAGTGAGCAAAGAAACTTTAAAAACCTTAAAAAGAGGGAGTCTGAGCTCCCCTCTCTGGAAGGGTCTCCAGCATGATATATGATATATTTCTCCTTGGGACAAAATTAAATTGGTATCATGTTTCCCTGTCTGTCTCTGATCTGGTTTATCCCGTAGGAGACATTATGTTCTCTGATCTGTTTTGTTTTGTTTTGCTTTAGGTATGGAAACAAATTGCAGGCAATATTATAAGATTAATTTCTCTGGTCTATTTATTTTTTTGTAGGATACAGGCAAATAAAACATTTAATTTTCGACACTTCTTAATAATTTTAAAAGGCTTTGGTAACTACACCACTCTGAGGTTTCACCTAACATCATTCAAATTAGCAAAGATTAAAAGATCAACAATCAATCTTGGAAAGTTTATGGGAAAGCTGGTAGAAAGATGAACTGTTGTTTGGCCAGGTGAAGTGCTCACACCATTCTGGACTCCAATTTGAAATTATCAGTCAATTAATAAGCATTTATTAAGTGACTACTATGAGCTGGTGCTATGCTAAGCACTGAAATTCAAATAAAGAAAGAAAAGTGGCCAAGTTGTATACATCATTTGACCTAGGTATCTTACTCCCTCACTCGCCTCATCCCCTTCATAAAGGATTCATATCTAAGACTTCTTTTCCCTATAAACAAAATTCAAGTGTTCTATAACTGTATTTCCCCTTTATCTACTATTTTTCATTATCAGATGCTTTTCTAACTTAAATTTTGAGAACACAAAGACATGCTACTGTCTGGTAATTAAATTTGGAAAATAAATTATATATAATTTCTACAACAATCCCCATTTAGTAAACCAATAAAAGAGAGAGCTCACTGAGCAGAATAATAATTAATACTTATGATAATAATCATTACATTTTACATTTGATTATGTCATCAATTCAAATGAACTCAGTCTTACTCATTCTTCATACTGTCCCTAAGACAACAGAGTAAGTTAGCTCACCAACAGACATGAACTAATTTTATTTTTTCTTAATGATTTAATTTTCTAAAGCACTTTGACTTTCTCAAATGTACAAATAATTTTTCTTCCTTAATAAAAACTTTTAAAATAATATAGTTTTAAATCAATCAGATGGGCCAGGAAAATGACTCTCCTAATATATTTTATACCCTGTCGGGTCTTAGACTTAGAGCTGCAAAAGGACTTGGAAATCAATAAAGTTATGGATTGAGTTCAGGGTCTGACAGAAAATGGAGAAATGAATAAGAGATTTTAATTCTATTTTTTTTTTACTTCTATTCTTATATTCACTTTGTTTTAGGGATGAGGAAAGTGAGACCCAGAGATGATCTATAGCAGGTTCAGCATTACACAAATTGGGGACATCTAGGTGGTACAATGGATATGATATGGTAGGAAATGGGGTACGGGTTGGGGTAGGAGTTGGAGTTCTTGGGAATTCCTCTTTAAAGAATTACACCCTCTTGCACACAAAACTTAGTTAGAATAAGGTGATAGTTTATTTAGGAGCAAGGGAAGGGAAGGGTGGGGGTAGGGAAACCATGAAAGAAATCCTTGGACTTTTCATGGGGAGATTTGGCACAAAGCACATGGCTCAGAGGTACCAAATCTCCCCAACAGGAGACTGGAAGGTACTTTTATAGAGGACTGATGGGGGTGGACCATCTGCCCGTGAAAAGTTCCTTTAGTGAGAGGACCATCCCCCACTGGTGGTAGCTGGGGGAATTGGGTGAGGAGTGGAGGACCATCCCCCACTGGTAGTGACTAGAGGAATTGGGTGAGGGGTGGCTACAGATCCCTCTTCAGAACACAAAGGCCACAGCCACACCCAAATTTATCTCCCCAGGGTAAGGGAGACCAGAATAAAGGGTAGGAATCCGAAGCTAGCTCTGTCCAATTTGGTTCAGCTTATCTCTCTAGGCGTTATCTGTCCTCTGGTTTAGTTTCTCAAGGAGAAGATTCCTTGGTGTGCCCCAGAGAACTTCTGGGGTGCTCTGCACCCCATGACAGATAGAACACCAGCAGTCCTGGAGTCAGGACCTGAATTCAAATCCAGCCTCAGACACTTACTAGCTTCTGTGATCCTGGGAAAGTTAATTAAACCCAATTGCCTCAGGAAAAGATTATATGTAGCAGAGTTGAGACAAGAATCCAATTCTTATTTTGAACCCACAGCTCTTTCCACTCCTATAGGCCATGGCTTATTTGTGAAGCAAAACTTTTCCAATGAAAACATTCTCTTTCTTCTTAACTTGGCAAGTTGATATGTTGAGTTTGTACAAAGGGAAAAGATCATCAAATCAAAGAATGGTAGATTTAAAACAAAATACAGGGTTAAGTGACTTTCCCAAGATCACACAGCTAGTATGTCTCTGAGGCCAAATTTGAACTCAGGAAGATGAGTCTTCCTGACTACAGGTCCAGCTTTATATCCACTGTGCCACCTAGCTGCCCCAACTGGTTGTAAAACCCATAACTAAAGCAATTAGATAAGTATTCTCTTATAGGCCAATATCCAGGAAGTGGAGCATTTCCCTTAATGCTCTATGATTCCATTCAATGTATCTGATCCAACTCCTCCTAAGAAGTTGTATCACCCGGATTCTCAATGACTAGCCAATAATAGGGCCCAGCCCAAGCCTCACTTGCTCATTGTTTGGGTTTTGGTGGTTCAGAGTGAGTGTAAATAGCAATTGTTTCTGTTCTGGCCAGAAACACAGAGATTCTTTCCCTCCCAGACTGATTCTCTAGAGTAGGCAAACTAGGCCATCTTTTGTCTCAATTCTTCCCTAGTCTTAAATCACTGAATGGATGTTGTCTCAGAAAAACTGAGACCTGGGAAAGACCTTAGTTTAAAAAGACCAAGGTCGGGGCAGCTAGGTGGCGCAGTGGACAGAGCACCGGCCCTGGAGTCAGGAGTACCTGGGTTCAAATCCGGCCTCAGACACTTAACACTTACTAGCTGTGTGACCCTGGGCAAGTCACTTAACCCCAATTGCCTCACTAAAAAAAAAAAAAAAAGACCAAGGTCTCCCACTGCATCTGGGGCCATCTCTAGTCATACTGATCTATGCCTCGCCACTGGACCCAGATGGCTCTAGAGGAAAGAGTGAAATTGGACACTTTGCACAGTCCTTGCCTCACTTAAATCCAAATTACCTGCAAGTCATCACCTTCTTGATGTCATTGGTCCTCTTTGAGAAAGGACAAACAAAAACAACAATAGTAAGGTCACCTCTTGGGATTTCTTGCTCAAACAATAAAACTAAAGCCATACTTTGCGATTTCCATAAACATTTGCCCTTGTATAAACTTGACCTCTATCTGGATAGCCTGTTAGCAACACTGGTACTCAGGGGCAAGCACCATAATATGTACTGGAGTGAGGGGAGGGGGAGAATTCATGAAGCAAGGTCAGGGGTAAGATTTCAGATATTAGGATGCAAGGCCCAAAGATAGAGGGAGAGGACAGGGAGGGCAGCTAGAGACTCCAAGATATTATAAAACCATTGTTGGAGGTCAGAGAAAGGTGGGAAAGAATGGGAAGGAGTTCACTTGGCTCTACAATTATCCCTTCTACATTGCAACTTTTGCCATCATTGTTTCAATATATGGCAAGCTGGCCTGAGAAATTAAATCAGAAATTTGGAGGAGTTTTATAGAAGCCACAGATGACACACAAAGTTTAGAAAAAGTTTAGAAACTCAGAAATGCATAAAATATATTCATAATATTGCATAAGATCAACATATTTTATCTTTTAATACCATAATAATTCAGACTTCTTCTCTGGTACAAAGGAAAGGCCAAAATATTTTACAAAGATTTTCCAGATTGTGGGGGCACATCAAGTCTAACCCCTGCAATATGGAAGGGATAACTGTATTTATATTCTTACTACCTAGGTATTAAAACTCAGTTGATTCAATTTGCTAAAAGAGTAGAAGTGCTCTCAGAACCCTCTACATTTCTGAGAAATTTGATCTCTCCATCGTAGCTAAGACTCTGTCTCTGGACCTCAGTTTCCAACTCAATGAAATGGGGAAGATGAAAATGAGAATTAGATGCTATTGAAGGTTTCTTTCAGCACTGAATTTTTAGGATTCCATGTTCTTTAATGTCAATAACTTGAAGCTTAGAATAGTTTCAACTCACAGCAAAATTTTAAAGGAGTTGATTGACCTAAAGAAGGTCATATTCAAATTCATATCAGGAAAAGGCTCTATAGTTATGAGAACATCTCTGTAAAACCATCTCCTTTTATTAATAGGCCAATAGCCTTCACTAGTCCATAACTTTTTCGTTAAGATTCAATTAGTCAATGCCTGGGTTAACACATTATGTTTTCTAACATCATAATTTATTTTTGAGTGTATAAAATCACATCTTATCTCACTACACAAGGAAAAGCAAAGAGTGAGAAATTGAGATAATTATCTGAATCACAAAGCATTTTCAAATGATAAAAGCAGAAGTGTGGATTGTTTCATTTATTTTGAAATAAGAACACAATGGTCTAAACTCTTCACTTCCTTTATACCTATTATATGCAGCCTAATTCTTATAAATTATTATTTCAAATCTTTACAAATAGGAGAATCTCTTCCATGCATTGTTCCCTACTCATTCTGGCTGTATCAGCCAGGAAATGGAGTTTTGGAGGTCAATATTTGTACCTACCTCCACTGGTAGAACCTCTTCTAATACATCGAATTAGAATAATGAATCAATTGAAGTGGTCGCACGTATTCAAAGCCATACTATATGAAATTATAGCTATGTAAAATATACTGTATGAATTAAAATAATACAACCACTGCAAGGCTTCATTGTGTGTACTAATTGTTGTTGTTCAGTTATTCCAGTAGTGTCTGACTCTTCATGACCCCATATTGGATTTTCTTGGTATAGATACTGGAGTGGTTTGCCATTTACTTCTCTAGTTCATTTTATAGATGAGGAAATTGAGGCAAAAAGGGTTAAGTGACTTGCCCAAGGTTACACAACTAGTGTCTAAATTTGAACTCAAAGAGATGAGTCTTCCTGACTTTAAGCCCAGTGTTCTATTCACTGTACTACCTAGCTGCTCCAAATACTAATTAGGACCAAGCTAAAATGGAAACTGCCCTACCCTTCATCCTCCCCTCCCCATCTACACATACTACACAAATACCTAAGAGATATATCCCCTTTCTATCTGATTATCTTCCTTCTGACACAATATATGACTTAAAATACCAATATATGCTTGTGATTTAGAAACTATTGGCTCATTTCTGCCTTATTCCTACATTTAGAATCATGGCATATCAAAGCTGGGAGCAATGTAAGAGTCACCTAGTCCAAACATTAGTTCATCAGAAACTTCTTCCCCAATGTCAAACTCATACCTGACAAGTGGCCATCCAGCATTGCTTGAAGACTTCCAATTTTAGGAGCAAGAGGAGATGGACTTACTCTTTCCTAAAGCAGCTCATTTCACATAGGGGTAGCTATAGTCATTAGGAAGTGATTACTTACATTGAGATTAAATCTACTTCTCTGCTACTTCCAACCATTCTTCTTCATAGAAAATTGCCCCCAAGTCAGTAAAAACTTTGAAACAATAAGAATAAGATAAAGGTCAACTTGCATGGGCAGCTAGGTGGTACAATGGATAGAGTGCTGGGCCTAGAGTCAGGAAGACCCGAGTTCAAATCCAGTCTCAAATGCTTACAAGCTGTGTGACCCTGGGCAAGTCACTTCACCCTGTTTGCATTAGTTCCTCATCTGTAAAATGAGTTGAAGAAGGAAATGTCAAACCACTCCAGCATCTTTTCCAAGAAAACTCCAAATGGGGTCACAAAGATTCTGACATGACTGAAATGACTGGGCAACAAAAGCAGCAACAACAACTTACTATAAAGAACCTGGGCCAGTCTGAGGAGGAAATCATAGGAGTTCTGACTCTACTCATTTCTCAGAAAATACACAGTACCTCAGGGATAGAACAATCTATAGCAAAGGAAAGAAAGAATCCAGGAAAAAAAATGAGGGAAGATCTAGTAACTTTAAGTAGAAGGAATGAAGGATTGAAAGAGAATACCAATGAAAGAGCAATGAGGAAAGAGGGATGTGAGTAAAGTCTCCTGCCATTGTCTATCAAAATGATCCACAGCCCTTACTTCTTGAAGGCCTTAAGGGTTTATCTGCTTGGCTACAGACACAAACACAAAAATGCTTTCATTCATATAGCTGCTTCCTTAGTGAATTTTTCCTTTTATTTATTTCCTTTCTTCCTCACTTCCACAAACTACTCACAGGTCTGAAATCTACAAGTAGCACTTTCTGGTACTCTGGTTTTCCTTTTTTGGCCTTAATCTTGACCATTTCCCCTTACTCCAGAGCCTCTGATTCTCATATTTTTGTCAACAACAAATGATTGTTGAATTTACTTCTTTAAATAAAAGCAGAGATTGCTTTCTTCTAGAAATGAGGACTCATCACACCTTGTGAATTGTAGGGCATTGCATGTGATACATGCAACATGTATCACAGTGTGGCAATCAAATTTTTAGTTATTTAGTTATTATTGATTACGTTTAGTTATTCTATCTAGAAACCAAAGAAACCAAGACCTTTCCCATCATTATCTTCTCATTTATCAGGGGCACAAATCTCATCACTAAAATCAAATCCACCTTATTTTCTGCATTCTTACTCAAAGGAGATAGCGAAATGTCATGGGGTGCAGAGCACCCATGCAGAAGTTCTCTGGGGCACATCAAGGAATCTTCTCCTTGAGAAACTAAACCAGAGGACAGATAAGCCTAGAGAGATAAGTGGAACCTAGCCAAAGAGAGAGAAAAGATGGCTGGTGCCCACTCCATAGACCAAGCTTCTATAATAGCAGCAGCCACACCGAAATTTATCTCCCCAGGGGTAAGGGAGACAAGAATGAAGGGTGGAGGTCCCAAAGCTAGCTCAATCCAAACTGGTTCTGCTTATCTCTCTAGGCTTATCTGTCCTCTGGTTTAGTTTCTCAAGGAGAAGATTCCTTGATGTGCCCCAGAGAACTTCTGGGGTGCTCTGCACCCCATGACAAAAGGTTGAAAAGTCAGAAAGGTAAATTTCCACCTGAGAGTCTAAAACTGATTCTTAAAAGAAATGGTGTATCAGGCTATATATGAATGGTAGGAATGTCTTGTCATTTAAGCTTAGAAGTAAGAGGCCTTAGAGTTGTTAACCTGAAATTAAGGAAACAATCAATATAGGAGAAATAAGGTCTTTAATGGGGCAGAGGAACTATAGCTCTTGGTATTACAAAGCTTGGAAGCTAAGAATACCCAAAGATGTGAACAGAGGACAGGGTTTTTAATGGGGTAACAAAACAAAAAGGGAACCAAAAGATTGCTCCAGAGTGACATATAGCTAATTAATGTAAATGAACGTTTGACAAAAGAAATAATAGAACTGCTCCTAAGTATAGACGTTACTGACTCTGAATAGAAACTACTTAATGTAGGTGGACCCTTTTAATATAATTAAGGTAAAGTCCATAAGGTGGGGAACATTGGGAGGGGATAAGTTGCTTGGGGGAAGGTCCATAAGTCCATCAAGACTCTGGAAATGACAAAGACGGTCAGCCCCAGGCAATTCATTTGCCTGGGAAAGAGGAGACTGGGTGGGGAATCAGTTCTCAGTAAATTTTGCAGTTCTCTGAGTCTAATCCTAGCTTTTGACTATCCATCTAATTGGTCCCAATACATTAAACTTTCCAGTGTTTCTGCTCAAGAAAACTTGAAAAGTAACAAACATGTACAAATAAAATTTTAAAATACCATAATAACAGCATTTAAAACAAATGTTCTCCAAATGGGGTAGCAAGGGAGGTATGAACCTTCTGGATCAGGAATCAACAACAACCAGGGACACACAGTGTTTGATTAATAATAGGGTGTCCTTTCCTTGTTTCTACTGGGAGTACATCTTAAAGTTTTCAGAGCCTTTTTTGTATGATTCCCTCAAATTCCCATACAAGATTCTCTGTCTTATGTTCTGTGCTCATATGATAGGAACCCATACTTCAGGATCCATTTCATCTTTAAAGCCTTCCCTAATAATATTAGCTCATACCTCTCTTCTCTGAGACTATACAGCAACTGCCTAACAGCAAAGTGACTTGTCTTGTCCTGTCTGTCACTCAGCCAGAGAGCCTTCTAAGGAGTACAGCCACTGAATGACTACCCAATCCAGCAGAAAATTGGCCTGTCCAGCCAAGACGTTGTACTCCAAGTTAAATAAGCCAAGCTGAACCACCAGTTCTGTGGGAGATCCATGTCTTATGAAGATCTAGCCCAGTTGAAGAGTGAAGCAAAAAAGTGAATTTTGTGAAAACCCTTTGGAGAGAATCTGAAATTCCAGAATTGTATGATCCCATAGCTATATGCCCTTTACACTACTTCACTGCCACTGTTCTTGAATTTTGTGACTACTCTTCTTTAATCTTGTATTCTTGATGTATTTATGGGAAATTATACCCTGGAGCTAGGGAAAATAACGAATAATGATTCTTCTTGCTATACTATAAGTAAATGGCTTTACTAAGAAAACTTAGTCTACTGGCTGAGTGTTAAGAAAAAACACACCAGTTGGGGCTCATGAACTAATAATGTTTTATAGCATAAACACCCATATGGTTACCCCCAAAAACTCTAGGAATAATAACAGCTGTGAAGGCCAAAATTTGATATATGGAGTGTTATTTGGGTGACTCGCCTTAAAATTGGGGTCCTAGAAATATGAGGGACCTTTTAGGTTCTCCCTCCACTCTGAACTGCCCTTTTTAGACGTTTCTCCCAGGCCAATAAGAAAGGAGCCTCTAAGCTTTAGTTCACAAAAGGATCAGATTTTATTACTTGGGAATTAATTAAACAATAAAGGTGAAACTAATAAAAATCAAAGATAAGGAAACAGGAAAATAGAAATACAGATAAATGCTCTAAACTCTAAACTTAACCTATTCACTACCCAGACCTTTCCCAATTAAGCTAGTTCGAAGGAATTTAGGGTTTTCCATAATTAGCTCACCAAACCTGAAAGTGTACAGTTGCTCGCACTGCCAGAACAGCCAACACACCACTGCAAGGGGAGTTGCCAGACAGAGAGCAAACACACCACCACCGCAAGGGCCAAGGGCCAAGACTGAAAAAGACTGAGTTCCAGAAGTGGTCTAGCGTTCCAGAAGGAGCCTGCCTCCCTTCAGGGAGCGTTCAATCTCCCCTCCCCCAAAAGGGGAGGTCCTTCAAAAGCTGCCTATGGAGAGTTCTCCTTCTGACCTCAGTAGCATATGTAACCTCAGGGTGGGCCAGGTGTGGCCCCTCCCAAATGATTCAGCTAAAACTGTGATATTAATCTTTACCACAAATAATTTTTACCACACAACCATTCCTCTGGGGATCTCACTGGTGAAATAAACTGAATAATCCCAAAAGGGGTGTTACAGTACTATGCTGCAGTCTATTCTTTTTTGGTCCAGATATGTGTGTGTTTGTTTTTTCAGCATAAAGAGCTTTATGAGAGAAATCCCTCCAGTAATATAGATTGACCTCTGTTCTCTTCTGCAGTTTATAGTCTTATATAGTTACCTCAGGTTCTAAAAGGTTAAGTGGCTCATCTAGGATCACACAACCAGTATATATCAGAGACTTGAACAGAGGTCATTCTGACTCCGAGTTCAACTGTCTATCCACAGTTGTCACTCCATGCTCACCATATGACTCCCCATTATCCTTTGGACAACCCAGACCTTCAGTTCTTTGAAGATTGTTGGATTACATGACTTATAATCACAGCATCATTCAAAGAATATTCATGATAAAAAGGTGCTTTAAGAGAGGAGACAAATATGGTAATGTTTTACGTAATCGTACATGTATAACCCATACCTGATTGTTTGCCACTTTGGGGAGTGGAGAGGGGAGGGAGGGAAAGGGGGAAAATAATTGGAACCCAATACTATAAATAAAAATGTTTATTATAAGATTTTTAGGGGGCAGCTAGGTGACACAGTGGATAGAGCAGCAGCCCTGGAGTCAGGAGGACCTGAGTTCAAATCCGGCCTCAGACACTTGACACTTACTAGCTGTGTGACCTTGGGCAAATCACTTAACCCTCATTGCCCAACCAAAAACAAACCAAAAAAAATATTTTTAAAAAATAAATTTTTAAAAAGAGAGGAGCTTAAAGTCATTAAAAAACACTGCACATTTTCTCCCGTGCAATTCATCCCCATTTGAATAAATTAAGTTAAACAGTTGCTTTTTCAAAAACCTAAGTACTATACTAAAGACTGGATATATAAAGACTAAAAAAAAAAATCTCTTCTTTTTAGGAGCTTACATTCTATTGAGGGTAATAACACGTGCAGATATTTAAATACAAAGAATTTGGGGGTGGTATTTCTACAGTGATAAAATTACAAATTCTTAAAGCTTATATTTTATTACTTGTACAAATAGGAAGCATTTGAGAGGGAGAGATCTCTTTGGAAGGAAGTTAAGGAATATTTCATGGAAGAGGCAGCATCTAGCTTAGCCTTATCTGTTAGGTACCATTTTTATAGGCAAGGCTTAGGATAGGCATTCCAGATAGAGGGGAAAATATGTGTAAATGGGAAGCATAATATATTTTTGAGCAATGGCAAGTAGCCCACTTTGACCAGAGTAAAGGATATAATTATATGATTATAATGATAATGATTAATAATAGTCAACATTTATTTAGGACTTAGTAGTTTGCCAAGTACTTTACAAATGTTTTGTCATTTCATTCTGACTTGCAAATTCTATGCTATTTTTATCTCCCTTTTACAGAAGAGGAAACTAAGGTTAAGAAAAGTTGTTACAGGGGGCGGCTAGGTGGCGCAGTGGATAAAGCACCAGCCCTGGATTCAGGAGTACCTGAGTTCAAATCCAGCCTCAGACACTTGACACTTACTAGCTGTGTGACCCTGGGCAAGTCACTTAACCCCCATTGCCCCGCAAAAAAAAAAAAAAAATTAAAAAAAAAAAAGAAGAAAAGTTGTTACTTGTCCAGAGTCGTATAGATAGTAAGTATCTGAGGCAGGATTCAAATTCAAATCTTCCTAACCAATCCAGTACTCTATCCACTGTTCCAACCAACTACCTTCATATAATGATTATGATAATGATAGTAGCTAACATATATATGTGTATATGTGTGTATACACACACACACACACACATATACATATATTCAAATAGATATAAAAAGAGCTTACTCTGCAACAGTGTGAAGCATTTTACAGTTATTATTTCATTTGATCCTCACAACAACCCAGGAAGGTAGGTAGATCCCTATTTCACAGATGAAGAAACCCAGGCAAACAGGTTAAGTGATTTGCCCAGGGTCACACAGCTAATAAGTATATCAAGCTGGATTTGAACTCAGGTCTTCCTAACTCCAGGTCCAGTGCTCTTTCTGCTGCACCACCTAGCGGTCCCATATGAGGAAATAGTAGGAAATGTGTCCATAAAGTTAAGTTGGAGCCAGATTATAAAGGACCCTGATTGCAAGGTGTAAGAGTTTGGGCCTTCTTCTATATGCAGTGGCGAGTCAATTTGGAGTAGATGAGCTACAGGATCATGATTTAGGTAGTCCTCTGTATACACAATGTGGGCTGAGTCTGCAAAGATCCCGTGTCTGGATTTTCTCCCACAAAACAGACATTTGCTACATGAGTCCTCTGGCTACTTTCCCTGCTCATAGGGAGTGTAGAAGGAGCTGATTTTTTTAAAATGAGAAGGAAAAACTATTATCTGGCACAAGGTGAAGAGCACTGTGACACCACTTGAGGTGAATTGTAGTAGCATTCAGCAGGAACATGATCGAACTCTCTCCAGAGAAGAGCACTGTGCCCTAGGGAATAGAGACAATTGTACTACGGATGTGTGGATGAACTTGTTCCTTTTATTTAGTGGCAAAACCTCAAATGCTCCTTCTCTGAAGAGATAAGCATAATCCTTAGCTCAGAATTATCCAGCTTCTGGAGAGGAGAAGGCCATGTTTGGTACTTATCCCTGGCAGGAGGAACAGGTGTTGGTTTTCCACAACTTTGGGCCAAATGACTTATTTATTACGTACACATGCCTGTGTTAGTCTCAGATGGAAGCCTCCTCAAGCTAAGGGCTATAGAGTTCTATTTGCATGATACTAGCCTTGGTAGCATATGAGATCGACTAGAATTTAATTGGTAAAGTCTTAGTAACATTACCTGGGATCATGTAGAAAAAAAAATCAAAGCAAAACAAAACAGTATGGAATGTAAAACCTGCCTGGTTTCAAAAACTTAGGGAAAAAAGAAGAAAATAAAAGGCAGTGTATTTTACGAGGTGGAAAAAACCTATATATGTAACTATTGGGAAGAAAGTAAATGGAAAATTCTCAGCAAATAGTCAATCTAATACATGAAGCCAAAATTTCATCTATTGTACATTCATTTCAATTTGATAAGTTTTCTTGATGTGTTTTATTTTTACATGCTTATATCCAGATATATACCCTTCCCTTTCCTATACAGATACCCATCCTTTGTAACAAAGGGAAAGAAACAAAGAAAGACACAAAGAAACAACGAGCAAAAAGCAGTTCAAAAGGAACAGCTAGGTGGCGCAGTGGATTGAGCACCAGCCCTGGAGTCAGGAGGACCTGAGTTCAAATCCAGCCTCAGACACTTAACACTTACTAGCTGTGTGACCCTGGGCAAGTCACTTAACCCCAATTCACACACACACACACACACACACACACACACACACACACACACACACACACACACACACACACAAGCAGTTCAACAAAATTAACCAATGTTATAATCCAATTTTTTGCTTCCTGCTAACCCCAAAATTTACTGGAACCAAGCTTATTAATTCTATTTCCATAGCTTGCAATTTCATTGGTTTTGGTGTTTTTATCCTTTTCATTTACATTATTTTAGTCATATATATTGTTTTCATTTTTTTACATTATACTGAATCAGTTTATTATAATCTTTTCACACTTCTCTGTATTTAGCCTATTCATTATGTATTTTATTTCAGTAAAATTCCTTTACATTCACATACCACAATTTATTGAGCTATTCCCTGATTGTTGGCCATCTACTTTATTTCCAGTTTTGTGCCACTATAAAAAAATGCTATTAGAAATACTTTGTTGACTCTCTTTTTTTATATTTATGTCTATATCCTTTTTATCATCGACCTCTTTATCGTATATAACTATCTGATGTACCTCTAGGTCACAGTATATGAATATTTAGAGTGATTGGGCAAATTCCAAGCTCTCCCAACAGTTTATCAGTGTGTATGTCTTTCCTTAACCCCTCCAACATGGACTATCTTTTGTCATCTTTTCCAATTTGTTAAGTGTGAAGGGAAAACTCAATGATCGTTTGATTTAACAAAGCACTTATTAGTGCTTTCTTTCCTATAGTTACAAATAGTTTGATGCTCTTTTGAGAAATATTTGTTCATATCCTTTGACCACATATCTATTAAATAATAGCCTTTGATCTTCTATATTTATGTTCACTTCCTATTTATTTTTTTATTTCAGATCATTGTCAGAGATATTTGATGAAGAATTTTTTCTCAGTCAACCATTTACCTTGCCAAATATGGCAAGCATGTTAATATCACATGAAAAAAAGAAAACTTATTATATCAAAACAAACAGGAAATGACTTGGTACTGATGTGGCCATTATTCCTGAGTCAGCTATCTGTGACTTGTCAACCATCCACTTAGCATAAAGACAAAAATGAATACAAAGCTAGAAGAATAAATATGAGGAAAATATATGGCATATAATTAAAGTAACTTCAATGTGACCCATTTAAATAAGTCAGTTATGCCCCCCGCCCCCCAAAAATGGGAAATGGACAAAGACATCAATACTAATTATATAATTTTATAATGAAGTTAAATCAATGAAAGTCAATTGTTATAATGAGACCAAAAGAATCTTAAAAATTACTTTACTTGACTAAAAATGTGATTTAATCATAGAGCAGAAAGACTTGGCTTCCAAGGGCAATACTGGTTTAGAATATAAATTCACTCTTAAATCTTTCAGTAAATGATGCTGAAAGATTATAAACAATATTGCTAAATAAAACAGTGAGAATTGGAGGGCAAAAATAGTTTTTAAAAAGTTTGCCTGGAGACCCAATTGAGCAAAGTTATACCAAGGATATTTTAAGATGAAGCTGAAAAACTGTCAAAAGAGACAAATAATGGGGGGGCAGGGAAATTTGTGCAAAAAAAAATGTTTATAATAAACCCTTTTAACCATCAAGGGCAGTGGAGTCATTGAACTCAGTCTCCAACATTATAATCCCAGATGTTCTTATAAAGAAGGCATAAATGGCATTGAAGGGAACACAGATGAGAAATGAAACTGGACTAGATCAAGTGTATACAGAGTAGAACCATCCTAGAGATGATATGATTGTTGGAAGAACTATCAAGGAATCTGAAGGAAAAGGAGAACATGGGCTAAGAGGGTAATCTCATACACTACTGTTATAAAGAAAATAGACTAAAAGAATTTTAAATTACTGATATGTATGTATTCTTGGACCCTACTCCCTTCCACATATACGGAGATCAGCACTTCACCTCCTGATTCCATAGTTCCCCTCAATACACACACACACACACACACACACACACACACACAAACAGGCTGTCCCTCATGCTTGGAATTCTCTCATCTCTACCCCCTCCACGTCCTAGCTTCCATCAAGTCTCAGTTAAAGTTCCACTTTCTTCAAGAAGCCATTCCAAGACCTCCTTAATCTTGACACCTCCCTCCAAGTTTATCTTTAATTTATCATATATGTGTGTGTGTGTGTATACACATGTATATATTTGAAAATCATTGTTTATATGTTTTCTCTTCCATGAGACTATGAGACCCTTGAGAACTGGGACTTATTTTCACCTTTCCTTATATCTCCAGAGTTCAGCATAATACCTGGCACAAAATAAACCCTTAATAAATGTTGGTTGACTAGCCAATAAGGACTGAATGTCTCCATCTATAAAAAAATTGAATGTAAATAACCTACACATGCATTAAGGATATCCTTGGAGAGCATATTGGAAGGAAACAAGTAGGATTTCATAAGCATTATTCTACAGTAGTAGGCCATATCTTTACTATTACATACTTGATTGAAAAAAAAAACAGAATGAATATGAAATCCCATTTTGCTAAATGTTTGCTGACTATCATAAATCTGATTTGGAAGAGGAAAATGTCAAAATCTCTTCTCCAATATACCAATTGTCAGAATTCTACAAGATTCTATGAAAGACATAATAACAGAAATAACATTGTTTACTGACTCTCTGATAATCCATATCAGATGAGAAATTAAATGATATGTATATTTTTTAAATGTTTTTATCATTTTCACAGAGGAGACCTAGCATAAAATTAAAGATAATGAGGTTCACCTAGTTGGTGAGGTCTTCCAAATGCACTTCTTACAAATGATATGGCAGATTGCATTAAGCAATGAGACCCATAAGCTCTGAGTTTATAATAACTATCCATTCAGGAAAAAACAAGTGGATGAAAAAGTCTAATATCTTAACTACAATATGCAATTTGGTAAACAATATCTACATCTCAGCCATTGGTATCTATATCTTGTATAGAAAGCCAAAATAGAAAAGGGACAGTAATTTGAGCCCAAAATAGAATGAAAGAAGGGAGGCAGACTATATTACATTAGAAAAATAGAAAAGTTTTTTTTAATGATCTCAAACTTCTCCCTAAAATCAATATTGAAATCAATAAATTAATAACCATTTATCATTTACCTACTATGTCAAACATAGTGCTAGGCCCTGAGGAGACAGAGGCAATTTTTAAAAAATCTCTGCCCATGCTTACATTTTATTAGGTGAAATAAGATGTTGAATTATCAACCAAATAAATACAAGTTATATCTTTGGAGGGCAAGCACAGGTGGAGAGTTGTGAGAAATTTCATGTAGAAGGTGTCTGAGCAGAGTTTTGAAAGATATGAGAGATCTTCAGAGGCAGGCATAAGGCGGCAGAGGCTTTCAGGTGGGCAGCACAGAAATTACAAAGGCTCAGAGATGGAAGATAGAGGGTCCTGGGTAAAGATTATTAAGACCAGTTTAGATGAAGCATAGAGTACTAGATGAGGAGCAATTCAGAGAGGTTGGAAAAGTAGGTTGAGGTTTAGTTTTATGGGCTGTTAAAAGTAGAGAGGAGCTTATATTTGACCCTGGAGGCAAAAGGAAGTCACTGGAAATTAATGCAATGGAAACTAAGGGAATAAAAATTTAGACTTACGCTTTAAGAAAATCACCTTGAATGGATAGAGCACAGGCCCTGGATTCAGGAGTACCTGAGTTCAAATCCAGCCTCAGATAATTGACACTTACTAGCTGTGTGACCCTGGGCAAGTCACTTAATCCCAATTGCCTCACACACACACACAAATCACCTTGATGAGGTGTGATGAGATAGATTGAAATAAGGAGCTACCTGAGTCAGGGAGACCAATTAAGAATCTTGAACTAGTCCAGGAGAAAAGTGGTGACAGAAGTCCATGTGAGTAGAGAGAAGGGAAAAGTGCAGAATTGTGAGAACTCCCATCCTTTAATATCAAAAGTCTTCCCAGTGTTGTGTGATTTCAGTGCATGGAACACTAAGGTTTCTGAAGAACTGAAAATGAGGATCACCAATAGAATAATGGTGAGTAAGCTGAAGCACATTATAAAGAGAATGGGAAATTAAAAGAACCAGTTAGGTGATAAAGTGTATAGAGCACCAGACCAAAGTTCAAATATGACCCTGGGGGAGTCACTTAACCTATCTGCCTCAGTTTCCTCAACTGTAAAATGGGGTTCATAATTGTACTTACCTCTCAGATTTCTGTGAGAATAAAATGAGACAATATTTGTAAGTACTTAGCATAGTGCCTGGCACATAATAGGGGTTAATCAACATTTCCTTCCTTCCAAAATGTCACCAAAGAAGCAATGGGCTACAAAAATATCTGAGGTATCAAGAACTGAGGAAGGGCCTGGTACATTGGGTGCATCCCTCATGGTGAATTTAAGGATGGACATGGAAAAAAGGGAGACTCAAATGAAGGGAATCCTGGACAAGCATGGACAGACTGCAACATCATGTGAAGGCATTCCTACATGGATAAATCATAGATCCATCTGAATATCATTAAGGATATCATATGTATCATATAATTGTATCACACACATACACACATATATAATATATATATTATATATATGTGTGTGTATATATATATGTATGTGTATATATATATGTATGTGTATATATATATATATATAATATATATATAAAGTATAGTGGTATAGAGAGGCAATGTTGTATGTGGATAGAGTACAAGTCTTAGAGAACCTGGATGATCTAAGTTCAAGTCCCATGCCTGACACAAAACTAACTTTGTGATGCTATATCAATTACCTAACCCCTTTCTGCCGTAGGTTCTTCATTTATAAAATAAAAGTAATAATAGCATCTACCTTTACAGATCTCTTATGAGGTAACCTTAGTAAAGTGATTCACAACCCTAATATGTATGTATGTATGATAGTTATTATTACTGTTAATAATAAACAAAAGAGTGGGAGAAAAGAAAAGATACAGATGATTGTTACGTTTCTCCAAAAAGCTTCAGCAACTGCCTACTACATAAAAAGTTCAACCTTCTGCTTGGCAATCAAAGTTCTCCTCAATCTGATACTTCCCTCTCTTTTCAGCCTTATCTCTTGCCATTCCCCTCTATGAACTCTGCTTTCCAGCCTATCTGATCTACTCACTAACTACATTTCCTATCGCCTTAAAAAGACCCATTGTCTCCCATATCTGTGCCTTTGCTTATGTTATTCACTGTATCTGAAATTAAAATAGTATCAATAATCATAAAAATCAAGGTAGAGTACTAGAGAGCTGTCCTCTAAGGCAGGAAATATTAGTTTCAAAGCTTATCTCAGATACATATTGGGCATGATTCTGGGCAAGTTATTTAATCTCACATTACACAGAGCAGCTAGATTGGCACAGTGGATAGAGTACTAGGTCTGGAGTCAGGAATATTACTCTTCATGAGTTCAAATCTGTCCTCAGACACTTCCTAGCTGTGTGACTCTGGGCAAGTCACGTGACCCTGTGTGTCTTGGTTTCTTCATCTGCAAAATGGGCTGGAGGAGAAAAGGGCAAACCACCCCAGTATCTCTGCCAAAAAAAAAAAATCTAAATAGGTTCACAAAAAGTCAGATACAACTGAACCCCAACACTCTAAGAAACTCTTTGAGACTATAAGTTTCAAAGCAGATGTTAACCTGACTTGGAAAGGAAATTCTACATCAGAAAGTTACCTACACCAATGAAATCATAGATCTAAGCCCTATCCCTTTCTCTACTAATGACAGTCTTATACACAGCCCCACCCTATTTACCTGCTCACTTCCAAATGCTATTTTTTCCATGAAGTCTCCACCTACCCCTAATCCCAACACTTCACATAGCACATTATTTTATAATTTGCTAATCCACTGACTTTGCCCTACAGTGCACTATAGTTATCTATGTACATGAAGTCACCCCCCACCTCCAGGACAGAGGTTATGCCTTAGATCAACTTCATACCCTTTCCAGCACCTTACAGTAATACTGTCTCCACATAGTAGTTTGTTTTTTTGTTTGTTTGTTTGTTTGTTTTTGCAGGGCAATGGGGGTTAAGTGACTTGCCCAGGGTTACACAGCTAGTAAGTGTCAAGTGGCCAAATTTGAACTCAGGTTCTCCTGAATCCAGGGCCAGTGCTTTATCCACTGTGCCACCTAGCTGCCCCCACACATAGTAAGTCCTTAATAAATAGTGAAAGGAAGAATTATAGTCTTCATTTTACAGACAAAAATAAATAAATAAACTGAGTCACCAAACAAAGTGATGAAAGCCCTTGTCCCATGCCTAAGAGCAAGGAAGGGATGAGATGAGGCTCTGTGTCTCCCACTTCCAGGTCTTAGGTACTGACTCAGAAGCCACAGCACCCCCCCCCCGCCCCCCCACCTCAGCCAGTTGTGGGGTACGTGAGGAGGTGCCAGCTTCTAAGGCCAAACCTCTATTATATGTGGCTCATTACACAAGCACACAAAGGAAAAATCATCATGAGGAGAAGCCGCTCTCTAATGAAGTGAAAAGCTGTTGGGAGGAAGGGAGCCTCTAGAAGGGCAGCTGCAATAGCTCTGGGTTTCCCTAAAGAGATAGGCTTTATGTGCTCTTGGACTGCCTCAAGCCCTGCTGGAAAAAAAGGACAAATCAACAGTCTCAAAGAGGTGCCTCCCATTTACCAGTAAATCAAATTCCTCTTCCATCCTCTGTGCTCTGAAAAAAAGCTACACCAGGACTCTGTTTATGTCTGTCTCCTGAATTTCCCAAATATTTGGCTAGATGCTGATAGAAGTAAGTGCTGTGTATTGACCACTTAACTGCTTTAATTCCTACTCTGTTAAAATAACAGCGCTCTAGGGGACAGCCCACAAAGGCACTCCCTTCTTCCATTAGCCTCTCAAACCAGACAAGGATGCTCCCAGGTAGCCAGATTTTAAACCTTTGCCTCAGAATAATCCAACCTGACTTTTCTGCACCGTGCACCTCCCAAACTCTCTTAATTTTCTTTCTTTTCCCCCTATTAATTTATATTATAAAAACATTGTTCAAGTTTAGTCAGATTTTTCTCTCTCTGCTTCATTAGGCAGCAGTTGTGTTTTTTTTTTACCCTCCCCCATTTCTGCAATGAGCACACACTGCCTCCCTTCCAGTCTCTCTCTGCTTTTAGCAATAATTTGCACATAATGGAACAGCCAGAGGGGGGTTTGATCAATGACCTCTGTCTCGGAGATGCTGTTCCAAGGGAAACACATCTGCCAACATAAAGTATTGGAGCAATCATAGCTCAGTGAGCGCCGTAATAAGCAACTGTTACACTGGAACCATCAGTCATGTTCAGTTACAGACCTGAAAGGATACGGCACCTCAGGGAGCAATGTCCTTCCATAAATTTGGGCAGCAATGAAGAATGATTTGCAATCAAGTAATAAAAGGCCTAAAAAAGGTCCACCATGCATACTAACATCCAGTACAGCTGACAAAGGAAATAAAAAACCTTGGCATTGTTTGCTCGTTATGTAAACTACACAGCTGTCCAAGCAATTAAGATATGATTTTGGGAATTCTCTCGTAAAAATTTGCTAACAGTGCTTCCACTTGTGAAAGTGACATTCTTCTTTATCAGTAAAGTGCATTTCATTAAGGTAATGCAATTTCATCTAGCTTAATAGTAGGAATTGCTTAACCTTATGGCAAGAGTACGTAAACAACATAAAATTAATGTCACTCCTTGCACTGTGGGAATAGATTTGCATTAGTGACAGGGTTGATCAAGGAATAAAGAAAGCCCGACACCTTCAGTCCTGGGTGCTGTGGAGGGGCTGTCTGCTCTCTAAAGCAAATGGTATGGATTTTGTTCCAGAAATATAACAGTTAAATGTTAACATCGATGGAAAACCCTGCAACCACCAAGTCCTAAGGAAATAACAAATCTGGCCAAAAGACAATAGCTGTGAAAATGACATGGTCTTATTCTTTGAGGGGGGTGTGGGAGTAGAAGTTGGCTTAATGGTCATAAAAAAAGGAAAATGACTCAATCCTATCATGAATTTACCTGAATGGTATATAAAAATGGAATTTGAACAAAAGAGTCAATCCCCTCTCCAAGGAAAATCCTACTTTCTATAAGGAACAATGAATACATGTATATAGCCTATACAAGGAAAAATCTTGTAGCCATATTTCTCCCAGTAGCCTTTTCCCACATTAAGACAAGCTAGATTATTGTTCAAAATTGAAACAGTCTATTCCTAAACCTGTAAGCCATGTAGTTAGCATGCTTGCCCATGGAATATTCATGCCATAGGAAGATTTGGACTTTTGACTAAATGAAATTTTAAAATAATTCACAGACTGTGTTATTGATGAAAGCTTTACCATCTCCTCAACTTCTGGTCAGTCACATCATTTTTCTCTTCTTCTTACCCTTTTTTTGGGGGGAGGTTAAAGGGAAAAATCAGTATTCAACATTAAACAAGCATTTCTTAATACCATTCACATGCAAATAAAATGCTAAACATTGTAGGGATCCTCCCCTTTCTGATACCATTTTGAGAATAGGGAATGACTTGGTTAGTAGGTGCCATCATAAGCCCAACTACAATTGACCTTCTAGCTCAGACTCACCATCACCAGTTGTTCTCTGTGTATAATGGTACAACCTGTTACATGACACTCCTTTGAACACATTGCATAGGAGAGTATGCTCACAATGACATATATGGAAAGAAATCCACTCAAGTCTCACCTTTGCCTAGGAACCTCAAATCTACTTGTCTCCTTCAGGTTCCTCCAACAGTCTTAAGTTTCTGTCTGAATAGTATCGCAAGAGATAGTCCCACAAACACCAGAAGTGTTTAAAACCCTCCTTCTCCCTATTTTTACGTGCTGGCTACAAGGCAGCTCCAGTGGGAGAGACAAGTAGATGAACTCCTCAGGGCTATTGACTGCAGCTGCTGCCTTGCTGCCCACACAGCTCAGCTGACCCATCTTCCTGTTTATGCTGTTGTTGAAGCAGATAAAATCAGCTCCATCATCTCAAGATCAAGAAGTTAAAAAAAAAAACCCAAACAATTTAAACCCAATTAGCATTTTCCCCACAGTCAGCCTCCCCACTTTACCCCCCTCTCCCTACCTTCTCTCCCCTCCACCCTCTCACTGTGTGCACACACACGTGCGTGCACACACACACACACACACACACACACACACACACACACAGAGGAAGAAAGAGAAGAAGAGGACCAGGTGGAAATAGGACCCTAGACATTTCATCAATATGGTGAACTCTTAGTCTGGATGAAGATTAGATTAGGAAGATTGATAGCCTGCATATAATTTATGGCCTTAGAGAGTTGCTGGAGACACTGTAAGATAGTATGTGGCAAAAGCAGTACCTATACATGTCTTCTCAATAACTATGGTTCCACAGTACCTATTTAACAGTCTTAGCTATTTCTTAAGGGAATTGACCCAGTAGGTCGTACTGAACCATTTTCCTCAAGTGGTACCCAGGTCAAATTGGTTTACTTTATACTCAGCATGGCTTAAAATGGGTTACAGACTTCTCAATTTGGCTCCTTGAGCCCAGACTGTCAATTCCACATAGGGGAAATGTGTAGTACTTTTCATTACACTGTTCTGATTTTCAACAATCAGAATTCACAAAAGTCTTATATATTATATTTTCTTGGGAAATCGTACCCCTCCTAAAGAAAAATGAATAACTTCTAGTTGACTATTCCATAAGTTAACATTCATCCACACCCACTCTTCATGAATTTCAGAAGAAGAATAAAGCAATATAAAGACTTGAACTCAAGTACCCTCTGTTATGATATTCGTGAAGGGCTGTTGTATTTTTTTTTCTTCTCTTTGAGTGAAAATCTCAGCTTTTCTTAAAAAAAAAATTCTAAACTAGAACATGAAGTAACTGGAACAGCCACTTTTATTTAGATAGAGGTATGTGTTGGGCATGAGTAGATTACAATTCATTACAAACAAGTGATTACATAGGAGAAATGTTATATGAATAGTGGGAAAGAAGGAAGGACATATGGTAAGAATGAGTGGCCACTGATTGATTGATTGCCCATGCATTCCACTGGCATCCTCACAATGCCATAATGAGAACTCCCCTCCCCCATATGTTGGATTACCACCCCCACCCCCACCCCCCCATGGTTAATTTATGGAAGGATATATGGACAATGATCACATAGGATAGGCAGCCACGGATAGGCTACAACTATGTCCACAACTATTAGAACACAGATCTATTTGATGCATCATAGATTCCTCACTCTCACCATCCAATTCCCATCTCTGGCAAGTCTTGTCAATTTTACCATTAACATCTCTCATGCCCCTTTCTCTCCTCTGAAACTAAAATCACCCTGGTGGTGGTTCTCATCACCTTAAGCCTGGAGTATTTCAGTGGCTTTGTGGTCGGCCTCCTTGCCCCAAGTCTCTCCCTATTTACCATCCTCCATTTAGTTGCCAAATAGATCATCCTAAAGTGCAGGTCTGACCATATCACACATAAACCCAATTAATAAACTTTAGTGTCTCCCTTTTCCCTCCAAGATCAAAACCAAAATACTGTGGCTTTCAAAATGTTTCATAAGCTTCCTCTTTCCAGTCTTCTCATCTTGCTCCCCTCAGTGTATTCTGCAATGCAGGGAAACTAAACTTTTTGTTCCTTACCAAAGATACTCCCTTTCCCTACTCCATACATACTCACTGGCTATTCTCCATTTGAATGCTCTCCATCCTTATCTCCATCTTCTAACTACCTTCAAATTACATCTAAAATCCCACTTCTACAGCAAGCCTTTCCACATCCTCCTAATGGTAGTGCCCTTCCTCTGAAATGATCTCCAATTTATCATGTAAATATATCATTTGGAAAACTGTTTATATGTGGTCTTATCTATCAGCCTGTGAGTTAGATGAAAGAAGGGACTGCTTTCATGTTTCTTTGTATCCCCTGTGTTGAACAAAGATCCTGATACATAATAAGCGCTTAATAAATGCTTGGTGACTGGCTAGGTGACTTCAATTTTCCAAGCTGGGAATGTTCTTCAGAACTTTGAGAACAATGTGGAAACTCAATAAGTGATCAGTGATGATAACAAATAAATGTTGAACAGGATGCTTTCACAACCTAAACTCGATTGTCAAGTTCTCCAGAATATGGTCATCTGAAACAGGTCTCTATAAGAAGACATACACTGCTATTTTCATACATTTCATAGCCTTTCATGGTCTTTCTACCACCATCCCATTATCACCACAACCTTTTCCAGGAAGGAAGAGAAAATGTAAATCCTGAATATAAATTAAAATGTAACTGAATCTAGTGGGCTTTTCTCTCACTTCTGCCACCAGATGAGGCAGGTCAATGCTGTGTAGCATCAGACTGTTCGTGCATTTCCTGAAGATATTATTTTGGGGAAAGGAGAGAATCACATGATCATAAATTTAGACAATGAAGTGTCCTTAGAGATCATCTCACCCAACTTCTGCATTTTACAAAGGAGGAAACTGGAGTGCAGAGAGGTTAAATCACTTACAAAAGGCTGAACAAAGAGTAATAGATAGAGCTGTTATCTGAACCCAGGACTTCTGATTCCAAATCCAGTATTCTCTCCCCTACACCAATAGTGTCAAATTCAAATAGAAGTGGGGGGGGCCATTAAACCATAAGTAAGGATCCCTGGCAACTACTTATTGACTTCAAAAACCACAGAAATGTATATATATATATATATATATATATATATATATATATATATATACACACACACACAATCTGTGTGTATATACTAATATATGTCACATACACATACATATATATGCATGCATGTATACATGCATCTATGTATGCATCTATGTATATACACATGCATATATATAATTTTATTAATACCTCAGCACATTAAAATCAGATAGGAAGTATATTTTAATCTAGTTCAGGCTGTACTTGGGAGTGTCATGGGAGGCACCTTTACCGGCAGTGTTTATTTAAATGGAGCGTGGAGGCACAACAAAGCATGTACCAAGGGAAATTTGGAAATTTTACAGAGTCCTTCTCTCTCTCTCTCTCTCTCTCTCTCTCTCTCTCTCTCTCTCTCTCTCTCTCTCTCTCTCACACACACACACACACACACACACACACACACACACACACACACACACACACACACTGTTCAAAGCTAAGCAAATTTGGCCTCTTGGAACTCGATATAAGTAAGACCTTCACTTGAGATGTGTTTTCTACAAAGAAGTCAACATACATAGACAACCATAACTGTATTATTGATAAGAAACCTGATAGCTGCAACTAGAAGGAGGAAAAGTACATGTTGTAATACCTTATGCAGGGGAAATTTGTGGTGATGGACATTTTTAAACAAATTTTTAAATAAATGCACATATCTTTAATATTAGAAAATTACACTCACCATGGTACATAATTATTATTTGATAAATCGTTACATGTTTTACAGGGGGAAGGCCTAGGCTCTCTGATTGACAGGAAAGCAGCAGGAGAGCAATTTTCAAACCTTATTTAGGGTATTAAAAATGCCTTCTCCTGGCTCTCTAAGAAGATAAAAACAAAATCCATCAAAATATGGGTAAATACATGTGTCCAAGTTATTATGTTCAATCTGGAAGATAGGAAACAAAAAGTCCTTAGCCTAAAAGGATATCTCATATCCCATGGTCATCCCTGGGCTTTCTGTTTCCCAGATATATTTCTTTTTTTTTTTTTTTTGGTGATGCAATTGGGGTTAAGTGACTTGCCCAGGGTTACACAGCTAGTAAGTGTCAAATGTCTGAGGCTGAATTTGAACTCAGGTCCTCCTGCTCTATCCACTGCACTACCTAGCTGCTCCCCAGATTTTTTTTAAGATCTTAGTTCATTAGTTCCCAACCTGTGGGTGCAAACCTCTTAAGGAAAAATTTTTTTAAGAGGTCCAAGAATCTATAAATAATCAAACATACCTTCTCTAAGACTGAATTACACTATGTATTACTATTTTTCAAACACATGATGGTGTTTTATGATTAATAAAATGAAAATTCATTACAAAACCATACTGAATTGCTCACTTCAAATCACTTAAATCAATCATAGTTTAATGGATAGAATTCTGGACTTGGTATTAGCAAGACCTGAATCCCAAACCTGACTCAGACTCTTAGTAATGTGTCATCCTGAGTAAACCACAAAACCTTCTCAGCTTCCATACTCTGGAAACAGTCCTCCCAAACCCCATATTCACATTGGCAGACTGAACTCCCAGAGATTAACAGCCTTTCCTCTAAGGGTTCCAATGGACCCAAAGAAGTTGGAAGATGTCTTTCTAATGTCATAGCTCATGAGCCCAAATGATGTGTTTCCCTCATGATTATCAGTGGATGCCAATTAGGCAGATTCAGCTCTACCAACTTACTGCTACTCTATGACAAGACTACAAAAAGTAGGAATGCCATCAATGGAATTGCTTTAACTTGTGGCTCTTATGAGTTGGTTCATTTGAAACAATGATACTCCCCTAATTAAAATCTAAATTTGAAAAGAAGTCCCAAATGATTCAGAAGAGAATTCTGTATCATAAAATGTAATGTGATTGATAAGAAAATTACAAAATTATAGAATTAGAAGGAACCTTATAGTGCATCTTCTCCAATTCCCTCATATTATCAGTAAGGATACTGAGACTATTGGAGAAATATAAAGTTAGGTGAGAAACTACAAGGGGAGATGTCCATTTAAATAATATGGGGAAATGCTGTTGAACTTTTTTCTACTTAATATCTTTGGTTTATAACAGACAGTCAAATTAGGGATAGTCTTTTTCCTATAACTTTTCTTAGGAAACTAGAGAAGGATTGCCATCTAAAGGCAGTTTGAAGAGATAGCCTTCCTCCCTGGTCCTGTCCATACTCTTCACCAGCTGTACATAGTAATCTAGATTTCTATCTCATGGGATCTATAAATTTGGGTGAGGAAAAATGATGTTTTTATTTTTATTATTTATTTTAATTATAATATATTTATATTATACATTTATTATTTTAACTGATGTTAAGCATTTCTTTCAACTACAACTTAAAAAAATATTATTCTGAGAATGGGTCTATAGGCTTCACCAGATTTCCAAAAGGGTTCATGATATATGCACACAAAAATAAGAACCCCTTATCTACATTCATTTGTTTTTGTTTTTTGCAGGGCAATGGGGGTTAAGTGACTTGCCCAGGGTCACACAGCTAGTAAATGTCTGAGGCTGGGTTTGAAGTCAGGTCCTCCTGAATCCAAGGCTGGTGTCTTATCCACTGTGCCACCTAGCTGCCCCCAGAACCCCTTATCTATAAGAACATATAGATAATGCAAAAGAAAAAGAAAAGAAAAGAAAAGAAAGGGGCAAAGAAATCCAGCAAAGATGACAAAGGGAAGATGTAACTTGGAGTTGATTTACTATTTAAGCAAGTGTAAGTAACCCAAAAGTTCTAGGAGAAAATAATAATGCTAAGCAAAAGGACCTCATATACCATAGTTAATTTTTAAATTAATCCAGAATTTTAAGTTAATTAAGATTAAACTCATTTTTAACTACAAATAAGTGAGATTTACATGGCACTTTAAAGTTTACAAAGGACTTTACATATACTATTTTATTTGAGTCTCAAGACAACCCTGTGAGATAGATGTTGCAGTTACTATCATTCCCTTTCTATATGTAAGGGAACTGAGGATTAGAGAGGTTAAGTGATTGACTCAAGGTTGCATGGTGAATAAATATTAAGGTCAAGATTCAACCCTAGGTGTTCCAGACTTCAAGTCCAAACTTCTATTGAATGTAGCATGAAACCTCCCTATAATGATTGCAGGGTTGTTTTTTGTGTGTTTGCTTAGAAGCCAAGTGGAAATGAATGAGGAGTTTGTCTCATAATCAAGAAGACCAGGGTTCATTTCTTGCCTTTAGTGAATACTGGTTGTGCCACTCAAGGCAAGTCAGTTTGTCAAAAAGCATTTATTAATGAAACACCTACTTACTATAAGTTAAGCACTGTGCCAGGCACGGGAGATGCAAAGAAAGGCAAAAACAGGGGCAAGCAAGATGGCACAGTGGATAAAGTACCAGCCTTGGATTCAGAGGGACCTGAGTTCAAATTCGGCCTCAGTCACTTGACATTTACTAGCTGTGTGACCTTGGGCAAGTCACTTAACCTCATCAACCCACCAAAAAAAAGGCAAAAGCAGCTCCTGCCCTCTCAAAGCTTGCATTCTAATGGGGAGACAACACAGAGAGGAGATAAAAGGTAATCTCAGAGGGGAAGGCAATGACAAGTTACAGAAAACCCTCCTACAGAAGAAGCTCTTCAAGCTTGAAGAGACCCAAGGAAAATAGGACTCAAATGTGGGAAAAAGAACATTTCAGGAATGGAGGATAGTTATTGTAAAGTTCGAGATACAGGGAATGGAATATAGTGAGCAAAGAACAGCAGGGAATCTATTGTAGCTAGATCATAGCAGTTCAAATGCTGCACAGAATCAAGAATGATGTTCCTCTGTGGTCCCTGATTCCCTCATCTATAAAAGGAGAGGATTGGATCAATGTCCTCCTAAATTCCTGTTGTTGGTTGTTAATTGGTGTTGTTTAATCATATCCAACTCTTCATGCCCTTATTTGGGGTTTTCTTGGCAAAGATACTGGAATGGTTTGCCATTTCCTTCTCCAGCTCATTTTATAGATGAGGAAACTGAGGCAAATGGTTAAATAACTTGCCAGGACTCACACAGCTAGTGTCTGAGGTCACATTTGAACTCAGGTCTTCCTGACTGCAGAATTGGCATTCTATCAACTTCACCATCTAGCTGCCCTCTTAGGTTCCTACTAGCTCAAAACCTACCAGTCTTTTTACATTATTGACCACCTCCTTTTGAATATTCTCTCCTCCCTAAGTTTTCATGACACTGCTTTCTCCTGTTTATCTTTTCTGTCTGTTCCCATTTTTTAGTTTCCTGGTTTTGCATTCATGTCATATTCACTAACTATGGGTATCCCCCAAGGTTCCATTCTGGGCTTTCTTCTCTTTTCCCTTTATACTCCCTCACTTAATAATATTATCAGCTTCCATGGATTCAGTGATAAACTCTTTGTAAGTGATTGCCAGATCTATATATCCAACCCTAGTCTCTCTTTTGAATATTAGTCTCATATCACCATCTGCCTTTTGGATATCTCAAACTGCATATATTCTAACTCAGAGCAACTAGGTAGCATGACCCAAATGGAGTCATGAGGAGTTGGACATAACTGAATAACAAAATGTCTTCTAGGCATTTCAAACCAAACATGCCCAAAATATAACTCATTTTTTGCCAAAAAAAAATTACCCTCTACTAGTTTTCCATATGACTGTTAAGAGCACTATCATCATTTTTTTTAAGCATACTATTATCCTCCTATTCACCCAGTTCTATAATTTTAGTGTCATCTTGGCTCACTCTCAGTCATCCCACAAATTCAATCCATTGTCAAATCTTGTTCTTTCTACCTTCACAGAATTTCTTCCATAAGAACCTTCTCTCCTTTTATATAGCCAGGTACAGTTTATAAAAGATTGTTTGCCACCTCACGGATGGGGGAGGGAAGGGAGGGATGGAGGGATAGAGATTGGAACAAAAAAATCTGTTTTTTGTTTTGTTTTGTTTTTTGTTTTGTTGTTGTTGTTTGGTGATTAACTATCTTTCCATTCATATTAAGTATAATGGAACAAAAAATCTAAATAAAAATGTTTAATCTGGAAAAAAAAAATTTAAGGTGGGGGAGGGGTGTGCTGGGAAGGGTTTAGGAGGTATATATGTATTTATATACACATACAAATATATATATATATGTGTTGCATATATGTGAGTTATTTAGGTCTTATTTATATAATAATTATATTTAAACAAATTTGTCATATATATTATTTATATAAATTGATATGTATATGTTACTTATAAAACAGTTATTTAAAGATTTAAAATATTAAGCTACATGTATTAGAATATATCTAGGTATATCTAAATGTAATAATGTAGAAAATTGACATTATATATGTCATATATGTGTGTATATATCATATCTATGTTTGATATATGTATAAAATATAATTATATATCACAAATAAAAATTAAATTAAAAAAAAAAGCAACCTTTTCATCCAGACCCATCATTTCATTTGAGGAGGGAATTAAGTATAGAAACTACTTCCATCAATGGAAATGGTGATTATCAGGATAAAGAAAAATGACTTTTTCAAAAAAGCATCCTTTATCAGAAAGTTATATCTTGTTGGTTTTAAAAGCATTTAAACCTTCTGAAATTACCCAAAAGACTTTGTTATTATAAACTTATGTTTAGGATCCACCGGCATAGTAAAGACTACACAACTTCTTAAAAGACTAAGTAAATTCTGAATCATGGTATGATTTCTCAGCACTTCTTCACACATGACACCAAAGGATACAATCTGCATGTGAGTGTGCATGCACACATGCTTAAGAAATTAAAGCTACATGTGTGTAGGTACAAGCCTTCAAAAGTTATACTAAAAATTTGATCAAACCAATGATTAGATTTTTCCCCCATCTCTAGTATTATAAGCACTTTTTTCTATTTCAAAACCTCCTTTTACTAAAGAACAGAATTAAGATCAGCTTCTGACTCCTTTGACCTGTTTCTAATGTACACTTGGCTCATTAGGAATAATTCTTCAGAGGCCTTTCCATTGTGTTTCTGCTTGTGGTCTTTTCAAATAATTTGGCAATAACAGAAATTGTAGGAGGGTTCCAAGACTACTTTATCTAAAGCAAAACAGACACAGTTTAAATAGGAAAGCTCTTCAATTGTGACCACACTGTTCATTTCAGGTTTGCTGGAACTCTGAATATATCCTATGATCTGCCATTAGCTGCTCTTCCTGAGTGCAGACAGACCTCCAAGGAAGCATAAACACTCTCGAAATTCGATTCTTTTAAACCATTCATCGGCTGCTACAAAATATGACCACCACCTATGTCCGTAACCAGAGAATCCAACCGATCGTGAAGTAAAGCTAAAGAAAATGGAAGGGGAAAGTTTGGGAGAAAGGGCTTTGGGGGCTCTCAAATTGTGAGGTTAAGGGGAAAAAAAACTGCAATTAATACATCAGAGATTTCTGCCAGGCTTTTATAACATTACAGGATTTCTCAGCTATAAAGAAACATATTGAAGCTTTAGAGTACAACCCATCCTTCACTGCTTCAGTTGTCTCCTTTTGTTTACAAGTCTCTGCCATCCTTCTTTGTGAATTGAATGCTAAACTATCTCTGGAGAGATGTTATATTGCTTACAGAATGCTTCAGCAGATGGTGTTTCCTGTTGCAACAGAAGGCTGTGATTATACCTGAATTCTTCAAGAACTCAAAAACACAGAAAACAAGATAAATGAAAGTCTTAAAAAGTTTTTCTCTCTTTTCTTCCCCAATCATTTCTTCTCCCAACTACCTCTTGCTGCCTTGTCCCCGCCCCCAACTCTCACTCCAATATTATCCTCCCCCCTTTCTTTTTTTTCCACAACAGATGGAGCAATAAAAACAACCAGGGGGTGGAAATCATCCTCCACCAAACTAAAGAAACCCTTTTTGGAAATGACTAAGATATCCCATCAGCAGAGTTTGCTTAGGAATTATTGAGAACTCTGCTGTTTCTGATACCTGGTCACTGCACATTCATCCTATTCCCACTACCCATTGTAAACAATGCAGGAAAGAGAATAGATCTTCATCAGGACGTGTCTATAAAAACAAATTGAACTATGGAGAAGGCACCTGGTGCCCAAAGTTCAAGGCTATAAAGAACTTCACTTCTAAACAACTTTCAGAGAAATTGTGCTTTTCAAAAGACTCTTATATGCAACCTTAGCAGGATTTGGTTCATCTTTAACACTGAATAGCCCTTATCCCTAAATCTAGAGGATCTCAACCTTATCTTTGAAGCTCTTTTCTACTTTTATCTCCCTAAATGTCTGTCATGCATTTCTCACCACAATTCCATTTCATTTCCTACCCTATTCACCCCCTCTATGTGCAGAAACGAAGTATACACACACACACACATACACACACACAGAATGTTACCATGGCAGATAAGATTTTGAAATTGGCTTTTTGTTTTCTGGACTCTTCAACCCATACCCCCCCCCTTAACCTTCTCACCTCTATTAAGCATCCCAGATGCCCAGGGTCCCAATTTAGGGACAGGACCCCATATGACCAACTTTAATATCTTCATTCAGAACTATTCCAGTATATGTTCAGTTCTCTCAGTTCTCCCTAGCTTTCCTACTAGATTAATCAGATAGATTATTTCCTATTATTCTGTTAATTTGCCAGTAATTTATGAGATTGTACTAGGGAGTCTCTACTTTTATTCTTACTCAGTCTAAATAACTGAAATCATTATTTTTTAAAAGTATATATTTTGTTTTTGAATCACTTTCATTCCCATATCTTCTCTACCATCCCAAATCAAGAACTATCTCTTGTAATAGAGAAAGACACAGAGAGAGACACATGACAGAGAAAGACAGAGACAAAGACAGAAAGAGATGGAGAGAGACAGAGAATGACAGAAAAAGAGACAGAAAGACATAGAGACAGAGAGAGTGACAGAGTGAGAGAGAAGCTATTCAGCAAAAGTGACACATCAACAAAGTCCAACATGATATGTAAAGTCTACCCTTGTAGTCTTCTTATTGTCCCCCAAAACACACACATCCCAGAATTTCTACAAAAGGGCAGAGTTGCATTTTGTCCATTCTCAAAAGCCAGGCTTGATCATTATAACAGAATTCAGTCCTCCTAAAAGGCATAAAAACAGTACATGCCTACATTTGTTTCTTCATAAAATCAGAAAAGGGCTCAGTGACCATCTAGTTCAACCTTCCCCCATTTTACAAATGAGCATTGATTTATTAATTGATTGATTTGTTTGTTCCGATTTGTGATTTCATAAGTAGAGGGGATGAGCTTACAATGCCACTGAATGGCAAGCTGTTAAACACACTATTGTCCTCATTTTACAAAGTAGGAAAATTGACACTGGACATGGCCATTCAATTAGGAGAAGGTACCTGATTATCCCCATTTTACAGATGAGAGAAATAAGGCTGAAAGAGGTCAAGTTATTTGATAATAGACAACTAGTTAGCAAATAAACATCAGAGGCAGAATAGAAACTAGGTCTTCCTGACTCAAGGTACAGAGTACTATCCACTGCTCCATGCCACCTACCTTACCTAAGGTCACAAAGTTAATTAGTGAAAGAGCTGGGTCATCTCCTACTATACAATGAAGTTTTGATTTCATCTTATTTCAAGATTTCCCCAACCTTTTTGGTACTGGGAAACCATCAGTGGTTTGGACAAATGAGGCTAGAACAGCATTTTCCAAATTGTGTTCCAAGAAACCATGATGTCATTCTAATTGGCAGGAAGAAATTTTTCATGATAAAATGTCAGTGCTGATATTTCCACTTTAAAATATTAAATATGAAATAGAATATCAAAAATAGTTATTTCATGTATTTTTCACTATAAAAGACTCAATTTCCTCTATCTTTCTCTAAATCTTCCCTGCCTTCCTACATCTAGGAGTATCTCGTATCCTTAAATCTCAGATGCCTGGTACCACCAACAAAATGTTTGAGTTCCTTTAAATATTTCAAGTTCAGGCATTCTCTGTGGCCAACTTAGTTTAAGAAAACACTGAATTAAACTATTTTAAAGGCCCTGCCAAGAGCACAATTAGAAGGAATACTATGTGATGACTGGTGAAAAATAATACTTGCTGTTTAAGAATTCTTATACTGATAGAACCGTAGCCTTATAGCTAAAACGAATCCTACTGGTCATTGAGTCCAGTTCCCTCATTTTTCATATGAAGAAACTGAGCCCCAAAAAGGTTAATATGCCTGGCCAAACAGTAAACAGTGCCATCAGTGTGATTTGGACCTATTTTCTTGACTCTAAGTCCAACACTTCAATTATCCTACACTGTTTTTAAAGATATTAAGAGGAAGTCTCTCTACCTATCAGCCAAAGACCCTCTGAGTTGAATCCATCAATATCTTAACTTTTCAGTGGCAGAAAGTCTCTTGTGGAGGTCTAGAAGTGTTTTCTAAAAAATTCTGGCTTGTAACCTTTTATGCCATTATAGCAACAAGTGCAATAGGAGACAGAAGTAGGAGCCACCCAGGGTGATGGCCAATAGAAACCATTAAATCTGTGAAAGAGTCATCTTTCACAGTTGACATAAAGAAAAACAATGAGTGGCTCTTTGAAACCCCAATTGGTCACCCCCATCCCTTTTGTGTCCACAATAGACTGAGGGTAGTGCCATGCCCCTTCCCACATATATAGCTCTAAGTGAATTCAAATTAGGGACAAAAGGATTGTGGGTGGTGGTTTGTGGGGGAGGGCAGTATCACTGGGACAAACAGTCAGTCCTACGCTACTTTACAGGGTGCCTGCATAGAAAGAATTAGAGAAAGGGAGGGGATCAGCTGGAAGTAAGTAGAAAGAAGTGGAAAGATATGTGAGAAATAGAAGTGATTTGCAAGGAGATTTGGAAATGGAAAATGTTAAGATCCCCTTAGGTGATGATAAATCACAATTCCAGTGACAAAAACTAGATGATGTAAAGGATAGATTGGGATGAAGAGGGACAGTTTCAAAGCATTCTTTGGTTAATCTGCTACATGAGCACAAAACCAAAGAAGGTTCCCCTTAAAATTCAATCCAACAGCAATCAACTCACACTAAAAGATGATAGCTAATAAAATTCATTTTAATGTACCTTTATTAATAATAATGTATTGTTCCTTATGGCTCTTTATGTTCTCTATGGTTTTAGTTATCTTTTTTGTTTTTGTTTTTGAAAAACAGGTTAATGCCTAAGGGTAATATACTACCTAGTATAATTATAATATTGTATACATAATAATATATAATCAAATAATATAATATATAAAGTCTGGCATTAGTATAATATAATGGAATAAAATATTATAACATTATATATTATAATATACTGAATGTGTCAGGAATTCAATCATTTATCAGCATGCAAAGAAAGGAATCTCATCACTTCTATTGTTTCAATAGACTTGAAAGTCTTTTTACATTTTCACTGTTGTCCAGTCATTCAATTGTGTCCGACTCTGTAAACCTGCAGATCATAGCACACCAGTCCCTTCCATCCTCTACTATCTCTTGAAGGCTAAGTTCATGTTCATTGTTTCCATGATACTATCTATCCATCTCATCCTCTGCCAACCCCTTTTTTCCCAACATTAGGGTCTTCTCCAATGTCTCATCTTCTTATTATGTGGCCAAAGTATTTAAGCTTCAGCTTCAGTATTTGACCTACCAATGAATAGCCTGAATTAATTTCTTTTAGTATTAACTAACTATACCTCCTTGCTGTCCAAAGGACTTTCAAGTTTTCTCCAGCACCACAATTCAAAAGCATCAATTCTGCAGTGCTCGGCTTTCTTTATAATCCAACTCTCATAGCCATATATTGCTATTGGAAAAACCCTAGCTTTGACTACATGAACCCTTTTTGGCAAGGTGATGTCTCTGCTTTTAGTATGCTGTCCAGCTTTGCCATAGCTTTATTTCCAAGGAGCTAACGGACATTGATGGATCATAACATGAATTAATTCAAAGGAGCAGAGATCTAGATCTGAAAAGGACTTAGGAGGACAATTAGTTCAACCTCACTCATTTTACAGATGAGGACAAATGACTTGTTCAAGGTCAAATAGGCAGTAAGTGGCAGAACTGAGATTCAAATGCATTCCTGATTCAAAATCCCACACACTCTCCATTGCACAATGTGAACTCTTAAAAGCTTTAACATTTAGGCCTCTCCTCCTTATAAACAATTTTTTTTGGACGGGGCAATGAGAGTTAAGGGACTTGCCCAGGGTCACATAGCTAGTAAGTGTCAAGTGTCTGAGGCCAGATTTGAACTCAGGTCCTCCTGAATCCAGGGCTGGTGCTTTATCCACTGTGCCACCTAGCTGCCCCCCCATAAACTTTTAAATGTGTTTTCAAGTATATTCTGTGCCAGTACAACACAACACCTGGAGAAAGTGAATTTTATTGATAGCAGTAGGCAACTTGTCAGATTAGAGACTTAATATGGATATAACATGTAGAAACCAGGGAGCATCATTATGGGTCAACTGGAAGAATGCCTCCCTGGGTTCACAAGGTTGTTATCTTCAGTTGGGGGAAAAGGTAACTATTTCTACCTGTTATTCCCACATTAAAAATGAGGGAAGGAATCAAAAGCAAAACTGTCTGGATTCACCAAATCTCTTATACTCCAGATGTTATGTCACGGGGAGGGGGTGATGGAGGTCAAAAGGCAGTGAGTTTGAAAGTGAAAGTCAGAGAGATATAAAGAAACAGGAGGGACTGCAAAATCCCTGACTCTGGGATGAAAAAAAAAAACAGCCCTAAGGATAAGTTTAGAAGGAGTACCAGGCCTGTCTCACTTGATCTATTCAATCCAATCTGTCAGTGCTTTTTAAAAAGTAACCACAGGAGCTGAAAACATAGTAGGAAGTCTTTCTCTGTGTGTTTATGTGTGTGTGTTTCTCTCTCTCTGTCTCTCTCCCTCCCTCCCTCCCTCCCTCCCTCTGTATGTCTCTCTCTGTCTCTCTCTCTCCCCTCATCCTGCCATTATTTTTGTTCATATTAGATGTATACTGATAAATAGAAGTATGTACAGAATTATATGTGCGTGTGTGTCTGTATGTCTGTATGTCTGTATATCTATTTGTGTTTAATAGTAGCCATCTCTAGGGCAGAGGGAAGAAAAAGGCAAAGACAGACAAAAAAAAATTACATGACAACTTTATTACATCTTTAAAGGGAATAGCAAGTTGTGTGGGGGGCATCTTTTTGTTGTGCTTTGTTTTGGAAGTACTTGTTCTGTTCCATGAATTAAGAATAAAATATTAAAAAAAGGAAGAAAAAGAAATAAAATCTTGCAGTACCCAAGGTTCATCACTATGAATCTCAATTATCATTTTATTAGGGAAGTAAGGAAGTACCAGTTGAAATTTCCAATTGATACAATACAGGAAAAACTCTTTTGGTTTTTTGAAACTGTATTTTAAAATAAAAATTTAAAAACTTCAAAAAATAAGACCCATATCCCAGCATTAAAAGGATAAGTCAGTGACTAACTGTGGGGCACTTTTGTCTATTTTAACTTCAGTGAAGAACATAGGCAGTGGGTTATAGAATCATAGATCTAGAAATAATAGACTGGAGAAGATGGCTTACAAATGAAGCCATTTTCCTGCAACTGAATTGAGGCCCAAGAAAGTTAAGGGACTGGCTCAAAGTCACACAGTTATCAGACATGGGAATATAAACCCAGGTCATCTACCACTAGAGTTAGTGTATGTTCTTTCCACTTTATCACAGTGAAGAACCAGACACCATCATTACAACCTATGCAGAAAGGCCCAGTAAAGTATAGAAGCATTAGCTGTTGAGTGAGCTCCCATTTGTAAGCCTGAAATCAGAATAATCACAGAGCCCCTGAAAACCAGACATGTACAATGGCAGCCACCAATATAACTCCAAGGTTACATCCAGATGAGAGTGGAGGGAAAGGACCCAGGTTAGAAGTCTGGAAAGCCGGCCTGTGGCAGCTACTTAAGAGACTTAGAAAGAAAAAACTACATAAATCACACCAGGGAACTTTTAAAGTACTTTCTTTTTCTTGGTGTGTCATTTTAGACTTTGGGATACAGAGCTAATCAAAAAGAAACCAGAGAGACTTTGTGATTTGAGCACATCGAGTCCCAAAACCTTTTTCTTTCTTTTTCTTTCTTTCTTTTTTTTTTTTACATTTTTGAAAAATTTATCCAAGCAATTGCTTTCTTGATGGAGACATGAATTATGGCCCTTGAATAGTGATGAGAATATGTGAAAGGGTTTTGGGTTGAATGGATGAATACTTAGAAGTTCGGTTTCTTCTCCCTATCTATTCCACATAATTCTAACCTCCCAAACCATTAAAATCAGGCTGGGGAGCCTAACAAAAAAAGATTGCATAAAATATATTCATTTCTCCAGTACAATTCTGGTTAGACTAGAGATGTCTCACACACACACACACACACACACACACACACACACAAAAACTATCCCCTCCACTAGATAATACAGTCTCATTCATTCAAATAATAAAAGGTCAAAGGGCTGGGAATAAAAGGAAACAATTACAAATTAACCAAATTTAGATAATCTGTATTTGTTCATTTTTTAAAATATATTTTGTCTGCGAAGAAATAACAAATACTTTGACTTGACTTACATAATAACATCAAGAATAAGATAACAATATTGTTTTGCTTGATACACTTTACAATTTACTATGTGTGCACTTTGTTATTCAGATACAATCAAGAGATGCAGAGACCAAAGAAAATGAAAAAGGAAAATGTTTTACCATCAGTTGAATCATTCAGCCCAGTGGACATGCACTTCTAACTTTCCATGCCTATGACATACAAGGACTTGACTGTTGCCTACAGCCAGCCTCAGGAGGAAAAAAAAAAGCAAACTTTGATCTCATTTGATGTGAGTCTTTTGTTCTGCCAAGGTACATCTATATCTATTTTGCATCCGTCCTGTTCCTAATTAGACTGCAATCTGCATCAAGGCAGGGGCCTAGTTTACTAGAGTGAGGATACTATACAAATTCAATTTCTATTTACATCTATAATCATCATTATTTCCATTTGGCCCATCCTCCTAGAATCCTAATATAGCTTAGGTTCCCTCTAAATTAAAAGGCTGATTAAGAAAATGTGGTCAAGAGAATGTTATTTTGTATATTATAGGCTTGACTCTAGTCATGAAAAAAGAGAAATGTATGATTTAGAGAATAGGGACCGAATTAAATAGGCATTACACACTTCACGGGGTTTATTTGGTTTCATTATGCAGTATCTACAGCTAGTCACATAGAGAAAAAAGAATAAAAGGGAGAGGTTTGCAAGTGTGAGTTAGGTGTTCACATTTGTTCAAATATTGCAATAATGAGCTCCACAATTTAAAAAAAAGTATAGTAAAGTGCTGTACCGATAGCCCAGCAAGCCCCATTAGTCACTGTTGGAAAAATGGGGGGGCTTTAATTCCTTCCAATCATCAAGAAAGTAAATAGGAAGGAAGCTGCTGAGAGCACATTTGTCCAAGATAAGATTTAGTGACAAGATAATTGAATTCCATTTATTAACAAGCATCTATTAAATGCCTCCTGTATATCTTGCGCTGTGAGAGACAAAATTTAGGATGTCCTCAGAGAGATGCAGTCTAGTAGGAGGGAAAGTAGGGGTGGGGTAACATGACCTACAGACAGGTAATATTGATGCAACATAATGTAATACGTGATAAGTACTTGAGGTGCCTGCAAAAGAAATACTTTGAGTAGGAAAACACCTTTACTCACTGGAAAGAATTGGAAAGGCTTTGGGGGTAGAGTGGCACCTGAATTAATCTCTATAGATGGAGATGAATTTAATAGGTGAACTAGGGATTGGGGGATATCATAGGCATTGCCAGACCAACAAGGAAACAAAAGTTGAAAATTCCATCCTTCCCCAGCTATCAACTCCTCTCTTTTTCCTTTCTCAACTCAGTTCCTCAAATAATTTGTCAGGAGACATTGCTTCTACTTCTTTATCATCCACTCATCCTGAAGTCTCCTGTAATTTGACAGACTCACCATCTGTTGAAATACTATCTCTCAGATAACCAGTGATCTTGATCCAAGTCACCAAATCCAGTGATTTCTCTTTAGTCCTCATTCCCTAGAGCTGAGTGATGTAACTAGCACTGTTGACAAACTCTATCTTTGAAACATTCTTACAGAGGCAGATGAAAGCAAAATGGATGGAGCATTGGGCCTGGAGTTAGAAAGAAGTAAATTCTGTTTGCCTCAGTTTCCTCAACTGTAAAATGAGGTAATAATAGCAAAGACCTCTCTGGGTTGTTATGAAGATCATATGAAACTATATTTATATAAGCACTTAACACAGTGCCTGGCACATAGTAGGTTCTATAAAAATGTTGATTCCCTTCCTCCTCCATATACTGGTCTCAATGACACTGTACCTTTCTCACCATTCCTTCTGGCTTCACCCTCTTCCTCCTATTATCCCCTAATGATGGGTTCAATCTTCTGCCCTTTCCTCTTCTCCTCTTTGTACACTTTCTCCTTCTGAGAGTCCATCCTCTCCCATAGCATCAATGATCACTCCTACAAGTCTTCAACCTCCACTAAATTCCTCCTTCCGTGCCTCATCACAGGATCATACTGGGGCTTTTAATCTGTGCCTCAAATGGTCAACTATCTAGTTCTACCAAGCTGAAAAAGCTTTGAGTCTAGACACAGTGACAGAATGTGTGCTCATTGTGCAAAGGCCAACCAGTTACATGTAGAGAGACTCATCACCAGAAAGTTGACCATAAAATTTGTTGGCCATAGCAACCTATGAAAAAGAAAAAAGGAAATTCTAAAATTCCCTCAGATCCCTGAGCCAACTTTCATCTTTCCAGTGATGGTAGCAAAGTGTCAGAAAAGATGACAAAGTGCTAGGAAGCATGCCCTTCTTAGCACATCTATAAACACTAATTTAACACTCGGCTCTTTTCATTGTGTAGGCTTTGTTCATCAAACAGCTAAGTAATGAAGAGGATAGTGCTCCTAAGGTAGAGTCAGGAGCTTAGACCTAAGTTTAAACCTGCCGCAGATGCTCCATGTGTGTGACTCTAGGAATGTCAGTCATTTTCAGCCTCAATTTCTTCATCTGTAAAATGGGAGATAATAATAATACCCAATTTCCAGGACTGCTGTGAGGCTCAAATGAGGCAACATACATAAAGCATTTTGCAAATCTTAAGGTGTTTTTATTATCCTGAGCTAACAAAATCATAGGCAAAAAGGTAATGAACCACACTCATATTACTACATGAAACCAGGAGACATAAAAAGGCACAGCTAAACTGAAAGACACAGATAATCTTCAGAGAAACAAATAAAGGAGCTGGCAGAGTTAGCTTCTTCATGCACCCAAAGACAAGAAAAAAAAAATCTCATGGGACAGTTGGTCATCTTATCTTGTAGTGCACACAAGCATAAATGAACATATCATCAAAAAGTGACCACCATCCACAGACTAAAATCCATTGGAGAAGACAAAAAAAGGAACTCTATGAAGAATTTGCCAAGATACTCCAAACTAAGTCAATATGAGCCTCAATATTCAGGGATCACAACATAAATTTGGGCATAAAGGAGGGATACAAAAATATGTTAGAGGAGGCGGCTAGGTGGCGCAGTGGATAAAGCACCGGCCCTGGATTCAGGAATTCCTGAGTTCAAATTCGGCCTCAGACACTTGACACTGGCTGTGTGACCCTGGGCAAGTCACTTAACCCCCATTGCCCTGCAAAAAAAACAAAAAACAAACAAAAATATGTTAGAAAAATATGACAAGATTAAGAGATAAGAGAAGCCAAAATCTTAGTGGCTACTCAGAAATCTCATGCCTAGACAAGGCAGGTGCCACAGATGGGCAATTGTGCTGAACCCAGAATTGAGTAGGATCAGAGATTTTGAGCTAAAAATGAATTTACAGATCACCTTGTCGAAGTTCCTCCTTTTGCAGAGGGAAAAATAAGAATGAGAGAGAATATAAGTGATTTGCTTGCCTTTATCTCAATTCTTCTTAAATGGAAGAGCATCTTCTAGATTTGAACTCCAAAAGTCATGCCCCCAGTGCCTGGGGATTTTAATTTGCTCAATTTAAGGACTCCTATCCTGGAGCTGAGCTGTTTTGATTGGTGAAAAATTGAATACAAATTTGCCTAGCTCATTACATATACCATTCCTAGACCAGAATATGCTAGACAACCCATCCAATCATCCTCAGGAGATATATAACTATATTACTATTGGCGCTGGAATCTCCTTCCCCTCCTCACTTCCTACCTTTTGTTAAAGACACAGTAATCAAATCAATAATACCATTGATTTTGAAAAGAACATGTCAATCAACTATCCCATGGATCAACTCACCATTCCTAGAATTCCCCAGACCAAAACTCACTTCCCTGGCTATCATTCTACTATATGCATTGTCTCCTCCCTATTAGAACCCAAGCTCATTGAAACCAGGGACTATCTCATTTATGTATCATATGCCCTGTCCTTATCATAGTACCTGACACATAGAAAGTACTTAATACTTTCTCCTCCATCCATGCATTCATTCATTCATTCATTGTTCATAGGTATTAAATGACAAAACTGTTGCTTGAACATGTCTTCTAACTCTAAAACAAATGTTCTTTCTACTCTACCCCAATATAAGAAAGTTATATGGTATTTGGGAAGTTAGTACTAAATGCATGGTATTCTCAACAATCCCAAATTTAACTTGTTGGATATGGTGAGAACTAAAAATTAGTAATAATTTAAAATAATGATAATAAATTATGTTAATAAGAGGAATCAAGAGAGCAATTATTTCATAATGAATTATCTGTAAGCAGTAAGGTGGCTAGAACAAAGGTCAAAGTTAACACTAAGTTAGAAGAAAAGATAAAAATGAAAAAATGTTGCTTGTGAGTTATAACTGTTCCAGGCCAATCAGTTTAAGCAAGTGGTCAAATAAAAAGAAAAAGAAAAAATGGAAGATAAGGAAGGGTGATTTTTAAGAATTAAAAAAATATGGGGGCAGCTAGGTGGCACAGTGGATAAAGCACCAGCCCTAGATTCAGGAGTTCTTGAGTTCAAATCAGGCCTCAGACACTTGACGCTTATTAGCTGTGTGATCCTTAGCAAGCCACTTAACCCTCATTGCCCCCACCCCAAAAAAAAAAATTAAAAAAATTTGAAAATATGTGTATGAAGGGATATGGAGTAAAGACCAAAAAGAACAATATACTCTAGTAGCTAAAGCCATATAAATTATAAAAACTTTAAATTCAGAACAAAACTCAGGTTAAATATAATGAATGATGCTGCTCCTGATTAGTTAAAGGCAAAGTCCAGCTCCAGCCCAAGCCATTTTCTAAATTACAAAATGGCATGATATGTTATCAGTCTAAAATACTCCTTTTTTGTACATGTTACCAGTTGTTTTAACACATTTCAAAGCTTAGTTGTGTTTTGTGAGTAAAGCCATGTCTGCCCTCATCACTCCCCTTCTCAAGAATTTTCAAGCTCCTGTTTGGCATTTAAAGGTCTTCATAATCTGACTCTAGCCTATTCTTCTAGGCTGATTACACCTTATTGCTACTTCCATGTTCCAAGCCAGAAATGCTACTATCCCCGCCTCCTCTTTCTTCCTTTTTGTAATCCATCTGCCATATTGCTGCCCCAGCTAGCTCTTTTATTCTTTTTGTTTTGACCAGATCTGTGAGGTCATCTGTGTAGAGAGCTCCCAGAAAAAGGAACTCCCTCTACAAGTGCAGTTTGGTTCCTTCCCTAAAATATATCATTTTAGAGTGTTGTCTGAGGCACTGAGTACTCAAAGATTTACACAGGGTCACACAACCTGAGTTTTGTGTGACAAGACCAGTGTTTCCAAATAAACTTGAACTCAGTTCTCCCCAACTCTAAAGCAAACTTCTCTATCCACTTGACCATGATGCTTATGATACCACAGTAATATTCTGACTCAAAAATTTTCAACACCCTCTCCCCTTTCCTGTCCCAAGTTGGAAGTACATATATGTATATATATGCATCTACCTATCTATATATATGTATGTGTATGTGTGTATATATATGTGTATGTGTATATATGTGTATCTACCTATCTATATGTATGTGTATATATGTATATGTGTGTATATATATATCTACCTATCTATACATATGTACATGTATATATGTATATGTATGTATTGTGATGTTTAAAATCTAAACTGTGGTCGCCTTAAATTAGAAGCTTCAGCACCAGTCTTTGGGCATTAAACATTTATTAAAGCATAGAGGTATTCACAAGGAGTTCAGAAAGTTAAGAAAAATCCTATCTTGCATAGAGTTCCAGCCTGTTTGGGTTCTTCCCCGAGTCCTCCTCCACGAGCCTGCTTTAATCAGGAACTCCTTAGCAAACTGATTGTGGAAGCATTTTATAGGTCTGGAATAAAGGCGGTCCTTACACGCTGCATCAAGCTGATTGGTTGGCATCCTCCAAATCCATTGGTTCTGAAGGTGTTCTCAAGGTGTGATTACAATCCAGTTAACTTAAAGTAGGCTAATCAGCAGTTAATCACTCTCACTTGATTCAATCACTCTAGATTAATCTCCAGGTGGGTCTTTGAGTATCTGCTAAATCTCATTATTTCATCACAGTATATATATGTATTTGTGTATATATATATGTCTGTGTGTGTGTGTGTGTGTGTGTGTGTGTGTGTGTGTGTGTGTGTGTATTCATATTCCTGTCATTCAGGGTTTTCTTTAAGGTGGGTCCATTTCTGCCTCAAATGAATCCTCTAGTCTAGAAACAATGATAAAGTTACTGTCTTACATTTTTGACTCATTCACACTTGTGTGTCTTGACTTTTATTAGACTTCTTCCAAACAAAATAGCCTCTCCATACTCCCAATTATACAAACCTTACCCATTCAGAAATGTTGATTCAATTTCCACCTCCTTTAGGTGGCAAATCAACTAGCAGTGTCTCTCCACTCCTTTTCATTCCTATAGCATTTATTATCTGCATCTTTCACTTGGCACTTATCAAATATTGCCTTGTGCTCTTTAATATTTTAATGTATGTATATCTTTTCCCCATCTAGATTGTATCTCCTCAAGTGTATAGAACATGTGCTTTACAAAGTACTTTCCTCACCACAATCCTCTGAGGTGAGTAGTGAAAAATATCATTATCTCCATTTTATGGATGAGGAAACAGGCTTAGATTGATTGACTTTCCTAAGATCACACAACTTCTATGAGTCAGAGACATCACTCAAGCCCAGATCTTCTGATTCCAAATCATTTTAATTTTCATTTCAAGTAGTGAGATTCATTAAAGGTATTTTTATAGCCATGAGTTCCAATACAGGATCAAAGGCTGATACAATAGGCATTGTGAGTTTTTTTTCTGGGAGCTTCTGATTCTTTGTAGCCTCCCCAGTACTTAGCACAGTACTGTCCATATGGTGGTGCTTAGTAGAAGTCTTCATTAATGGAATCAATGAGAGAATGAATACAAAGAGCCCATAAATTTCACTTATTAAATATATCAAAGCAACTAAAATATTTCCTTGTTCAAAGAAAGAGAAGTTGTTTGAGTTTGAAGATATGACTGGTATTTATAGTGTAATACATGACAGAGCACGAAACTGCATATATGGATTATATAGAGATAGATAGAGATAGAGATAGATAGCTTGAGATGGATAGAGATAGAAAGATGGGTATCTACATAGGTGGAATTGAATAACTCAATCAAATCACTCTACTTCCAGTGGATGTTAACATGTCTTGATACCTCAGCAATTCTCCATCAACCAATCCCATACTTAAGCTTGTACAAAATGACCTTGGATGAAATAGTGACATTGACAAGAAGAATGTTCAGATTTTTCTTTTTTTAAGTATGGTAAAAAATCAAATTCTGGCAAAGAAGAAAGCACTCCAATTCAACTCCCTGAGGATTTCTTTGGAGAGACAGGGGCACTTCCAGCTTCAATTTTGGTCTCCTCCTCTTCACACACAGGTGGTGAAAGACCTTGTACTATCAAAGGGTCAAGGGGATTTTAGACTTCTAGTCTTACCAAATGCCTCCTAGGATCATTCTCTGGGACAATAACAGCAGTGTCTACATAAAGAGCCAAGCATAGACTAGATACAAACACATCTCTATAAAGAATAAGGCAAAAGGACCTATATGATGCCTAAGGGAAACTGCCAGCAACCACGAGCTGAGGTCCAACTTTGCAACATATGCTTTTTAAACTTGAATCCACTTTCCCCTGGACTATATTTATATTGGTTGGATAATGTGTCACAGACTTTCAGGGAGACTCTTTAGTGGCAACTGTTGTTATAGTACAACCTTAGTAAATAATCCTTTCTGAAAGCTACTTAAGCCTGTGTGATTAAAATGATAAATTGACAAGTGTGGCAAGAAACATGCCAATGGGAGCTCACTGGACTTGAAAAGACATCCCCAAGCCTTCAAAGTTGCTACTTTTTTCTAGGAGAAGTATAAAAAAATTCATCAGCCTTTTCAGTCTTCTCAAGCTAGCTGAATCCTTGTGGTTTGCATAAATTAAGGAGCATAATGGGGGTTGGTTAAAAGCAATTTCTTAAGTAGTTTCATCCAGATCTTTTGTTTGAGCAAGTAGAACCTTAATATTACTCACCCCAATAAAGAGGTAAGAATTTTAAAAACTAAACTAAAATTGGTTTCTATAAATCAGAAAATAGTTAATCCAACAGAGGGCTAAAGAACTCAAAAAACAGGCATGATAATAGTCTAGATGTCTACTACTTTCTATTGCCAGAACATTGTTGTTGCTCAATCATATCCAACTCCTTGCGATCCTATTTGAGGTTTTCTTGGCAAGGATACTGGAGTGGTTTGCCATTTTCTTTTCCAGCCCATTTTGCAGATGAGGAAACTGAGGCAAACAGGATAAAGTGACTTGCCCAGGGTCACATAGGTAGTCAGTGTCTGAGGTCATATTTGAACTTAGGTCTTCTTGACCCCAAAGCCTGGTACTTTATATCCACTATACCTCTTACCTAATAATGGCCAGCACAGCTATGGGGAAATAGTTATGTTTTCAACAATGTCTATTGAATGAAGGACTATAACTCTTCCATACTGAGCAAAAACATAAAAAACAAAGAACCCTTCAATGGATCATAGACAGAGTATAAATTAACCCTGAAATTATCACTCAGCAAAAGTCTATAGCTGAGGTTCAACAAGAATATAAATGGACTGACTGAGAATAACAGCACACTTTTCTCCCACAAGGGAGAGGCTTACTAATCTTAACATCCCCCAGTGGATGGCAGACAGAATATTAAGTGGCCTTGAAGACAGTTAAATACCTGAAGAACAAATGGGGTGAGGGGGAACCCAGTGACTAACAACATATGATAACCAGGAGGGATCAGGACATTCAGTACCTGGAGGAAAGCAGCAGAATTGTGACACCCATTAGACCATGGACCCACCAGAATGCAATATAATGATATAACCAGAAAATATCCATAGTTCTAAGTGGGAAGCAAGAGTTGCCCTTTGCACATAGGTATCCTGGCCAAATATTTCCTGGTATGCATTCCTCCACATGGGTGTCCTGACCACACATGTTCCTCCCATTCCATTTGGATAGAGGTTCTGATGTTACTTTTATTACTGTGATATTTCTTTAAATGTCCTTGTTTTGAACTGTGTCCTCTGGCTGACTAGTGAAAATATACACATCAGTAAAGGCTTATGGGCTGGGTTTTGAAGAAAATCCTTACAATATCTCTAGAAACTGGGGTACCTTTTAGAGACCTACAGCTGAGAGAACGTAACTTTACAACATATGGACTTCATCCATATTATACCAAACACTCAGATAAAACCAAAAAGATCACTCAAAAAAGCTAAGTGTTTGGCTTGTGTGAATGATATGGGAGATAACTGAGCTTAGCAGACAGATAAAAACTCTTTTAAAAAAAATAAAGATCACATAGGATACAGTGAACAGAAAATAAAGTTCTATTTCTTGCTTTGCCAGATAAAAGGTTCCATTATCTATGAAATTGTACAGTATGTAGGAAGCACATAACTATTATCATAAAATATTTATTGAGCACTACAACATGCTTTAGGTATTATATAGAACCTAGAAGAACAATCTTTCTAGGTCTTAATTGATTAAGGAACATAGTTTTCAGAAGAAGGTGCTTCAGAATCACATGGGATGGGGGGTTTTGATGCCTCTACAGAGTTTTCCTCTGGGGTGCTCCTTGATTTTGCCAGGGCACCTCTTGAAGCAATTATGGTATTTCCATTAAGTTAGACTTCTACTTTCCAAAGTCTCTATACCAAGGTAGTAGAGAACTGATTTAAACACAGATACCTAAGCATGTTTAGCAGGCTGTTACATAGAGAAAGTAACTGTTTCTCCTGTTAAAAGTCACTCATGGAGGTAATTGACTACACTATAAGTTATGTATGTAAGCTGTGACCAAGAGGATGGTGACAGTAGTGCTATGGGGGAAATTGATGGGGATGTGGGGTAGGGGGTCCACTATTTTCCCCCATAACAGTAGCAAGATCAATTGTCTTAAAATGGGACTGGTTTGTGGGGTGGAGAGGAGAAAGAATGCACCTGAAACTACAACACAACTGGAAATTAATTAGGCATTTTTGATCATTTAACAATATGAATCCTTTTAAAAATTCTATCTTTAATAACACTGCTGTAAGCACCACCCTCTCTAAAAGCTGTCAACATCCTCAGGAAAGAAATTTAACCAGGCAATCTCATGTCTCAGTACAGAAAGCCTTTCAAGCTTTACATTTTAAAAATACTATTCCGTGTCATTTGGTATCAAGTCCATATGTGTAAGAGTGCCACTGTAAGCTCTTTTCTTTAAGCTGCATTGAAATAAAAATTCCAAACCCCTAAAACTAGAAGTAAACAAAAGGAAGGATCCTTAGGTCTGGATGTCCTATTTATTAGGCATCAAGCATATGAATATGTTCAATGACAATGCAATCGAATGAGGCCAAAGAGAAACAAATGGGAAGGGGGGAGGGGGGAGAATACTGAATATGTAAACACAATATCTGAGGTTTAAAACACTTTCTTTTCTTTCCATCCCCTTGTTAAGCAGGCTTTCATTCAGTAGAAATTCACACAGTGACACCTAGTGCAATTGACATGGTTATGACATCCTGGCAAGCTAAGACAACCTTCCTTGAAAATGCCATTTTAATTTCAGCTAAAATAAGCTAATTCAATCGTGGTGAAAAGGCTCCCATTTCATTTCAGACCCCAATCTGCATGCATATTCTAATTATCATTTGAATCTATTTAAAAATGTATCATGCTTGTGGATCATAATTTTAGTACAGTTCATCTCCTAACAGTCAGAATTGTTGGATCATTAATATCCATAATGAGGTAGAACTGCAATTAAAGGTCTCAATGAAATATTCCTTTTCTTTTCAGTAGCTTGCTAGGATAGGCCAACACGTTTTCTTTTCCCATTCTTCCTCTTGGCTCCCAAGTTCTTGATCTAAGAGCTCCATGGCCTAAAATGAATTTTATTTAAAATAAGCTTTAACACAGTTTTAAAAATTGCAAGCTGATTATTTTTTTACTTCCTCTCACAAAATTTTCCTGGTCTTACTGATTTACCCTTCTCTTTATTTTCCACACCTCTAACTAAATAACAACTTTGTAGAATGCATGAGTGGTATTGTATACATAGTGATGGCTCTCCCCTCCCTCTTTCACAGAGCAAAGGTAGCAATATCTCCCCTTCAAAGGTACCCCAAGAGGTATAAAGTGTTTTTCCTACTGCTACAAGCTCAAGCCCCCATTCTGTTATGTTCCCCTGACTGTTAATGATCCCTATCATGATCAGTACCCCAGGTCCATTTAACCAATTAAAATCTATTAGCCTTGACAAAGGGATATTTACTATGAAATATTAACAAGAACTTGAGTACAAATATTCATTTCTTAACACCTGGGAGTCACATTCTTTCCCATACTATAGGGTTCCTTGGGGAGAGGGGGCTTAAACTTCATGTAGTTTGGACGTATAATTTACCCCACCAAGTTCACTTCCAAATGTGATATGACTAATGGATTTGTTATGGGGGAAACTGATGGAAGTTTAGGGTAGGGGTTCTTAGGAATTCTTCTTTAAAGAATTACATCCTCTTGCACACAAATCCAATTAAAATAATTTTTTTTTTAATTTATGCACTAGGGAAAGGAAACCAAGAAAGAAGTCCTTGGACTTCTTCTCATGGGGAGAAGGTATGGCACAGAGGTGTGGTTCTCTGAGATACCTTTCTCCCTGAGCAGGAGAAAGACAAATACTTTTATAGAGGACTGGTGGTGTTCCAATGGGGTGATCATCTGACTGTAGAAAGTTCCCTTCTTGGGGGAGGACCATCCCCCACTTGTGGTGGCTGGGGAAGTTGGATGAGGGGGCATCTCTGATCTCTCAAGCCATCTCTGTTCCCCTTATACCACAAAGGCAGCAGCCACACCTAATTTTATCTCCCTGAGGGATGGGGGAGACTGGAATGAAGGGTGGTGGTCCTGGAGCTAATAGTCCAGATCGGTAGTGCTTATCTTTTAAGGTGCCTGTAATTTGGTTTAGTTTCTCAAGGAGAAGGTTCTTTGATTTCCCCCACAAAACTTCTGAGGTATCCTAGGCCCATAACAGATTGATAAGACACTACCACTGCTCCTGTTGGGGGGAATGGGGGGGGTGTAGGTTGAACAAGGAACTGGGGAACTTGTTCTTCAGCATCCAGCTTTTAAATACTGCCATGCATTCCAGTTCCAAACTCTGGTGCCTTACTATCCTGACTTTCAAAGCTTATAAGTTCATATTAGCCTCTAATCTCCTTAACCAAAAACTGAAAAGAATAGATGTAAAGAAATACATTACAAAGACCTGTATTATCACTCCATGTTAGTCTTAGATAGAAAGGACCTTAGGCCTCTCCCCTTTCGATGTCATTTCTCACTAAGGAAAAATCACCCCTATTTTACATGAAAAGGCAGCCTTTCTCCTGATCAAAACAAACCTGCACAAATGGTGCCAATCCATCCTACCTCTAGCTGATTGCCCTTTCTATCATTCCCTACTGTATGACTGACTAGTCTTTAATTTCTCCCTACCTACTGGCCACTTTCCTACTATCTACAAATGTCTTCATGACTCCCCCACCCTCAAAAGACCCTCACTATGCATCCCCACTATTTTCCTATCTTTCTCCTCTCTTTTGTGGCTACACTCCTTGAGAAGGTAAGTCTACAACAAATGCTCCATTTCTGTTCCTCTCACTTTCAACTCTTTGTGATCTGTCATACAACGTAACCATTTAGCAAAAAATGCCCTCTAGCGTTACAGAATCTCTCTTAATTGCCAAATATAGTGGATTTTACTCAAACCTCATCTTTCTTGATCTCTTTGAAGCCTTCGATACTATAAATCACTCTCTTCTCCTTACAACTCTCTTCTCTTGAGGTTTTCATGAAACTACTCACTCTGAATTCTCCTCTTATCTATCTGACCACTCCTCTGCTTTTGCTGGATCTATATAATGCCAATTAACAGAGTATATCAGAGCAGACATATATATATATATATATATATATATATATATATATATATATATATATATATATATATATATATTTGTTAATATCATCTGTTCCTCTCAGTACTACCAACCCCCTCCTAGCTGAGCAAATAAGACTAAAATTAAAAAATAAATAAAAAACATTAAATGGTTCAGTCTTTTTTGTGAAATAGCATACTGAAACAGGCAGTCATGAATTAGGGGAATAGTAATCAAGGCAGAAGTATTTCTAGGGTAGTTAAGGAATCTGGAGTGACTAGGTTTGATATCATTGTGGACATCTCCTTGTAGTTCTTGCTAGCCTTTGAGTAAGCTAAAAAGAAAACATTTGAGAATTACTTTGTATCTAAAAGGGATTCATTTGCATTCTCTTACACCTCAGCTCTCCTTTCTGCTGGAAAGTGTTACTTAGAGACTGCTAGAGGGTACTATAATTGACCTAGCCCTGGACCTGGAGTCAGGAAGACCTGAGTTCTTACTAGCTGTGCGACTTTGGGCAAGTCCCTTAACCTCTGTCTGCCTCAGTTTCCACAACTCTAAAAGGAGAATAATAACATCACCCTTACCAGGGTTGTTGCAAGAATCAAATGAGATATTCATAAAGCAATTAGTAGTGCCTGGCTCATAGTAGATGATTAATAAGTGATTATTTGCTTACTACAATGTCGCAAAACTTGAGAAGGGAAACGGTACTAAGTTGTATGAATTTTGCTTCCAAGAATTAGTTCTTTGCTGAAAATCTTTTTCTGTTCTGGCCAAAAACTTTGACAGTCTTCTCCTCTCAGACTGATATTTTGTGATGGTAAATTAAACCATCCTTTGTCTAAATTCTTACCTACTCTTTAATCATTGAATGAGTGGTACCTCAGACAAACTGAGGCCTGGTAAAGACCTTATTAGAAAGGCCAAAGTCACCCACTGTATCCAGGGCCATTGCCAATCTTCTTGACTTTTGTCCTGTCACTGGATTTCAATGACTGGAGAAGAGATTAAGGCTGATGATCGTGTGCATTTCTGAGTCACTTAAATCCAATTCCTTCAAGTCAAGACATCTCCCTCATGATGTTATTGGCCCCCTTTGAGAATGAGGATAAATAACAGTAACAGTGCTGAAAACCTATTTATCAAGGCTGAAACAAGCCTGTATGTTTCTTCTATTTCTTCAGGTATTTTTAAGGCTTGGCCTTTGTATAATTTTTATAATGAGAAATAAATAATGATTTATGCCCAAGTTATCTCAAACTATATGTAGACTTTTAATGTATCTCATTTGGCCTCAAACCAGCCAGAACCATGCCCTGTGTAAGTCACATTCCCTGTTAAATAAAGCAGATGTTTTGGTTTCATGTACTCAAACTAAAGACTGATCATATACTAAGACACAGAAATTTCCTCCCCATACCCACACCCATATGAAGAATGTGCTCATATGTAATTCATATAGATATTTCCCTTCCCATTTTAATAAGGCTGTGTGCTTAGTGGATACTTTGACAGCTAGAAGGCAGTGTGGTATAGTGCGAAGAGTATTAGACATGAAATAAGAAAAATTCAAATCATTCTGGTTCAAATCCTCAAGTGCATTCTTCTTTTTTTTTCATTTCACTTTCCAAATATCAATCAATAGCCATTTGGTTTAAGCACTGTGCTAGGTTCAAAGAATGGAACAATCCCTTCTGATATACCCATAAAAGGGTTTACCTTCTAACAGGGAAATAATACATACATATATGTTTATGTGAGTATATATACATATATACAATGTGCTGCATAAATATATATTCACTATTCATATATTCATTCATATAGCATATACCCACTATATATTATAAATACAGTATATATACACACACATGGTATATGTAAATGTCATTTTTCCTGTTAGAATGTAAACTTGAAAATAGCCTTATGAATTACATATGAGCACTTTGCTCATACTAGGTAATCATGAGGAAGAAAATTCCATAGCTTTGTATGTGTTTTCTCTCTCTTCACATACACATATATATTCATTTGCATGCACATGTGTATATTTCTATGTGTATATATAAGAATATAGGTATACATGCTTACAAATATCTATGCATACCAACCTAAATCCAGTTTTTCCCATTCTATCTAGTTCAAGATACATTCATATTTTATTTTTGTATGCATGGATATGTGTGTGTGTAATATTTATATATGGACAGGCATGTATACACAAGTATGTATACATATATGCACATTTGCATATCTATTAAAGTAGATATGCATATCTTTTAAATATATGCATATCTATTAAAGACACAGCCCGTTATAAACAAATGAGACAATACATCATCATCATCATATCATCTTTTTGCTGCCTTTTTAAGACTCATGCATAGACTCTGCACCTATGGTGGCATCATCCCTACCAGTCTGTGCTAATATAGCCAGGGCATCTTATTCTTAAAGTCACTTCTGCAGAGAATTATGAGATATCAAGAATGAGTTTAGAAAGGAGTCTTCCTAAGGCATAGCCCTCCTTTTGGAAATGAGCTCTTCATTCAAGCCATGACACTGATCCTTAATCTAAGTCTCCACTCTGAATCTGAATGTGCCTCCCCACATCCCCACATCTCCCCTGCCTCCACTTCCAAGACATAGTCAAAATACTTTCTCTATCATCTGTAATTAACTCCACTGCACTGGCAATGAGTTACAGTGCTGGCTGACAGAAATTCCACAGTAAGGTGCCAAGGGGAGGAAAAATCCCTTTTCAATCAAAAGGAATATCATAACATTCACTTATCAGGCTTACTCAGGTCTAATTTTTTTTGTTTATAATTAATGCCATTCCTGCCCTTTAACTTCCTGCTGTCTGCCACAAGTCATCTGAGTCAAAAAGGTCAGTGGTGTTGAGCATCACTCTGTCGCCAAGGGAGACCTTGGACTCCAAAGCTTCATCTCTGCCAGTTTCTGCTCTTGCACCAACATCACATAGCAGTAAAGATCACTGTCAGTGTCAGAGAATCTAGTATGGGCAATTAGAAAGAGTCAAAGCTTAAAACTGACTCTCAGGTTTGGTTTAGAAAAAGCTTCCAAATTCTTGGGCCCTTTACTTATTTTTCAGCAAGAGCCAATTAAATCCAATATGTATCATTACTAAATAATAATGATAAGAACGACAACAGCTATGACTTACACAGAGCTTCGAGGTTTCTACAAATATTTTTGGTATATTCAAACGTGATCCCGACAACCCTGGGAGGAAGGTTATGATTGCTATTTTACCACTGAGGAAACAGGCTAAAAGAGGTTAAGTGAGGGGCAGCTAGGTGGCACAGTAGATAGAGCACCAGCCCTGTAGTCAGGAGGACCCAAGTTCAAATCTGGCCTCAGACACTTAACACTTACTAGCTGTGTGACCCTGGGCAAGTCACTTAATCCCAATTGCCTCACCCCCCCAAAAAAATCAATAAAAAAATAAAAAATAAAAAGTGTAAAACATAAAAATTTAAATAAAAAATAAAAGGTTAAGTGACTTGTCTAGGGTCACATACCTGGTAAGGGTCTATGATATAATTTGAACTTAGGCATTCCCGATTCCAGTTTCAGCATTCCATGCATTGTTCATTTTAATTGCATTTAAATGTAATATGGAAAAAAATCTCGGTCATACCACCAGTTTGTAACTAAAGGGGACTTGAACTTTGAATGTTTAAGTTGATCATTTGTAATAAGTAACCAGAAATTTTCATTTCAGGTACAATTTGTTTCTTGTCTTATTTATATCTTGCTTTTTACACCTCATTTACTCCTAGATATACGGTCATTCTACCCACCACTTAATGAGCCATCCCTTGTAGACAAGAAAAAAAGGGGAGCAAAATCAATGACTACAGTAACTGTCTCACAGAAGATCTAATAATGTACTGTAATTCCCTACCTCTCTACCAAAGGGAAGGAAGGGCTTCCTAATCTCTTCTCTGGGTCCAAGATTGGCATTAACATTACTGAGCATTTGGCTTCCTTTATTGTTCTTTTCATTTACATTATTGTAGTTCTGTATATCGTTCTCCTGGTTCTGTTTATTTTCACTTGGCCAGTTCACAGAGTCCTCATGATTTCAGAGACATTTCAAAGGATTCTCAAGGACTAACGATTGCAGCTGATTCTGAACAGGACATTTTCTTTTTTTTCCAAAGGAAGATCATATCTAGTTCTCTTTCTGTTCCTCCCTTCTGCTATTTTTGTTCATCACTGTCAACAATGTTGAAAGTTAGGTATGACGATTCTTCATGTCCAAATTCCCTGTGGTGTCTCAGTTATTTAATTTGTGGAGGGATTATGTCATCTTCTATTACATATTCATTTCGTCTCTGAAAAAAATTAGGATAGTGACTGGACCTATGAATTTCTTGCCTTAAGGAATTTCCAGAGAAGGAATCTCCCTCTTACTAATTTAGATCACCATCTTCTCTGCAACTTATAGTCTTAGAAAACAGCCTACAATATTGAGAGGTTGTGATTTTTCCAGGATCACATAACCACTAAATGTTTAGAGGTAGAATTTGAACCCAGATCTTTCTGACTATGAGGTCAGCTCTTGATCTGCCATGCCATGCTGCCTCAATTTTCCATAAGGATCCTGGCATTAAAACAATGGTTTAATATGTCTGGAAGCAGGTAGCAATCACAGAAAGCATTGTGTAGGTTCCTAAATACAGTCTAACATGTTACCTTCCTCCTATCCAATTCTAGGTTCCACTCGTTCTTCAAACAAGATAACATAGGTAAATCACTTTGCAAACCTTAAACCACTATATAAAAAAGACCAGCTATTATTGTCAACCTGACATAAATGCACCAGCTTTAGAGGCTCTATATCTAACTCCATGTCAGAACTTGGATAAGAGGAATTCTTCATCCATTTTTAATTTTCTCAGATTCATATAATCCTTCAGGGATCTCATTGACCAGAATCTACATATTCTCCAAAGGGAAATCTAGAGACATGTTGTGGATTTAAGTAGGTTGCTACATATTACCAATGAAGAATTACATGCAATTATCTTAAAAGATATCTCCAAGGAAATAACATGATTGAAAAAAAGGAAATGGGGTGATCATATAATAAGAACAAAGAAGAAGAAAAACATCAATAGCCCACATACTGCACTCTTAACTACACCCCATCTAGCGGAAGACCTCCAGTACAAGAGGTAGGATTGTCACTTAGGGGTTTATAGACACAGACAACAATTAGAGAAGAGGAGGAAACATGGAGTAGTTGTAACACACTCTTTTGGAGGTTATGTGCATATCAATGATAATAAAGATAGAATGAAATTAATTCTATTCAATATGGTTATGTCCATTCCAGTACTAACTGTGGACCAAAAGTTATAACTAATAAAGAAACTTTATGTCTTTAAAAAAATGGAGTAGTAAGAAGCAGTACAGCCTAGTTCTCTCCCACAACTACTTCAATAAAGAGCCAGAAAGATTACCAACTAAAGAAAAACACAGCGAGTCATTTTTTCAGCCCAGATCACCATAGAGAAAAAGAAGGCTGAGAGTACTAGGGACATGGTCCAGCTGCATGGTACCATACAAAGCCTTCTAGATCCAACTGAGGCACTATGCTAGGGCAATAAGCAGTTGAGGATCTAGCAGGGTTGATCGTGAACTGTGCAAAGAATAGGAACAGGAATCAAATATCAGCTCTGTCACTGTGACCCCAAAGCTAAGTCACAAGTCAGGTAAGAAGAAGGGGACCTAGGATCAAGAATAGCTAGCCTGGGCAGCTGGGTGGCGCAGTGGATAGAGTACCAGCCCTGGATTCAGGAGTACCTGAGTTCAAATCCGACCTCAGACACTTGACACTTACTAGCTTTGTGACCATGGGCAAGTCACTTAACCCCCATTGCCCTAAAAAAAAACCCAAAAAACAAAGCCTACTGTTAGCCTACTGTTGCTGAACAGTACAAGGGGCAGGTTCAGGCTTGAGGCTATGTACAGAAACAAGGAGCTACCACATGGCTCTGACCCCAGAATTTCCAGCCCAATCTGAGGCCTGCAGTTAAATAATCAGGACAGGAAGGTCATGAAAAGGGGGAAGCAGAAGTTGTATCACCCTGAATGTCACCGGTTGGGGCACAGGCCAACAATAGTCTACTGGAATTCAAAACAGGGATAAGACTAGAGATCCAAACTAGAATCAAGAGCTTTCAAATCTCAGACCAAGAAGACAATAACCTGGCTTCACCTGAGATCAAAATGCTTTTTATGCACTGAAAGGTTGCAGGTTCTCTGACCTGAGTTGCCCCTGAGATCTTTGAAGACTGCATCACTCAGTACCCAATAAAAGCAGCAGCAAGACCCAAAGAACACAAAGCTGTACTAAACAACAGCCAGACATTCCCTCTAGAAGAAAATCCCCATTTAGGAAGTAAAGCTGGAAAGATGAGTAGGTTAAAAAAGGACTCCCACCAAGAAGTGCTATTATAGTGACACTGATGCCCAAAACATAGACCCAAAAGAAGAGTGATTCTAAAACACTCTAAAATAAAAAAGCCTCAATGAAAAACATAGCTAAGATGCAAAGTCAAGTAATATTCCTAAAAGAAATGAAGAAGAGATTTTAAAGGAGTTTTAAAATGAATGTATAAATAAAATGACAGTGCTAGAAGAAAAAAATAGAAAAATAAATGAGAGCTTTGGGGAAAAAAATGCATAAGGTACAAAGCTTTAACCAATCAATAGACTCCCTGAAAGTTAGAATGGGATAAACATAAGCTAATGATTCCATGAGACAACAGTAAATATTAAAACAAAGTCAAAAGATTAATGTAATAGAAGAAAATATAAATTATCTCATTTTTAAAAAATTAACCTGTAAAACAGATCAGATTGAGGAGAGATCATTTCAAGCATTTTGCTTTAAAGAGACAGTTGGTAGTACTGTGGATAGAGTACTACATTTAGAGTCATATATGAGCTCAAATCCAGCAACCCCAGGGAACATCACTTAGCTTGTTTGCCTCAGTTTCCTTAACTATAAAATAGGGATAATAATGGTACCTACCTCATAGGATTGCTATGAGGATCAAAAGAGATATTTGTTAAATTGCTTAGCACCATATAGCACATAGTAGATGCTTTTTATAAATGTTTAGCAATTTCCCCCTTTAGCAAACCTCAGAGTACTAAATACATGTCAGTTATTGCTTTTATTACAACATTGTGTAAGTCACAGCGTTGTTGGAATTCAAGAAGACAATGGAGACACCTGTTTTCTAACAGCAAAGAACTACATAACTGTAATTAATATTATCCCTTTTGTATCTTAACCACACCTTCCCTTTGGTTCCTTTTTCTTCCTGAGAGACACCTTGCAGTCATTTAACTGATTTTTAATCCCCCTTGTAAAGATAAAGAAGCCAAACTCAACCAGTCACATCCAGCTTTCCTAAGCTACTTTGGTAAGAGATTTGGGCTACTGGGGGAAGAAAGAAGAAAAAAGCTGAAGGAACTGGAAATACTCAGGATTTCAATTATCCATACCCTTCATTAACTCAGATAATTGGGTATTTGTGGTATAGATAGCTGCACTAATTCTCCACTGATGCTGTATTTAAAATCCCATAAAAAGGCATACCAGGGAATCCAAAGGTGATGCCACCATATTTACACTTCAAAAAGTGGCTTCTTGCCTTAGAAAAGTTTAGCTATCACTTAGAAGTCAGTATAGCCTCTCCTAACAGATAGGTCTTCACCCCTTTGTCATAGCTACTGTATAGCTCAGACTAAGCCTTCTTTCTTCCAAGCAACCTCCTTTCTCCCTTCCTGTTGAAGGAAGTGGAGGGGGGGGGCAGGGCAGGGATTTTATTTGTTTCTTGGTATTTGCTGCAACTCAGCCCATGTTCAAACAAAAAGATTTCCTTCCCAATTTTTTCCCCTCCTCTGAGTTCCCTGTACCCATCATTTGACCTGCAGGCAAATGAAGCCATTCAAATATTTGCTTATCATGTCATCTGTTCTCATCAGACCTTGCAATTCCTGTCATGCCCCACATGTCAGTTTAAAACATAACGTCATTAATACCTCCAGTGCACTAATGGATGCTTCACACATGAACGCATTAATGAAATGTGTTATTGTTTTCCCTCACAGGACATTAACAATCTCGCTCACGCTGAGCCCCCGCAGCCCTGCGGTGCTGCTGAAAACCACTAGCTATCAAATGAACCCTCAGTTCCGCCTCAGTGACTTTTAAGTTCAAGTTTATCACTGAAGCGTCACTCATGTGAGAAGAAGATACAAGCCTCTAAGGTCTTTTGGGCCCAGCTTCAATTACCATAAAGAGTAACAGGAAGCAATAGCTGCAAGTGGGGGGTGGGGTAGGATTGGGGAGGGGGGGGTGAGAAAAGGAAGCAAAGAAGCTAGAAACCAAGCCCTGTCAAGATGAAATAGGAAAGATCTGGGTGTCACCAGAGTGATTTGCTTCTTGCTTCTCCCCTTTGTCTATGGGCTGCTGGTTTGAATAATGAAGACAGGATTGGTTTTCTCCTCCAGTATACAAGCCCGGGTGGTCTAGTTTTCTGATAGAGCAGCTGACATATTAAGAGGGATTAAAGTTTCTGTACACAAGCAATGTTTAAATTAGCTTCCTTGAGCCTAAGAGAAATCTTTCCAGCTGATATGCAAAATGAACCACTGCTGAGTTTTGCAGCCATCCTGCCCAGGTTTCCTAAACAGAGCTGAATTGTCTTATTTGGGCAGCTGCTTTTTAATTTTTTGTTTTCTTTTTAAAGACAAGGCTTTGGCAAAAGGGAAGGAAAGGTTATTCCCTTTCACCACAGACTCTGGCCAACATTTCTTCTGTAATTAAATCTGAAAGCTTTCCCCCAACAGGTTCTCAGAGGGTCTCCTGGAGAAACATATTTATCTTTCCCTGCATAATTAAGCACAAATTGCAAGGTGTACAGCTTTACCATACAAGAGTGATGAATGGTGAAAAGGTGTTCACCGTCCCAGGGTGGGGAGAGCTTTATTCTGTTTTCTTCTGTTCTTTTCACTGTTAGGAAACACTAATTGCTATTCTCTTTCCACTGGGCCCCAATCCCCACAGCGCTGGAAATTTGTAGGTATGGGGTCTGAAAGGTTAAAGGAGAAATACAACAGAAAGACAGCAAACTTACCATCAACTCAGAGTGACAAGGAGAAAGACCATTTCCACAGTGCAAGCAGAACATCACTTCAACAACTGACTGAAATGCTTTTATTCTCATCCTTGAAATGTCAAATACCTTGAAAGCAATCACCAAATAAATGTCTCATATGCAGAACAAAAGTTTCCAATCTCAATTAAGCATCTAATTTTAAAAACCCTTAGGAGCATATATAATTGTTTGAGGTTTTTTGTTTTTTTTCTGAGTACTTCACAATACGCGTCGCTTTTTATTCCCTAGCACCCTCAAACCTATATCTACATGCAGAGACATAAGTAGGAAATTTTGTGCATGAATCAAGTACCAAACGTTGACCTAGAAGTGCTATAATGCATGCCCTTAGTTGTGGAAGCAAGCAGGATATTTCTCCACTAAAGAAAGAGAAACTGAAATCCTGGAACATTGACCTAAGACTATAGAGAAAAGGGGAAGGGGAAGAAGAAAATTCATGCTGGTTTCCTAGTTTAACTGATGATCCTTGTTAACAAGATGCTAAGCTTTGTTTTTCCTACATTCCTAAAGGGAGTCAATGTAGTATAGTGTCAATAATACTTGATTTGGGGGCAGCTAGGTGGCACAGTGGATAAAGCACCAGACCTGGATTTAGGAAGACCTGAGTTCAAATTCGGCCTCACACTCTTGACAATTACTAGCGGTGTGACCCTGTGCAAGTCACTTAACACTCATTGCCCCGCAAACAAAAAAAATTATTAATAATAATAATAATCGATTTTGAGTCAAAGAACCTAAGTTCAAATCTCAGACTTAGTGTTCACTGGCCCTGTGACCTTAGGCAAATTGTTTAACTTTTCTGGATCTCAATTTAATTATAGGAGTTTTTGTTTTGTTTTGTTTTGTTTTTGTGGGGCAATGGGGGTTAAGTGACTTGCCCAGTGTGAGATTTAAAATTGGATATTAGATCATAAATCTCCCCTACTTAACCCTTCCCTTAATTCATCTCCCAGACTAGTAAATGGAAGAAGCTTCTGGTTTTCTAGATAGAGCCTTTATTGTATATAAGGTGTTGTTGATTAGAAGGATAGGAAAACAGAAATACAGTACAAATCGTCTTAAATCTAGGCTGTCTATATTCCTTATAAAAACTCACCAAACCGATTTAGGCCACCTTTGGAGTGAGTCAGACCGTCTGTGCCGCGCCGCCCGGAGTCCCGCCAAGCCGGCAAAAAAAAGGCTACTCCCGTTCTCTCCACCCCGGAAGTCAAAAAAAAACCCGGCAGGCAGTCTGACATGCGCAGCAGGCGCACTGTACCTGGCAGGCAGTCTGACATGCGCAGCAGGCAGACTGTTCATCTCCTCCCCAAAAGGGTGGTCCTTGAAAAACTGGCGTCTTTCACTTATCCTAACCGACTGTTAAAAACTTTCATATTTTACCACATTTCCCCCCTTTGCTTCCTCAAGAAACGGAATGTTTCCTTGATGGAACAGTAAAAAGAATATAATAACTTTTGCTGACTAATAATATGCGAACAACAATACAGAAAAGGAAGAGAGGAAAGTTTTGTCCAGAGGGGCGATTTTTTTTTTCCTCATGAACCGACGCTTTGACATTAGTCTTGCAAAGGGAGAGCCTCTGCAGAGAGTACATGTTACAGATAGTATATAACAGAAAGGAGATAGTAAAAGCTAATAAAGCAAAACAGTTCATATAAAGTCTCTGAGTTCTCTTGTCTTCTTGAAGTGGTAAGATGTCATCAGGAGGAAACTGGATTCTGGTCTGGAAAACTGGATTCTGGACTCTGGTCTGGAAAGCTGGATTATCTTCTTTAACTGTTTGAATTGCTGTATTTTTAAAACCTTAGCATAGCAATGTCAATGATCAAATTAATAAATTCCATTACATTCCCTCCTTTATATGGTTAGACTTGTAATAGAGGGTTGAGGTAGTTATGCAATGTGTAACACTTTTTACCACCATGTGTCTGGATCAAAGCCAAATTTAGTATGTGTTCATGACACCTGAAAATGTTATGGAAAGGTTATCATACCATATCTCATGGTTCTGAGACAGCCAGTGATTGTGCTAGGCCACAGGTGAATTCAACTGAGTGAGATAAAAAGATAAATAAGTTCAGTTAAATTAGGTTAAATTAGGAGGGAGAGAGGATGAATACTGGACTGTGCCTAGTAATTGTGCTCTACATAGTCACCATCATAAGCAAACCATGGACTTACGTATACCTGTCTCTCCTTTTGTTGCACATATATTCTCTCCAGGGCCTGCGTCAGAGTTCACAGCAAGTTAGTCTCTGAAATGATAAGTTTCCATATTTCTGAAATCTCATTAATTTCACCAAAGACAATATGATGGTAAAAATGTGTGCTATGCTGCATAACTGAGAATATATTAGTGATATATACAATAATTCCAAACCATACCCAGAGTATAATGACATATAAATAATAAACGAATGTAAATAGCTGATTATATTAGACATTGTTACATAATCTTCTTTTAGACATTATTACATAATCTTCTTTTAGCAAGTAGACCACATCATCTTATACATGAATTCTCTGGTATAACAGTAGCAGATACTTAAAGTGGTGATTAATTCATCAAAAAGAAATAAGACTTCAATTAGCAAGATTCAATATTCAATGTTTTCAGTGAGGTATCAAGCAATTTCTGGTACTTTTTAGTTAAACAGAACAACATACAAGAGAAAGGAGAAAAATAAATAAATAAAACAAAACTCATTAGAACTCATGGTTCTCTCAAAAAGAAAGAGTAAATAAAAAAAAAGAAGAATTCTGGTAGCTTCTGAGGCCCGATAGCCTCACCCACAGCATATACTTAAAATGTCTTTGAATAATCACTTAGTTTACAAAATTTAGTTTTAAAGAAAAGCAAAAGAAACAAAAGTAAAAAAAAAACCAAAGCAAAACCAAAAATAAAAAATAAAAAGCAAAAGATTCGCTAAGCACCCTTTTGTGCTCTTAAAGAACTTAAAGGTGCAGTCAATTCCAGGTCTTTTCAGTGCCTTTCAAAAGTCAAAACAAAAACAAAAAAAACCCAAAAATTAATAAAAAAAAAAAAAATAGTTGAGGTAGGCCAGAAAACTAGGCCATGTACTTCAGTGCTTTTGCCTGTAGAAGGAAATGCTTGTTAAATTATAAGGTATTTAAGCTGCTAGAGTTTGGGGTATGCCACATTGTTTTAACTGGTTCCCCAATTCTCTGCATGCCAAAGTGGCAGGGGTTTCTGAATTGTCATTGATCTTTCTAATGCTGTCATAATGTTCTTTATGGTAGAAAATGTGGAGTTCTGTAGCATCAGTTTTGTCTGTGCCACTGATTTTCAATAAAGGCTGATTTAATTGATGAACCACAACATTCAGCTGATGCTGCTTAGCAAATGCTACAATTGTATCATTTCCTCCCCACTTTCCAAATTTCTTTAATTCATCAACATATTCTTCAAAAGGGGAGTCATTTACTATAAAAGACTCAAACTCTTGTCTATGGTTAATCATATAAGAAGCAGCTTCTTGTCTGTGTCTGAGATGATTTCTACAGTGACCTTCTAGCTGGTCTGCTAAAGCCCTAAAAAGGCAATTTCCGTCTCCTGATACTTTACGAAGACTGAGTCCCAAAGCATTTAACTGATCAGTGGGATTCTTAAATGGGAACTTCCTGTTTCCTCTGAACTTTCTTTGCTCTTTAACAGTTGCTATCGTTAGGGTTTTTACCTCTTTAGCGTCTACCTCAGGTCTATCTGAAATCTCTTCACCTATGAATGGTGCAGGCTTTATATGAGAGCAATGAATCCATGAGTCTTTTTCACCAATTTTAATGGCGGTAGGAGTTGTCAATAATACCTGAAAAGGTCCTTCCCAGGCAGGTTGAGTTCCACTGGTTCTCTGAAAATTCTTTACATATATTTTATCTCCTGGGTTGAAGTTATGCAATGAAAAGTCTAATGGTCCTGCCTGGACCACAGCTCCTGCCTCATGGAGTTCACGTAGCCTGGTCTGTAATTCCTGTATATAGGAAGCAACAGAAGTATCACCTCCCACCAGTGATGTATAAACTGGGGAAAAAGTTTTAGCTTGGATAGGAGGGTGACCAAAAAGCATTTCATAAGGAGATATATGAAGTTCTCCTCTTGGTCTACTTCGTAGATAGAATAATGCCAATGGTAGAACATCAGGCCATTTCAAATGGGTTTCAGTACATAATTTGCCAATCATACTCTTAAGCTCTTTATTCATACGTTCGACTTGGCCTGAACTTTGTGGATGGTAGGGCGTGTGGAATTTTGGAGTCACTCCCAAGAAAGAGTAGATTTGGGATAAAATCGAATCAGTGAAATGTGTGCCTTTGTCAGAATCGATGCGGGCTGGTGGGCCAAAACGAGGTACTATCTCTTTAAGAAGAATTTTGGCAACAAAGGCAGCTGTGGCTCGGGGGCTGGGAAAGGCCTCCACCCACCGAGTGAGCTGATCAACTATAACAAGGCAAAATTTATAATGTCCTGCTTTTGGCATAGTAATATAATCAATTTGTAAGTGCTCAAAAGGTGTATATGCTAGAGGACGCCCTCCATAAGCTTTGACCTTAAAAGCATACTGATTATAAGACTGACATGTGGAGCAGCCCGAGCAGATTCGAGATGCTGTATTAGTCACACCTGGTGCTATCCAGGTTCTCTTAATAGAGTCTACAATGCCTTGTGTACCAAAATGGCCTTTTCTGTGAACAGAGAGGCATACCTGGTGGTAGAATTTCCGGGGAAGAAATGGCTTACCTTCCGGAGACACCCAGATGCCATTGATCTGTTTCGCCTTAAATTTCTTTTTCCACTTTTCTACTTCAGAATCGTCATAGGTTAGGTTGGAAGGAATATCCTCAGAAGGTGAAAGGTTAAATACATGTTCAGGAGCTTCTAATGCAGCAAGCTTGGCTGCAGAATCGGCTCGTGCATTTCCCTTTGAAACAGGATCACTATTCCCTGTGTGGGCAGGGCAATGTACAACGGCTAGGGAAGAAGGCAGTTTTAGGGCATCTAAGAGGTCCTTGATAAGGTCCCCATTGGCAATAGCCTTGCCCGAGGATGTTAGAAAGCCTCGTTGACGCCAAATCATACCAATAAAGTGGCATATGCCAAAGCCATATTTCGAGTCAGTAAAAATGGTGGCACTCTTATCTTTAGCTATATTACAGGCCTGTGTAAGAGCCACAAGTTCAGCAGCCTGTGCACTAAAATGGGAAGGCAGAGAAGCTGCCCAGAGGGTGTCATAATCAGAAACTACAGCAGCTCCAGTAAAACGGGTTCCCTCTCTCATAAATGAGGAACCATCTGTATAGAGGACAAGATCAGGATTTTCTAAAGGTGTATCAAAAAGATCATCACGGGGTTTTTCAGCCATATCAACTAAAGAAGCACAGTCATGCAACGGTTCCCCCGAGAATGGTAAGTTAGGGAGTAGTGTTGCTGGATTAAGAACTGTGCAGCGTTTTAAAGTGATATTCTCATTACCTAACAGGGTTATTTCATACTTAGCCAGCCTTTGATCTGAAAAGGCTTGTGTCCTGTGACGTAGTAAGAGAGCCTCCACTTCGTGAGGGCATTGCACAGTTAGAGGGTTACCTAGGACCAAATCAGAGGCTTTTTCTACCAAAAGCGCTGTGGCCGCCACTGCTCTAAGGCAAGGTGGCGCTCCAGCCGCTACAGGGTCCAGCTGAATTGAATAGTAGGCTATAGGACGTTGGTTAGGCCCCAGTGACTGAGTCAGGACTCCAGAAGCCACCCCCCTTTGTTCATGCACAAAGAGAGTGAAAGGCTTACTATAATCTGGCAGTCCTAGGGCAGGTGCTGATAACAAGGCCCGTTTTAATTCTTTTATGGCTGAGAGATGCTGGGGATCCAACTGTAAACTGTCTGGAACAGAACTTTTTGTAAGAGCTATGAGGGGTTTAGTAATTTCACCAAAAGAGGGTATCCATTGTCTACAGTACCCAGCTGCTCCCAGAATGGCTCTCAACTGCCTCTTAGTAGTGGGAGCAGAGAGTTGTTGAATGGCCTGAACTCTCTTAGAAGAGACAGAGCGAGTTCCAGCAGCCAAAATAAATCCTAAATATTCTACCTGGGGCAAACACCATTGTACCTTTGTCTTGGAAACCTTGTGTCCTCTCTTGTGCAGCTCCAGCAGTAAGTGACGGCTATCTTCCTGACAAATTTCAGCATTAGGAGAGGCCAAAAGTAAGTCATCTACATATTGTACTAGTGTGGAGCCCTTAAAGGTAATAGAGGCCAGATCCTGCTGTAAAATTTGGGAAAATAATGTGGGACTGTCTACAAATCCCTGTGGGAGTCTAGTCCAGGTCCACTGTCTATTTTTCCAGGTAAAAGCAAATAAATATTGGAAGTCCTCATGTACTGGTATGGAGAAAAAGGCAGAGCAAAGGTCTACCACTGTGAAACATGTAGATTCATAGGGAATTGAGGAAATTATCATAGCCGGATTTGCGACTATAGAATGTCTAGGAATAACATAATTATTAATCGCTCTAAGATCTTGCACAAAGCGATAAACAGGTTTACCATCTGGCCCAGGCTTGGGTTTTTTAACTGGCAAAATGGGAGTATTGCATGGAGAGTGATGACATGGAATAATAATACCCTGGCTTTTCAAAGCCTCAATTATAGGGGTGATCCCTTCTATTGCTTCCCTAGACAATGGATACTGTGGAATGGAGGGGGGTGGTCCCCCCTTAACTTTAAAGGTAACAGGCATGGCAGACTTAAGGAGCCCCACCTCATTAGGGGATGAGGCCCATAAAGACTCAGGAATGTCAGAGGGGATTTTGGATACCTCCCCTGCTGTTCCTTGAGCTTCTGTAAGTAAAATTGGTAATAAATGAACAGTATCCTCTGGCAATTGTAAGGAGACAGCCCCATCTGGAGCACAAGATATGGTTGCTCTAAGCTTGCAAAGGAGATCACGACCTAATAAATTTACAGGGGCATCAGGCATGAGTAAAAATGAATGTTCCACTGTTAAGGGCCCCATAGATACCATGCGAGGATTCAATTTTGCCACTCTCTGGCTCTTTCCTGAGACTCCCACTACATTCAAAAATCCTACAGGTCTACACCCAGCATCTGGTTTGCTTACTAATACTGATTTAGAGGCTCCTGTGTCTAGCAGACAATCATAATAAGTCTCCCCCACTTTTAAGGTGACATGTGGTTCATTACTCTGGGGAGGTGAATGGACTGGCACAAGTGCATTCAAAAAATCTGGATCTGGGAATATATGGCTTTCATTATCTATGTTCCATTCCTCCCCAAGACACCATCATTCCTGTGTCCTCTTCTGAGGGGGGTCTTGGTTACCATTATTCTGGTACTGCCTTTCTGTATTCCTCCAAAAAGATCTATTTCTATTTTGATTTCGCCTGTAATTAGAATTAGAATTTCTTCTCCAAGTCCTACATTCTCTCAATTCATGCCCCTCCTTACGACAGTAACAACACACCTTAGTGTCCTTGTTCCGGTGTCCACATGGCTGACTAGGAATCGCTGGTGCCAGAATGCTCTGTTTAGGGTGATCTGGATCTTCCTCACGTGAGTCAAAGACATAATTTGCAAGTTCCTTAATTCTATCTACTGAGAGATTTCTCCAGTCTGGACATTGTTTCAGAAAGTATCTGCGTATTTCTGGCAGTGAATTATAAACAAATGTGTTGAGAATGATACAGGAATCTCTTAAATCTACTGGATCCAATCTGGTGTACTGTCTAGCGGCCTCACAAAGTCTATCATAAAATCTGTTTGGTCTTTCATTAGCCTCCTGAGGTAGGCTTAAAAATTTCTGCCAGTTTTCCGGTTTTCTAGAGCAAGATTCCATTCCCTTCAGAAGTGTTTCTCTAGCATCTTTTAATCTTTGGAAATCCCTATCATCATTATAATTCCACTCTGGATCCTTTAGAGGCCATTCCACATCGGCCTTACCTTTCGCAACAAGGGCATTTCCTGCTGAGATAATATCTGTAATCTCAGTTGGGGACAGTAAAGTTTCCAAAAGGCAAGTAACATCAGCCCAACTGGGTTGATATGCATTAAATATAGTCCTTAACTGTGAAATTACAGTGTTTGGATTTTTCTCAAAACTAGGGATGATTGATTTCCATGCGCTCAAGTCACTTGGTCTAAAGGGGCTATATTTTCTGACTTGAATTGGCACTCCCTTCTTACTATGTTCTATAGCTTCCTGCAGAGGGAGTAGTTTCTGCTGATCTGATTCTGAACTTGGATCATCTCTAGTAGAAACAGCCATTTTGAGGTCTCTCTCCATATGTGAGAGTTTCCCCCACATCATAACAATGATAATAACAAAAACAATGATAATAACAAAAACAAAAAAAAAACAACAAAAAAAAAATAAAATCCTTAGTCGTATGAACTATGGATGTGGTATTAAAAGGTATTTCAATTGCAGGCATAAAATTTCTACTTATATTAAACGTATTTTCCCAAAGATTCTCACGTATACTATTATACAAAAAACTTTTTGCTGCCTGAATGAGGAAAAAACCAATAATGTTATGAAGGACCATTGAATAAACTATTCCTCTAAGTCGGGATGTTATGCTGTCCCAATACATTCCGATGAGAAAAATCAAAGGGATGGTAGAATATTTGAGCATCTTGCCCTTTAAACTGGGCTGGCTTTTCTGTTTAAAGCAAGACTTTTAGAGGCTTAAAGTCTTTAAGGGAGATTAGACAAAGGGAAAGTCCGCGGGGGGGGGGGGGGGGGGGGGGGGGGTAGTGGAAAATCCACTGAATTAGCCGGCTTATGGCCAAACTAGGGAGGGTGGGAGGGTCCTTAAGGTCCCTTCGGGGTCGCCAAACTGTGAGATTTAAAATTGGATATTAGATCATAAATCTCCCCTACTTAACCCTTCCCTTAATTCATCTCCCAGACTAGTAAATGGAAGAAGCTTCTGGTTTTCTAGATAGAGCCTTTATTGTATATAAGGTGTTGTTGATTAGAAGGATAGGAAAACAGAAATACAGTACAAATCGTCTTAAATCTAGGCTGTCTATATTCCTTATAAAAACTCACCAAACCGATTTAGGCCACCTTTGGAGTGAGTCAGACCGTCTGTGCCGCGCCGCCCGGAGTCCCGCCAAGCCGGCAAAAAAAAGGCTACTCCCGTTCTCTCCACCCCGGAAGTCAAAAAAAAACCCGGCAGGCAGTCTGACATGCGCAGCAGGCGCACTGTACCTGGCAGGCAGTCTGACATGCGCAGCAGGCAGACTGTTCATCTCCTCCCCAAAAGGGTGGTCCTTGAAAAACTGGCGTCTTTCACTTATCCTAACCGACTGTTAAAAACTTTCATATTTTACCACACCAGGGTCACACAGCTATTAAGTGTCAAGTGTCTGAGGCCGGATTTGAACTCAGGTACTCCTGAATCCAAGGCTGGTGCTTTATCCACTGTGCCACCTAGGTTTTAAAAAAGGAAATAAATTACTTCTAAAGTTCCTTATAGCTCTAGAGCTGTGATTCCATGTTGACTTTAAGAACCAGAAGGCCCTCTGCTCTCAGTGCTCTAGAGGCCATGCCCTGGTTATAATTTTGTTTTGTTTTGTTTTTATGCCTCTAAAGCATCTCTATGTTTGAAATTGTAAATTTTGTAATGGCAATGTCTGATACCTCTTAGACTTAACAATGAACAAAAACAACAAAAAAATCTAGCAACAAATTTGCCCATCTTTACACTGGAACCTATATAAAAGCCTTGTTCAAGATTGCTATGAAAATACTATACTATCAAAGAACATTTTTAATAGGGCTATTAGAACAGGGAAATAATGTTTTGGGGGAACTTTTAAAACTACCACATCCTATGCAGCACTTCTACCTTGGTTATTCAGCTTCCCAGCAGGGAATGTCCTCTGCTTTGGCTTTCTTCACCTTGAAAAAGACAGAACTGGGTTGAATTCATAGCCACTGGTGAGAATTTTTCTTCTTTTTTATCCCATCACTAAGCATTAGATCCTTTTCTTCCCAATCTTTGATGGATCACAGCTCCTCTGTTTCATCCATCGTCCTCATCAGTAACATCTTCCTTTTATTATTAGCTAATCAATATGCTCCATAAACCCATCACCCCCTCTGCCTACAGTGCATATTATTGGATTCAACTGGCTAACATTTTCAGTCAATCATTTTCATTATCTTTTCGAATTCTCTTGTTTATCATGGGACCTGCATGCATGACAAAGAAAGACTGTGAAGTGACTGGAGGCTGTATTCCACAACACTGTATGCACATTGTGTCCAGCACAAGTACCTTGGTGTTTTGAATCTATTCTTCCTTATTCAGCAAGGCTTTCTATAGAATATAGCATGCTGCTGGGGGGGAAAAAACACACTTGCACAGTAAGGGAATAAAAGAACATTTTATCCCAATTTGTGTTGTGTTTCCTGTTCAGACAACTTTAAGCCCATAAACTTCTCAGACATTCAGAGTGCTGAACAAATAGATTTTGCAGTTCATTTCTTCTTCTTTAGAAATAAGCTCCAAGGTGATAAAAAGAAGAAAAGTTCTTTGATTGAATGAGAACAATAAGAGGAGGAAAAGAGAGAAGAAAATGAAGGTTTAAACCTTGGTATTTAGAAATTGTAACATTAGACCCTTGGATAGGCTCATATTCCAGCCAACAGAATTGTAACACTAACACTGACCAATTCTGTTTTTTATATTAATATTGTTAATACCCTTTGAAAGTTGCAAAATATGCACTATTTTAAAAGTGCTCTCCAATCACTCATTCGTCATTTTAAAATACCTTAGGAGTTAAATGGGTACCTTCTATACTTCAAAGATGCTGCATGATTTTGAGTCATAGAATACTACCATCTCAGCAGAATTAACATTGAGAGTTACCCAAAGAACAATGGATTTAGTAAATAGGGTGGTGGAAAGAGGGACTGCAACACATTCCCAGGGGAAAAAATGTATGAGGGAAGCCATAAGAGATGATGTCAGACACATGAGTAGTCTTGTTGCAAGAGAAAGAGATAAGTGATGGCTGGTCCTTATACTCTGTGAATATAGAAGCAATATCAAGGGATCTGGAGGAAGGTATGAAGAATGTTGGTCGGGCTTCATGTACATGTGTTTAGGGGAGGATAGGGCCAAGAAGTTAGGATGGGAAGGCATCAATGGATTGCAAGATGAATCACTTGAGGGAATACCTGCTTCAATGGAACTGAAATCTCAAAATACCAAATGGATAAAAGGATAAAAATTGAGGAGAGGGGACTAAGATTTAGGAATATATAAAGTCTGCTAAGGAATTCTTTAATCACCTTATAATGTTTAGGGTTCATTTATCCATTTCTTTAAAATAAGGGTGAGTAATTCCTGATATAACAGTAGAACAAATTGTAATAAAATGTAATAAATTTATTAAAAATAATTTAAAGCATTTATTTTTCAAACAAATGTAGGATTTTTATCCAATTTGCTAAGCCCTACAGTCATATGCTGTTCCATTTTTGCTGTGTTATATCTCAAGAAAAAGCCTGCAGAAAGTAGAATCTAGTCCTGCCAACTGGCCATGGCTCCTTTTAATTTGCACTTTCTATTAAAGTTGATAATAATATGAATGTATGCCACAAATACCAATGGGGGAAGCAGAGCCAGTCAATAAGTGCCTACTATCTGCCAGGCACTGTACACTAAGCACTGGGAATATAAAGAAAGGTAAAAGACAGTCCCTGTTCTCAAGAAGCTCTTTCACAGTTAAAGGCAATGCTGGTGAATCAAGAATTCCACTCTTCATTGTGTCTTGCTCATACCCATTCCAATTCTAACCTCACCTCTTTGTTCCTGCTGCTGACTCCATTCTTGCCTGAAGACTTTTTAGGAGCACAATATTATTCTCATAGTGTCTACCACAGTTCTGCATACATGATAGGTACTTATTAAATGTTTGGATTTGAAGAAAAACTCAAAAACTTGTCTGAGGAATCAATACAGCTGCCTTGCTTAGCTCCCAGGTTTGCTGAGAAGAGACAAAGTAACATTTGTGAAAGACCTACTACCAGGAAGGACAGAATGAGCAGAAAGAAAATGCAAATCTGGCTTTCTTGGCTATGTGGATACTCTGGTAACTCATTTATAACTACAAAGGGTAGCCAGAAAGGTACTAAGGTGATAAGACTACAGTACAGGATTTGATTATACACTCTAAAACTCAAGGAAAGAACGAAGTTTAAATCCACAACCAAATACCATAATGGAAACCCTGAAAATCAAATGAGAGATCAATAAAACTGAAAGCGAAAAAAACCAATGAACTAATAAATAAAACTGGGAACTGGTTTTATAAAAAAGAATAAGAAAGGAAAAGAAGAGAAGTAAGCCATTGGTTAATTTGAATCAAAAAACAAATTACTAGTATCAGAAATGAAAAGAGTAGTATACCACCTTTGAGGATGAAATTAAAGTAATCATTAGGAGTTATTTTTATTCTATTATATGCTAATAAAACTGACAAACTAAAGGAAATTAATGAATATTTACAAAAATATATACTGCCCAGATTAAAAGAAGAGAAAATACAGCACTTTATCTTAGAAAAAGTAATTGAACAAGCCAAAAAAGAGCTCCCTAAGAAAAAATCCCAAGGAATAGATGTATTTACAAATGAATTCCACCAAACGTTCAAGGAACAATTAATCCCAATACTATATAAGCTATTTGGGAAAAAAAGGCAAAGAAGAAATATTAACAAATTACTTTTATGACACAAATGTAGTTTTTGTATCTAAACCAGGGAAAGTAAAAACAGAGAAAGAAAACTACAGACCAATTTTTATAATGAATATTGATGAAAAAAATTAAATAAAATTCTAGCCAAAAGATTATATCAATATATTATAAAGATGATACACTATGATTAAATAGGATTTATAGGAGGAAAGCAGGGCTGGTTCAATATTAGGAAAACCAACAGCATAATCGCCTATATCAATAACAAAAACAACTAAAGTCATATGATTTTATCAATAAATGCAGAAAAAACCTTTAACAAAATATAACACCCATTCCTTTGGCTTAGAAATAAATAATGCCTTTCTTAAAATAAGTAATATCTATCTAAAACCAAGAATAAGCATGATCTGTAATGGGGATAAACTTGATGTCTTCCCAATAAGATCAGGAGCGAAGCAAGGATGTCTATTTTATCACCAAACTAGAGACAGACAAAATCACAGAACATAAAATAATTTTGATTATATGAAATTTAAAAGCTTTTGAAGAAATAAAACTAATACAACCGAAATTAGAAAAAAAATTGGAAAGTGGGTAACATTTTAATATCAGATTTATCTGATAAAGGCCTCATTTCTCAAATATATAGAGTACTGAGCCAAATATGTAAAAATGAGAGCCATTCCCCAGTTAGTAAATGGTCAAAGGATATAAATAGGCAATGTTCAGAAGAAGAAATCAAGATTTTCAATAGTCACATGAAAAATGCTCTAATTCACTACTGATTAGAGAAATGTAAATTAAAATAACTCAGAGGTACCACCTCATACCTATCATATTGGATAACATGACAGAAAAGGAAAATGAGGAATTCTGGAGGGGATGTGGAAAAATGGGGACATTGATGCACTATTAATTGGAGTAAAATTGTAAATTAGTACAACCATTCTGGAGGACAATTTGGAACTATGACCAAAGAACTATAAAAATATGCATACATTTTGATCCAGCAATACCACTACTAGGTCTGTATTCCAAACAAAAAAAAAGTCAAAGGAAAGACCCATTTGTGCAAAAATATTTATAGCAGCTCTTTTTGTGGTGGCAAAGAATTAGAAATTAAAGGAATGCTCATCGATTTAAGAATGGCTGAACAACTAGTGATACATAATTGTGATGGAATATTATTGTGCTATAAGTAATGAGTAGGATGGTTTCAGAAAAACCAGGGAAGATTTATTTGAACTCATGCAAAGTGAAGTGAGCAGAACCAGTAGAATACTAAACACATTCACAACAATATTGTTAGAATGATCAACTATGAAAGACTTAACTACTCTCATCAAGACAATGATCCAACACAATTCCAAAGGACCCATGATGAAAAATGCTACCTACCTCCAGAAAGACAACTGGTTAACTCTGAATGGAGACTAAAGTGCATTTTTAAACTATCTTTATTTTTTTGTTTTATTTTTGTCCGTATTTTCTTTCACACCTTGTCTAATATGGAAATCTATTTTGCATTACTTTACATATATAATCAATATCAAATTGCTTGCCTTCTCAAGAAGGGGGGAGGCAAGGGAGAGAATTTCAAATTCAAAAGTTTCTTAAATGATTGTTGTAAAAATTATGTGTAATTGGGAAATACTTAACAAAATAAAAATATGGTTTAAAAAAACTAGAAGAAAAAAAGACCCTCTTTGGCAGGAGCTCTTAACCTTTTATTTTCCCCTGTGTGTGACCAGTAGATCACCATGACAGTCAAATACAATTTGTGGACACTTCCAAAAATAATATTTTAAATACATAAAATAAATTACGTAGGAACACAAATGAAGTCAATTTTACTGAAATACTTACCAAAATTTTTAAACATAAGTTCGAGGATTCCAGGCTAAGAATTGTTCTCTTGTATTCTCCCACTTTGATACTTAAACTACCCATATTATAAACCTACTCTCTCCATAGGATTAGAGGCTATATACTGAGTATTTCATTACCTTGAGAAATAGAAAAACTACTAACCATATGTAAGTCGCCCATCTATCTTACTGGAAGGTTAGTAGGTAAGTTCATTTAAGCAATGATGATAGTGGACTTTGAACACCTCGGGGTAAAAAAATCTCATATAAATGGAGGCTATCCATTTTCCAAGTAAAAGTATTATTCTGAGGGACTTTCTAGTATACTTAACTATACATGTAAAATGGTGATCAATAGTCTGAGATATGTCCCTTGAAAAATGGCTTTCTGCATTTGGATTTCCTTTTTTTCTCAAGTTCATGTGAACTTGACACCTCCAACCTATATTTCCCTTTCCCAAGGACACACAGCTGGTATAGAAGGGAAGGAATTGGAAAAGTGAATGGGAGTGGTTCATTTTATCCAGTACTGACTGATTGCAGTTAAACAGTTTCCAATATTATTTTCCAAGGAAGCATCCAGCCAACATTTTTATTGGACCCATGCCCAGATGTGCTCCATTAATTCAGGAAACTACCTTTGTTGGAGAGCTTCAGGCATTATTACCCATGAACCCTGCAGAGCACAAATCTATATCCAGAAACTGAGAATTTTTTTTTTACTAGATGACTTTAAAGAACCATGAGATATAACATCTTCAAAAGAAAGTGGACAACATGAGATTTACCTGTTTTAGCCTTCAGAATTTGATTGAGTATATTATCTTTCTCCCATATATAAGATATAGCTAAATATTCAGAAATCCCAGGGTTCATTGGTCATATTAACATCATAATAAAGAATTTAAAATTACATATACTGTTCAAATCTATAATGAATATCTTTCTAATAATGCAGGTGACATTAGTTAATTTTTTCCTTCCTGTTTCATCTTATTCTGCTACAAGAGTTTATGCTCAAATTTATAAACTATTTTTGTCTTTGTGTACATTGTGTGAAGTTACATAACAAGGACAACCTATTTCAAAACTTACACATAGTACCTGTCCATTATGATAAGCATCAGCACCATAAATAAAACTTTTGTCTTTTTTCAACAAATCATCAATAACTTCAAATGTCAGTTACACACTACACCATATTTTGTTTTTGGTATAGTTGCCATTGAACACCAAATCATTTACATAGTAGGTGATCTTTCATATTCAACTGATTGTTTTGAGTTTACATAAAGTTCCCTGAGAATCCTTTAGAAATAGTTTTCATTCTAGAATAAGATATTTCATATAAACTCACACTCCAAAGCACAAATGTCTTAAATACTATTTTAAACTGAGACAGACGAACTCAACATGTCTTCAAGATCTTCATAGTTCGCTAAAAAAAAAGCATGGCACATCAATCTATTCTTATATATTCTTAGTTATGTATACTGATTCCCCAAACCCAATCTTCTAATTTCATTGCCTTAATTTCAGGCAACATGCCCAAAATTGCCTCTTTCTATACCCTTATCCCTATACTAATTAGTCCTATTTCTCCCTGGACCCACTCCAATTAAGTTCACCTCTTTCCTAGCCCATTTTACTGTACCCTTTATAATCACTAGCCTATGATACTATAAGAATGATAGGAATAATAACCATATCTTTTCTAAATTTTGTGTGTTTCCCAGAGCTTAGCACGGTGTTCTACACAGAGTCGGTATGTAAAAACTGTTTGTTGGATATATGTAATGAGATTGAATTAATAAAGTAAGAGTCGTAAAAGGAAAATAAACCTTTTTATATGAAGGAGAACCACAATGTATTGAGACCTAGTAGAGAACAAGAACTTAGTATTCTTCAGCCTAGGAATCTGTAGGATTCTTGTGCTGGGGAAATTCCAACTAAGTAGAATGTTGGGTTAGCACACATAAGCTAGAAGAATTCTGTATGGACTAGAAGACAAGTTGCTGGGAAGGATGGTTATCACAAGGAGGAACCGTCATATCAACTCTGGAGCAAAGCCTACATTGTTCTGTGTTAGTCATGGATTTCCTGAAGAACTTTTGTTTATCTCCAATTCTGCTTCTAAGTGTGAAATCTGAATGACCCCCTCTACCTTGTATTTGTTCATTTGCTTGTTTGTTCATTCGTTCATTCGTATTCATATATTCATTCTCTCTCTCTCTCTCTCTCTCTCTCTCTCTCTCTCCCCTCCCTCCCTCCCTCCCTCTCTCTCTCTCTCTCTCTCTCTCTCTCTCTCTCTCTCTCTCTCTCTCTCTCCCCTCCCCCTCCCCTGAGATGTTGATGATTTACCTATGTAACATATCCTGAAAGAAATAAAGAAATAATCAGGTTAAACCAAGAAAATAAAATTAATAATAATCATAATGTCTAACATTTATAGTGGTTTGTATTTATAGAGCTTTATATACATACATTCTCATCTGATCCTCACAACTATCCTATAAAGAGGGTGCTATCATTATCTTCATGTTACCAATGAGGAAACTACAGTAAAAAAAAGATGAAGTGACTTGTCCAGGATCATACACACAGACATCTGAGTCAAGATAAGAACACAGTTCTTCCTAACTCCAAATGAGACCTTTTTTTGTGTGTGTGTGTGGGGGGGGAGGGCAATGAGGGTTAAGTGACTTGCCCAGGGTCACACAGCTAGTAAGTGTCAAGAGTCTGAGGCAGGATTTGAACTCAGGTCCTCCTGAATCCAGGGCCAGTGCTTTATCCACTGTGCCACCTAGCTGTGCCCCCAAGTGAGCCCTTTAACACATTTACTACCCAGTTGCAATATGAATAACAAAAATCACCAGATTCATTATTCTCTATGCACAACAGTAACAGTTGGGATAAAAGGCAAGTAGAGTAAGAAGCTGTTTACAACTGTTGCAGAAAGATTTTTCCCAAGGTGGGATGAAGGCTGGAGTTTTTTCTATAAATGGTTTACCTCTATGAACTGCCAAACACCTCCAACTAGTGGGACGGATAATTTCCCTCAAAAAGAAGTATTCATAAGAAGCAGAGATTCTAGGGCTCAAGAGGGCATCTAGTCCATTTTCCATCATTCTGGCAAGCTGTTCTTATGCTACCTTAGAGAGAGGAGAAAGTAACATTCAGCAGAAAGGCATTTCAACCTCTCTAAGAAAAGCATTCTGACATTTAACAACACCTCTTGTGTATAACTTTTTTTTTCCATCTTAAATCTCTCATACTGCAATTTAAATGCATTTCCCACTCTCCTAGCTTGAGCAATGATGGAGAGCTACTTTGTATATATGAAAATGCCCCCTACCTTTTCTTCACTGCACTGGAAGAGAAGAAGACAAGCCTATGTATGTGACTTTATTAGTTTTTGTATAATGATCACAGAGGATCACAAATGAATGTATCCACCTTTAGGGTCACAGAATCACAGATTTAGACCTGAAAATCACTGTTAAGGACTTCTATAGCAGCCTCATCACTTTACAGTTGAGGAAATTGAGAACCAGAGAGAGTCAATGACTTACTTGCTCAAGGTAGAAAGTGACAGAGGAAAGATTCAAACCGAAGTCCTCTGACCCTGAATGTAATGTTCTTTCTATGACAACTAATTGCTTCTGCCCTGTTGACTCTATGATATTTTTGTTCACTTTTCCTTTCCTGTATTTGGTTTTCATGGACTAGACCATGGCTTCATGAGGGGAGGGATAATATTTTATTTACTTTTATATCCTACATAGATCCCAGCACTGTGCATTCGTTCAATAAATGAGTATTTAAGTTAGCCTGGAAGACAGGTGTTAAACATTTATTAAATGCCTACTGTGTGCCAGACACTGTGCTAAATCCAGGAATACAAAAAGAGTAAAAAGATAATCCCTGTCCTCAAGGAGCTCACAATCTAATGGGAGACAATAGAACAATTTAATACAATAAATGATAAAGGTTTAAGTACATAGATTATATTGTGGGCAGGCTTTCTTTCTCATAAAACCATGTTTGAATACTGCTGAGTTGAGCTGATTTCTTCTTCTCTATGAATAGCATAATCCAAGCTTCACTAAAATAAGAAACCTATAAATTAACTTTGAAATTTGCCCGTGAAAACTTGCATGTACAGATCCTGACTAGGTTTCTTTTTGTAATTTTAAAAGAAATTTTATTGATATATTTTTGAGGTTTCTTTTTTTACCTCTCCAAAATTCAATATCCACTTCTAACAGTACAAAAACAAGGTACATTGAAAATGGTTTGGGATCATAATTGCTACCCCTGCCCTTTATATATTTAAAAGGAATAGCACGTTGTATATAATTGAGTTGCAGTTTCATATGCAATCATCTTTTTTATACTATGGAAATTCTTGTTTTATTCCAGAACTTAAAAATAAGATAAATATTTTTAAATATGTTTTGGGGATTATATATTACTGGGAACACATTTCAGTAGCTAAAGATGGGTCACATATCTCTAGATTCTAGCTTTTTAAACTATGGGTCACTACTCCACATGGGGTCATGTAACTGAATGTGAGGGTCATGAAAAATTTGGCAAGTTAAAGGTTATGTATATCTATTTTATATACTTCTATGCCCAGGATTATGTAAAAATTTCTCAGGTGAAAAGGGGCCAAGGGGGGAAAATTTCAAGAAGCCTTCGTCTAGATGATTCATATAGATGTTTGTATAGGTTTTCGACTAAATTTTTTCCTTTAAAATGGATATTCTTTTCATATTTTGTAATGAATTATTACTGTTGGTATTATGTTTGCAAGAGTATATCAAGATTTAATCACATGACAATATACATGATCATAATGATATTTAAAACTTTTAGGCGAGGCCACTCTTTCAAGTGGCTAGCATAAAACATACTCTTCTGTTTGTTTTTAATTTCTTCATGACCCACCTTCTTTTTCCTTTCCCCTACTCTACAATTCAACCAAACTAGCTTTGTCTCTGTTACTCAAATACAGGACTCCATTCCCCATCTCTGAGCTTTTGTATTTGACATCCCTCCTTGCCTAAAATGTGCTCCCTACTCACCTCTGCTTCATGGAATTCCTCACTTTTTTCAATACTCTGCTCATGCACCATCTTCAACCTAATGATGACACCCACCATGAAATGGAATACATTTTTTAAAGGTTTCTTATGGTCAAAAAGTTCAACACCCCACAACAAATTTGCAAGCAAACTTTGTAGAGTGCCTTAGATATTCATTAAGGAAATTTATAAGGGTTGTGACTGGCCAGAATGTCATGCAAAAATTTTTAAATGTTGTTGTTAATTGTTCATAATGATGGAAAGAATACAGAACTGAGAGCAGGTTAATGATCCTACAGGCTTTGTCCAAACTTTTTTGTTATTGTCCCTGCATTTATTTCCATGTTAGTCAAAGAGCTTTTCGGAGAACTGAAGAACTACATGAATGAGGCTCCCAAATTGTGTTTTGAGGATACAGACTGGCACGTGATTTAAGGAAAGACAAAAAGATTTTTCTAACCTTAAGTCATAGAGTTGGCTAGGGTCAAGGAACCTGGATTTACACCAGGAATAAAGGTTTAAAAAAAAAAAAGGCCATCTTAGCTTCAATTATTCTGTTGACTTCTATTGGCTACCTGACTGGATATGGTACCTCAAAATTTTTTATGATAAATTAAAAGTACTTTATCGCCCCACTACTCCCACCACCACATGTGCGTGCACACACACACACACAGAGTAGGGTTTATAAGAGACTGCAGGACCATGCTGGCAAATAGTAGTAGAGCTGTATGTGATCCTGAGGATTAACTTGTGGTAGCAGAAGGAATCTTAGTAAATAGAAACCAGTGGAGATATATCACTCAGCTGAGATCTCATGGCACCATCAGAAAGCAGCAGAGTACTAGACTGACATTACCAGAGGATAATGATGCATCGACAAAGTCAGAGGTACTCTATGAGTTGGCCTTATGTGCACTGGGCATATGGGCACCTATATATGTGACCTGGCCACATATGTGACCTTCCCTTTGTGGTATAAAATCCTATAGAAGCGGGGGCGGCTAGGTGGCGCAGTGGATAAAGCACCAGCCCTGGATTCAGGAGTACCTGAGTTCAAATCCAGCCTCAGACATTTGACACTTACTGGCTGTGTGACCCTGGGCAAGTCACTTAACCCCCATTGCCCCGTCAAAAAAAAATATCCTATAGAAGGATGTACCCCAAGTATACACATGGGATCAGTTTCAATTTTTTGGAGGTTGTATTTTTTTAGTCACATTTTAGTATCATAAGATTAAATGTATTTGACTTTAAATTAGTGTGCACTATGGCCATGTAAAAATAGGTATATCAATGGGCACTCAAAAATTATGTTTCCAGTGGGTGCTGTTCCCTTGGAGTAGTTTTCTATAGCTATGTGTGAGGGAGGTCCCAGCTCTACCTGCCTATCTCTGTATACAGGCAGAAAAAAAAAACACACACAAAATATATAAAAAGCTGATTTGACTGCCTGTGCTGTTTGAAAAGAAATAATTCTGTGATTAATAAACACTTCTAGAGGCTTACTCGGCTCTGTCTTTTATGATGTGAAATGATATCTTGTATGTCAGGAGGGGCAGATGGAGAATACAGTTTGCATTCTAGGACTGATCATAAAGGGGTATGGGGAGAGAAGGAAGGGGAGTTGGGGAGAAAAATAAAAGAAAGAACTATAAATGTACTGTTAAGCAAAGATGAAAAAAACCACCTTTTGGATTACAACCATCAAAGTGATAAGAATGATAATACATTTTAATCAAACACCTATGTACTATATAAAAAATGTTGGCATGCTAGCAAAAGGTCACCTCATTCCTATCCATATCTGAACTATGGAATTATCCTTTGACTCAGAAAGCTGATTTAGATGCTTTAAAACAGTAATCAAGTAGTTCTGTGAAAAAGATGCCCATGAAAATAAATTTGACATTAACCTACATTTTCACTACATAACTTTTTTTGGGGGGGGGTGCAATGGGGGTTAAGTAACTTGCCCAGGGTCACACAGCTAGTAAGTGTCAAGTATCTGGGGTCAGATTTGAACTCAGGTCCTCCTGAATCCAGGGCCAGTGCTCTATCCACTGTGCCACCTAGCTGCCCCACTACATAACTTTAAACATGAATATTTAACCTGCTTTTTCCTTAAAATATCCAAATAGTTTACTTGTTTGTTTGTTTTTGGGTGGGACAATGAGGGTTACGTGACTTGCCCTCAGTCACACAGCTAATAAGTGTCAAGTGTCTGAGGCTGGATTTGAACTCAGGTCCTCCTGAATCCAGGGTCAGTGCTTTATCCACTGCACCACCTAGCTGCCCCCTAGTTTACTTATAATAAAAATAATGAACACATACAATGTCTTAAGATTTGCAAAGGACTTTACTTATAGTATTTCATTTGATCCTTATGACAACCCTATTAGGAAGGCATTGTTATTCCCACTTTACAAATGAGGAAACAAACAGAAGTTAAGTTCCTTTCCCATGGTCACACAGGTAAAATAAATGCTTCAAGCCATTTTTGAACTCGGCTCTTACTAATTTATGTCTCAGTGCCGTCATTATGGTGAGGAGGTAAGGAGAAGAGAGGGGCTATGCATTTATATAGAACCTACTATATGTCAGTCACCACGTCACTTTACAAATATTGTTTCATTTGATTCTTATAGCAACCCTTCAAGGGGTTGCTATTATTATCTCCATTACAGGTGAGGATTCTGAGGCAAACAGAAGTGTCACAGGCCAGATTTGAACTTGAGTTTTTCTGATTCCAGGCCTAGTACCACCAGCTGCCTCATTAACTTTCAATAGGTTTTTATTTCGCAGAACCAGAGGGCTAGATGAAATCTCAAAAAATAAAGTCTAACTTCTTGCTACTGTGAAAGACTGTGTTCAAATCATCACAGAAAAATACCTGCCTATCCCAGGATTACTAATCCCTCCAAAAAGAGAACTGTACAACCTTCCTTAGAAATTTATTCTATCATCTAATAATTTTCAATAAGGAAGGTCTTCCTAATATTTAACCTTATTCTTAGAAAAACATATGTCTTTATGATTAATAAAGGAATCCTGTAATTATTAAAAAGGCAAGCACATATGATATATATATAAACATGTGCACATACATACACACATGTACACACATATATATAACAAAGTCTCATTCATGTACACATACACACATACACACACACACACACACACACACCAACCATTAACTAGAATATCCCTACTTCCTAGCCAAAGTAGCTATATCAACTTTACTGTGTAATATTTTGCCAATTGCTTCCTATTCAACTTTATGTCTCAATATAACCTAATTATGGGGATATTGTACTACTACAGTGATGTCCATTTAGTTCTATAGGAACCCCTTGGGGGTTCACAAAGATGATCCAAGGGGTCTGAGCTAAAAATTCTTTACTACCATCTTAAGCAGTAAATGATTGCAGAATATTATGAGTAGTATATTAAATTTCCCTAGGGGTTCACAATACTTTTTGTTCTTGTTGGAAAAGGTTCACATAACAACACTTTTTTTTTTCAAAAGTTGGGAACCACTATGTTCCTGAGCCTCAACTCATTGTTATCATCATATTATTACTGCCAAACTATATCTAGTTTGGAATTATATAATTTTCCATTCTTTCAGATGGCATCTTATAGCCCAAAACATTTGATCCTTTATGAGGACTCACAAGAGCAGAATTTAATCCTATTGTGGAAAAAAAAACAGTCAAAGAAGCTGTGAACACATGAGAAAAAATCAAAACACCCTAGATACTTCCACTACATCCATATTAATTAAGATGATGGTGATCAGTTCAGAGATTTCAGATCCTCAGTGATTCTGATTGATCCTTAACACCATTGTGCATGAGGAAATAAATTGCAGATAATTAATTTGCCATAGGGCATTTTGCTATGGATGTTAATTATATCAAATAATATTTACTGAACACAGTATATGGGTGTATCCCTTTGGGGACCTAGTATATTTGTTGAGTATAAATACTCAATAAATATCTGTTGACTCATTGCCAAGGAACAAAAGTAGCAAGTTGTCTAGAGAAACAAATAAGAGCAAAAGACAAAAAATTCTCCATTGATGGAGGCCAGGAGATTTTGGTTCAAGTCTTGCTTCTGACACAACAAACTAGCTATGGGATTGCAAGGACAAGTCTTTTGATCCTAGTTCCTGGCACATATTGTATTAGGAATTCAACATGTTTGCTGAATTGAAGTCACTTCATCCTTCAGGGCCTCAAGCAACTCTAAGACTATAAGTTACATATGATTTGGTGATCTGAATCCCTAGAGGAATATTTCCTATATTGACAAAATTATAAACAGACAATAAATAAATATATTGTATATGTATTTCCCATGTATTTATGTTTATGTCAACTTGAGCTGTATAAATGTGATTCATAGGGAGGCTTTAATACATATTCTGGGACTCTTGTCTCCCTCTCTTTAAGGGAGACTTTGTTTTGTTTTGTTTCACCAAGGGAGACTATAATAATTGCCTAGAGAGGAATAGAAGGGGCCACAAGGCTACTTCTGCTGTATTTAAAGATATGATACTGGACTAGATTACAGCAAATGGAAAAAAAAAATTTTTAAATGAGGCAATTAGGGTTAAGTGACTTGCCCAGGGTCACACAGCTAGTAAGTGTCAAGTGTCTGAGGCCGGATTTGAACTCAGGTCCTCCTGACTCCAGGGCCGGTGCTCTATCTGCCCCAAATGGAAAAATTTTGAATGCTGTGGAGAAAGTTCATTTACCTTGGCAGTATATTTTCCAGGGATATACATATAGATGGTTAAATTGATACATGCATTGCCAGAGCTAACACAGTGTTTGGAAGGCTCCTTAAGAAAGTATGGGAAGGGGCAGCTAGATGGTGCAGTGGATAGAGCACCGGCCCTGGATTCAGGAGTACCTGAGTTCAAATCCGGCCTCAGACACTTAATACTTACTAGCTGTGTGACCCTGGGCAAGTCACTTAACCCCAATTCCCTCACTAAAAAAAAAAAAAAAAAAAGAAAGAAAGTATGGGAGACAGATGGGGAGGGGTGCAGTCAGGCCAGAGCTTACGACCGCAGTGAAACAGAATTCTGTTCCCAGGTTAAAGAGCAAGTAGGCCTGTGTTTACTTACAGAACAGAGCACAGGTTAGAGGAGTGTAGAATGTGCTTCTCCTTAAATCATATCACCTTAGACTCCCTATGCTTGGGATAGTATGTCCTGGAAGCAGTGCCCCATTTTAAGAAGGAGTTAAAAGTCAAGAAATAGGTTAGGAAAATGAGCAGACAGAAAAAAACTGAGGACCATAGAGTTTCTTTGGTGACAAGGAAGAGCAAAATACACCCTCAGAAGAAGTTAACAAAGTCAAAACTCCTATATCCAAGGCTTCCAAGAAAAATATGAATTGGTGTTAGGCCATGGAAGTACTCACAAAGGACTTTGAAGATAAGGTAAGAGAGGTAGAGGAAAAAATGGAAGGAGAAATGAGAGTGATGTAGAAGGGTCATGGAAAACAAAAAGTCAAAAACTTGAAAAAACAAACAGAAAAGGAGATACAAATTTTCTCTGAAGAAAATAACTGCTTAGAAATTAGGATTGAGCAAATGGAAGCTAATGACTATGAGAAATCAAGACACAATAAAGCAAAACCAAAAGAATGAAAAAAAATAAAGGGCAATGTGAAATATCTCCTTGGAAAAACAGCTGACCTGGAAAAGAGATCCAGGAGAGATAATTTGAAAATTATTGGACTACCTAAAAACCATGATCAAGGAAAAAGTTTAGACATAATCTTCCAGGAAATTGTCAGGGAAAATTGCCCCAATATTCTAGAAGCAGAAGGTAAAATAGGTAAAACAGAAATTGAACACCAATCACTTCCTGAAAGAGATCCCAAAATGAAAACTCTCAGGAATATTATAGCCAAATTCCAGAGCTCTCAGGTCAAGGAGGAAATATTGCAAGCAGCCAAAAAAGAAACAATTCAAATATGGCAGAGCCACATCCAAGATAACAGAAGATCTAATGGCTTCTACATTGAGGGATTGGGGGGCTTGGAATATGATATTCCAGATGGCAAAGGAACTGGGATTACAACCAAGAATCACCTACCCAGCAAAACTGATTATAATATTTCAGAGGAAAAAATGGGAATTCAATAAAAGAGAGGACATTCAGGCATTTGTGATGAAAAGACCTGAGCTGAATGGAAAATTTGACTTTCAAATACAAGACCCTAGAAAAACATAAAAAGGGAAACAGGGAAAAGAAAGCATAAGGGATATTAAAAGGTTAAATTGTTTACATTCCTACATGAGAAGATGATACTTGTAACCCAAGAATTTTCTCATTATAAGGACAGGTGGATGGAGTATATTTAGACAGAGAGCACAGATGTGAGTTGAACATGAAGGAAGGATATTTTTTTTAAATAAAATTAAGGGGTGAGACAGGAATGCACTGGGAGAAAGAGAAAGGGATAGATGGAATGAGGTAAAGTATCTTACATAAAAGAAACAAGAAAAAGCTTATGGGGTAGAAGGGAAGATGGGGAAGGTGTGGGGCAGTGAGTGTGCTTACTCTCATCAGAATTGGCTCAAAGAGGGAATAACATACACACTTAATTGGCAGAGTAATCTATCTAACCCTTCAGGGAAGTGAAAGGGAAAGGGATAAGGGGGGAGGGGTGTGAGATGGGACAGCAAATTGGGGGAGGGGGAAATCAGAAGCAAAACATGTTTGAGGAGGGATAGAGTGAAAGAAGATAGAAAATAGAGTAAATATCATGGGGAGGGAATAGTATGGAGAGAAACACAGTTAGCAATAGTAACTGTGAAAAAAATTTTGAAGCAGAGGCAAGAACAATGTAAGATGATGACGATGGACAATGTTTGACTGATTGACTAATTGATTGATGATTGGATGAAGATGAGAATTGATTGATGAGGATTAATTGGTACTTTGCTGGGCTATTGTGAAGAAAATTATTTGTCAGGTATAAGGTACTATATAAATGTTATCTATTACTATTGTTGCAATAATCAACCTCATGGGTTTATTGTAAGGAAATCTCTCTTTAAAGTACTATATAAATGTAGTTTACTATAAAAAAAATGATGAGCAGGATGCTATCAGAAAAACCTAGAAAGACCTACATGAGCTGATGCAAAGTGAAATGTACTGTATACAAAATAACAACAATATTGTAAGATGATCTGTTGTGAATGTTACTTTCAGCAACACAGTGATCCAAGAAAACTTTGATGGACTTAAGAAAAATGTTGTCCATCTACAAAGAAAGAACTGATGGTATCTGAATACAGATTGAAGGATAATATTTTTGTTAGTTCCTTTATCTGAAGTTTTATTTTTGTTTGTTTTCTTTCACAACCTGGCTACTAATGTGTAAAAATGTTTTGTATGACTGTTCATGTATAGCTTATATTGAATTACTTGAGTTCCTAAGGTGGGGGGGGGGAGGAAGAGAGGGAAAGAATTTGGAACACAAAGTTTTTTTTGTTTCTTTGGGGTTTTTTTGCAGAGCATTGAGGGTTAAGTGACTTGCCCAGGGTCACACAGCTAGTAAGTGTCAAGTATCTGAGGCCAGATTTGAACTCAGGTCCTCCTGAATCCAGGGCCAGTGCTCTATCCACTGTGCCACCTAGCTGCCCTGGAACACAAAGTTTTTTTTTAAAACGATACAAAAATTTGGGGTTTTTTACATTTAATTTGGGGCAATAAAATTATAAATAAATTATAAACAAAAAAAGAAAGTATGGGAGAGACAATATATTAGACTCTGAAACCTGGACATTATGCCAGTGCTGTGGCAGGAAACTGAATCACTCCAATTTGTATTGTCTTAGGAAGATTCTGAAGAGATAAGTTACTGTACGCTGATGTCCTTTCTTGAACTGAGATGCCAAATATTCAAACTCAGCTGCAGAAAGCACAACTCCAATAGACTGGCCAAGAGTATGTTTGCCTAAAAGACTATTTTATAGATCTGACCAAGGCTTTTGATACTGTCTGTCATGAGAGTTTAGGGGAAATTATGTCAAAATGTGGTTGCCCAAAAAAGTTCATCAGTATTGTCCATCAGTTTCATGATAGCATGCTTTCCCACATTCTGGATAATGGATCATGCTCTTGTGCTTTCCCAGTCAACAATGGAGAGAAACAAGGCTACATGCTTGCTCCTATGTTTTTTAACATTTTCAGCAATGTTGTCAGACACCTTCATTGAGGACGAACACGGCATCAAGGTCAACTATCACACTGATGGTAAATTATTTAACTTGAAAAGGGTAAAAGCCAAGATTAAAGTGGAAGGAGAGTATGCACCTATTCTTTGCTGCTTGTGCTAATTTTGGCCTAATAATAAACACCAAGAAAACAAAGGTGCTCTACCTGCCAGCATCACACCAACCATACATACATGGTACCATCAGTTACAGAAAATGGAGAAATTTTTAATACTGTGGATAAGTTCACTTACCTTGGCAGTATACTTTTCAGGCATGTACACATTGATAAGGAGGTTGACATACTTATTGCTAGAGCTAGTTTGGTGTTAGGTAGGCTCCTTAAGAAAGTATGGGGGGGGGGCAGCTAGGTGGCTCAGTGGATAGAGCACTGGCCCTGGATTCAGGAGTACCTGAGTTCAAATCCGGCCTCAGACACTTAACACTTACTAGCTGTGTGACCTTGGGCAAGTCACTTAACCCCAATTGCCTCACTAAAAAAAAAAAAGTATGGGAGAGAAGAAGTATTAGAATGACTACCAAACTAAAGGTCTATGGAGCCATTGTGCTGACCTCATGGCTTCCTGTAAAACCTGGACTGTATTCCAGTGCCATGCCAGGAAATTGAATCACTTCCATTTGAATTGTCTTAAGAAGATTCTGGGGGGACAGCTAGGTGGTGCAGTGGATAAAGCACCGGCCCTGGATTCAGGAGTACCCGAGTTCAAATTCGGCCTCAGACACTCGACACTTACTAGCTATGTGACCCTGGGCAAGTCACTTAACCCCCATTGCCCCACCAAAAAAAAAAAAAAAGATTCTGAAGATCACCTGGCAAGATAAGGTAAAAGAGACTGAAGTCCCTTCTCAAACCAAATCAACAAGCATTCAAACTCCACTACAGAGAGCACAACTCTGATGGACCAGTCACATTGTTCAATTGCCAAATGTACACTTGCCTAAAAGTCTATTTTATGGAGAACTCACACAAAGCAAGCACTCACACGATGGTCAGAAAAAGCAATATAAGGACACTCTCAAAGTCTCTCTTAAGAACTTTAAAATTGAATTGATTACATGACATGAGAGACACTGTCACAGGATCACCCAGGAAGGCAGGACCTCATCAGAGAAGGTGCTGTGCTTTCTGAGCAAAGCAGAATTGAAGCAGCTCAAAAGAAATGCGAGATGAGCAAACTTGGAGACATTTCTTCTCCAAATGTTGATGTGTCGTATTTGTGCTCAATTTGTAGTAGAGACTTCCCAACTTGGATTAGTCTGATTGGGAACACTGTACCTTGACCCAATATAGTGATGTCATTTTGATCCTCTTCAAGCATGAAGGACAACAGAACAGACTAGAATTCTATCTCCCCATGCTGAATATTGTTAGTCTAAAGGAATGCTTTGTTTTATTTTGTTTTGTTGGTTTAAGCCACTTTCCTGGGAATTTTCCCTTAAATCCAACCCAATTGGGGCAGCTAGGTGGTGCAGTGGATAGAGCACCAGCCCTGGAGTCAGGAGGACCTGAGTTCAAATCCGGACTCAGACACTTAACACACACTTGCTAGCTGTGTGACCCTGGGCAAGTCACAACCCCAATTGCCTCACTAAAAAAAATAAAAATAAAATAAATAAAACCCAATCCAATAAACAATTAATAAGGTGAACTTTGGGGACTTCTAGGTGGTGCAGTGGATGAAGCGCTGGCCCTGGATTCAGGAGGACCTGAGTTCAAGTTCAGTCTCAGACACTTGACACTTAATAATTGTGTGACTCTGGACAAGTCACTTAATGCTCATTGCCCCACCAAAAAATAAATAAATAAACAACTAATAAGGTCATACCATGTACCAGGTACTGTGCTAAATGCTGGGGACACAATTAATAAAAAGAAAGTCAACCCCTGCCCTCCAGGAGCTTAGAATCTAATGGGGTTTGGGGGACACAGTGCTCAAAAGAAGGCAGGAAAGGAGGCAGGACATAGCAGAGTTGGGGAAGCCAGGGGCTACCCAGTATGGTGGCATCTTATTCTATTGAGTTGAAACCAGGTATGTCAGAAAATACAGACAAAAAACTGAAAGGCAGTTTCTGCCCTCTATTAAGGAAAGCATTGGGATGAGTTTGGTATTCCACCTTCAGTCCTCCTGGGAGAAGAGGCTCATGGAGGGGGCATCAGTAAGGTCTTGAGTTAGAACATAGTGATGAAATTAGAAGTGATGAGTTTAAACATGACCAATGCAGAAATATGTTTAATATGATTGTACATACATAACCTATAACAGATTGCTTGTATCTTGGGGAGGGGAGAGGGAGGGAGAAAAATTTGAAACTAGAAATCTTATAAAAACAAATGTTGAGGGCAGCTAAATGGTGCGGTGGATAGAGCACCGGCCCTGGAGTCAGGAGTACCCGAGTTCAAATCCAGCCTCAGACACTTAACACTTACTAGATGTGTGACCCTGGGCAAGTCACTTAACCCCAATTGCCTCACTAAAAAAAAAATGTTGAAAACTATCTTTACATGTAACTGGAAAATAATAAAATACTTTCATGATTAACAAAAAAGAAGAGCAGCTAGGTGGCACAGTGGATAGAGCACTGGCCCTGGAGTCAGGAGGACCTGAGTTCAAATCCAGCCTCAGACACTTAACACTTACAAGCTGTGTGACCCTGGGCAAGTCATTTAACCACAATTGCCTCACTTAAAAAAACAAAAAAACAAGTGATGAGTTTAACCTGAGAGATGTATCTTGTTCATGTGCAACTGAGATCAGCAGGGAGCAGATGGAGCAGATAGAGCAGCATGAGTGTTCCTTCCTTAAAGAGGAAGGGACTGGTCTGAGCTTATATACAGAAACTTGATCTCTTCCAAACAAATGCTAGTTACACAAAGGACTATCATAAATAAAGAATAGTGAATAAATCCATTTATTCAAGTAGATAATAAATATAAATCAGTTCTATACATCAAAATATTCCTGATAAAACTCAAAGTGAATGAGCTCTTCCACTGAAAATAAGTTATCACAACCCAGAGAAAATCTTTGATCATAACTACTCGGAAATTTCCTGAAGCCTCTAGGAAGGCCACCTAAAAATTATTCCCTACATCATTGTTATCCAAAATATAGAGAAGAAGGAAGACAGAGAGAAGGCGGAAGACAGACAGAGAGAGATAGAGGAGGGAGAGAGACAGAGACCGGGGGTGGGGGGTAGAGACAGAGACGGAGGGGGGAGAGAGACAGGAGTTGGGGGGGGAGAGAGACAGAGGGGGAAGAGACAGAGGGGGAAGAGACAGGAGTGGGTGGGGGAGAGAGACAGAGAATACAATGTAAGAGAGACAGAGAGATCTCCTGAAACAGCAAGGAAAAAGAATGTCTCTCCAAAGGCTTGACACCAATGGCCTCCTTTAGGAAGTCTCACAGTCTAGCTATCATTTTACCCACCAATAAGCAGAGTCTTTTATGAATGCTCTATGCTTGAAGCCAGGGAGAGGAATGTGTGTGTATGTCTGCATGTGTGTATGTAAAATTAGGGGGATCCCACATTAGAACATTTCTAGAACAAAGATTTTTTTTTCCTCATGGTACTATCTAATTATGTTTGTTTGCTTTACATACAGATTGACACAGTCTCTTATTACAACAAGATTAATTTCCCATACCCACTATTTCTGATGGCAATTTATAGTTCAACCTAACTAATTCACAGTTTTAAAAATAAGCTAATATAATTATGGCCATTGGGTTACTTGAAATTATAGTATAAAGAGGAAGACAATCAGAAGATAATGAGACCCCATGGTTATTAGAGGCAGTAATCTGTATGTTCATCAGATAATATTCACACAGCCATTCATATTTTATTACTCAAACTATTGACCACAGAAATTAGAAAGTGAGAACCTTGCTCTCCATTCTTTATTGCACTAGCCATCTCACACAAAATGAGTCAAAGGGTTAAAGTGTCTTACCTGATTTGTTTGACTCAAAGGGTGTTCTTCATGGAATGAGGTCATACAGAAGCAAAGCAATAGGGAATCTGCATCATTTATAAATTTAGGGATACTAAGGAATTTTGGGCGAGAGTTACTTGGTTTTGAATCCGGCTTCCCCGAGGCTCCAGCTCTTTTGCTGACTCATTGAATATCTGAGTTAGGAAGTTTCTACTACTACTGATGATGTGATATAACATTAAAGCCTTTTAGTTTTGTGAAACGTCTGTGCCACTTGCAAAGAAATAAACTGCCCAAACTAAAGGTTGGCAACCAGGCACACAAAAGATAGACAGATTCTCAAAGGTATACTTCCTGCAGATAGATATCAAAGGCTACTTTCTAATCCTTTCACCTTTTTTTCCCAGAAGTGGGGATTCTCGGATGACCATCTTAAAAAGGAAATCAGACACTTGTCCTACTGAGAAAGAAAAATGTTTCTCTATGATCCAAGATTCCTAGTTGTGAGTACGTTAGCATCTACTATTAGGAATGGATTTCTCCAATTTTCTCAGCACAACAGGAATGTGGGGAAAAGCAAGCCAATCTTCTTCTCAATTAGTAATAAATCTTTTTTAAAAAAATTCTAGGGGCAGCTAGGTGGTGCAGGGGATAGAGCACCGGTCGTGGAGTCAGGAGGACCTGAGTTCAAATCCGACCTCAGACACTTGACACTTACTAGCTGTGTGACCCTGGGCAAGTCACTTAACCCTCATTTCCCCACCAAAAAAAAAAAGTGTTTTAGGGGCAGCTGGATGGCACAGTGGATGGAGTACTGGCCCTGGATTCAGGAGGACCTGGGTTCAGGTCTGGCCTCAGACACTTGACACTTACTAGCTGTGTGACCCTGGGCAAGTCACTTAACCCCAATTGCCCTGTGCAAAAAAATAAATAAATAAATAAAAATATCTAGGCTCTGAGAGGTCCAAGAGTAGATTTAAACAAGCCATTTAGATTTATAATAAGATGATCATAAGTTCATAAATTTATAGCTAGAAGGGCCTAAAGAAGTCATAGGGACCAACCAATTCATCTTACAGTCAAGGAATGGAGACCTAGAGACACTTGTCCAAGAGCACACAGGTGTTGTCATAGCACAGATTTGAATCCAATTTTGCAGATTCCATATCCATAACTATTTCTACTGAATTAGGTAAGCTGCCTAATACTACTTTTGTTTTGTTTTGGTTTTTTTGCAGGGAATTGAGGATTAAGTGACTTGCCCAGAGTCACACAGCTAGTAAGTGTCAAGTATCTGAGGCCAGATTTGAACTCCTGAATCCAGGGCTGATGCTTCATCCACTGTGCCACCTAGCTGCCCCCCCCCCAATACTACTTTAAAGAGAGGTACCATGATGCAGTAAATAGAAGACTTGCCTCATAATAAGGGAGATATAGGTACATCTTGCCTTTGATATGTATTAATGGTATAACCTACAATAAGTTATTCACCCTCTTAGCACTTAGTGGTTGTTCATTTAAAGTTGTGTCCAACTCTTTGTGACCCCATTTGAGGTTTTCTTGGCAGAGATACTTTAATGATTTGTGATTTCCTTCTCTAGCTCATTTTACAGATGAGAAAACTGAGGCAAATGGTGTCATGACCTGTCCAGGGCCACACAGCTGTTAAGTGTCTGAAGCCATATTTGAACTCAAGAAGATGAGTGTTCCTGACTCTAGACCTTGCACTCTGTCCACTATACCACCTACCTGCTGTAAATAATTAATTGTTAATTGAGGTTTTCATGACCCCATCTTTTGGCTAGAATTAAAAAAAAAAAACCTCAGTGCGCACTGGCCTCTGGGGCTCTGCAAACGGCATGGTGCTCCACCCACTGGTTGTAGCTGTTGCCATGGTGCTGGCACCTCACATCATCACCACTCGCCAATGCCTACATGGGCCTGGCAAAATTATGATTGAAAGCCCAGTGAGGGCAGTTATGTGACTGTCAGAGCAGCCAGCCAATTGGCTGGGGGCTGTGTGTGGTCAGCCTGGGGTCTACTGGGAAGAAGGCGGGGTTTTCTGCCATTCTAGCTTAAAGCTGGAAGATGACAGAATGCTGCTATATGTTCCCAGCTGATTCTTGGGTAGTGGTGTTGTTCAGGTTGTATAATTTCCCTTTCCCCATTTCATTTCCTTTCCCTTGATCCTACTTATCCTGTTTGTGTTTTTTTAAGTTCGTTCTTGTTAAATAAATCCTGCTCTGTTTTGAGGGAGGCTGTCTCCTTCCTTGCCCCAATATTGTGGTGAGCCGCTTAGCTAACACTCCCCAATTAAAAACTGGTCCCCACACTGCCTTGCTACAAGTAACTAAAATTATAAATTACAGACAAATCTGCTCTACACTCAGTGTAGGGAGTTTCCACCTAAAGAATTCTCCATGCCATTTAGATTACAGATTCAGATCAATGACTAATTTGATAGGTTGGGACAAGGAATACTCATGCAGTATAAATTCAGATTTTTAGAAATCTGTTGATTCTTTTTTCTACCTTGTTATTAAAAAAGCCAGAATTCTTTAAAGACCAAGTGACTGTTTGTTAGCTATCATTCATATACACCTACACACAAATGTATAAACATACATGAATATACATTGATGTTCCAGAGTCTTAGTGCAGTTATAAGTATGATGGTTAGAATGCTAATTTGAGCTACTAAACCTTTTTTTTTTTTTTAATGAGGCAATTGGGGTTAAGTGACTTGCCCAGGGTCACACAGCTAGTAAGTGTTAAGTGTCTGAGGCCGGATTTGAACCCAGGTACTCCTGACTCCAGGGCCAGTGCTCTATCCACTGCGCCACCTAGCTGCCCCTTAAACCTTTCTTTTTTTTTTTTTAATTTTAAGCTACTAATGCTCAAAACTGCACAAAGATTCTTGGAAAACCCTATATGTAAAATGGAAACAATGCCAGATCTGAAGTCAAAGAACTTCCTGTGTTCAAATCTCAACTCTACCACCCATGTGACCTTGGGCAAGTAAATTAACTTCTCTGTTTCAATTCCCTCCCCTTTAAAATGTGGGGTTTAGATTAGGGGATCTCAACAGCTCCTTTCAGCTCCAAATCTCTGACTACAATATAGAGGCACAGGTTAGACTGGTTGGTCACTCAGATCTCTTCCATCTCTGAAATTCCATGAAATCATGGGCATGCTGTGGAGTTCTTGTCGGCAAGCCTTCTCCTTCAGTTAAAGGATGATGATTATTCAGCCCACCTCAAACACCCACCGGGAAGCAAAGGATGGGAATGCAGCCAAACTATGTTTAAAAAAGACTAACATCTTGTCTCCTGAACTAGTTTTCCCCTCAAATCAGTCTATCATAGTCTATCATAATTTAGTCTATTTATTTATTGTCTATCATAGTTTTCTCAAATATGATAGAAACCATTTGTCTATCATAATTTTTTCAAATATGATAGAAAACACAAAAACTCACCATAAAGATTTGTCAAAGGAGGAAGCATTATCTAAAAAGGATCCCTATGGACTGGACTCAGAGTCAGAAGTATAGGTGTAATGGAGAGAGCACTGGGCCTGGAGTCAGAAAGATCTGAATTTAAATCCCACCTCAGATATTTAGTACTTATGTGATCTGGGCAAGTCACTTAACCTCTGCCTCAGTTTCCTCCCCTGTAAAATGGGGACAATAATAGAGCCTCTCTCCCAAGGTCATTGTGAGGATAAAATGAAATAATATTTGTAAATGAATTGTAAAGTGCTTAGTACAATGCCTGACACATAGTAAGCACTTAACAAATGCTTGTTTTCTTCCTTTGGTACACCCACAATGTGACCTTGGGTGAGTCACTTGATCTCTCTTTCTTCTTTCTGAGAAAGGGATTCAAAACACCTTTATTCTCTTGCTACTTCCTGGGGCTTATTATAAGGATTAATGAGAACAAGTCTGCAAAGTACTTTGAGCCCTTCCCCAAAATGCAGCTTAGACCCAGCAAAGATATCACTAGTGTGTTTACATACTTTGGTTTTCTTCATACAAACTTATCCTGAAGGACAGGAGGCTTCCAGTTTGTATTTAATTGGCTGATTATGTTGTCACTCTAGAGTTCCTTGCCAAGTTTTAGGGAGGAGTTTTCTTGGAAAACCTACTTTCCAAACTTTCTCCAGCTATGCAGTTTAATTACATCTAGCAAAATGACAACAGAGCTCATAATTAGCCTAGAGATTAATTACAGCTGCAGCAATCCAAACACCACAGCTACCAAATTCAACACAGATGTTCAGGCAGAGAGAAAAGAGCTTCCTTAAAGCCAACAGAAGGTGGGGGTAGGAAAGATATACTTTAGAGAGCTGAGTTCTAATCCCAGTTCTGCTAACTGGATGACTCTGAGCAAGTCAAATGTTCACTCTAGACTTCTTTTTTTTCTACCTTAAAAATAAGGGAATTGGACTACAATTCTAAAGATCTAAGATTATGCATTGTTGGAGGAGTTTTCTCCTCCCTTTAGCTTAAATAAAGCTGCTAAAGGGAATAGTTGATGTCTCTACATTCAAGACATTCCTCAACATTTTTGAATGAACCAAATAGGAAAACATGTATCATTCCTATTCACATTTTTTAATGAGAAGGAACTATTTATTAACACAAATTTATCAAAACATTCCTTTTTCCTTGTTTCTAGCATCCTTTTTTTCTTTCCACCCACCTCACTCTACACCTCCCCACCTCTCCCTTAATCATAAAATATTATGGCTAAACCAGACTTGATTCTGAAATTTCTTTTTTTAAAATTATCCAGACAACTTACCTCCAATTCTTCCTCAGGCATGGGGTTGAGGAAATTAGGAAGGCAGACCAATGGTAAAGAACAGTAGTCTTTCTTTATTCTTTACCCAAGAGTTACTGTGAACTTCTATTTTAGACCTCCACAAGTCAAAGAAAAATTTGCACAGTGTCTCCCAGATCTTAAAAACCAGGAGATATGAAATAACAGGTTCCTTCTCACAGTTCCCCATCTCACTAAGTACTTATTTAGCATTCTGCCCATCAGGCCCCAGCCTACTGGGAATACATCAGGTGCATCCAATACAAAATTTAAGGAAACACTAGAATAAGAGGAGAGATGGCAAGAAGGAGAAATTTCTTGGGGTATCATCAAGAGGGATGGTTTCCACTCCTAACCTTCTTGCCCTTTTGTTCCATTGTTGGCTGAAGTGACTGGAAGGCTGATGGGCCTATATAATTCAGCAAGTCTGGTTGAGGGAAGATAATAGCGGATGAAGGAGTGGGCAGAAAACAGGATAAAGAGGCTAAAACAGACAGGGAGGAAAGCTGGGAAGGAGAACTTGCAGGAGGCTCTATTCTAATAAGGTTAAAAAGTATTGATAGTAATCAGATCTTTTATTCATTAAACATTCAGGGAACAATAGTATTACAAAATGTCCCCAATTAGAAGATGAAAGAAAAGGCTAAGATCATATTACAAAGGATGGAGCTTTGAGGACTAGGGGGAGTTTTGAGGGAGAGATTTGAATTTAAAGTTTGAACTTGAGTAAAAGGAATGAGCCGGGTCCTGGCATAGGTAACACATGGAAAAGGTGGAGGGAATCCAAGCTAGGGAAGCCTTGGTGAAAAATTATTTAAATAATCAAAATGAATTCAAATCCATAGGCCTGGGTGCTTGCATCCTGGGGCACCAGGAAAATTGAGTGAAAGTCACTGCAAGACCATTTGCTTGCACATGACTGGAGGGGAGAGTACAAGGCTGCCAGGAGAGGAATGTTGTTAGACCCACTTCAAAATGAGCTCAGCACTGCTCTTCCAAAGCTGCTGAGGCCAAACTACTGTGCAGACAGCCGTGTCGCCATCTGCCCACGGCTGCCATCTCTGGGCTGGGCCAAGCCTCTGTTTGGGGTCACATCCCTAAGGAAGCGCTCATGCAGAGTCAGTCACTCTATAACCTGAAGAGAATACCCTTCCCTTGTCCCTCATAACAGAAAGGCACCCTGGCCCAACCTGTGGTCCCTCACCTAGAGTGGGAAGAGATTCAAGCTCAATGCAAGTAGAACAGCTACCAGCCTGACAAAATTCAAATGAGGATCTACTTAAAATCACTCAGATGACTGACTGATAGTCTTCAATAATGCCCAGAAGTAGTACAGAGAGCTATGGAATTCCAGTTGTTGGATCAAACCATAAGCTTCTAAAAATGTGTTCACTGATCAAAACTGAAGTGTGGCAGCAGGTGTATTAGTTAGTGTATGCCCTACACAGGCCTTTAAGTACCTGACAATGGGACTAACTGGAAATTATATGAGCCAATTGATTTCCTGGCTGTGAGTTGCCCACTTTGCATTTTATCTATGGAAGTCAGAAAAGAAAACACACACACACACACACACGCACACACACACACTCACACACACACACAAACACACACACAAAACAAACAAAACAAACAAAAGAAGTTTGGCTGTGTTGTTGGTAGACAACAATAGGCAGTCCAGTGATTTAATTACCTCTGCTGGCCCAGGACTTCCCTTATCATGTACCTTCTGCCAAATGCTGGGCCACACAAGCCAAGACCATACCAGTATAATGGATTATTCCCTCTATGTAATGACAACTGTGTAACCCAAGGGATTTCCCTTTTTGCTGTAGCTGCTAGGATGCTGAAATAAAGTCAGTGCTCAATTGCAGTTACTAAGTTATCCCAGGAGTTTACGACTTCTATATCTCTGTTACTTTTAACAGGAGTTCATTATTTTTAAAAAATTTTATTATTCTTATTTTTGTCAACTTTGTGAACTACTTCACATTCTGTTAAATAATAATACCTAGCTTTCATATAGTGTTTTAAGGTTTGCAGAGTTTTTCATAGATAGATAATAGAGATGTATATATACATAATATCTCAGTTGAAATCAAGTAAAGTATAAATGATAAGTAGGAGGAAGGAAGAAGAAAGGAAGAAAAGGAAGAAGGGAGAAAGGAAGGAACCAACTGAGATAATAATATGTAATAAATATTTGCAAGCTTTACAATGTTACATAAATCTTAAATATTATTATAGATTGTTATTTGCTACCCCCTCTGCTCTCTCATTCCCCTTCCTTCCTTTCTCCCCACCCAACTCTGCACTGTTAACATGAGCTACAAGAGATGGGCAAAACAGTGGTGAACTCTAAGAAAACTGCTTTTTTTTTTAAAGTGAGTCAATTGGGGTTATGTGACTTGCCCAGGGTCACACAGCTAGTAAGTGTTAAGTGTCTGAGGCCGGATTTGAACCCAGGTACTACTGACTCCAGGGCCGGTGCTCTATCCACTGCACCACCTAGCTGACCCCAGAAAATCTCTTTTTTTTAAATCTATATTGGAAAGCAAGAAAAAGAACTTGATTAGAAAGAAGAAACAGAGAGGCAGCTAGGTGGCACAATGGATAAAGCCCCAGCCCTGGATTCAGGAAGACCTGAGTTCAAATCCAGCCTCAGACACTTGACACTTACTAACTGTGTGACCCTGGGCAAGTCACTTAACCCTCATTGCCCCACACAAAACAAACAAAAAAAAAAACCCACAAAGAAAGAGCAAACAGAGAGAACTGGGTCTTTTCCTGAAAGGATGGAGATATATTGAAATTGTGTAAGAGGGATGGAATGTTGACTCAAGTCAGATTTCTGTCAGTGGTACTAATCTAGAGTATAATTAAATTGATCCCTTAAAATGTTATATATTTTAAGGTAGATTCAACTATAATTATTTTAGATGCTTTCAACCTGATATCATGATGAAGAAAAGTTATCCTCTGATTCCTAAAAAATACATCCTAGAAGTGCCTGTTCATGTACTGATACTAGCCCTACTCTGTAAAAGTAATGTCAGCGTTTCTCTAAATGATATTTTGAGGAAGAACTGCTTCTTTTTTAAGTGTCCAAAATTCAATTGGTCTTTTTTTTCTAAAATCATTTTAAAAGTATTCCATTGAAGTTTTTCATATGAATAGCTCCCACATATTTATTGAATTCCAGATAATTGTCCATCAATATTATTGGAACAAGTGATTAGAATTAGATTTCCTACCCTAGGATCATAGGGCTTAGAGATAGAAGAAATCTTAAAGCTTATTTATGCCAGTGCCTTCATTTTACAGATAATGAAAATGAAATACAAAGACATCACACAGCTGCCAAGATAACACAGGTAATGAATAGCAGAACCACAATTTGAACCCAAATGGTTCAAATCTTCATCTTCAAAGGGGGTATAATATACAAGGTGTCCCCAAACTCTTAGTGTGGTTTTAAACTTTAATTCAGAAGTATGAATGCCACAAACTTACAAAAAAGCATCATGTGAAATATTTATTTTAATTTCTTGTGTATTTATTTAATTTTGGGAAATTTGAATACTAAAATTTTCATTTTCATTTTTATGACATTCTGTCATTATGTATTGTATTGGTGACTGTTTCTGTATGACACTATCTCAGACTGTTAGATCAATCAATAGAGCTTAGTCACCCCCTCCATCACCTGATCGATCTCCATTAGACTTTTTTCTTGTAGAGTCTCATCAAAACTGTCATGTATGCATCCAAATCTCATTCTTTCAATAATCTTTAGTCTAGGATGACAAATGAAATCCTTTCAGTCACCAAGAAGCAGCTAATGAAAATTTTTACGTAATTTGAAAATTGACCAGAAAGATGAATAGTCCAAGATGATGGTTATATTAAATAAGAAACATATCAATATTTTGAAAATTAAAAGTAATTACTTTTTCAAAAATAGTTTTTGTAAGCATGTAGCCATATATGCTTTTGAAATTATTAAAGCTTCAAACTACACAGAGACTTTTGAGATAACCTGTTCATATCTTAAGAAAATACATTTCTGGAATCAAAGATGAGAAATGACATTTTAAATTCTGAAAATAAATTCAAACTCAACAAGCATTTATGAAATGCCTATATTCAAAATATAGTACTAGGTCAATGGGAAGTGCAAAGATAAATGTGAAACAAGAAGTTCCTGAAATACAAGATAATATAAGGAGAGACATAAAGAGCACTAGCCACTAGGCCAGAATCAGGAAAAGAAGTGGTATCAAAGCTGAAATATGAAGAAAATTAGGGTTCTTGTGAGGTGGCAGTAAGTAGAGAGGGCTTCCCAGGGATTGGATGGAAAATCTGAGGGGTAAAAAAGGAAATTCCAAATTCAGGGAACAGTGAGAAGATCAGTTATGTTGGAGCATTCCTGTTCCTGAAAAGGACTAACATAAAATGAATTTGGAATGGTCAGTGGAAACCCAATTGTGACAGGATCTAAGTATAATACTAGGCTGAATTTGAAAATTATCCTAGGGAACTACTGATGCTTTTTGAGCAAGGGAGTGATATTTTCTAAGCTATATTTTAAGAATATTAATTTGGTTGCGAACTGATCCAACCATTCTGGAGCTCAATTTGGAACTATGCTCAAAAGGGTATAAAACTGTATATGTTCTTTAATCCAATAATACCCACTACTAGGTCTGTATCCCAAAGAGATCACAAAATAGGAGAAAGAGCCTTTTTGTATAAAAATATTTTTAGCAGTTCGTTTTGTGGTGGATAAGATTTGGAAATTGAAGGAATACCCAACAATTGGTGATTGGCTGAACAAAGTTCTGGTACATGATTGTTTTTGAGGAGGTTTTTTGTTTGTTTTTGGTTTTGTTTTTAATCATAAAAGTATTTTTTTATTTTCCAGTTACATATAAAGGTAGTTTTCAACATTTGTTTTTATAAGATTTTTAGTTCCAAATTTTTCCCTCCCTCCCTTCTCTCCCCCCTCTCCAAGATAGAAAGCAATATGATATAGGTTATATATGTACAATCACATTAAACATATTTCTGCATTAGTCATATTATGAAATAAGAATAAGAATAAAAGGGGAAAACCTAAAAAAAAAAAGGAGAAACAGAATGGTTCAATCTACATTCAGAATCCACAGTTCTTTTTTCTGGATGTGCAGAGCATTTTCTGTCATGAGTCCTTTGGAATTATCTTGGATTATTGTATTGCTGAGAAGAGCTCAGTCTATCACAGTTGATCATGACACAATGTTGCTGTTACTGTATACAATGTACTCCTAGTTCTGCTCTCTTCACTCGACATCAGTCCATGTAGGTCTTTCCAGGTTTTTTCTGAAATCTGCCTGCTCATCATTTCTTATAGCACAGTAGTATTCCATTACATTCATATACTATAACTTGGTTTGCTGGGGAGAACCAAGATGGCCCAGGAAAGGCAGTAACTTCTCAGAGCTCCCTACACAATCATGCCAAAAACCTCTAAATTATGTCATAAGACAATTCCTGGGGCAGTAGAATCCACAAAAATGATGGCATGAAATCATTTTCACTCAAAGACGGCTTAGGTCTGTTGTACTGGGGTGAGAACAAAGCACAGCCCCACTGCCGCACATGCAGATTCAGCCTTAGGTCACACCAGAGAAAAGACCTCCGGAGTCTCTGAATCTGTAGCAGCAGCATGTTCCTCTGCAACTAAGCTCATGGTCTGGTGAGAGGGCTGAGCAGCTGGCTGTGGGGTGAATACAGGGGTCACTGATGGCACTGAGGCAGAACTCAGTTGTTTTGCCTGTGCTGGGAATCAGGGAACAGTCTTGAGTGGTGGGCCCCTGAAGCTTGGGGCAGTGTGTCCTGGAAGCAGTGCCCTACTTTAAAAAGGAGTCAAAAAAATAAAGAAATAGGATAACAAAATTAACAGACAGAAAAAGATGCTGACCATAGAAAATTTCTTTGATGACAAGGAAGATCAAATTACACCCTCAAAAGTAAATAATGTCAAAGCTCTTACATCCAAAGCTTCCAAGAAAAATATGAATTGGTCTCAAGTCACAGAAGTACTCAAAAATGACTCTGAAGATAAAGTAAGAGAGGTAGAGGAAAAAATGGAAAGGAAAATGGGAGTAATCCAGGAAAGTCATGAAAAAAGTCAATAACATATACTACAACTTGTTCAGCCATCCCCCAATTGATGGGCATTCCCTCAATAGCAGTGGTATTACCGGATCAGAGCGTATGCACAGTCCTATAGCCCTTTGGGCATAGTTCCATATTGTTCTCCAAAGTGGTTGAATCAGTTCACAACTTCACCAACAATGCTATTGTTCTCCAAAGTGGTTGAATCAGTTCACAACTCCACCAACAATGCATTAGAGTTCTAATTTTTCTCACAGCTTCTCCAACATTTATTATTTTCCCTTTTTTGTCATATTAGTCAATCTGAAAGGTGTGAGGTGGTACCTCAGAGTTGTTTTAACTTGCATTTCTCTAATCAGTAGTGATATAGAGCATTTTTTTCATATGGCAATAGATAAGTTTGATTTTTTTCATCTGAAAACTGCCTGTTCATATCTTTTGATATTCCCTTTGGAGAATGACTTGCATTCTTATAAATTTGATTTAGTTCCCTATATATTTTAGAAATTAAGCCTTTATCAGAAACACAGGCTTTAAAAATTGTTTCCTAGCTTTCTGTTTCCCTTCTAATTTTGGCCACATTACTTCTGTTTATACAAAAACTTGTCAATTTAATGTAATCAAAATCATCCATTTTGCATTTCATAATATTTTGCCTCTTGTTTGATCATAAATTCTTCTCCTCTCCATAGACCTAAGAATTGTGATGACTTTGCTATTATCAACAATACAATGATCCAAGACAATCACAAAAGACTCATGATGAAAAATGCTATCAGCCTCCAGAGAAAGAATTGATGTCATCTGAATACAGAGCAAAGCATATTATTTTTCTTCCTTCCTTCCTTTCTTTTTCTTTCTTTCTTCTTTCCTTTCTTTTTTTGAGTTCTCTTACACAAAATGACTAATATGGAAATGTTTTACATGATTGCATATCTATGACCCATATCAAATTGCTTCCCATCTCAGGGAGGAAAGAAGGAAGGGAGGGATAGAATTTGGAAATAAAAACGTTTTTAATGTTAAAAAAAATTGTATTGTCCCCCCAAAAAACAAATGCAAAAAAGTTTTACATGTACGTGTGGGGGGGAAATAAAATGTTATTTTTTTTAATTAAATAACAACATTTTAAAAATATTTATTTGGTAGCTGTATGGAAGATGAATTGAAGAGGGGGAAAAACTGGAAGGAGAGAGATGAATTGGGAAGTTATTGCAATATACCAAAAGACAAGTTGAAAAAGATAGTAGCCATGTGTGTAGAGAAAAGACAGGACAAGAAAAATGAATTTCCCTTTCCTCTTAAAGAAATCATTTAAACACCTTCCCTTTGCACAAATGTCAAGTAATGATATGCTGTCCTTTGGTCCTAAAGGTGAATTCATTTAATTCCCATCAGTAAGGCATGCATCTGGGTTGTTTTTATTTTTTTCCTAATCTGAATGATGGATTATCACTAAACCACACACATTCAACAAGAAGCATTTTGTAGTTGAGATTAAGGTTACATATCAGAGACATTTCAGATCAAATACGTGGCTTTTCCATGTTAATTTCATGTGTTAACCATCTGAGCTAGCTCATCAATGACATAAAAATACATTTTGAATCACTGAGCCATATCTTAAAATGTATTCAAGTCTCCTTTCATTTGCCATCTACCCAAAAATACAGAAAAAGAAGCTATGGGACAAAAGTGAGCAAGGAATGCTGGAAAATAATTTGATGTAGGGAGGGAAGTTGTATAGGATAGAGAAGTAACTTCCCTACTCTTTGCTAAAACACCTCAACTCACATAGGGAAGATGCTCTGAAAAAGCCTCTTCAATCTCTCCTTTATTTTTTCTTCCCTTGTACTAGTTGGAGGTACAATATGAAAAGACAGAAAGACATATGTCTGTTGGGTTGTACCCAAGAAAACATCATGACAGTTCTCTATCAGAGTCAGATTCCCTGGCTTCCTCTCAGACTCAGCTCAAAGACTCCTTTGGAGTCCTTTTCCTGGAAGCTATTAGTGCTTTCTTCTCTAAAAGCACAATCTACTTGAATGTGGCCACAAATTAATTGTAAAAGATGATTCCTTGCATCTCCTCTGTATTTTTTCCATGTACTGATTTATGTGTATAATCTCCACAATAGAATATAAACTCCTTGTGGGAAAGAATTATTTTTACTTTTCCCATTATCTGCAGTACTCATTGCAGTGCTCAATTTATACTAAACACTTAATAAATGCCTGTTTATTGATTGGTTGGTTTTATGCACACTTGTATTTCTATTCCATGGCCTGGCCAAGTTTTAATAATAGGGAAATTTGACAATGATTTATGTTACCAGCTCTGCCCTTCCTTTCATAAAATGATAGAACACCTTGCCATACTTATGCAGAAACACTTTATTCCCCATTGTACCCCCCCCAAAAGGCAGTCACCATTTTCTGATCCCCTTTTCTTTCATTACCCATTCATAGCACACAACGATCTGTAATGAGTCTCCCAGGAACAACTGTGAATCAAGAAATTCTACTGTACTTCTGTCCAGCGTGTTCAATGGCAGACAAAGCATCAGCTAATTAAAAACTCAAAGGCCTTTTCAAATATCCTTGTCCTGAAATCTTAGTACTTTCACATTCGTGGTGGGCCAAATTCAATAGCAAGGTCAATCTGCTGGACAAGCTATTATTTTACTAAGCTTTGGAACAGTAAGGAATTCATAGTATTTCAGAAATCATCTTGAAAATGTCTCATGTTTGAGAAAAGAAAACCCATAAAATACTATTAATGTTATCTCACACTTATATATTAGGTTGAAGGCAGATGGGTAGCAGAGTGGATAGAGAGCCCAGCCTAGAGTCAGGAAGACCTGAGTTCAAATCTGGCCTCAGACACTTATCAGCCTTGTGATCCTGGGCAAGTCACTTAACTGTTTACCTCAGTTTCCTCACCTGTAAAATGATCTGGAGAATGAAGTGGCAAACCACTCCAGTATCTTTGCCAAGAAAACCCCAAATGGGGTCACAAAGAGTTACATGTGACTGAAACAACTGTAAAACAAACTATATAAGCTTTAGCTTTGTAATGCCAACTTAGAACAAATCACATGAGGCATTATTCAGGTATAGCTGAGAGTCTCAGAGTTGGAAGGATAATAGGATCATAGATTTAGAACTGGAAGGGCCTTTAGAATTGATGAAGTCCAACTTCCTCATTTTACAGATAAGGAAACTGAGGTTCAGATAATTTAATTGACTCACCCAGAATCATATAGCCAGTAAGGGTCTGATGCAGAATTTAAATATAGGTCTTCTAAACACTAACTCCAATGACTTATCCACAGTGAGATCTCAGAAGCCATCTAATTCAAACTAAACTTGGAACAAAAATCACCTCCTATGAACCCCTCCAAAATGGTCAATCCATTTTTTTTCTTGGAAACTTCTAGTGATGGCAGTTCCATATTAAAGTCCTTCAAATGCCTGAAGACAATTTTCATGTCCTTTCTCAGTTTACTTTTCTCCAAGATAAACATCTTCAATTCCTTCAACCAGTCCCGCTTAGAATTATCCTAAGACCTTTTACCATGTTGCTTGTCCTCTTTAGGACATTTTCCAAAGAGTGCCTGAACAAGCATAAAATAGCAGCCATTGTCTTATGAGATACAATGGGACAGAACATAGCAAGAGCATCACTGCCCTTGTACCAGGTACTATGCCTCTCTTTTAAAAAATTTTCTTTTAGGAGGATTATAAAGTTGACAAAATCACATGATTATTCCCATATCCAAGAAAAGAATAGAAAAGAGAATTACATGTGAAATGTTTATGTAGATCTTTATTATATGAACTCGTATATGTTTTTAAAGTATGTAACAAATTTAGTATTGTAGTTTCAAAAGTAGCCTGCCTCTCTGTCTCTCACTGAACTTCTTTCTAATGGCTCCTGTGCCCTTTAAAACATGTTTTATTGATGATCTTTTCCTTTTTTTAATCACTTCTGCTATCTTTCCCATGTCCATTCCCCAAGGGGGAAAAGAGTGCTCCTTTGCAACAAATAAGCAAAACAGATCCATGCCCGGTCCATTTCTGAAACTGTTATCTCATTTTGTACCTGTAGTTATTCACCTCTCTGTTAAGAGATGGGAAGCATGACTCATCATTAGTCTTTTGAAGGTGTGGTTAGTCATTGTATTGATTAGAGTTCTTAAGTCTTTCAAAGTTGTTTTTCATCATAGGACTATAGTTATTGCATGAATTATTCTCCTGTTTCTATTCAATTCACTATACACCAGGTCATAATTCTTCCCCAGTTCCTCCTAATCCATGGCTTCAGACATCCTCATGGTATAATAATAACATATTATATTCATAAAATAATAATGATAATAGCAATAACAAAAACATTTATATAGTGCTTGAAGTTTATAAAGCATTTTATATCAATTATCAATTTGAGTCACACAACCATCTTGTGAAGTGGAAAGATAGAGAGATAAACAGATGTCATGTATATGCATATATACATATAATGTGCTATGCTATGTTTTGTGTTGTTATATTTCATATACTATAATTTTGTTCAGGAATTCCCCAGTGGATAAGCACTCTCCCAGTTTCCAGTTCTTCACTAGAATAAAAAGTCCTGCCAAGAATAACTTTGTACATATGGTTTGTTTCACTCTTTCTTTTTTTCTCTTTAGGGGTATATGCCCAATCATACTATCGCTGGATTAAAGAGAAGAGAGGGTTCAATGACTTTCTAGTTATAATTACAAATTGCTTTCCAGAATTGCTGAATGACCCAACTATTCCATTAATATGCATCAATGTGTCTGTCCTCCTAAATGTCCTATAACAATTGCCATTTTCCTTTTTGAACATTTTTACCAGTTTTATTGATGTGAGGTGGAACCAAAGCATCAATCTGAATTACATGAATATAATTAAAATACTTATGTTTTAATTTGCATTTCTCTTATTACTGATGATCTGAAGCAATTTATAAGGTTATTGACAATTTGAATTTCTTCTTTTGAGAAATTACTTTTCATATCCTTGAACCATTTTTCTATTGAGAAATTGCTTTTTACTGCAATAAACTTCTACATATTGGATAACCGATGTATTTCAAAGTTTGATGTAAAGAATTTTTTTCCGCTTCCATGCATTTTTCAGCCAAGAACTCTTCCCTTTGTACATTTGTAAAAGCTATTTCTTTTCCTGATCCCCTAATTTGTTTATGATGTGATTATTTATATCTAATTCATGCATCTATTTAGACTTTATTGTGTTATATGGTAAGATAGTAGTCTAAACGAAATTCCAGCTACACTGCTTTCCAGTTTCCCTGGCAGTTTTTGTCACCTAGAGAATCATTACTGCAAAAATTGGGTTCCTAGGATTTATTATGATATGATTATATTCATTTACTTTTGAATCTTATATCCTCAACCCCCTCTACTAAAAATAATTTCTATTTTAACTGGTAGCAAATAGTTTGATGATTATTGCTTTTTAGTATAGTTTCAAGATCTGCTACCACAAGACTCCCTCCTTTCATTTTTATTTTAACATTTTCCTCAAGATTCTTGACATTTTATTCCTACAGATGAACATTGCTAAATATTTTTCTATTCTATAAAGTTACCCTCTGGTAGTTTGATTGGTATGGTCTGTCCCAATAGGAGTAATTAATATACTTCCACTTATTGGTGTGTATTTCTTAATAGAGTATTTTGTCATTTCATATACATATCTTTAGTAAATAGATTCCCAAATACTTTATAAATTCTGTAGTAATTTCACATATAATTTTTCTCTCTTCTTGGCTGGTTTTTATTGGTTTTATATATGTGTATATATGCTAATGATTTTATGTCTTTATTCTATATACTAACACTGTACTAAAATTGTTTTAATTTTAGTAAAATTTCTAAGCTTATTTAAGTAACCATTATATCTTCAGAGAAAGAGATGATTTTGTTTCCTTTATCCTCATGCCTTTTCTTTCATCAATTTATTGTTCTTGGCATTGTATAACTAGCAATTTTAGAACTACATCAAATAATAGTGATTATAGTGGACATCTTTGTTTTAACCCTGATCTTATTAGACAGGCCTTTAGTGCTTCTCCATTTCAGATAATGCTAACTCTTAGTTTCACATAAACACTATTTACCATACAAAGGCAAGATCCCTTTATTCCTATTTTTAAAAATGACTAACATATAAAGCTTTTTTCTGCATCTATTGATATAATCATGTTTTTCTTTTGTTATTATTATAGCCTTTTATGGTTATACTTTTCCTAATATTGAATGAATCTGTAATTCCTGAAATAAATCCAACATAGGCATAATGTATGGGCAACTAGGTGGCACAGTGGTTAGAATTCTGGGCCTGCAGTCAGGAAGACTCATCTTCCTGAGTTCAAATCTGACCTCAAACACTTACTAGCTGTGTGACCCTGAGCAAGTCACTTAACTTTTTTTGCCTCAGTTTCCTCATCTAAAAAATGAGCTGGACAAAGAAATGTCAAAACACTCTATCATCTTTGCCAAGAAAACCACAAAACAGGGTCAAGAAGAGTTGGGCATTACTGAACAGGACATAATATTTGATATTTAATGTTACTTAAGCCCCATTGCCAATGTTTTACTCAGTATTTTACATTAAAAGTCAATATGGATATTGCCATATAAGTTATCTATACTTAATTTGTATATATTTTGCATTGTCATACATGCATTCCAGTTATTCCACCTTTCCCCACTGCTTACCCTGCCTCCCAGGAAATGTGAGCTCCTGATGGGCAGGGACAATTTCATGTTTCTGTATCTCTATCATCCACCTCAGTGGCTTATATATAGTATTATGTTCTTAATAAATGGTTATTGAATTGAATAAGATTAAAACCAATTGAACTGACTTAAAGTGACAAAGCCAGGTTTTAAACCATTTGGCTTCTCCTCCAACACTTTAACCACTACATAATGATGCTTCTATCTTCTCGGCTAGGATACCCATAATATGTATAGCACTAATATAGTACACAATCATACACTGACTTGCAACAGCTCCAATGTTTTTTTTTTTTTCAGTTATTTCAGTGATGCCCAACCCTTCATGACCTCATTTGGGTTTTTCTTGGCAAAGATACTAGACTGGTTTGACATTTCCTTCTCCAGATCATTTTACAGATGAGGAAACTGAGGCAAACAAAGTTAAGTGACTTGTCCAGGGTCACACAATTAGTAAGTATCTGAGGCCAGATTTTAACTCAGGTCTTCCTGACTCTAGGCCCAGGGCTCTATCCACTGTACCACCTAGCTGTCCTTAATAACCCCTCTACTTGTTATTAATGAAATAAATTGTTACTTAGATTTCTAGTGTGTCTTAACTAGAATGAAAGCCCTTTGAAGGCAAGGACCTTGTATTATGCTTCTTCATATTCCCTCACAAGACCTAAGAAAGTGCCAAATATAGACCTCAGAGTCTGTTCTCAATCCACTTTCCTTGACTGTGTAGATTAATTCTTCTGATAACTTTCCATAGGTTTCAGCCCCCTCTGCTGCAGATTTCTTGAGATTTGTAGAAAGATTGACCTCCATTGTATTCACATTAGCATAAACTCCATAGACTTACTACAAGGTAGTATATTACAGTACAATAGAATTAACTGCCTCCTATGGGATGGGCACTATGCTAAGTATTGGGAATACATACAAAAATAAAAAACAGTCGTTGCCCTCAAACAGTTTACAATATGATGGGGGAAGACAATGCACAAATGAAGTTCAAGGCGCATGATGGTGGTGGTGGTGGTGGTGGTGGTGGAATAGAAACCAAGCAGAGTCACTGGTGGCAAATGAAGAGAATATTCAGGACCAAGTGCTAAACATCTGTGTGTGATACTGTGTTTACATTCTGTGAGTCATTATGGTATAGTGAAGGGAAGTAGGGGGTTCTCCTTTTATGGGTCATGAATCCATTGGAGGATCATGACAATCATCCAAGAGTTTCATGCTAAAAATTATTTAATGGAGCCTTAAGCAATACATAATTACAGAATATTATAAGTAATTACAGAATATTATAAGTAATTTACTAAATTGCCCTGTATTCACAATCCATTTGTTGTTGTTGTTGTTGAAAGGGGTTCATGAAACAGAAAATACTAGGTAACACAGGTATAGTGGGAAAACTACAACCATCTACTACCATACCATGCAAGAGTCATAAAAGTACATAAGAGATATGTATGCAATTTCCTTTGTGATCATCTTTTTTCCTATTCTAATATGTTACAGAAATGCTTGTTTCATTTCTTAAGTTCATAGTAAAATAAATTTGAGTCATGAAATAAATCTAAATAATGAAGAAATCAGGTATTAGTATCACTTTGCCCTGTGCACAAATGGGTACAGTTTCCCATACCTCTCCAAATGAGGAGATGGGATAGAATTCTTCTACAGGCACTTAAAAAATGATTGGGAAATTGGCCTTCATTCCATGAGTAGAAAGGGTAAACAAATTCTCACTTGACTAATCTCTCAGCAAGGCAGCAAGTTATCACTGACCACCTTGAAGATCAAATATCCTTTTGTGGTAGACTGGAATTAAATCAGTTCCGGGGTTCTACCCAAATATATCTATCCATCTGTCTGTCTACTACCTATCTGTCTACCTGTCTGCCTGCCTATCGGTCTGTCTTTGTCATTGTCTCTCTGTCATCTGTCTCTCTCTGTGTCCCTCTCTGTCTGTCTGTCTGCCTCTCTCTGTCTCTGTCTGTCTGTCTCTGTCTCTCTGTGTGTGTGTCTCTGTCTCTCTGTGTCTCTCTCTCTCTGTGAGTCTCTTTCTCTCTGTGTTTCTCTCTGTGTGTCTCTCTGTCTCTCTCTCTTTCTCTCTCTTTCTTTCTCCCTCCCTCTCTCCTTCCCTGCTTTTCTTCTCACTTTTTCTTCTACTCCATGGCCCTGCTTTATAAAATCTCCTTCCTTGTAGGTCACTTCTCACAAATCACAGTCATCACCTGTTGATATCACCTCCCTGTGGCCAGATATACTTCCTCTAGAACATGTAGACTAAGGAATTTTTCATTACAAGTGATCCTCTCTAGAACCTAAGTACTCCAACACAGAAAGACTACTTATGTGCCACATGGAGGTGAAAACAGGGTTAAGATTTCTTATGTTACCCAACTATTTACATTCTGGCAGTCATTAGTCTATACCACTCTATTAACAACAAATAAAAGCAAATAAAAACTAAAAATCCTTATGTCAAAGAAATTCTTATTAAACCATTCATTTTTCATCTATTCTGACTTTTTTGGAACCAGCTACAGGCAGGTTGGTAAAGAATGTGCTGTCATTATAATCAGTTCTCTTCTTTACTGTCTAAATTACATGGGGCATCCATCCCAGGCATCGGCACCAAAATGCAGGTGCTCTAAATTGAAATCTGGTGGCAAAATACAGGCCTAGAGGCACATCGACATTTTTTAATGAAAAAAAAATTGACTACATCAACTCATCAAGCTATTGATCAAACCATGATGCTCTCATGAGTTTTGGGTCACACCAAAGAATATTGTGCAGCACTCACTTTTTGATGGAGTCATCTGCTTATTAAGCAAAAGAGACAAAGAATGATGTGCCATTTTCTCCCCATGTAGTTACTCTAGAAATCTAGGTTATGCAATGACACAGATGTTATAAGACTTTCTACCAACCACAGGGACCAACAGTCATAAGCTACAACAAGAGGGCAATGAACAATGAAGCAGGCAGTTGAGGAGAGATTTTTTTTATACACTAAGCAGCATGACTCAATACAAACATGTCAGTTGGGAACAGCCCCAAAAAATAGGTCGAGTAATGAGGGTCTCCAGTTTAGTAAACAACTCAGATTACCCAATCATAGAAAGGTAATCTGGTGAGATTTCAGGGGAGCCTTGTCAGCAACCCCAGAGGCACAAAGTGGGGGAAGGTACACAATAACTCAAAATTTTAAAAGGGGGGCATTATGTATCATTGTTTGCTTTGACCATTCAGAAAGAAATAGGTCATCAGAAGGATGCTAGCCTTGCCTTCAAAGAAAAGGGAGGGAGAAAATATTTTCTTCTTCCCTTCTTATGGATTCTGAAATTACTATGTGGACGTGTATAAGCAATTACATTCAAGATGTGAATTGTCTTATAACTGATGATCTGTTTCTTTTTGGTCTGGACTTGTGATTTTATCCATGTGGGGAATTCCTGTTGTGGAAAATCCATCTACCAATGTAGACCATTAGCTTTAGAGAGCCTTAGGAAGTTGCCAAAGGCAATGAAAAGTCAAGTGACTTGTCCATTATCATACAGCTAACATATGTCAGGGACAGAATTTGAACCCCAGGTCTTCATGACTATAAGGCAAAGCTTCTATCCACTAAATTAACTTTTTACCTTAAGTTAAGGATTTACATTAAGGGGAAACATACTCTTTTTCTTCTTACACTGAACCTGAAGAACATGCTTACCAACTCTGAATGAAAAGGAAAATACTGGGTAGAAGAGGTAGCTGGTAGCCATTTTCCTTCCACACAAAGGAAGGGACTTAGTGAATGTTGTTCTCTAACTCAAGAAAGGAATAGAACTTTTAAAGGGTATATGATTTTCATAAATAAGAAGTATTCCACAGTATAGAAAACCCAGATATTTTTAAGATCATAGGTATCATCAAATTAACTGGTGAGTACTTCTTAAAGGTCTACCCTGTACTCAGGATGGTGTTAGGTATAAGACAGGGTACCTACATTCACAGTGACTTAAGAGCTTGTCAGTCTACCTTAATAATCTAGAAGCAAGGTCCTCTTAATTATGTAATATTAGCCAGTCACTAGCTAGTTTGGTTATTGAAACATATACCTAGGGAATGGAGCAGAAATTGACCATGAAATTTTCAAAGAAATATCTTCTGCTCATTTCAGTATTCTGCCAGTAAATTGTCTGCATCTCTCCATTACCAACTCATCATGAGATTACATGATCACAACACAGCAGTTCTTAAAAGGGGGCAATTTCGATTATTATGGAAGGCTCAAAACATTATCATTAGAATAAAAACATAGTAGGTGGCAAAATCATAGGCTAGATGTTCATATGAAGCAACTAATTATTATCTGCAAAGTCCATATTTTCCCAATTATAACATCATGTTCAGTAAAGTTAAGGTTTTGTCAGCTGTCTTTTAGGAACTCTTAGCTTAGAAAGCTTATGTAGCTGTAAAAGTGAACCATCATCAATCATAATGGATGTGTCTTATGAGGAAAGGTTACTATGAAAACTGAATAAAATAGCACATGGCATTTCTCCTTTTTTAATATATGCTCATGGAAAAGCAGTTGATTTTAGAGCTGATGTAAAAAAAAAGCATATTGAAAAAGAAAATTAAAATGCACACCATTAAGTCAAGAGGGAAATTAGAATCTTGTGTTATTGTGACATCAAAAAGATTGGGAAGCAGTTTGGTGCAGTGGAAAGGTCAGCAGACTGGATAGCAGAGGAACTGGGTTCAGATCCTGACTCTGTCACTTACTTATTATCTGTGTGACCTTAGGCAAGTCATTTAACCTCTCCCAACCTCAGTTTCCTCATCTGTGAAATAAGGGGGCTGGACTATGACTTCTAAGGTTCCTTGCAGTTTTAAATCTATGCTTCTATTGTAGCACATGCTTGGGAACTATTTTTCCTACCCCAACTCACACTGGCAGACTAGGACCCCAGAATACAGATGCTACCTACATCCCCCGTCAAGATTCTAGAGTTAGCAATAAAGGTTTAGAGGTATCTTCTGAGCCCCCATCAGTGTTTTTCCTTCAATGATTATCAATTGATATTAGTCACCAAACAATTTTGTTTTTGTTTTTGTTTTAAAGAAAGGGTTATTTACCATGGTGGTATATAGTTGTAAACTATTTGCCTCCAAAATCTTTGACACACTTTCTCACCAGTACATACAGAAGAGTCTATGGAAAAATGTAATAAAGCTTAGGGAGGACATATAACAAAAGAGAAACCCACAGTTCCTAGAAGTCTTTTTGTTGGACTCTTCAAAATTTTACCCTTAGGTATAATGTAGCTTTTCTTCTGAGCTACTTGAAGAGCTGTGAATCTGATTTTCTTCAATACATCCGATCTGTCTTTGGCTCTCTATGTAGATGATGCCATCAACCATTGCTATCCCCTTGACACTGCTAGGATATTGTTGAAAAATTCCAAATCCTTGAATTCTCTAAAGTTCTTGAAATCCTCTCCTGCCTAAGGGAAGGCAGGGAGACTGCAAAAGAGACCATGACAATGTCCATGACCAAGGTGATTCTTCTCCCTTCTTCCAATATTTTTTTTTCTCATGACTCGACTCAACTGCTTTAATTCTATGCTACCATATGCTCAAATTTCTGGGTTTTTAAATAGCTTGCTCTTGTGTAAATAACACAAAGAACATGACAAAGTTTCCTTTACAAATCTAAACACACTTCCTATTCAGCATCAGTTCATTCAATGGTTTTCAAGGACAGATAAATTGATCAAGAACTTTTTCCACACTTAGTCTAAAGTCTATTATCAATTTATTCAAACAAGAAGTGTTCTTACCTGGCTAAGGTATCAGGACATAGCATCTTGACACATTAAGTTGAGCTGAGTGATTTGATTGATTGACTCAATCATCTTCTACTCTTATACTGCAATCTACTCCTCAAACATTTTTTCAAACATAAAAGAACTAGATAACTTGATGATGTGTTAGTTAATTATAATATTATGCCAAATAAAATCAGGTAAAATGAAGGGGGGGGAGAAATTTTTATTTTTTTTATTTTTGGCGGGGCAACAGGGGTTAAGTGACTTGCCCAGGGTCACACAGCTAGTAACTGTCAAGTGTCTGAGGCTGGATTTGAACTCAGGTCCTCCTGAATCCAAGGCCAGTGCTCTAACCACTGCACCACCTAGCTGCCCCCCCCAAATGTTTATTTTTTTGTGGACCATGATCAGATATATTAAGTGGCATGAAATTGTGCCTCTTAAACTAGATTGAACTGTAAACTATATTGAACTATAACATAAACCAAGGGGTTTAAAAATAAATTTGATAACTTGCATTTTGGTAATTAATTTCCTTTGTATAATCCTATTAATTTTATTTTATGCATTTACAAACATTATTCTGGGAAAGGTTCACCAGAATCCCATAAGGATGCATAAGGAAAAAAAAAGTTTTCAAACCCCTTAAATAAACAAAAGTTATTTGCATTTTATAAACTTTCATTTCTTAAGGCATGAGAAAAAGATTTGAGAAAACCTCTGGAAAACACTAATGATAACTTGCCTTTAGATAGTCCTTTAAAGTTTCCAAAGCACTCCTCAATTGTAACCCTGTGAGGTAAAAAGTATGACTATTATCTTCTTCATTTTACAAATGAGGATTCTGCAGTGCAAGGAGGTTAAAATGACTTGCTACCGTAACGTAGTTAGTAAGGATTAGAGGCAGAATTTGGAAATCTCTCTCCTGATTCCCTGTCTACTATGGTTTATTCTATGCATCCTTTCTGTTGTGATGAACTAAAATGAGCTGTGTGTAGGGTACAGAGCATACTCTAGAGAAATAGTGTTCTGTAATGAATGAGGAAGGAGAAAAATTTATCTTCCTACTTCTTCTTGGTGACCTAGTCATCTAAAAATTTCCTATATGCATCTATTCTCTGTTAATGAAATGAAGAGAGAAACACTAGTAAAAAAAATCTAGCCAAAGTTTAATTAAGGAACCAATTTGACATAATAGAACAAAGACTAGCCTGAAAGTCAGGAGACTTGGATTCTAGTTTCACCTCTGCCTCTCAATTAATTGCAAGAACTCCTTTGTAGAATGTGAATTGTAAAACCTGCTCTTCCTACCTTCCTAGCATTTCTTGAAGGTCAGATGTGTTAACATCTGTGATGGCACCTTGAACAATATAAAAAGTTATACAAATATTATTATGGATAATAGTCAAAAGGGAGAGGAATTGATCTCTATGCTTATTTTCTTTTATGAGTTTTGTTTTGATTGTTAACTTATACTAATCACGCTATGCATGGCAAAAGGCAGAAAGAGATAGAAGCAACAGAGAGTCATAATTCACTCCTGTTAGTCTCCCTTTGAGACCAAGAGACAAAACTGATTTAATGAGAATACGTCCTTCCCCCCTCTCTCCTCTTCCCTTTGTATGGACACAGACAGACTGTTGATCTCCTTTATGAGACTGCACTCCATCAATTGCATCAATCCCTTAGGTTCTGCCAGTTTAGAGACACAGCTTTAGTGTTTAAAAGGTGTCCCTAAATTTCCAAACCACATGCCTATGGCAGTTACTGACAACTCCCCTTACAGGGTGATATTAGAATTGGCAAAGTGCACAAGAGGGAACATTCTTCCGGGCTTCTATTTTTAATGAGCAAAAGAAGAGAGCACAAGTTTGCTAACTGGAAAATATTAATCTGTACTCAGCATAACATTAGAGCTTAATGTTTTCACATTACATTTTGATGCAAGTTACTTAGATGTTCTGTATTGCAGAATTAAGTATCTCTCCACCATCTCCACCCCTAGAGTTCAATGCAAGAAATCTCCTTGTAACAAAAACATGAAAAGAAGCCTTCATTTTTCTATTTTTAAAGGATCAAGTTCTGCCATTCCTGAAAGGATTTAACTGTCTTTCTTCCTTGATTTCCAAGCCCTTCCTTCGAATATGCAGAGATGGCTAAAAAAAAATCTTAAAAAATCACATACATAAGTCATATGATTATAAAGTTGAAATGTAGCTTGGAAATCAATTACTCCAACCCCATTTCATAGATGAGGAAACTAAATCCAAGAGAAATGAAGGGAGAGAAGCTGGGATAAGTACCTAGGCCCACTGATTCCCATTCCAGTGGGAATTAGGGTAGCAAGAAATGTTACCACAATAAAAAAGGTGACTAGACAGTATAAATTGTGTTTTTGTAATCTCGTATTTTACTTCTTAATACTCTGTAGTAACCTATTCCCCCAAAATGTTCACATTGATACTCTTATTTACTGAAGTTCTTCCCTTCCCTTACTTATCTTCTGTCTTCCCCCTTTCCCTTTTCTTCTCTCTCTTCTTCTTCTTCATCTTTTCATGGCTCTGTAGCTACCAACCCTTGCATTTCCATCAGGCAATATTTAATTTACTTTATCATTTATGAAGCTCCAACTTTGTTCAAGGTTCTGAACTAGTCACAGATTGAATAGTGACATGTACGACAAAGACCCTACTCTCAGTGACTTTCACATTTGATGTAGCAGGAAACACTGGGTTTCTGTCTTGATACCCTCCAGGCCTAGCCCCCTTACAGAGCAAATATATTCTTTGTTTACCCCTAGCCATACAACTCTCACAAAAATGAATGAAACATGGAGTTGATACAAAATAATTAGTTTTAAAATAGAGAATAATACCAATGGGAAATGTGGCTGCACCAGGAAAACAAAAAAAAAAGTCTCAGTAAAATATATAAAAAACTAAATATGAATAATCAACTTATAAATTCAAAACCAAACCAATATGTCTAGCTATTTATAGGCTCTAAGAGAAATTCTAATGCCTCATGGTCCATTAGAAAGCAAATAGGTTTAGAGTCACTAGACCCAAGTTTGAATTTCATATTTGCTACTTAGTAGATATATAATCTTGGGCAAGTTTCTTCAACTCTCTGGGCCTCAGTATACTCATCTATAAAATAAGGAACTTATATTTTATACCCATAAATATCCTTTTTTCTCTTGCTATGCATTCCTAAGTATCTGTCTGTAGTATATCTGCCTCAAAAAAGCAAAGTGAATGATTTGATAATGCACAAATTTCAGTAAGTTAAATGATACAATATTCTAATGGTACCATTTTGTTTGTGAACAAATGGGTTTCTAAAGCATATGTGCATTTTGTTAAACCATCCTTTGTATGTACATGGAAATTGGAGATTGAGCACTCTTATCTACCCTTAACAAAACAAAAGATATTCTTCTCAAAGAAAACAGTATTACTAATGACTATCTGAGGAAAAATATCACTCAAAACCAAAGACTGATGGTGAATTGTTGAGGGCCATACTTTCAACATCAATTTCCTAAACAGTTTCTTAATATTATACGTCATATTAATAATATGACATAATTACATTGTTATGTTATATCATATCAATAATATATCATATACCCTCATATCATATACCATCATATTTGGAGAAAAGACACTAGGAATCTTAAAAGAGGGACCATCCAATAAGGCATGGTCATCTCTATTTTTCATGACCTTGATCATTTTGGATAACTATCATGCTAGAGTTCTCATTAGGTCTAGAAATTGCTGGCAGCATTGAGGAACAATGTTTTCCTAGGTCCTAGAGTCCCCTGCACCTGTCAGACAGGCTGAAAGTGAGAGCTGTGAGGGTTTTTAGTCTATTTTACAGATTTCTATACCTTTTGGTTTTCTCTTGTTTTCATAAGTTTCCAATTTTGTTTAGTTTTTAGCATTTTTAAATCAAGACTCTTTTGATATTTGACTAAAGACTATAGAATTCACTTTTTCCCCCCTTTTGCATACCTCCTGAAATTGAGTTTTCCTGGAATTTGCTTTGCCTATGTGGAAATTTATTTTGATTTGAGCACCCTACCTTTGGGCTGAGATTAAAAAGCTTTAGGCCCTCAGGGTCTCTTCTGTGTGGGAGGTGCTGGTGCCCCTCCCCCTCCGCTTCAGCTGAGCCAAAAAACCCCGTGGGCTGTATGAGATGCCAGGTCAGACAGCTGGGGGTAAAAAGCCCCCAGCTCCCTCCATACTGAGCAGATCTATCTGAGAGATCCCAGGCTTGTCCAGGCCAGGCTCTGGCGTAACCTGTGCTGAGGCACGGGATGTTCGAGCGTCCCCCCAGCCCCAGCCACAGCCCTAGCTGGCATATTAGCTTGGTCTGTGGGGGCGCAAAAAACCCTAAGGTTTGAGTGGAGAAAAGAAAGATATATATAGACTTGAGAGTTAGACAGAATAGGGATGCTAAAGGACAAGATAGGAAGGCCAGCGGACAAGATTAAGGGGGGCTGACAAGATTAGAGGGGTGGCAAAGGTGGCAGAGGGCAGACTGATGGAGCAGACAGACAGACAGAACAGGAGGCAGCAGAGAGCACAGAAGTGGTCAGCACAGGGTACAGGCCTTGGAGAAAGAAAATATTAAGAGGAGTTAAAAGAAAGTAGCTGAGCAAGAAAAGTGGAACATACCCTAAGGCAAGAGGTGGCTAAGACCCTTATTGTATTAAAAAAGTTCCAGGCCAGCAGGTGGAAAGAGATGCCCAGAACGCAGTCAGGTTGTACATTTTATTTCCCTGTATTCTTAATTTAAAATTGTATCTCATAAATAAACTCTGCTTTGATTATTTAGTTAAGAGGCTTCTTAATCCTTTGCTTATCAATTTTGGGAGTGGACCAGTGTGGTGGAACTTTATAAATGGCCCACATTAAATTAATAGCAGTCAGATAGCCAGTCAGTCAAAAGTCCCCAGATTAGTCCTTCAGCCAAATTAGCCCCCAAATTAGGCCTGTAGTTCAAAATATTTCTACACCTAGAACATAGTATCATCAATCCCAATGTTGAAAAGGAGAGAATGTTTTCTTTGCTGTTCATATCATCACCACAATACATATGTGTTTTGTTTCTCTAATCAAAGAAATGAGGTACACTGTTCATACTAACCTACTGGCAATGGTGGCATGTGTATAGTTTGAAGTTTGTAAAATTTGACCATTTTCTCATATCAAAAAATAGAGTGGAAAAGTGAGTTTGTTGTGAGGTTTCTTATCTCTTGGTCCCCTTTCCAATTTTGCTAATGTAGCCTATGACCTATCACTTTAAAGATTTTTTTTTTAATGGCTCTTAAGAGAGGTAGACAAAAACAAAACCCTGCCTCTTTTCTGGACACATTAACATTTTTAACTGAATTAATTAAGGTCAAATACTATTTCCAGGTACTGATTTATGGACATTCTCAACTGTTTTTATATTTCAATGTAATATTAGGAATCTCATTAGGTTAATCTAAAGATATAGAATGATCTGGAAAATCAATTTAGATTTCAAATGACACCATCAGGAAATGCTATTGTACAGAATAATGAACCCATGCCCCAAAAGTATTTATTTTATTTCATATTATTGGCTGAGAAACAATAGGGCATAGGAAACCCATAACCAGTTTTGAAGCCAGAAAGACTTGGGTTCTGCCTCTAACAGTTACTGGATGTGTGACCCTAGAAAAGTCATTTTACTTCTCAGTGTTCTAAATTAGAGATGTTAAACTCACTTCCAAGAAGGGGGCAGAGGAAAGAAATTCTATTAAGATGTAATTGGGGGCAGCTAGGTGGCGCAGTGGATAGAGCACCGGCCTACCTCAGGAGTACCTGAGTTCAAATCCGGCTTCAGACACTTAACACTTACTAGCTGTGTGACCCAGGGCAAGTCACTTAAGCCCAATTGCCTCACTAAAAAAAAAAAAAAAAAAGATGTAATTGGGAAAGTTCATTGTGGACTTCTGGGAGTGGAGCCAAGATGATGGAAGAAAGACATTAAATGCAAACAGCTCCTGACACAATTACCCCAAAAAGAGCAATAAAACAAACCTTGGAGCAGCAAAACCCACAAAAAAAGGCTGAGATTATTTTCCAGCCAAAGACAGATTAGAGAGGGCCATTCTGGGCTGCAAAAAGAGTCCAACCCCATGAGTGTGCTGACACAGACCCCAGGAATGCTGTGCCAGAGGAATTTACCCCCAACCCTCCAAATCAGCTGCAGCACCAGTGTCTTCTAGAACTAAGCTTACAGTCAGGTGAGGGGGGAATAAAAGAGTGTCTGTGGGACCTAAGGAGGAATTTGGCTATGCAACCCCAGCAGGAAACTAGGAAGAAATCTTGAGAGGTAGGAGGCCCAAACTGGGGAGGAGCACAGGCTTGTTGAAGCTAAGAACCATAGCACACAAAGTTCTGCTGGCTGGTTAATTAGCTAGTTAGCTTGAGGTTATCTTCAGAGCAGAGAACAGGCCAGGGAAGAGAACAACCTGCCCTCCTTCAAACCAAAACACCTGGGACCCTCTGAAGCTTGATACAGTGTAGTTCAGAAGTAGGGCCCCACTGTAAGAGGAAGTTAAAAGTCAAGTAAAAGACGGTAAAATGAGCAAGCAAAGAAAGTTGAGAACTATAGAAAGTTTCTTTAGTGAAAAGGAAGATTAAGGTGTACCCTCAGAAGGGACAGCAACTTCAGGGTCCCTATATTGAAAGCTTCCAAGAAAAATATGAATTGGCCTCAGGCCATCGAAGTGCTCAAAAGGGACTTTGAAGAGAAAGTAGGAGAGATAGAAGGAAGATTTAGAGAATTGGAGTAAAGAGAAATGAGAGCAATGCAGGAGAGTCATGAGAAAGTCAACAGCTTGAAGAGCCAAATGGAAAAGCAGATACATAAGCTCTCAGAAGAAAATAATTGCCTAAGAATTAGGATTGAACAAATGGAAGCTAGTGACTTTATGAGAAATCAAGACACAGTAAAGCAAATCCATATGAATGAAAAACTAAAGGGCAATATGAAATATCTCCTTGGAAAAACAGCTGACCTGGAAAATATATCCAGGAGAGATAATTTGAAAATCATTGGACTACCTGAAAACCATGACCGAAATAGGAGCTTAGACAGAACCTTACAAGAAATATTCAGGGGAAATTGCCCTGATATTCTGGAAGCAGAAGGCAAAATAGAAATTGAAAGAATCCACCAATCACCTCCTGAAAGAGATTCCAAAAGGAAAACCTCTAGGAATATTATAGCCAAATTCCAGAGCTCCCAGGCCAAGGAGAAAATATTGCAGCAGCAAAAAAAAGGAATTCAAATACTGTGGACCTACAATAAGGTTAAAACAAGATCTAGCAGCATCTACATTAAAGGGACCAGAGGGCATGTAATATGATATTCTGGAGGGCAAAGGAATTGGGATTACAACCAAGAATCACCTACCCAGCAAAACTGAGTATGATCTTTCAGAGGAAAGAATAGGACTTCAATGAAAAATAGGACTTTCAGGCATTTGTGATAAAAAGACCTGAACTGAATAGAAAATTTGACTTTCAAATACAAGACCCTGGAGAAGCATAAAAAGGTAAACAGGAAAAAGAAATAATGAGGGATATTAAAATATTAAACTATTTACATTCCTACAAGGGAAGATAATATTTCTAACTCATAAGAATTTTCTCAGTATTAGGGTAGATCAAAGGAATACACAGGTCTGAACTGAATATGAAAGGATGATATCAGTAAAGCATTTATTTTTTGTTTATCCTTGTTTTTTGTGGGGCAAGCAGGGTGGGGTGGCTTATGTCTGAGTTCAGTTTGGGCTTGGGGCCTCCTGGGTCCAGGGCTGGTGCTTTGTCCACTGGGCCACATAGCTAACCTATGATGACATCTTTGAAATAGAGTTTAGGGGTAGGAGGAATGCACTGGGGGAGGGGGAAGGGGAGAGGTGGACTAGGGAGAGGTAGGTCACATGAAGGAAACAAGAAAAAGCTTATGGAGGTGAGAGGAAAAGGGGGAAGGAGTTGGGGAGTGAGTGAACTTTAATATCATCAGAGTTGGCTCAAAGAGGGAATAACATACATACTCAAGTGGGTAGAGTAATATATTTTGCCCTGAGGGAAAGTAGAAGGGGAAGGAGATAAGGGGGGGGGAGGGGGGGAGGGGAAGGAAGGGCAGATTGGGAGAGAGAGCAGTAAAAAGCAAAACACTTTCAGGAAGGTGAAGATGTTCTGCATAACTGCACATGTATGACATATTGAATTGCTTGATTTCATAGGGAGGGTTGAGGAGAAAGGGAGGATTTAGAACACTGAATTAGCTCAAAGACCTTAATCTCACCAGAGTGGGCTCAAGGAGGGAATAACATACACACCCAATTGGGAGGAGTAATCTATCTAACCCTAAAGGAAAGTAGGAGGGGAAGAAGATAAGGAGGGAAGGGTGAAAGGAGGGCAGAGGGGGGCAGGGGGCAGTCAGAAGCAAAACATTTTTTTTTTTTTAGTGAGGCAATTGGGGTTAAGTGACTTGCCCACGGTCACACAGCTAGTAAGTGTTAAGTGTCTGAGGCCAGATTTGATCTCAGGTACTCCTGACTCCAAGGCACCACCTAGCTGCCCCAGCAAAACACTTTTGAGGAGGAATAGGGTAAAAGAAGATAGAAAATAGAGTTAATATCATGGAAAGGGAATAGGATGGAGGGAAATAGTTATGATGATTGATTATAATAGCAAAATTAAAGGTACCTACTTTGCTAGACTATTGTGAAGAAAATTCTTTGTCAAGTTTAAGGTACTATATAAAAGTTATGATGAACAGGATGCTATCAGAAAAACCTGGAAAGACCTACATGAACTGAAGCAGACTGAAATGTAGTGTATACCAAATACCAGCAATAGTGTAAGATGATCTACTAGGAAGCATGTGGTTATTTTCAGCAATGCAATGATCCAATATAACCCTGAAGGACTTATGAAAATTGCAGTCCATCTACAGAGAAAGAACTGATGGTAGCTGAAAACAGACTGAAGCACAATTTTTTTTGACAGTTCCTTAATCTGAAGTTTTGTTTTTATCTGCTTTCTCTCACAACCTAGCTAATGTGGAGATGTTTTCCATGACTACTCATATATAACTTATATTGAATTGCTTGAGTTCTTGGGGATAGGGGGTGAGAAGTGAGGGAAGAAGAGAAGTTGGAACACAAAGTGTTTAAAAATTTATGTCAAAATTTGTTTTTACATGTAATTTGGTAATAAAATTCTAAAGAAATTAAAAATTAAAAAGATGAAATTGGGAAATATTGAACAAAAGAAAAAATATATCTAAAATATATCAGGAACTAAATCAAATTTATAAGAATCCAAGTTATTCCCCAATTAAGAAATGGTCATAGGAAATTTTCTGATGAAGAAATCAAAGCTATCTATTGCCATATGAAAAAAATGCTCTAAATCACTAGTGATTAGAGAAATGCAAATTAAAACAACTCTGAAGTATCACCTGACATCTATCAGATTGGCTAATATGACAAAAAAGGAAAATAATAAATGTTGAAGAAGCTGTGGAAAAATTGGAACACTAATGCTTTGTTGGTGGAGCTGTGAATTGATCCAACCATTCTAGAGGGCAAAATGCCCAAAGGGCTATAAAGCTGTGCACACCCTTTGACCCAGCAATACCACTATTAGGTCTTTTTCCCAAAGAGATCATAGAAAAGGGAAAAGGACCCACATGTACAAAAATATTCATAACTGCTCTTTTTGTGGTGGCAAGGAATTTGAAATTGAGGGGTTGCCTATCAATTGGGGAATGGCTAAACAAGTTGTGGTATATGAATGTAATGGGATCCTATTGTGCTGTAAGAAACGATGAGCAGGAGTTCAGAGAAACCTGGAAGGACTTGAATGAACTAATGAGTGAGATGAGCAGAACCAGGAGAACACTGAGTACAGTATCAACAACATTATGTGTTGATCAACTGTGATAGACTTGATTCTTCCCAGCAATACAGTGGTACAATATAGTTCCAAAGGACTCATCATGGAAAATGTTCTCCAAATCCAGAAAAAAAAAAGAACTAAGGAATATGGATGCAGATTGAACCATACTATTTCTTTTGGGTTTTGGTGCTGTTGTTTTTCTTTTTTCAGGTTTTTCCTTTTTGCTCTGATTCTTCTTTCACAGCAAGACTAATGCAGAAATTTGTTAATGTGATTGTACTGTGGTAAAAAGTTTTAACAGTCGGTTAGATAGTGGAGAGACGCCAGTTTTGGGGTTTTTTTAGGACCACCCTTTTGGGGAGGAGACCAACAGCATTGCCTGCTGAACACTCGACTTCTGACTTCCGGGGTGTGAGCTTAAAAGGCAAGGAGAGAACGGAAGTGGGGGCTTTTTCCTGCTCCACTTGTCTCCTGGCTGCGCTGCACAGACAGGCACGGACTGGAGTTTGACTCGGCCCGGCTCTCGGTTAACAGCACGCGCTTGACTCGGTCTCTCTCCCCAAAAGTGGCCTTGGGTTTTGGTGAGTTTTATACAGAACACAGACTAAGCCTAGACTTAAGATGATTTGTATTGTATTTCTACTTTCCTATCCTTCTAATCAACATCACCTTGTGACTACCATACAATAAAGGTTCTATCTAGAAAACCAGAAGCTTCTTCCATTTACTAGTCTGGGACATAAATTAAGGGAAAGGTTAAGTAGGGGAGATTTATGATCTAATATACAATTTTAATCTCACAGTACATATATATACATATATACATATATATATACATATACAATTTTAATCTCACAGTACATATACATACATATCAGATTACTTGCTGTCTTGGGGAGGGGGAGGGAGGGGAGGGAGGGAGAAAAATTTCAAACTAGGAATCTTATAATAACAAATGTTGAAAACTATCTCTCCATGTAACTGGAAATAATAAAATACTTTTATAATTTAAAAAATAACAAAAGAAAAACACAACATATATAATTTTTATTTGTGGTTTTCTAAGTCAATACGCAGCCCACAGAGATCCATTTCTTTTTGACTTTGACACCACGACTCTAAACAAATCTTTAAGACTAAAAATTGCAGAGAAGGTGCTACTCTGCAGTGTTGGAGAGAGGAACCTCACCTGGAAGTTCTTTACACTCAAGAAATAGGTCTAGTCTCTATCCTCATACTAATGTTTAGCATAATACACCTAAAAAGCCTCCTCATGAGCTTTGCCCATCTTTCACATAAGAAAAATAATAAAGACAACAATAATAAAAACTCTTTGACCTCAGTATGAGGACAAAAAAGTTATTCTATAAGCCTTCTCTAAGTGGCATATTCTTCATGAACCTACAATCACAGGTGCTATATAGACAGAGAAGGGCCTTTTGTATACTCATCTTCTAAATTTCCAATTGGGGGGGGGTGGTTAGCACCAGAGAAATCATTTGTTTTTTTCGTATTTAGCCACATTCGTTGGCATCTCAAATTCCTTGACATCTCTCTGTGTGGGGAGCTGATCTTTTTCAATATGCTCTGCTCTCAGCCTTCACTCTTAATACAGAGAGATTAGAGTGCAATTTTGTGGCAAGACTCTAGGATTGAGAGTCTGTATCATTAACAATTCTGCCACCAATCCAATGTATGACCCTGCAGAAGCCACTTAACCTCTCAATGCCCCTGTTTCCCCATCTGGAAAATGGAGATGCAATAATAAGAGAGACCTCTGTCACAGGGCAGCAATGAAGTTTCATTATCTAATGCTTTTCCCATCCTCACAACCAGAGATTGAATAATAGTACTCTAGACTTGCAAAAGATCTTCAAGAGCATCTCATCCAAGCCTCTCATTGAATCAGTGAGGGAACAAGGCTAGAGTGAAACAATTTACCAAGGTCTCACTGGCTGGTTTGTAGCTGAGCCAGGAATCCTAACTCTTACTGGGTGTACTATCTATTATGCCAAATTTTACAGATCTATGATCAGCCACTAGGTGGCGCCACTGTACATAGAGTCTGGAAGATTCCTCTTCCTAAGTTCAAATCTAGCCTCAGACATTTACTAGCTATGGGACCCTGAGCAAGTCACTTTAACCCTATTTGCCTCAGTTTCTTCAACTGTAAAATGAGCTGGAGAGGAAATGACAAATCACTTCACTATCTGCCAAGAAAACCCCAAATGGGGTCACAAAGTGTCAGGCGCAACTGAAAAACAACTGAACAATCAGCAACTAAAGATAGGGATATTTTAGGATTTGGGGCTCAAAGAATGACTTTAAGTAAATATCTGACTTATCAAAAAAAAAAATCCACAATATAGAAGTAGATTTACTTCAATATTTACAACCTATACTAAAGTCAATTTTCTTTGCTCTTTTTGAAGTTCAAAGTAGAGAAAATGTGGGTCATCTAAGCCTTTTTTCCATCAAGAGAAATAGAAAATACTTCGGTTTATCTTACAACACAGTTGACAGCACCCTCCTCCCTGACCTGAATGTATCATGTAAACCTAAATGTCTCCTCCTTTCACCGAGGCAAGATCTTTAAAATGTAATTTATTATTAAGATGTCTTTAGGTACAAGAATAAGCCCAAGTGTGTGTACACATAACCTGGAAGGCCCCAATCACTCACATTTCAAACAGTGCAATGACTGCCTTCTGTTGCAAAAGGAGGGGGTTTTCAGTCATACGGTGCATTTATTTTACATCTGTTAAAGCTTAATTAGCCCTTTGTCTCAACCCGATCTCTTTTTAAAAAATGTTTGCTATCTTCGCTTGCTATAAATATTCATTTCAATACATAAAATATACTAAGCAGCTTTTTGTCTGAATTCTATCAAACATAACCACTGAAGCGTGAGGACTATATAAGCAGTGGAGCAGAAGACCATGCTATTACATGGATAAATGCTTTAGAGTTACTGAGGCAACACAAAAACAATCATAGGAACATGGCAACTGTGTTTGAGGGAGGAGGGGAGGAGGGGGAAACTCATAAATAGAATGAAGTAAATCCCTATAATATTCTATAAAACTGATATAGTATATTCAGCTTGATTGAAATGATTTAGATGAATTATTCTGCTCTGGGTATGAGATCCTTTAAAAAATGTACATGGAAATCAAGGGAATTTAGCAATTGGCTGCATCTGAAAGTTGCTGTGGAATGATTCTCCTTGGCTTCAAACTAAAATCCAACAATGGTAGTTGACTTGCTTCACTAATAATATAAATCACTTTTTTTTTCTTTTTGCCCCTGAGGAAAGTAATGCCACATATTCTATAGTCTGTTCATTGAAATGTGCACAATATTCCCTGGCCCCAAATGTATGGTTAAGGTAAGAGCCTCCCTCGGTTAAAATAAATACTTAGGATAATAGATTCAAAACTGGAACAGATCTTAGAGGCCATAAACTCCAACCATCTCCTTCAGATTTGAGACATGGGAAATTCTGTTGTTGTTTAGTCATTTTTGTTTTGTTTTGGGGCTTGTTTGCAGGGCAATGAGGGTTAAGTGACTTGTCCAGGGTCACACAGCTAGTAAGTGTCAAGTGTGTGAGGCTAGGTTTGAACTCAGGTCCTCCTGAATCCAGGGCTGGTGCTTTATCCACTGCACCACCTAGCTGCCTCCCTGGGAGTTTTCTTGGCAGAAATAATGGACTAGTTTGCCATTTCCTTCTCCAGTTCATTTTACAGATGAGGAAACTAAGGCAAACAGGGTAAAGTGACTTCCCCAAGGTCACACAGCTAGCAAGTGTCTAAGGTCAGATTTTAACCCAGGAAGATGAGTCTTTCTGACTCCAGGCCCAGCCTTCTATCCACTGGACCACCTAGCTGCCCTTAGACAAGAAGAAACTGAGGTACAAAAAGGTTCTGTGACTTGTTTAAGAAAGCAGAAGTCAAGATATGAGCCCATATCTTCTGGCTTCATAATGAGCACACTTTCCAGTTTTCCAAAACACCTTTCTTACACCTCTCTCCTGAACAAAGCACCCAATGTTCTTCTTAATTGGGGTCATCCTTTCTACCAACTTCTGCCTTATCAAAATTTGTAGAACTAACAAGGGGGAGGTGTACACAGTTAATCAAATACTTGCCAGCTGGTCATTAAACAAACCTGAATGATCATCTAGTAGGCAAGTGATGCAGATGCCTCTACAAACCAAATCTTCACTGTTAAAAGGCAGCTTTAACCAGTGGGGTAAATACTCGACTGGAAATATGGATCTCTATATCCTCTGCCATAATTACAATGTGATCTTGACCTAGTCTTCTTGGCCATTTCTTCACCTATAAAATGAAGAGAATGACTTTTTCTATTTTTAATTTTTTTCATTCTATATTGTTTTTGATCCATTATATAGGGCTTGACTGTTTAAAACAATATGGGTCAACACATTTAATTTAACTACAAAGCAGGTGAATCAACAGTCCCTAAACATACTATTTGGGCTCTTTAGAAATGTATTGCTAAGCTGATGGGACATTTCTTCACAATAATCACTCAGTGAAGTCTGTTCTATTAAAAACATTCAAATTGTTAGAAAGCTTTGCAAAGAAGATCTTCACAATTATTCAAAATGGAACCATAGAAGTGCAGAATTTTAGAGCTAGAAAGAACAATGTATATCCTCTAATACCCTTGTTGACAGATAAGGCAATTGAAGCCACAGAAGGGAGAAACCAAACCTGAAAGAGTCGAAATTATTTACTCTATATTGAACATCAGTTTTAGTTGAGTTAACCCATATTTAATACAAGCAGTATATTTTTTATTAAAGATGGGTTAACTCATCTGAAACTGATGTTCAATATAAATGACACAGTGAATAGAGCACTGGGCCTGGAGTCAGGAAGACCTGAGCTCAAACCTAGTCTCCGGCACTGTGTGGTTGTGTGATCCTGGGAAAGTCACTTAACCCTGTTTGATTCAGTTTTCTCCTCTGGAAAATGAGTTGGAGAGGGAAATGGCATAACTTGGATATCTTTGCCAAGAAAACCTCACATGGGGTCACAAAGAGCAGGACATGACTGAAACAAAAACAAAGTATTTTGTTAAGCATCTAGTATACACCAGGCCCTTTGCTAGGTTCTGGGAATACAAAGAGGAAGGGAAGGAGGAAGGGAGGGATAGAAAGAAGAGAGAGAGAGAGAGAGAGAGAGAGAGAGAGAGAGAGAGAAGGAGGGAGGGGGGGGGAAGGAAGAAAGAAAAAGAATCTAGAGCTCAAAGGGACCTAAGAGGTCATCTAGTCCAACTGCCTTATTTGCAGTTGAAGAAACTGAGGTCCAGCAAGGTTAAATTACCTGCCAACGTTCCACAGGTAGTAAATATCAAAAATGGGATTTAAATCCAGGGCCTCTGACACATAAGCTGCACTCAATAAATGCTGGTTGATTGACTGGTCCAGAGCCAATGCTCTTTCCATTGTAACACACTGACTCAAAGACCTCCCATTTTCCTAGAGAGAACAACAGGTTCATAGATGTGTAAGAAATGTTCGGGACTAAACCTGTTATTACATTGGCATACGGTACTGGTAGGTGAGGAAATTCCTTCTACAATGCAGGTTAGCACTCTTTCTACAGTTAAGTAAATATAAACTATGCAAAGTAAATTTTAAAAAGTGATTAGGGGATAGAGAGACAGAACTAACAACAGGGAGAGTGGAGAGAAGACATGGAAAGACCTCACAGACACTCAGGACTCTAAAATGAAAATGCAATCCTGAGGCAGGCAAGAAAGCTGCAATATTCCATTGGGTCATACATAACCTATTTTATCAGGTCAAGATGGTTTTGAAGTGTCTCTAGCTACTAAAACATGTATTTGCTTCTTTGTGTTACACTTTCTAATTGCCCCAACCGATTGAAACCAAATAAAGGGGAAGCAAATTGGTTTCAAGGTGGAGACCCTAATGTGGCAGTTTTCACCTAAAGTACATTTTCACAGCAGAGTGATAAACTGCTCTCAAGGGGAGGGCAGGGGGGGGGGGAAGAAAAAGAAGAAAGAAAAAGACACAAATCATAATGGAATGCTGACAGACCTTTAACTGAAGCCACGTGAATGGGGCACTAGAATAACCTCCTTCTTGTGATTGCACTGCTTTTTTTAATGATTATTTTCCCTTTCTGCCAACCCAAGGTGTTCTCCCAAAGCCAGAGGGGGAGGGGACAGGGTGGGAAGTCCTTCCAACTATTCTCTTGGCCTTGGCTGCCATCTGGAGGTGTGAAGGCAGTATTATTTCATGGTAAGACAAAACAGGCAGATCAACATCTGTTGGTTTGCTAGGAAACTTTACCCCATCAAGAATCCTTTGAGGGTAAAATTGCCTTAAAAAGAAAAAAAAAATCTTCCTTTAGCCTAATAACTAAATGAGGAACCCTAAAATATGATTTAAAAGAATTTTTTAAGCATAAAAGGGATGTATGTTCAAGGCAAATTATGATTGCTCCCTTACTTCACAAAACTGACCTTAAATAAAAATGAACCATAAGGCATTGTTGAGATTTTTTTTTAACAGCGCCTATGGGGGCTCCTTGGAGAGACATAAGTATTCTATTCTCTCCACATAGTTCTTTTCATTACAAAGGTTAGATTTGATTTGTAGCCTGAATTGCAATGACAGAAAATCATTTAGAATTGATTGTTATAAAAGACTGAACAGCTCCATATGGTATGATCTCTGATTTGATTGTAAAAAATAAAGCATGTTCCAAAATGAGTCTGGCTCAGTTTAGAAGACAGTCGAGGTAGGAAGTCCTGATGGGGGAGGGCAGGAAGAAGAAAACAGAAGACAAAGCATCCAACAAGGCTGCTTGCTTGCTGTGTTCTGCAAAAGGCAAAATGTGACAGGATCTGCAGGTAACTATTGTCACTGTTTTGAGGGAAGCCACTTACAAAAGTGTCTTTCTTGACAAGGTCTTTCTTTGTCTGATTTGCAGTCAAGGCCAACTGATTCATGAGAGAAAAAGAAACCAACTTAAATTAACATGAAGGATGGAAGATGGGGCCCATAGATTTTGAAACTTTACATAAATTGAAGACATTTGGTATAGTGGCGAAAGATTATTTCAAATTTTGTGAATCTAATGATCTATTCAACATGGATAATAATTGAACAATTCAGATTAAAGATCAGTAGACAAGCTGAGAAAAAAAAACCCTCTAGTTCTCAGGAAGGAAATAAGCATTTATTAAGCACCTACTATGTTCCAAGTGCTTTACAATTATTACCTCATTTGATCCTCAAAACCAAAGCTTCTTAAAATATGGGTCAAGACCCCATATGGGGTCATGTAATTGAATGTGGTTGAGTCTACAAAAATTTGGCAACAGTAAAAGGTTATGTATCCTTATTTTATATACCTATATATCTGGGGTTGAATAAAAATTTTTCTTGTGAAAAGGTTTTGGAAGCAGAAAAAGTTTAAGAAGCCCTGCTCAAAACAATCCTGGGAGATAGGTGCTATTATTATCCCCATTTTACAATTTAAGAAACTGAGGCAAGAAACAAAGGTTTAGTGCCTTGCCCACAAAGCTGGGTAACATCTGAGGTCACACAGCCAGCAAGGGTCTGAGGCCAGATTTAAATTTACTCCAGGGTTCTATTCACTGTGCCAACTAGCTGTCTCAAGAAAATTCATCTGCCACTTCTGTATGAAGAAATTAAAATGTTTTCTACTAAGAAGAGAACATCCTTCCATGTTTCAGAGGGTATTCTAGTTGTTGTTGTTCGTCCTTTGTTCTTGAAGAGGACCGTGACATTGGGGTGATGTTATTGACTTGCCCTGACTTGGATTTAAGTGAGGGAGGGCTGTGCAAGGTCACCAACCTCTCTCCTCCAGAGCCATCTGGGTCCAGTGGCAAGATTTACATCATGGCCCCTGATGCTTAAGGCAATTGGGGTTAAGTGACTTGCCCAGGGTCACACAGCTAGGAAGTATCTGAGGTCACATTTGAACTCAGGCCCTCCTGACTTCAGGGCCAGTGCTCTATCCACTGAGCTACCTAGCTGCCCCTTGGGTATTCTAGTGCTATAGACTTAGAGTACCAAATTCAAGCTACAGCTCATATTGACTTTGCTGTATGTGTGACCTTCCCCAACATAGGACTCTTTTCTCTACAGAATAACAAGAATGACAGTTGCCCTACCTGCCTCATGGGATTGTTTGTGAGGAAACTGTAAAGCATCAGATAAATGTGGGTTCTTATTCTATTCAGTTCAACAAACACTGTCTGCTAACTATGTGCAAGGTGCTGTTTATTCTTCCTCATGGTAATAGCTCACATTTATGTAGCACTATAAGGTTCACCAAAGTGCTTTACATAAAAATCTGCCATAGTCTCCGGGTATTCCTAATAATGTGGTAGTCACTTCTTGGATTGATGCCCTAGACTTCTAGTAAAGGACAAAGGAGAAAGATCAAGAGGGGAGGGGAGTGTTTTCAAAGCAAAAATTCTATTTCACTTAGAAGGAAGGAAGAAATAAACATTCATTAATTGCTTACTGGAGGACCAAGGTGGCTCAGTGGATAGAGCACTGACTGAGCCTGTAGTCAGGAAGATCTGAGTTCAAATCCAATCTCAAACACTTACTAGTTATGTGACCCTTGGCAAGTCATTTAACCTGTTTGCCTTAATCCACTGAAGAAAGAAATGGCAAGCCATTCCAGTATCTTTGCCAAGAAAATTCCATGGACAGCAGTGGAGTGCTATGGTTCATAAGGTTATACAGAGTTGTACACAATAAACAACAAAATACCTGCTACATGTCAGGCACTGTGCTAAGGGCTTTACAAATATAATCTCATTTGATCTTTACAACAACCCTGAGAGGTAGGAGCTATTATTGTCCCTATTCTACGGTTGAGGAAACTGAGGCAAATAGAGGTTAAGTGACTTGCCTACAGTCACATAGCTTATATGTGTCTGAGGCTGAATTTGAACTAAGGTCTTCCTGACTTCAGACCTGGTTTTCCAGAAGTTAAAAATCAAATCAAGGCAGAATCTAATCATCCTTGTTAAGTGAATTTGTCCTTCCAAGAAGGATGATACTGTACATGAATGACCTAAATTTGCCATTATTTACTAAAATTACAGTAATAGATACCATAACAGATAACTTTTTTAATGTCTTTCTTATAAGGACATAAAATGTCCTGTTACTCTCTGCCAGACTTTACTGCTTCTACACTTAAGATTCATTTCCCTGAATTAGCTCACCAACAATAAAATGGGACAGTAAAGACTGTTGAGCTGGGAAAAGACCCAGGTTTGAATCTTGCCTGGGATACCAGAAATGGGAGTGGAAAAACAATTAACCTCTTTGAGCTTTCATTTCCTCATCTGTAAAATACAGATAATAAAGCCTGTATTGAGGCAGCATAGTATAGTGGATAAAGAGCCAGCTTTGGAGACAGAAATAAGAGGATTTCACTCAGGCCAGACCCTGGGGCAAGGCTTAGTGCCACAGGAAACTTTCTGAAACTCTAAGTTATTAAGGAGGGGCAGATGGATAAGAAAGCTTCCACACAGGGATATCTCTTCACAGATCAAATCACAGATCTGGACAAAGAAACCCAAAAACCAAAGTGATAAAAGTTTTCCTATATACCTTACCCAGTTGTTTATGAGGATCAAATGAGATATCTAAGTGCTTCATAAACTTTAAACCATTATATGAATTAATTATCTTATATATTATAGTAATTATATTAAATATTATTATTAAATTATTTTTTTACCTTAATGCTCCTGTGGTTACTAAAACCCTTTGATGGTATGTATATGACCTCTTTTCAGCATGTCAAGTTGATATTCACAGGACCCTAGATTCAAAGCATGTTAGAGCTGGAAGAGAACAGGCCCTATCAACATGAGAGCTACCAACCCAATACACCTCTGTGCACAGGTCTAAGTTAAATTCAAGGGGAGATGATGGGAATCTTGGGAGGAAAGCATAATACTAAATAAGGAAGGCTTACAGTTAACCAGAGTTTGATGCACAAGCAAAACTTTGAGAGAATGATGTCAGATCGAAGATAGGAAAAATCCCATGGTTTAAGATTATTTTTTTAAATTACTAATATCTTTTGTTTTCATATCACTTTCATTTCTGATAATGTTCCTTCTCTTGAGTGGTCCTAGGGAAAGAAGGAAAGTGGGAGGGAAGGAAGGAAGGAAGGGAGGGAGGAAGGAAGGAAGGAATCATTTATTAAATGATTAAGTACTTATTATGTGCCGGGCACTGTGCTAAGTGCAGGCATACAAAGACAAAACACAGTCTTCTGCTCTCAAGGAACTCACAGTCTAATGAGGAAGACAACATGAAAACAACTCTAATTTATGTAGGCTTTAAGGTTTGCAGTTTAGCAAAACTAACCAGCACATCAACCAATTCTGACAATGTATGCAATACTTCCACATCCATAATCTCTCATTTCAGCAAAGAAGGGATGGAAATATATTTTTTCATTTCTTCTTGAGGTCAAGTTTGGTCTTTATAACTGTCTCTGTTTGGTTTGAGTTTTGTTATAGTTATCATGGGTATTGTTTCCCTGTTTCAGTTAATTTCAGTGTTCATCAAATCATATCAGCCTTCTCATGATTACCTGAATTTCTCAATTTGTTGTTTCTTACAGTCCAATAATATTCCATCACATTCTTGTAACATAATTTGTTTCTCTATTTCTTCAATTAACAGGCATCTACTTTGTTTCCAGTTCTTTGCTCACTTAAAAATGGATACTATGGATATTTTAGTACATGTGGGACCTTTCTTTCTCTCTTTGACCTTCTTGGGGGAAATCTCCAGGTCCAAGAGTGTGCATTCCAAATCACTTTCCAGAATGCTTAGACCAATCCACAATTCCACCAACGGTACATTAGTTTACTTATCTTCCTATCTTCCTACCTCATCATCATTGACAATTTGCTGACTGTGAGATGAAATATCAAGCTAAAATTATTTTCATTTCTCTCATCAGTGTTTTAGAGGAATCTTTCACATAGTTGTTAGTAGTTTTCATTCCTCTTTTGAGAATTGTAATTGTAATATCCTTTGACCCTTTATTTGTCACTAGGGAATGGTTCTTTGTTTACTATATTTGTGCTAGCTATACTCTCTGTCAGTAAGTCAATCAATAAATATTAATGAAGCACCAGGGATACAAATACACACACACATACATATACAATAGTCCATACTCTCAGGGAGCCCACAATCAAATTGGGGAAGACAATATGCAAAAGAATACTACAAAGAAGTGAGGTGGTACCCAATTCAAAGGCATGGTTGAAAAATCAGAGAAGTTTCAAAGTAGTGCAACCAGGTAAAAAATGTTTGTGTGTGTGTGTGTGTGTGTGTGTGTGTGTGTGTGTGTGTGTGTATGTATGTATGTATGTGTATGTATATGTGTGTATGTGTATATGTGTATGTATATGCAAGATATCTATCAATACATTGATATATCTATATAAGTGATATAGATAGATGTAGATATGAATAACTTGGATACCAGACCCTTATTAGAGATCATAAAATTGTTATATGGTCATACATTAGGGTTTAGAAGTCACCAAGTCCATCACCCTCATTTTATAAATGAGGAAACTGAGGCAAAGAGCTTAAACAGCTTAGTCAGTCACACAGCTAGCTAGGCATGATTCAAACCTGGGTCTTCCTAGCCCCATGTGTTTTATACCACACTGCAAAGAATTCCCCCCTCAATTGTCAGCTTCTCTTCTTGTCCAAGTGGCATTCATTAAATTATCTCCTTTATCATTTGTGATTCCCCTTGTCCTCTGTTTTATTAAGCACTCTCCCCTTATACCCATGGAAAAATTTTGCAACAGTGGTCAGCCTAAGAAAGAGGTTATTCTCTCAAGAATAAAATTCTAATAATATAAATACAAGTAATCACAATGAGGAAGAAAAGTCAGAGACAGCTAAAGAAATCAACATCTATGTAGACAAGAAACTCACGAAACAACTTATATTACAAAAATACATGTACAGAAAGGGGAAGGTTGAAGAGGTAAAATGACTTGTCCAGGGTCATACAAGCTACTAAGGTTGGATTTGAACTCAGATCCTCAAGATTCCAAGTTTGATATTCTATCAACTGTAAAAAGCAAGAGCCAGTCCTGGGGGCACTGGGTTGGTTTTTTTAGAAAGGATATTGACAGGTTGGAGCATGTCCAGAGAAGAGGGAAGGAAAGGGAGTCAACATTTACTAAGTGGATACTATATACTCTGCAAAGTACTGTCTCCTCACAACAACCCTGGGAGATAGATGCCATTTTACAGTTGAGAAAATTGAGAAAGATGAAGGTTAAGTGACTTTCCCAAGGTCACACAACTAGTAAGTATCTGAAGCCAAATTTTAACTCAGAGGTCTTCCTAACTCCAAGCTCAGTATTCTATTCACTATGCCATCTATTTGTATCAATAATAATGACTAGCGGGACAGCTAGGTGGCACAGTGGATAAAGCACTGGCCTTGGATTCAGGAGGATCTGGGTTCAAATCCAGACTCAGACATTTGACACTTGCTGGCTGTGTGACCCTGGGCAAGTCACTTAACTCTCATTGCCCTGCCCCCTCAAATAATAATAATAACTAGCATTTGAATAATGCTTTAAGGTTTGTAAAACTCTTTACATATGTTACCACACTTGACCCTCACAATAACCTTGTTGAGGCAGGTGCTATTATTATCCACATTTTACATATGAGGAAACTGAGGCAGAGATCAAATAACTTGCCTAGGGTCACATTAGCCAGTACTCCTCTGAGGCAGGATTCAAACTTAGATCTTCCTGACTCTAAGGTCATTACCTAGCTGTGATTGGTTGCAACAAGGAGGGTAAGAGAACTGGAAACTCTGGTCTGAGCATTGCTTAGAGGAAATGGTATTGTTTAGCCTGGAGAGAAGAATGTTTGAATGAACATTATAATGACTGTTAAATATTTAAATCTTGTCATGCCAAAGTAAGATTAGACCTATCTTATTTGGACCTTGAGGCCAGAACAAGAAGTGAGGGGTAGAAATTAGGAGAGGCAGATTTGGGCTCCACTAAGGCTACAGCCACCCAAAAGTGATCCAGGCTGCATCTAGAAGTAATAAGGTCCCCTTCATTGGAGATCTTCAAAAGATTGTTGGAACATTTTGTGATGATCAACTGTGATAGACTTAACTCTTCTCTGCAATACAATGATCCAAGACAGTGCCAAAAGACTTATGGTGGAAAATGCTCTCCACATTCAGAAAAAGAACTATGGAGTCTGAATGCAGACTGAAGCATACTATTTTCATTTTTGTTTTTTGCTTTTTTTTGTTATTGTTCTTGTTTATTCTTTCTTGTGTTTTTCCCCTTTTTTCTGATTAATATAGAAATATGTTTAACATGAGAGTAATATGTAATCTATATAAAATTGCTTGCTGGCCTCTGGAGGGGAGAGGGAAGGTGCAGAAAAAATTTGGAACTCAAAAACAATCTTTACATGTAATTGAGAAAAAAAAATTTAATTTTTTAATTTAAAATAAAAACATTGTTGGATGACTACTTATTGGGATGCTTTAGGGGGATTCCTGTTGATGGAAGGGTTAGTAGATAAAATGACCTTGGTGATCCCTTACAACTCTTAAGGGTTAAATTAGAGACAAAATATAGATGAAACACAATCCTTCCCCTTATAGATTAAGGCAGGGGTTCTTAACCTGGGGTCCACAAACCCCAAAGGGGTAATAGATAGATTTTAGGGAGTCCGTAAACTTTTTGTGGGGAGAAAATATTTTTCTTCTCACTTTTTGTTTCCTTTGTAAAACTATATTTATGCATCAAAAAACAGTACTCTGAGAAGTAGCCCAAAGGTTTCACCAGTCTCCATTGCCATTGAAAATGGCTATATTCCCAACTATGATATTCATCAGGACAGAGCAAAAATGAGAGTACAAAGTGATTGTATTATAAATATTATTTGTATTATAAATATTCCAAGTTTATATATATATATATATATGCATATATATGTGTGTGTGTGTGTGTATATATATATATATATATATGTATGTATGTATATATATTTTTTTTTAGTGAGGCAATTGGGGTTAAGTGACTTGCCCAGGGTCACACAGCTAGTAAGTGTCAAGTGTCTGAAGCCGGATTTGAACTCAGGTACTCCTGAATCCAGGGCCAGTGCTTTATCCACTGCGCCACCTAGCCACCCCAATATTCCAAGTTTATTGACCTAAATATAAGCCCTGTAGGACCAGAAATTTGGGGTTTTTTTAAGGGAATGGGAAAAAGGGAGGAAAAAATTGTTTCCAGCAGGATAGTTCAATGGGCTAACCTGGTATCATGGTGAGCTCTCTGACCACATTTTTTCAGCCCTACAAATCCTGAGAGGGGCTACAATTCCACCCACTCACAGCTAAACAGTGGTAGATATCCCTTGGAATAATGAAAATTGTCTTGGTAAATACTTTCAAGGGATAAAAAGTCAATACTGGAATGAACAAACTAAAATAATGACTTTGCCTATTTTATTTTTTCTAGTTACAAAAAATAAATAAATAACATACTTCTAAAATGGTTCTCTTCTGAAAATGCTAATTAATAATAATTAATAATTAGTTGTCCTTTTATGGCCTCTCTGGGCATGTTAGTTTGGATAGGATTGTAGGCATTTAATTGTATACATTATCTCTTTTGTCTAAGAGAAATAGAAATAAGCTTTTCTATCTTTCCTGTATTATTCTGTTGTTTTTTTTCTCTCAATTTTTTCTGCCTTTCTTTCTGACTTTTAAGCTTTTGATATATTAATCTTATTTTTATTGATATCTTTTGTTTTAACATCACATTTATATATGAATACATTCTTCCACCCCTTTTCCTACCAGTGAACTATCCCTTGTAATAAAGAGTTGTTTTTTTTAAAGGAGGGAAAGACAGCAGTGTAGCAAAACTAGCAGACATGTCAACTGATTTTTATAGTATATGTGTAAGCAGGATTTAGAGATTTGAAGTGTAAAGTAAAAATGAAAGGAAGAGATACATGATCTTTCATCTGGTCTCCATCTCTGGAATGCGGGCAGGTCCATTTTTCCCAATCCCATTGGACAGACCTGCTCCCTAGAGCAACTGAGTATGTATAGAGAGGAAACAATAGGGAAGTAATCAGGGCTTACCTGATCTTATCTAACAGTATCTACTGGCTCTCTAGAAGGAGAACAGAAAAGTCCCAGATTCAGTTTAATTCTGCTCTTTGGGGGGAAGTTTACCAAAACAAATCAATAACTCACTCACAAGATTACTTCTCCAGTTATTAGCTTGGGAGCCACTAGTAAGGGGTGGAGGGAAAAGAAAAGAATTTTTTCTGTCCCAGACAGAGAAGGTTCATCCTCTCTTAATAGAATATTTCTATGTACCACAAACCATTCATTTTATCTTTCTCTTACAGCCCTCCCCATGGAAATTTAAGGATAGATAGATATCACAAAACAGTTATGATCAGTCATCATTTTATACCAAAGATAAGATAGCTTTCAAAATACTATGCAAATCAGGGATTATGAACAAGTTGTTGTTGTTTGTCCTTTGTTCTCCAAGAGGACCATGACATTGAAATCAGGTGATGTCATGACCTGCAGCAAATTGGATTTAAGTGAGGAAGGGCTGTGGGAAGTCACCAACCTCTCTCTTTCCTCCAGAGCCATGCAACATAAAAACAAAAAAAAAAATTCTGAAGCCAATGTCTGCTGGTTATAGGCAGAACAGGATAGCAGTTAAACCACTTCACCAACTTTCGCAGGTCTCCTAGAGTTACAAGTCAACAACTTCAGCCCATTTTATCCATACCCTTTTGTAGGAATTTGAATAAAAGGGGGCAGCTGCCTGCAAACCAAGCCACTAGTTCCTGTTACTCTCATCCTAAGACGCCTGCTAGAGGCTCTCTCTGACAGCTAGTTCAAAGTCGGCCATTGTACTGTTTCCACTGTGCTGGCTTCCATCCAGCCATCTTCCAAGATGTCTTAGCATGCTTCCACTGGAGTTCCTTTGCTCATTCTCACAACACAATTCTAAAAGTTTCCATTCCAGCCTCTACCATGCATGTATTTCTCTGTGTCCCAGAGGGCAGGTTATGTGTTCAAGATATCATATCCATGATCCTTTACCTCAGTGAAGGGAAGGAGGTATGTTACCTCAACTCTTCTCTAAGGCCAAGTTTAGCCACTATAATTACATAGTAGTGGGTTTCATTTATTTGTTTCCTTTATTTAAATTGTTGTCAATTTGTGTAGGCTGATTTCCTGGGTCTACTTAACTTCACTATGCATCAGTTTATCTGAAACTTCTCCTGTGAGACTGAATTCTTCATAATTACCATTTCTTTTTTTTAATTGAATTTATTTTATTCTTAACTTAAGAAATAAAACAAACATTTCCATAACATAGCAGAACCAAAAAAAGATGATTGCACGTGAAACTACAAATCTCTTATATACAACTTGCTATTCCTCTTAAATATATAACAAAGTTTTCATGTAACTTTCTTTTTTTTCTTTTTTCTTTCCTCCCCCATTATAAAGGACCTATGAAGGAAGACAGTATCTGCATTCAGACAAAGAAATAATAAATAGAAGTACATGTAGAACTATTTTACATATATGTATATATCTATAAAATAGACATGTACATAAATAATATACATACTTATTTGTGTCTAATAATTATCATTTCTTATAGCACAGTAATGTGCCAATTTGGCTTTTTGCCATTTCCCGAAAGCTAGGAACTTTTGTTATTTCCAGTTCTTTGCTACCATAAAAAGTACTGCTATGAATGTGTTGGTCTACTTTGGACCTTTCTTACCATCTGTGATCCCCTTGGTTTCCCTTTTATTCTCTTTCTTCTTGATGTTTCTCTTTAAGAAAAACAAGAAGAAACAACGAGATAAAGTGAATTCTTTTTGTTTCATACTCTTTCCCCCTCTCTTTTGCCCATCTCATTAACTCTCTTTCCTTGTTACCACTTACTCCTTATTTATATTTTAACTGAGAGGAAAAAAGAAATAAAAACAGAGAAAGGAAAGAAAATAGCCTCTCCCATTTCACTCTTTCCTTATTGTCTCTTTGCCTTCTCTTCATCAAAATAGAGGGTGAGACTTTCTTTTTGAACTTTGTTCTTTGTTTTTTGTTCTTTTGTTTTTGGTGAGGCAATTGCGATTAAGTGACTTGCCTAGGGTCAAACAGCTATTAAGTGTCAAGTGTCTGAGGCTGGATTTGAACTCAAGTCCTCCTGAATCCAGGGCCAGTGCTCTATCCACTGCACCACCTAGCTGCCCCATTCTTTGTGTTTTTGAAAAGCAGCAAGATAGAGAAAAGGAGGGAGAAATATCACTTACTTTTCTTTTTGCTTTCTTTCACTCTTTGGTAATTTTTTCTCCATTCCTTCTGCAGTAAATTTCTTTTTTTTTTTCTAAAAGAAAAGTGATGTCCAGAAAGCCACAGAGCATAGCCAAAGATCCCATGGCTGACTTTTGGTGACATGTGCATGGCTCAGCACTGTTGAAGCTTGGTGCTTCAAGATGACAAGGCACTCTCCCTCCTGGCAGCTGAGGAAGAAGATACCATAACTGGGTGGTTGCTTAAAGAATACAACATGACCCATCAGGTTCTCTTCCTTTCTGGTTGAACATAATATAGAGACTATATTTTGAGCTGCTTCCTATGATGGATAAGGGAGGAGTTACTTGCCCTAACCACTCCCCTTTGCCTGCCAAGGAAGATAAAATATATGTCCCAACTAGGTGAGCTTGATCCTAGTTTTTAGACTGCCTCTTTTGAGTTTTTCTTTCCAGAAACAAGACATTTAGTAGCATGGCCTTGTATATTTTTGTATCATGTAAATCTATCTTCCATGCATTAGAAGGTATGCTCCTTGCAAGCAAGGACCACATTCTTTTCTTCTTTGTATCCCCAGTATTTGGAATAATGCATAATACACAGAAGGGAGTAAGAAAACAAGCATTTGTTAAGTGCCTACTATGTGCCAGACTAAGTGCTTTACAAATACCTCATTTGATAATAGTAGGTACTTAATTAAACAAACACTTTTTGATTTCAAGGTTACTATTGACAAGAGCATGGAAGAAGTAATAGAGCATTGAAATTAATCAATCAATATTTATTAAGCACATACTATGTGCTAGGCACTAAGGATTAAAAAAAGAGAACTAAGAGGAGACTTCTGCTCTAATCCTAAAGCCACTAATTAACTAATGCCACTAATTAACTGTGGAACCTTGAACAAATGTCTTTACACTTCAGTTTCCTTCTCTGTGAAAATTGGGAATTATACAATAATCCCAAAGGTCTCAAATTTTATGATTCTATCGGAGATGGCCAAAAGGCAGACTCTAGGAGAAATCAGTTAAGGAGAAGAAATGAGCCTGGGTTATCTAAGTTTAAAATAATCCTTCAAATAACTGAGTCGTCAAATCAATAGAAAGTAACAAAAACCAAAGTTAATTCTCTCTCCTGATTTTCACATCTCCTAAAGAGAAATCTTTCCTTTTTCATAAGTCCCTTGCAATCTCTCTCCACTGGTTACTCTCTGGCTCCTTTCCTTTCTCCCTCTTTCCCCATTCTGGAGCAACTAAGATATTTGTCCTCAATCACATGGCCTTTTACACATCAGATCAATTATTTTGGCACCCTGCTTATATCTATGTTATACTCCACCTCTGTGTCCCCATCACCTGATAGCCTATGACCGTGCCTGGCCATTCAGTCACCTTATATAAAAGTAGAAAGACAAAAATGATCCAAATAACCACAGTGGCATACTTTCTTCTAAGATGGCTATTAATTTGTAAATTGCTCCTTTGATAGCTTTTTATTTCAGAGGCTGTGAAGGCTTTATGCCTTTCCATCTTTTTATAGCAATCCATTTATATTTTTGAATCCCCTGTGGAAGCAATGGCAAACCTAGTGCAATCTGTCCTGACAGACCTGGTTTGGCAGTACCTTGCTATATAAAGCCATTTACAATCATTCCCTTCAGGACAGGAGAGACCTGGATAGGTGAATCCCAAAGGCACATTTTTCAAAATATAAGATATCACTGGGCTAAAGGATCCAATTGTGAAATGAAATATGGATGCAGCATAATGAACAAAGAAAATCACTGGCTCTAAAGTCAGAGAACCTGAATTCAAATCCTATTTCAGATACTTAGTGACCTGTATAATATTGGACAAATTACTCCATCTCCCTGGGCCTCAGAATCTGCATCTGAAAAATTGGGAGGAGTGGCCAAAATGACTTCCGAGGACCCTTCCAGCTCACAATTCATAATCCTATAATTTCATACTCTTGTTCTTTGTCAGGAGCAGGTTTAGGGGACAGGAAATTCCCGCACATTTGTCTACTCTCTCCATCACACTGTTTTCTTGAATTATTGTGTTCTAATTTTTAAAACATCAGATGAGTTGGGATAGAAGTATAATCATAACTCAGGGTATAATGGATGGAGAAGAGCTACATCCCAACATTTCTGTATTCTAGGTTCTCCCATCACAGATTAAGTGAGCTCTCTACTTCTAAGGGATTTCAAGCAATGAGAAAAATAATCATTTCATTGATATAGTTTGGTTGTGCATCTCCTACATTTCTGAACATATCCCTTCTTTTTGGCCACTCAGGAGTAACAAATAACAAAAGGTTGTTTTTTGATTTTTGGTTGTTTGTTTTGTTGTTGTTGGGGTTTTTTTTAACCCAGTAACAAAGTAAAAAATAGTTTGTTTTTTTAAAAAATCAATTAGGCAAAACAAATGTATCAGTCAAATCTGATAATATATACAATGGTCTACACCTATAGCCCCTTACCTATGCAGGGAGAAAAGGAAAGGGAAGAAAAAAAAAGGAAGGAAAAGAGGGAGAAAAACAGGTGCATTTTCTCATTTCCAAGTTTGTCAGTATAAAAATATAGCATTCAGTTTCATTGGTTATTGCATCTTCATTTACGTTATTGTGCACATTGTATGTATTGTTTTCATGTTTCTGCCTACTTCATTTTACATTAATTCATGTCTTTCCATTACTTTGAATTCTTTATGTTTATCATTTCTTACAATGTAATAAAATTCCATCCATTTGTGTACAACAATTTGATTAACCACTTCCCAGTTGATGGGAATCATCTTACTTCATTTCCAGTTCTTTGCTATTATAAAAGGTACCAGTGTGAATATTTTGGTATGCTGGACCTTTCTTTCTGTCTTTAACCTTTGTTGGGTATATCCCAAGGAGTTCAGTCCCTGGGTGAAAGCATAAGGACATTTTTATCACTTTCTTTAAAATAGAATTACAAATCTGTGAGTAACTTTCACCTCTTCCTTTTCTTATATTTTCCTCCTCTCTCCATTTTCTCCCTTCCCCTCTCCCTCTTCCTATCCTCTCTCTAGGTTTTTGTGACACTACTCTTTTCTGGTTCTCTTCCTGATCACTCCTTCTCTGGCTCCTTTACTAGATCTTCATCCAGATCAAACCCACTAACCATGGGGTCCTTCAGGACTCTGTGTTATATCCTCCTTTCTTCTCCTTTTATACTATCTCACTTGATCTCATCAACTCCCAAGGTTTCACTTATCTCTATGCAGATGATTCTCAGATCTATATGTCCAGCCCTAACCTTTCTCCTTACCTCAGGTCTTACATCTCCAACCACCTCTTAGATATCTCAAATTAGATGCTCCACAGACACCCTAAACTCAACTACTCAAAGACACACTTAAATTAAACAAAACTGAACTCATTATCTATCCCTTCTCAAATCCTCCTCTTTTCCTAACTTCCCCATTACTGTCAAGAGTACCACCGTCCTCCCAGGTACCCAACCTAGGTTTCATTCTTATCTCCTCCCTCTCTCATACCCCATATAGCCCATCAGTAGTCAAGTTCTGTAATTTCTATTTTTATATCTTTAGCACCAACCTGATGCGGGCCCTTGTCACCGCACTCCTAGACTCTTGCAACAGCTTCCTAGTTGGTCTCCTTGCCTTAAGTCTCTCCCCACTTCAATTCATCCTCCACTCAGCAATCAACTTGATCTTCCTAAAGTGGAGATCTCACCAGGACACCACCCACCCCCACTCAATGAATTCCAATGGTTGCCTATTAACTCCAAGGATCACATATAAAACCTTATGTCTTATTTTAAAAGCTCTTCATAGCCTGGCCTCTTTCTATCTCTCCAGTCTTCTTATACATTATTCTCCTACATGTATTCTCTAATACAGTGGCACTGGAATTCTTGCCATTCTTTGCAAACAATACTACATTTCCCAATACCAAGCATTTTCACTGGCATTTCCCATTACCAAGCATTTCCCCCATACCTGAAATGCTCCCCCTCCTCATCTCCAACTCTTGGCTTCCTTTAAGTCTCAACTAAAGCTGCCCCTTCTATGTGAAACCTTTCCCATTCCTCCTTAATCTTAGTGCCTTCCCTCTAAAAATACCCCCAGTGTATCCTGTATATACCTTGTTTGTACATAATTGTTTGCATGCTATGTCCCCCATTAAATTGGGAGCTCCTTAAGATCAGACCTGTGTTTTTTTTAACCTTTCTTTGTATCACTAGAGTTTAGCACAATACCTGGCACATAGCACACCTGGCCCAGGTATTTAACAAATCACTGACTCCAAAGTCCAAATCAGGGATAGTTTATATTGGGGTGAATAGCCTGGTCACATTTTCTAGACTGGGAATCTTTCCCCTGACTTCTCTCTATACATCTAATAATAACTTGGCAAATCAATTTGGATTAACAATTCAATGCATTTAAGGAAGAATGTGTTGGTTTTTTGTTTTTGTTTTTTGGAAGGGGATTGGACCATTGGGGCATGATATCATAATTTGGGGGATGGTGTTTCCATAGGGACAGCTAGCCCTGAGACATTTTCAATTTGGTGATCATATTCTGAAGTATAACATCCCTAATTACATGTTCCAGGAGTCCCAAATGCCATCTGATTACGCTCTGCACACCATCCTATGTCTTTCCTTGTGTCCTCACTCAAACCAATCCTGGCTGTGCTGGCACCAAGGCTAAATGGAACAGTTTCCAAAACCAGGTGTTCCTTTGGAAATATTCTTGCTAAAGTCTACAAAGACATTTCCCACATTGGCATTACTAGGAGGCAATGGTCCCAAAGTGGTTCCTTTCCTTAGAGAGTATAACCTTGTTCATTGACTGAATAGATAAAACACTAAGGTTTTCCAAATATTTTCCAAATATTCTCAGTTATTAAGCTAAATCCTTTTGAGTAATTATGACTGTCATTAAGGAAAGTCTGTAGTATAATGTAACCTTTTGTCCTTTTCTTTAGAGAGAAAGATAATACAGTGGATAAAACAATCTAAATGATGGAAGATTTATGTATAAATTTGAAAATGACAGTGTTTTGTAATGATTCCACTGCAGCAAAACAATCCTTGTTCTAAATCGGTGGAGAACTAATAATTTCCCCTTTCTCCTCTATGGAAATAAAATAAAGAGCCAGCCCTTAAGGATGCTTGGTAGTTCTCTCCTTAAAGTATACTGGAAAGAATTCCTAGACCCTTAAAGCAAGGCCTACTTAGAGGGTGAGGCCTTCCAGGACAGCATCTTTTTATAGAACTCATGACAACTTGAAGCAACACCAATGCCTCCCTGTCACTGCAGTTCAGTGAACACAGGACAATGAAAGGTACAAATATTTCATACAGTCTGGTAGATATACATTATGTACATGAAATCTTAGACCATTTTTTCTCCATTGTTTTAAGACTGAATACAAGAGATCCTTAATACACACACACACACACACACACACACACACACACACACAAAGTAGTCTTCATGTTTCATAAATATGTGCTTTTGGTCCTGCAAAATACAGGAAACATCTACCTCACTTCCTTGTTATTTCATGAAATACTGATGCTCTGGGTAGAAATGAGATTCTTACTTATACATAAACAAAATGTACATTTCATTTACTTATTCAAATATTTGCATCATGTTTGCCTACTTTTATATGTAACATCTAAACATATCAGTGTAATCTGTCACAGGATGTAAACACCCTGAGAGACTGGATCTATCTAATTTAGTCAAAGTAACCTTCACTATAGTCACACACAGAGAGCCTCACAGACTCGCATCATCAAAGCTGGATAACACATTAGCGGCCATCCAGAGAGCTCCCTGATTAGGTGACAAAGTCACACATGGGCATGCACCTTTTACCAGGTGCTTAATTTAAAACATGCCCTGCACAGTTAGTTGACATTTGGAATTCTTTTTAATTTCACAAATAAGGGAGGTCCCATATCTTTTGTCTTCTTGAACAGGACCTAGTACTAGGTTGTTTTCAATAGTATAAAGGTTTTATAAATGTGTAACCCTATATCAGGGGTTTGGACATTTAGATATACACATTGTTTGAAATAATATAAGGCTCAAAAAATACCTCAAGCTCAACACACACACACACACACACACACACACACACACACACACACACACACACACTCAAATAAACAATCCTAATAAGCCTGGGTGCCTACTCACCCTAGCCTTCTTAAATTACTTAAAAACAAAAAATTTTAGTAAAGTTTAATTTATCTTTTAAATATTTCATGGACTTTCCCTAATGATCCCACTATTTTAATGACTACCTTCCCCCCCAAGAAACAGAGTGGAAAAATATCTGGCCCTATGAAAAAGAAAATAAGAGATAACAAAGATAATAAAGGCCTCTTGCACTTTTGACGTTGACATTAAGAAACTTCACATGAAATATTTGATGTTGGAAAACTGAAACACTAATCCACTGTTGGTGGAGTTGTGAAAAATCCAACCATTCTGGAGAGCAACTCGAACTATGCCCAAAGGGCTATAGAACTGTGCATGCCCTTTGATCCAGCAATACTACTACTAGGGTTCTATCCCAAAGACATCCCCAAAAGAGAAAAAAAAACATATCTTGACATATTTGTACATATTTGTACAAAAAGACATATTTGCTCTTCTTGTGGTGGCTAAGAATTTGATATCAAAGGAATGCCCATCAATTGGGGAATGGCTAAACAAGCTGTGATTTATGATGGTGATGGAATATTATTGTGCTATAAGAAATGACAAGGGGGGCAGCTAGGCGACACAGTAGATGAAGCACCGGCCCTGCATTCAGGAGTACCTGAGTTCAAATCTGTCCTCAGACACTTGACACTTACTTACTTACTAGCTGTGTAACCCTGGGCAAGTCACTTAACCCCCATTACCCTGCAAAAGAAAAAAAAAGAAAAGAAATGACAAGCAGGATGATTTCAAAAAGGCCTGGAAAGACTTGTATGTACTGATGTATAGTGAAATAAGCAGAATCAAGAGAACCTTGTGCACAGTGACAGCAATATTGTTTGAAGAAGAATTGTGAATGACTTAACTATTCTCAGCAATACAATGATACAAGGCAATCCCAAAGGATTAATGATGAAGCATATTATCCACCTTCAAAGAAAGAACTGATATTCTTTGAATACAGACTGAAGGAAGAATAAAAAATGGAACTCAAAACTTCAAATAAAAATGTTTATTTTTTTTTAAGAAGACTACATGAAAATAACTCAGAAAATGATTGTCTTTAAGGAGAATAAATAAGTTTAATACCACTGACAACTTAAATTATAAGAAAACAGTCCCAGCCAGGATTCTTTATAAATACCACAAACTAAGCCAAGGCTGATGGTATCAATTACCCTGGGTGAATAAGAATAGAAGTGAAAGGGGTGTAAATGATATTGGTAAGAAGCTCACCATCACCACTGGTAGCTTTCTTTTTGTGGGTAGGCAAAGGTTCAGTCTTGTCATTTCTATCCCCCAGTGCTTCCAATCCTGCTGAAGTCATCTCCTAAGAGAAACTCTTGAGGTTTATGTATCTTTCTTGCAGCAATACATAGGTTAGGTACTTAACCTTCAACCTGACTGAGTAGTAAAGAGTCAATGAGAACTGTAGTCTGTGCTTACCACTCGTATTCCATTCTTTTACCGGATTTACCTTTAAGCCACATAAAACAATAGCTATTGTGTTACTCCCACAGTGTTTGGCAGGAAGAAGAATGTCATGGAACATGGCATCATGTTATAAAGCACTGGAAATAATGCAATTCTCATAAATGAGACAGAATGAATGCCACATGGCAAAAGGATGCATGGTAACAGAAGCAACAGAGGTATAACTACATATTTGCATTGTTTCAATTTCCCCCAGCCCCAACTTATGCCAACTCTTCTGCGCACACACACACACACACACACACACACACACACACCCCAAGCCTTCCTGCTATAATTCTATATCTCTTTGGCTTGTCCCATACACAGAATGTAAATGATAAACCAGGCTGACAATTATTAAAATTGTAATGTAATTGATGTTTGTGTTCAGATCTCTCAACCTCCCTGCTTTTGGTGTTATAGTGAAGAGTATACTGGACCAGGTGTTTACTCTGCAAATGGCTTAACTTCTCCAAAGTTCAGTTTCCTTACCTGTAAAAATGGGGATAATAATAGCACCCACCGCACAGGATTGTTGTAAGGAACAGATGAGAGAACATTTGTGATGTGCTTCACAGATCTTAAAATGAGATGTATGTTTGTTGTTGTTGTTGTTCTTATTATCATTATTATTGTTCTTGGCCCTTTCCCCTCATTTTTTCCTCCCCTCCCCTGCCCCAATAAGTATCATTATTTAGTGATTGTGTTTCTGTGTGGACATGTAACCAGCATTAGAGTTTAAACAATATCAGGAGAAACTGTTAGATGACAACTGTAATACCAAGTTCAACTTTAGATGCCACATTTTGTGGGACATAAGGTATATCTATAAAAGGATGACTCAGATGGTGAGGGGATTTTTACCACTTCATAGTAAAGAAACTAGATATATTTTACATGGAAGATGAAATTCCTTAGGACTGTTACGTAGAAAAGGCACCAGAGCTTTGTGCTACTTTACAAAGCAAAAGTAGAACCACTGGTGGAAAGAAGAAATATTCAACAACATAAGAAAGAAGCTTCTCAAACCAAAGCTGAGCTGACCATGTAATAGTGTGTGATCTGGAATGTGCAAGTTCATCTAATTCAACCCTCTCATTTTACAAACAAGAAAACAGAGGTCCAGAGGAATGAATTAACAAACCCAAGGTCACACATAAGTGCAAGTAGCAAGACCAGGATTCACACTTGGGTCGTCTGATTTCAAATTCAGAGTTATTTTCAAGACATCAAGTCTTTCTACATAGAGTGGGAAGTTGGATTAAATCACATCAAATATCATTTTCAACTCTAAACTCTATAATTCTCAAAGGAAAAATGGTTTGGCAACATAAAACAAAATGTAGTCAGTTCCACAAGCAGCTTGCTACCTTCAAAGTATCGTCTATCACAACGATTATACCTATAATTAAATGTGCATCAGATTTTGTTTTATTTTGCAATAGCACTTTATGATATCCATAACACAGAGATGTTATTGTTGATTATGCAAAATGTACACACACACACACACACATATATAGTGTTTAAGCAGTTACAATATGCTTCCCTTCAACAACCATGTCATGTGTATAATATAATTATTATTATTCCCATTTTACAGAAGAGGAAACTGGAAAGGAATTTTACTTTCCATAGTAACAAAACCAGTTCTCATGATTCCAAGTCCACTTCTATGTCCCCTCTAACAACTTGGTAGTGACTTATACTTAGAATAATGGGCCCCATCCCAATCAGTGGACATTTCTCATACCAACTAGAGGAAAAGAAGGAGAAAATCACCAAGTATAGTGAATACAGTGTCAGGGGAGAATATTTATCAACTATAGCTTAATTTGTTTACATTTCTCTCCCTCCTTTCAAAGAATTTATGTTTATATGTTTAGGGAGATGCTTAATTCTGATTTCTATTTTTTTTTAATTAAGAAATGAAGGGGGGTGGAGCCAAGATGGCGGAGGAGAGTCTGTGACTCCCACAAGCTCCAGATAAACCCATCTGCTCACACACAAATAATGCAGTTAAAAAAAAAAAAACAGAGCAGCCTCACGCACATAAGAACAGAGTGAGACTATTTCTCAGCAAAAGAGGGCAATTCCAATCACCTACTGATCAGGCTGAACAGCTCAGTACAAAGTCTGGACCCAGCCAGGAACAGACAGTGCTTCCAGCACCCATCAGAGTTTTCAGCATCATCAGCTTCTGAGGCTCCAATCACAGACTGGTAAGGGGGTTTGGTGGTAGGCCAGGGTGAAGTGGAGGCAGTTTCTGCTGGAGTTGGGGCAAAGTGCCCTGGGTTTGAAAAAGTAGACTGAATCGGGTGGTGGCGGCCCAGTGGTGGAGGGGCACAGGCATGCCAAGCTTCCGACCATAGAGAATCAGAGTTCAATCAGACTTCTGTTTCCAGGTCAAAGAGAAAGCAATTGTGGCAAGGCAGGCTGAGAAGAAGGCCAATAACCTCCGGGGCCACGCTGTAGCTCGAACAGTGTGTCCTAGAAGCAGCGCTACACTTTAAGAAGGAGACAAAAGCCAAGAAATAGTCAGCCAGGATGAGTAGGCAGAGAAAGCAGAAGACCATCACAAACTTCTTTGGGGGAAAGGCAGGCCACAATACACCCTCAGAATAAGAAGATAATGACAGGGTCAAAGCTCCAACATTCAAAGAGTCCAAGAAAAATATGAATTGGTCTCAGGCCATGGAATCACTCAAAAAGGACTTTGAAGAGAAAGTAGGAGAGATAGAAGGAAGATTTAGAGAGATGTAGGAAAGGATGGAAAGAGAAATGAGAGCAATGAAGGAAAGTCATGAGAAAAAAGTCAACAGTTTGGAAAGCCAAAAGGGAAAAGAGATCAAAAAGCTCTCTCAAGAAAATAATTGCCTAAGAATTAGGATTGAACAAATGGAAGCTAGTGACCTTATGAGAAATCAAGACACAGTAAAGCAAATCCAAATGAATAAAAAAAATAGAGGGTGATAAGAAATATCTCCTTGGAAACACAGCTGACCTGGAATGCAGATCCAGGAGAGATAATTTGAAAATCATTGGACTACCTGAAAACCATGACCAAAATAAAAACCATCCTCCAAGAGATTGTCAGGGAAAATTGCCCTGGTATTCTGGAAGCAGAAGGCAAAATAGAAATTGAAAAAATACACCAATCACCTCCTGAAAGAGATCCCAAAAGGAAAACTTCCAGGAATATTATAGCCAAATTCCAGAGCTCCCAGGTCAAGGAGAAAATATTGCAAGCAGCTAGAAAAAAGGAATTCAAATACTGTGGAGCTCCAATAAGGCTAAAACAAGATCTAGCAGCATCTACATTAAAGGACCAGAAGGCATGGAATATGATATTTGAGAGGGCAAAGGAACTGGGACTACAGCCAAGAATCATGTACCCAGCAAAACTGAGTATAATCTTTCAGGGGGAAAATGGGAATTCAATGAAAAAAAGGACTTTCAGGCACTTGTGATGAATAGAAAATGTGACTTTCAAATATAAGATCCTGGAGAAGCACAAAAAGGAAAAAGACTTCATGAGGGATATTAAAAGATCAAACTGTTTACATTCCTACATGGGAAGATAATACTTCAAACTCATAAGAACTATCTCAGTAAGGAATTCACAGAAGACACAGGTCTGAACTGAATATGAAGGGATGATATCTGTAAAGCATTTATGTTTTTTTCTTTGTGGGGCAGACAGGGTGGAGTGTCTTATATCTGGGGCTGGATTTGGGCTTGGGGCCTCCTGGGTCCAGGGCTGGTGCTTTGTCCATTGTGCCAACTAACCCATGATGACATCTTTAAAATATGGTGGAGGTGTGGGAGGAATAGACTGGGGGAGGAAGAAGGGTAGAGGTGGACTGGGGAGAGGTAGTTCACATGAAGGAAACAAGAAAAAACTTATGGAGGGGAGAGGAAGAGGAGGAAGGAGTTGTGGAGTGAGTGAACCTTAATATCATCAGAATTGGCTCAAAGAGGGACTAACATACATATTCAAGTAGGTATACTGATATATTTTCGCCCTGAGGGAGGAGAGGGAGATAAAGCGGGGGGGGGGGGGGAGGGGAGAAGAGGGGAAGGAGGGAAGGGCAGATGGGGGGAGAGAGCAGTAAAAAGCAAAACACTTTTGAGGAAGGTGAAGATATTCTGCATACCAGTACATGAATGACATATTGAATTGCTTGATTTCATAGGGAGGGTTGAGGAAGGAGAGAGGAAGAAAAATTTAGAACACGGTATTAGCTCAAAGACCTTAATCTCATCAGAGTGGGCTCACAAAGGGAATAACATTCACACCCAATTGGGAGGAGTAATCTATTTAACCCTTCAGGAAAGTAGGAGGGAAAGAGGATAAGGAGGGAAGGGTGAAAAAAGGGAGTGTAGAGTGGAAGTGGGGATAGTCAGAAGTAAAACACATTTGAGGAGGAATAGGTTAAAAGAAGATAGAAAATAGAATAAATATCATGGGAAGGGAATTGGATGGAGGGAAATAATTATGATGATTGATTATAATGGCAAAACATATGGTACCTACTTTGCTGGGATAATGCGAAGAAAATTTTCTGTCAAGTTTAATGTACTATTTACACGTTATGATGAACAGGATACTATCAGAAAAACCTGGAAAGACCTACATGAACTGAAGCAGAGTGAAATGTACTGTATACAAAATAACAGCAATAGTGTAAGATGATCTGCTGGGAAGCATGTGGTTATTTTCAGCAAGGCAACAATCTAATATAACCCTGAAGTACTTTTTAAAATTACAACCCATCTACAGAGAAAGAACTGATAGTATCTGAAAACAGATGGAAACACATTTTTATAATTTTTTTTTCCTCTTTGACAATTCCTTAATCTGAAGTTTTGGGTTTTTTGACTGTTTTCTCTCACAACCTAGCTAATGTGGGAATGTTTTCCATGACTACTCATGTATAACTTACTTTGACTTGCTTGAGTTCTTGTGGGTGGGCAGTGGGAAGGGGGGAAGGAAGAGAAGTTGGAACACAAAGTTTTAAAAAAATGATGTTAAAATTTGTTTTTACATATATTTTGGAAAATAAAATTCTTTTAAAAAAGAAAGAAATGAAATTGAAATGCCCTTTGTTTCAATTTGGTCTGAGGGAAAATGAAAGAAAAAAAAGCAATCATATGAAAATATAAATAAAATTACCAAAATATGTTTTATATATATGTATGTGTATATGTATATATATGTATATGTATATGTGTATACATATATGTGTGTGTGTGTGTGTGTGTATGTATGCATATATATATAAAAATAATCCTGTCCTGGGATATCCTGTGCAAGTATTCTTGTCTTTAAATTTTCAAAGGGAAACAGTGGGAGAATGGTACTCTAACTTTCTATATCATCATTCTCAGCAGGAACTTAATGTTATATTACTCTTCTAGAAAGGGACCATGGCTTGTTCAGTGGTTCATATCTACACATAAAACATTCTTACCTTGTGGAGTTTTCTGATATTGTTGTTTAAAACCCTCTTCATACTATTGAATTTTTGTTTACTATAAGTCTAAATATTTGGCATAGGCATAGTTAATCATTAAATTTAAATGTGCTTTCCTGTTCCCTGCCCACTGTAGTTAACTAGCTTTATTGTATGTACATTTACCTATCTTTTTAAAGATAATGCCAGTAGTGGTGATTATCTGTGCAATTCTAATTATTTGTGTGTTATCAGATTTGCAGAGGAGGCAAAGTTAAAAGGCATGGTTACTAAACTGGATGCCAGAAGTTGAATCTAAAAAGATACCACAGGTTAAGCTTAAACTTAAACAAGAATAAATGTAAAGTTCTACTTTATGATTGAAACAAATAAAAAAGTAGATCACGTAGGTATGTAATAGTTCTCAGAGAAAGCACACAGGCATTCTAGTTAACATGAGTCAACAACAGTGTGACACAGCAGCTAAATGCACTAACTCAACCCTAGACTGCATTAATAGTAATGTAACATTCAAAATAAGAGGCAAAGAGGCATTATGGATAAAGATTTGGCCTCAGAGGAGGCAGGAAATCAAAGGCACACCATTTACACAGACTATTTGGGGAACCCTGGGCAAGTATCTAAACTGCTCAGTATCCCAGATGTTGTTGTTGATATTGTTCAGTAGTTTCAGTCATGTCTGACTCTGTGACCCCATTTGGAGTTTCCTTGGCAAAGATACTGGATTGGTTTGCCATTTACTTCTCCAGATCATTTTATAGATAAGGAAACCTAGGCAAACATGGTTAGTTACCCAGGGTCACACAGCTAACAAGTATATAAGGCTGGATTTGAATTCAGGAAGAGGGATCTTCTTGACTCTAGGCCAAGAATTCTATCTAGAAATTCTCTCTACCAATGAAATTACTGGTCCAAACATACATACATACATACATACACACACACACACCAAGAATAAGGAAATTAAAATACTGTTTTACTCTATTCTAATTAGATTTTTTGTAGAGTACTGTGTTTAATGATGGATTCCACTTTAGGATAAATCTGACAATTCACAATTCACTGTACAAAGGAGGGAAACTTGAAAACATAAAAAATGGACATCAGTTGAAGAGCTAGAGAAGTTTAGCCTAGATAAAAAGCCAATACGTGAGAGGCCATAATTCTTCACTAAATTGATGAATCTATAATTTAACCAATGTGTACCCTCCCTTCACCAATGCAGAACACAATCCATCCGTGGCCTTGCATCCTATGTGATGATTATCCCTATCCTGTGCAAAATAGGATAAGCAGTATACATCCAGTAGGTTCCATCTCAACTTGCTGGGGTCTTCTTCTAGTTCTCTTGATGTTTCATAGATACCAATGGTACACAGATGCTTTCCAATGATTATCCTTTGTTTTCACAATATAACCAGTCTCTCTCTTCTGGTACTACAGACCCTTTCCACAATGCCCACCCTCAAGTATACTCTTCAGCTGATGACTGCCAACTCCTAGCAGTCTGTTATTATTTATGATCCTGCCTCCAGAAATAACTGACTCTACAGAGTGGATGGTTGGATTAAATTACATCTAAACAGTGAGGCACAAGGGCCTTGATCAAAGTAACCAGGTCTTCATAGTGGTAATGAACCACCAAACAGACGTATATGTTGTTCGTGCTGATGGACAGTCTGTTCAAGCAGATTATTTGAACACAGAGACCAGTATTGCCAAGGGATCTCTAGTCCTGGACTCTCACAATTTGGCTCAAAGTAGTGAACACTGCTTTCAACATGCACTTATGAGATGTTTTCATATAGGGCTCATCCTAGAATTAAAAGAGCATTAGTATAGTCAGATGCCAAGTGGGAAGGATCATTCAAAAGCCAATTAAAGCACACTTTATTGAATTTTCAATACATACATCATATTTGTGGCTCCAGAGAGATAAGAAATGGTATAAAAAGTATATTTTGTGGCATAATTATTAATAGTTTGAAGATAAGTAAAAATGAATGAAATTCAGTCCAGGCTCTGAAAATATAAACCATGGAAGTCAAAAGCATAAAATCATTACTCCATACTCTGAGGTCTACTTCATATAGACATAGGACATTTCTTACATACATATATGTACATAAACAAATAAAATAAACTTATTATATTACTGAAACTGATCATTATACAAATATGAAAATAAATCTTTTATTTTAAACTTTATTATCAGCAGTAAGGCTGTGGAACTTGGGTTTATACAAATCACATTAAGTATTAAATGATCCAATAAGTAGAAAAATGCATTTTGGTAAAAAAAAAAATAGGACTAAAAGCTATGACTTGAAAAATGTCTCCTTATAAGGCATTTTCAGAATAAAATTAAAATCCTATTCCAATTGCCAGGATTCATGATTTTTTAAATGGATATAATATGACATTGGTGTGAAATAAATAAGGCCAGGTACATACCTGCAAAAAGAACTAAAGAAATAAGGATGAGTTGATTAAGTGCAACCTTGTGTCTGATTTTTAAAGTAATCAATAAATGTCTTTAGATGAAAACCAGTTTTGTTAAAGTTCATCTACTCCTGGCCAAATCTACATCCTGATACTGATTTCCACCTTAGTAGATATGATTGTTGATAGGTTTGTCTTATTTCAACAAAATTAATCTCTAGCTGTTAAGTTTCACATTCTGTTTTGGTTTTTTTGTTTTGTTTTTTGGGGGTTTTTTTGCAGGGCAATGAAGGTTAAGTGACTTGCCCAGGGTCACACAGCTAGTTAAGTGTCAAGTGTCTGAGGCTGGATTTGAACTCAGGTCCTCCTGAATCCAAGGCCAGTGCTTTATCCACTGCACCACCTAGCTGCCCCTTAAGTTTCACATTCTGAACACACTATTAGAAAACTTCACCTAACTCCACATTGAATCAAGATGTTCATTTAGCCCTCCAGTTATATTTTACTTTTGCTAATAATGAATAAGCTGACTTTACAAACAACAATGGAGCAAAATAATACTTTTCTAATATACATAATCTTATTTACAGACTATTAGACAAGTATGAAGAGACATTCCCTTGGAAATAAATAGGTGCCATAAAATGATGTGTACTACATTACAAAGTGTTCACATATGATGAACATCCTGATAAGTATGCAAAAGTCCTAACACATGCTATTTACATCAGCTGCATTCCATCAGTAGTTCAATATCATCAGAGACAAGTCATAACATTAGGGGGCCAAAGGATAGCAGCAACATCTTTGCTTCACTAGGCTACTGAAAAATAAAATCAAAGGGAACTAAGACCTTTATATACATAAAATAAAGACAATATGGCACAGATAAGACATCTTATCTGACCAAAAATTCACTCTTGTGCCGGTGCAACATTTTCAAAAGCAGACTCATCTTTTAAGAACTAAATCTGTATGAGTATACTAAAATTAAAAATTAAAAAACGCAATCTTATGCTGCCTCAGAGACAAATCAGAGCTTATTATGAATTTTTCTTTTAGTTAACGTACTAAATTTCTTATTACTGATAACAGTTTTCCTTTTAATTTCATCAAGTTGTGAACTTGAACCCACTTTTGTCAAGGTGAGTAAGACTCCCTCTCTTGAATCAATGGTTCAGCTCTATATAACCTGTAACTGAAATGGAGACCCTAATTTCCCTTTTTCCATCTAGGTTGAACCCTGTAGATAGTTAAGTCCCATACATGTAAGGATTTTTCAAATTAATTGTAAACAAAATCCTAAAACTATTTCACTCAACCTCATTTACCCTAGGATCAGATGTGTTTTGTTCAGGACACAAATACCTTAGTTCCCATATTGAGAGTTCTTATTTCCTATTTCTCTCATAGATATAAAAGAAATCAGAAGGCCATGCACATTTCTAAAGGGAGGACATGTGCTCTTATGGTTTTCTGGAGTGAGAATGAGAATGACTGTTTATAATTTATATGTATTTATAATACCAAAAAGATTTTTTACAATCTACTAACAATATCTTAAAATAAGATGTGCCATTATGAACCAATTTTAAAACCCTGAAAAAATAAAGATATTGTCTTTAAATATCTGTTATATTTAAAATGGTTAAGATAAGTAATACTAAAAATGGAACATTGAAGTCCTCATGAGGGATTGTTATGAAACTATTAAAACTTTCTAATAAAAATAGCAAAAGTTCAATCTACCAACACAAAGGTTGTTTTTTTCCTAAAATATTCTTATTTCATTTTTTTCAACTTCAGAGTGATATGTCCTGCAAATCATACCTTTTTTTTTTTAAAAAAAGAACTTTGTAGTTTGGAATATTTTTCATTAAAATCTAAGATTTTAACTTACTACACAAACATAATATATTCTAGGACAGCAAGATAATTTTTTCTTCCTCTACAGAAATAGTTCCCATGAATCAAAATGTTTTCTCTTCTAAAAAAAAATCCATTACTTTTTAAAAAGAGATTGATTTTTCAATTAATAGCGTAGCCTAAGATATAATATCAGTCACTTTTAACTTTTAATAAATACTACTCTTTATTTTTAAGAGTGAGAGAAATAATACTCTTGCTATATCAAAATAATGAGTTGCTGGAACCTTCATAGCTAGAAGCTATATTCTTCCAAAAGGATATAGGTATGATAAATCATTCTGTACTTCAAACCATGAAGCCACAGGAACAGAGAACTGGTTGGGACTTCAGAGATTATATAGGCCAGCCTTCACTTTTTTTTCAAAATAGATGAGGAAACTGAGGCACCAACACATTTAGTAACAGCTAGGTGATTCAAGGCTAGTAGCAGAATCACAACCCTGACTTCCAGACAAGGATTAATTTCCACTACACCAATATTTACATATGTCAAATAAATATTGTAGCAAGTAACGGAAAAAATAATTTATCAAATAAATCTATTTAAATAAGAGCTTTTTCACTAGTTCTGATATGAGAGTAAGGTTACTTAGTATTTTTTGAAAATCAGTTTATCTAGTGAAATGTTACTGGAACTTGACTACAGAATGTCTCTGATGGCCAAAAAATAAAAGCAAAAACGCCCTATTTATGGATTCTCATAATCACATGGAAAAATAGGGGGAGATTGGGCAGAGGCTCCACATTATGTAACTATCCACATTCTTGCAGTCACTGGTCTATGCCATGCCATTACTCATGATGATAGTGATGTTGAAAAAATAAGATTTCTTAGGTCCAAAACCTTCTGATTTAACCATTACAGCAGTTCTTCATCTGTGCTGACTTTTTTGCACCTGTCCCAGTCAAGTTGGTAATTGATTTGCTGTCATCATCATCAGCTCTTTTTCTCACTTCCCTTAAAAAATAAAAGCAAGTCACAGAAATCCTAAGTTAACAGAATTCATTTTCATTTACATAGCAGTAAAATAAACAACAATGAAAATCTATTATCCACAGCTAAGTTTATGTTACTCTGTTTCTTTTATGTTTATTCATAAGCATTGTGTGACATGTAGACTCTATGACATGCTAACATTTGCCTTCAAAAATCTCAGAGAAATAGTCCCTATATGTCCATAATATATACATAGATGTGTGTATCTATGTATATATGCACACTTGCATGTACAAGTATGAAATGTGTGTATATGTACATGATTTGCATCACACAAATGTGATATAAGCAAATACTTTTATATATTTTAAACATTGTTTTATATAGTACTATCATAATACAAAATGTATTTGTTTTTTTCTTTTTATGCATGAACATGTAAAGAGTATAAAGGCATGTGTCCACATGACTCATATCTACATATATTTAGACACAGATACTGTATCTATCTCTATAGATATAGATACCTATATAAAGAATAAAGTTTGTGGAAGATATCTATGTATACATATGTTTGTGTATGTATGATGGAAAAACCCAGAAAATTATGCTTATACATATGTGCCCATTTGCATATATGCACAATGTCTACCTTGCACCTATACAGAACACTTGGAATGGCATCTCTCCACATGGAGAGGCTAAGAAGCTTTCTTTCAGGAGAAATGTTATGATGTGTAAGACAAGTACCTGGAGAGACTGTGAAACATGGGAAACACTCTGTAATTGGTTCTAATTCATTTTAGCCATGTGTTGAGATAGGTGTTTCTTTGATTAGTGTGAGAGGCATTGAAAGTGGTTAGTCAGTATCAGCCACTTCCTCTCTTCTTGCCTCATTTGCTCTTGGGGTAATCTCATTCATTCTTTTGCTCATTATGTCCAGTGAAAGACCATACTGTAAGGGCAAAGGTCTTGGAATCTTCTTCCCTTAATGTCAGATGGCCTTTGAATTTGTTCTTTTCCATTCTAGATTAGGGGAGTGAAGTCTTTGAGACTGAGTTCAAGAGCTCCAGAGGGTACCTCACCATACCAGTGTTCACACTGGTTCACAACACATGCCAGTACTGTGCAACACTAATGCCCTGAGGAGCAAACAGTGATCAATGGAACCCCAGGCCATTGGAAGGTGATAGGAGGAATCATCCATCAGTATTGCTACAATGGAATTTGAAAGTGGTGGGTCTAATGATGTGTAGAAACTGAGCTAAACTGTGAGCCAGCTCCCTCCCCAAAAGAGCAAGAGGTATGCCCCCTCAAGGTATTGGGGAGAGAAATGTTTGTAGTTTGTTCTCACTATTTATTTAAAGTAAATATCCCTTTGTAAAAACTACCTGATATTGGATGTGAAATTGAATTGTGGTGATAGTAACTAGACCTAACAATGGCAGAGAGGAAAGGAAGACAGCCAGCCAGTGAGGATTTGAGCTAAGATGGTGGTAGAAAAAAAAGAGACATCCCAATCCTTCAGAGTACCCTAGAAAGCTGAGAGGGACATGTAGCCTGCCTGACTCTGAGGAAAGAAAGCCAGAGCATATGCACAACATATGTGTACATGCATACACGCATGTACACTGTGTACATACCCAAAAGTATATACATGTGTGCATTGTGTCTATACCCATAAGTACATACATAAGTGTGTATAAATGCACATGTACACATGTACATTGTATCTACACACATCTATACACATATGCGTGTGTGTACACATGAACTTTTTATATATCATAAGTATATACATATGTACATGTATACATGCATGCATTGTACACTCACTTGCTCTTTATTCATATATTAGACATATCATTCCACAATTCCAGACTGTTATGAAAAGCTTAACCTTAGCCTCAATTAATGGTTATAGAGTAATAGCCCTAACCACAGATGTCCTGATTAGTGATAGTAATGAAGGTAGGAAAAATATAGATAATTTAAATTCATGGATAATCCACAAATCTCTCTTTAGCTATTGACTTCAGTGTCTTCCTTTTATTAGAATTGTTGACATGCAAAATAATTCATATGCATCCTTCTAACTCCCCAAGGACTATGTATGGAAGAATTAGCAAACAATAAACCAATAAGAAGGAAAAAGAAAATGAGAGAACTTGGATATAATACTCAAGCAAAAGAATCAAAGAATCATATAATACTTAAGCAAAAAAGACCTTAAAGATAATCTAGTCCAATGCCTTTGTTTGTTTGTTTTGCAGGGCAAGGAGGGTTAAGTGACTTGCCCAGGGTCACACAACTAGTAAGTAACAAGTGTTTGAGGCTGGATTTGAACTTAGGTCCTCCTAAATACAGGGCCCCTGCTTTATCTACTGTGTCACCTAGCTGCCCCCAATGCCTTTATTTTACAGATGAGAAAAATGAAGCACAAAGAAATGACTTCTCATAGGTCATATAGATAATGAAGCTATAACTGAAAAAAAATACTGTAGCTTTCTAGTATTTGTAACGTTATTTACCACTTATCTTGTTTACTCCTTTCAATATTACTCAACATTCTTAAATGTTCTCTATGTCCCTTCTATCTAAAAAGAACAGTTCATATTTCAATAGTATATTTAGAGTTTTACTAAGTACTTTCCCTTGCAACAACCCTATGGGTATTTAGTGCCAGTAGTATCATCCTCATTTCAGACATTGTAACCGAGTCTCAGAGTTGAAATGATTTGCTTATGGTCACACACCTGATGTTATAATTGGAATTCAAACCCATGCCTTTTGATTCCAATTGTCAAGCCCCTTGGACCTTCACAACACTAAGTCTTCACCGCAGACAATTACCTAATACTTCTGCTTCATCCTTAGGAATGACTATTGAATCTTTTTCTCTTCTACTCCTATTGTTTGAAAAATATGACATTAACCACATCACTTCCCTGCTCAAAAAGCTGCCACAGTTTCCTCCATTTGACTTTTTGGGGATCTGACAACTACTTCACATCCCGAGCTCTTAAACTCTCCCATCAACTTGGGTTTATATGACTTTCACATTCTACAACTCAAAGAAAACTTTTGCTTTAATTAGACCAGCCTACTCCCAGCTCCCAGTCCTAAAAACATATTGTGTTCATCCCTTAACTCCTTTACTCATTTTATTTATTCCCATGTGGAATGCTTCCCCTATCCTTTCTTCCTGGATACCCAAAGCCTTTCCATCCTGTAAGACATAACTTATCCCATACCTCCTCCAAAAGCCTTTGCCAACTAATGTAACTCATATTACTCTCTATAATCTGGCCTCCGGTGATATTTGTTATCTGTTATAATTTTAACATGTAATCATATGTTATTAGAGGTTATTTTCCAACTGCCATCATCCTTTTTAAGATTTTAAATGAATTATATGTCAGGGGGCAGCTAGATGGCATAGTGGCAAAGCACTGGCCCTGGATTCAGGAGTACCTGAGTTCAAATCTGACCTCAGGCACTTGACACTAACTAGCTGTGTGACCCTGGGCAAGTCACTTAACCCTCATTGCCCTGCAAGTAAAAAAAAAAAAGAATTATATGTCAAGCAATGAAAAAGCACTTTTAAGCACTTACTCAAGCACTGTGCCATCCACTGGGAATACAAAGAAAAATTCACATAGTCCATGCCCTCAAAGAAGCCTACATTCTACTAGGAAGATATACAGTTATTACTTCAACCTCAACTTTCCTCTTCATGGCTTTGTTATATTCTGGGTTAGTATAAGAAATTAAATGGGAATTTGGTGGGAGTTTTGTAGAAGCTACAGACAACACACAAAGACAGCAGAAAACACAGAGCAAATAACCAAATACTTATCCCAAATTTTAAAATACTCTAAACATCCCATAAAAGAAAAAGAAAAAAAAACAGACTTCTCTGGTATGAAGGGAGAGACAAAAATGTATGCAGATTGTCCAGATCTCTGGGTTACCATATCCCTAACCCCAGTGATGTGGAAGGGATAACTAAAATTTCACAGGTAAGAAAATATGGTGAATATGCAAAATAAATATGCAGAGATGAGAAGGGCATGACTAACAACTGGGAAGATTGTGAAATGTCTTATGTTGGAAGTGGCAATTGAGTTGAACCTTGAAGGGAGCTAACAGTTCCAACACCTGCAGATAAGCAAAAGGTATTGAAGGAATGGATGATAACCAATGCAAAAGCATAGAGGTAGAATATGGAACGTTATAGGAAACATGAAATAGGCCAGTTTGGCTAAAGCATAAAGTGTGTGAGGGAGAGTGATATGTAATTAGCCTAGAAAAGAAGACTAGAACCAGATCAGCAAAGCCCTTTTACAAAGATTAGGAAGAATCAGACAGACAATTAGAAAAAGAACCACAATGGGAGTAAATTGTATCTGGGGCAGCTAGGTGGGCAGCTAGGCAGTGCAGTAGATGGAGTGCTGGGACTGGAGTCAGAAAAATTCATCATCCTGAATTCAAATCTGGACTCAGACACTCATTTACTAGTTGTGCAACCTTGAGCAAGTCAAATAAAATTGTTTGCCTCGGTTCCTCATCTGTAAAACGAGCTGGAAAAAGAAAAGGCAAACCACTCCAGTATCTTTGCCAAGAAAACCCCTAATGAGATCATGAAGAGTCAGACATGATGGAAAGATAACTCAACAACAAAAGATAGTATCCACAGGAGGGCATGGTTAACAATGTCAGATACTTTAGAGATATCATGAAGGGTTAAGGCTGAGAAAAGGCCACTGGATTTAGTAATAAAGAGATCATTAATGACTTAGAGAGAGCAATTTCAGTCCAGCATAGGAATAAAAAACAGACTGCAAGATGTTACAAAATGAGGAGAGAAAGTAGAAGTAACAAATACAGACTTTTTCTTGAAACTTAGCTGAGAGGAAAAAAAGGAGAACTATGGGATAACAACTTCAGGAATGCAAAATTCAGTGAATATTAAAGATAGAGATCTGAACATGTCAGAAATCATCATACTTTATGCTTTGGCATCCAGCACAAAACTTAACATGTAATAAATACTTTAAAAATTGAAGGTCACTGGTTCAATTTTTTAAAAATACAGAGATGTGATCTTGGCTTTATTTTCCTCAATTCAATTAAATAGACATGCTTCATTTTGAAGACAATTGATATTTTAAAAATTCAAATATAAAAAAGCAAAATTAGGTGATAAAAATATACTTTATAAAAGAATTCCCTATAAGCTCTGTTACTATGTTTAAACCAATTCAATCTTTAAAAATTTTATTTGCAAAAAAAAACCCTTCAAAAACACATCTATTATAAAAAGTAAGGCCCATATTTTAAAAATTTTGCCTATACAAATATGTAAATATATAGTATTTGAACACTAGAATTAGCCTAGAATTTTCCACGTTCAAATTTCAAAATTATTCTGGCAATAACAAATTTGCCTGCCAATGGGTTAAGAAAAACATCCTGCTGGACAACTAAGGAAATACCATTTCTTGGAGATTCCAGTTCTTAGAATATGATGTTTCCAAGAACAAATAGAGTAGAATAAATTACAGCTTCAACAAGTCATTCCTGGAGCTTCTTGCAAAACAAATTCAAAATCTCAAATGCACCCAGCCCTCAATATCAATCAGATTCTAGACAAAATGTCATGAAACATATTGTGAGAATTAGACAAGTCCATTCCATGGCTGTGGAGTTGAAAATTATCTGGATGACTCACTTGGTGGTCCATAAAACAAGAGCTTGTTTGTCATAAATTATGAATAGTAACCATCTGAAAAACTGTAAGTCATTTTAAAACCCAGATTTTATCTCTACTTTATAGCACCTACCTCCTTCAGTCTGGTTATTTTGACAAGCACATGTTTTTGGCACAGATTAACAAGTGGAATCATGTCCAATGTCAATGATTATTGTTGCAGGAGGCCGTTTTGCTCCTTCTACCCCATTCCCCCCCCCCCAAAAAAAAAGAATCCACATAAACATGTTTTAGCACTCAACCAGAAAAACTCAGACCTAGAAACCTTAAATCAACAGAAGATGAGGGGCAGGGTGGGGTAGGGTGGAGAATCTCTAATATATGAATCACAAGTAAGTTTTCCGAGTCCTTGAGCAGCCTAAGAGTTTTGGTTGTCAATGTCATCTGGCTATAAAATGATGAAAATAAAAGATGTCTTCTGTTACACTAGTTATCGAACTATCTTTGCACACCAGGTGTTTCAAAGCAAATAAATATAAGCTAGTTTCCAAGCTGTAAAAACAGTCATTGTTGAACTGATCAAACATGCTATATCTATTAGTAGATAGCCAAGAAGGAATCAGCCTCTCCTATCTTTATGATATAACAAACAAAATAAATGCTGGTCTCTGGGTGTGACTAGGGCACTTTAGAAGGCACTTACCTTTAGCAGAATCCCAGAGTAAAATTTTGCATATTACTGTGCTAACTTATTCAACAATCTCTACTACATTCCTCCATTAAAGTCCTTTCTGATATGTCATTTTGGCTTGGAAGTGATGCTTTGTTCTCAAAGACTCTGCCAAAGTATTACAAACTCTGGTGGGTCCTACACCAAACTTGTGAAAGACTGCCCCCCAGAGAATAGTCTACGTTCAAATAATATGACCAGCAGAAAGGTGGTCGCAGCTCTAATAAAATAATAAAAAGAAATTAAAAACCAATAAATTGAGGGAGGGGGCGTGTCTGTTCTGGGTTTTTGTCCAGGGCAACTCATTGTTTGCTAAAGCACAGAAAGATTGTTATCTACTTTAGCAGAGTGCTCACATAAACAAAATCACTGATATTCTTAACTATTGAGCATCTGAAGTATTATATAAAGGCATCAACAAAAGTAGATATATAAAGCATTCAAATATTGCTTCTGAAAGATACTGGCTGGTGGCCCTGAGAAAGTTACTTAATCTCTCAATGTTCTAGGCAATTTTCTAAGACAGTTTCCTCAACTGAGAGTTCCCTAGACCAATGAAATCCTATGTCCAGTCCTTATCTCCTCTTATTGTCACACAATAAAGCACTCTGGGAACAGTAATTTATTAATTAAGCATAGCCCTAAGGTAAAGTTACTTCTTTCAGACCCTTAGAGCATTTTGGTACCAAAATGACTAGGAAAGGCATGTCATTCCTCTAAAGAGTAGCTTCAAGATAAATTAAAATCATAGATTTTTTTTTGGGGGGGTAACATATGGTAAGCATTTAATTGCTAATAACTGGCATGACATTAGAGGTCATTCAGTCCAATCCACTCCTGTTACAGATGAGGAAACAAAGTTCCAAAGAGAGTAAGTGTCCAAGGTCATTCAATTAGTTAGTGGCAACGATGGAACTAGAACTGGGATCTACAGACCCCCATAGTCTAACCCAATGTACATAACACACCAAAAATGATCAATCCATTCTCCATTCAGTGGCTGAAGTGATTTTCCTAAAATGGAAGTCTTATGTCACACCTCCTACTCAACAAACTCCACTGACTTGCTATTGCCTCCAGGATCATATATGAATGCTCTGGCATTCTAAACTCTTTATAACCTAGCCCCTTTCTACCTTCCCAGTCTTCCTTACCCTGAAAGATAGTCTTCAATTCAATGACTACAGCCTCCTAGCTGTTCCACAACAAGACACTCCATCTCTTGGCTCTGGTCATTTTCTCTGGCTGTCCCCCATCCTTGTAATACCCTCCCTCTTCCACTCCAACTACTGACTTCCTTGGCATCCTTTAAGTCCAAACTAAAATCCTACCTTCTACAGGAAGCCTTATCTAACCCTTGTTAATTCCAAGGCTTCCACTCCTTTCATTATTTCCTATGTATCCTGTATTTGGCATGCTTTGTATATGTTTATTTGCATGCTATTTCCCCCATTAGATTGTAAGCTCCTCGAGGGAAGGGTCTGTCTTTTGCCTCTTCTCCCCAACACTTACTTAGCACAGTGTCTGGCACATAGTAGACATCTAATAAATGGGCATTCAGTCAAACTGAAAATGTACTGCCTTTGGGGAACATAGGATAGTTTACCTGTCAGACCCATGAATAAGCAAAGAATGTATGACCAAACAAGATATCTCTATCCAGAGCATTATAGTATGTAAAACGGATACTTTTGACTACATTAAATTAAAAAGGTTTTGCATAAACAAAACCAAATACAGCCAAGATTGAAAGGAAAGTGGAAAACTGCAAGGGGGTGATTGCTATAGCAAGTTTCTTCGATAAAGGCCTTATTTCTTAAATATATAAAGAGGTGAATCAAATTTATAAGAATATAACTTAAGCCCCAATTTATAAATGATCAAAGGTCACAAACAGGCAACTTTCAGATAAAGAAATCAAAGTTGTCTATAGTCATGTGAAAAAATCTAGAGGCAGCTAGGTGGTGCAGTAGATAGAGCACCGGCTCTGGATTCAGGAGGACCTGAGTTCAAATCTAACCTCAGACACTTAACACTTACTAGCTGTGTGACCCTGGGCAAGTCACTTAACACCAATTGCCTCACCAACAAAACAAAACAAAATAAAACAAAAAAAAAATCTCTAAACCACTATTGATTAGAGAAATGCAAATTTTAAATACCCTTTACATCTATCATATTGGATAATATGTCAAAAAAGGAAAATTACAAATGTTGAAGGGAAAATACTGTGGGGAAATGGGGACATAAATTCACTGTTGGTGGAGTCATGAACTGATCCAACCATTCTAGAGTAATTTGGAACTATGCCCAAAAGACTATAAAACTGTGCAAATTCTTTAACCTAGCAATACCACTATTAGGTCTGTATCCCAAAGATATTATTTTTAAAAAGGAAAAGGATATATATATGTATATATACATACATACATACACACACACACACACATATATACACACACACACACACACACATTTATATTTATAACAGCTCTTTTGTGGTGGTAAAGAATTGGAAATTAAGGAGATTTTTTTCTACAACATGATTAATATGGAAATGTTTTCTATGACTGTGCATGTATAACTTCTAGCAAACAAACTGCTTGCCTCCAATGATGGAGGAGGGAAAAGAGAGAGGGAGAGAATTTGGAACTCAAAAATTGTTAAAGAAAATATTAAAAATTTTTACTGGAAACTGGTAACTGGAAAAACTACATTTTTTTTAAAAGAAAGAAAAAGTACTGCCTTCTTGCCATTGCAGCTCTCAGTTATTGTAGGACTTTAAAGACTGTTGACACCAAGGCTGTCATCTGCAGAAGAGAAAATGCTTTTTGCCTGTTACTCTCCCTACACTCTAATCCCATCTAGGCTCAGCAGCACCAAACCTTAGTCACTACCTTCCCATCCTGCTGAGTGAGTCCTTTACTATTGATAACAGAACAGAATTCATCTAACTCTTTCACTCTTTTTAGAGCAATAGAAGCCTAACTTTCCATAAAACACCAAATCCCCAGGCCATCCTTTCCAGTCAATGCTGGTTGTGCCTTTGTTCAAGACATCCTTTCTTTTTCAGCCCTCCCTTCATCATCCAATGAACTAAAAAAGAGAATCTACATTCTATAACCTCTATTCTCCATTGTCACTTTCAGACTTCCTTCCCTTTGCTTCTATCCTGGTTTCCTTGCATTTCCGACTCCAATAATTTTCTTTTTCTTTTTTCTTTTTTTTTTTAACTCTGTGTGTGTGTCTGTGTGTGTCTGTGTGTGTGTGAGGCAACTGGAGTTAAATGACCTGGCCAAGGTCAAACAGCTAGTAAGTGTCAAGTGTATGAGTATGGATTTGAACTCAGGTCCTCCTGACTCCAGGGTCAGTGCTTTTATCCACTGTGCCACCTAGCAGCCCCAACTTCAAGCATTTTCACTGACTGCTTCCCATGCCTGGAATGCTCACCCTCCTCATCTCTACCTCTTGGCTTCCCTGTTTTCCTTCAGTTCCAGCTAAAATTTCACCTGATACAGGAAACTTTAATTTTAGTTTAAGAACCTCCTTACGGGCAGGTAGGTGGTGCAGTGGATAAAATACCAGCCCTGGATTCAGGAGTACCTGAGTTCAAATCCGGCCTCAGACACTTGACACTTACTAGCTATGTGACCCTGGGCAAGTCACTTAGCCCCCACTGCCCAGCAAAAAAAAAAAAGAAGAACCTCCTTAATTTTAGTTCCTTCTCTCTATTGATAATTTCTTATTTATTGTGCATATAAGTTGTTAGTACATAGTTGTTTACATATTGTCTCCCCCAAAATATTTTGAGTTCTTTGAAGATAGGGACTGTCTTTTGAATTTCTTTGTATCTCCAGTGCTTAGAACAGTGTCTGACACATACAAAATAGGTCCGTAGTAAATATTTTTTGACTAACTATTGACTGTTCTCTTCTTTTAAAGGTTCATTCCATAAATCTCTATCACCTTGTACAGATCCTTGTTGATATAATCGATTAGCCTTCAGGTCACTCCCTCCTCATTTCTTCAAGAGTTTATTTTTTATATTGATTTCTAATTAAGAAAAATCTATTTTCTCTCCTTCTAAACTCTTACCCCATTGGGAAAAAAGGAAAAACTAATTCCTTGTAATAATGCTACATAGGCACGCAAACTGAATTCCCTTATTGGCTAGATTTAAAATATGTATATACATCTCATTCTACACTCTTGATCCATTACCTCTCTGTCAGGAGGTAAATAGGATGTTTCATCACACATCCTCTGGTCATGGATGATCACTGCATTGTTTAGTACCCAGCTCACAATTTTCCTCTTTTTCCTAACCCCCATTCTCATACTTGGAGACTTAGATAGATGTGTGAGTCTTCTCTTGACCATCCTAGTCTCAAGGTTCATCACCTTTAATCCCTATCTCTACTCCATGTCAGCCATTGACAGGGCAATCATACCTTAGTTCTACCCATAATTTTCCTATTTCCATGAACCTGAACTTTCAAATTCCCCACTATGGTAATCATCTCTTCATCTTTCATCTTTCCCTTTTTCTATTTTCCTAAACCTATTATCTTCATCACAATCTCTAGTCCCAATTCCCCTCTGAGACTGTCATTCCTGTTTTGGCCTCATTCCCCTCCCTCTGTAAATTTAACCCTGTGGTTAACCATCTCAACCACATACTGCTGTCTAACCAGAGGTCTTGAACACCCCGTACACCCCTAAACAACAAATGCTTATTGACTGACTCATAAAGAAGATACAGTTTTCTTTAATCTGGTGTAAATGCCTGTGCTAACAAAGACATATTCTTTCCTTTATAACAATTTAAGCATCTTCTTTTGTTATAATGAATACCTTTTACCCTCTATGTGCTTCAAATTAAATATATCAATAATAGGAATCATCTTTTCCTTAAAACTCACTACAGCACCCACCTTTCTTAAATTACCTTGTATTCGTTTTGTATACATTCTACTTTGATATCTATAAGTTATCTCTCCTATTAGAATGTAAGCTCCTGAAGAGCAGGAACTGTTTTGCATCTTTGTATTTCAAACACTTAACATGTCCTCTCCCCAAGGAAACCTGGACTCTATCCTTCAAAATTGAACTTTTCAGCATAATGCACTGGAAAGTAGCATCCATTTCACTTCCCAGCCATTTCCAAACCATACCAACTCACATACCCCATCCCCTTCAAGTATCATCTTCCCCCATTAGAATGTGAGCTCCTTGGGGGCACAGACTGTCTAGCTTACTTCATTAGATGTGTGCTTAATCCAGTTTCTAGCACATAAATGCATAATAGGGGCAGCTAGGTGGCACAGTGGATAGAGCACCGGCCCTGGAGTCAGGAGGACCTGAGTTCAAATCCGGCCTCAGACACTTAACACTTACTAGCTGTGTGACCCTGGGCAAGTCACTTAACCCCAATTGCCTCACTAAAAAACAAAAAACAAAACAAAAAATAAATGCATAATAAATAATTTCCCATACATATGTAGACCTGGCACAGGTTTTTATTATTTTTCAGATCAATAATCTCTGACTCTTCATAACCCCATTTGGAATTATTTTGGGATTTACCATTTCCTTCTCCAGATCACTTTACAGATGAAGAACCTGAGGTAAACAAGGTTAAGTGACTTACACAGCTAGTAAGTGTCTGAGGCCAGATCTGAACTCAGATCTTCCTGATTCCAGACTTAGCACTCTATCCACTGTGGCACCTAGCTATCTAGACCTGGCACATAATAGACACTTAGTTGTTTGTTGATTGATTGATCTCAAATATCTCCATTTCTATTGAGGCCACTCCCATCCTTCCTATTACTGAGGTTCACAACCCAGGATTCATCCTTGATTCTTCACACTTGCCCCATATATCTCATCAGTTCTCAAGTCTCATCACCTCTATAAACAGAATAGCTCCATATTCCATCCCTGTCTCCACAACTGTAGTGAAGGCTCTCATTGCTGGACTATTGCAATAGCCTATGCTTCAAGATTCTCCTTTCTCTTATCTATCCCCCATACAAGTGCTAATGTAATTTTCCTAGGACATGCATTAGACCACACCACATCGCTACTCAAGCTGCTTGAGCTGGTCAGTGCTTACAGATTAAACTTCTCTATTTGGTATTTAGTACCCTTCCCAACCTAGTTCTCCAACATACCTTAGAGCCTTGTTATATATTAGTCCCATTCACACAGGCTAAAGTCCAGCCAAACTGGCCCTCTAATAATTCCTCATACTCAGTATTCCATTTCCCATTTCTGTGCTTTGGTACACACTGTTCCCCAGGCCTAGAATGCAGACCTTCCTCACCACTACCTCTCAGAAGCCCTAGTTCCCTTCAAAACTCAGCCCAGATGACACCTTCTATTTGGACTTCCCTGAGCTCCCCAGCTACTAGTGTTTCCCTCAAATAATCTTGTATGCTGTGTATTGATTTTCTATCTACACTGTTGTCTGCCATTACAGAACATGTAGGAAGATAGGTGGCACGGTGAAAAGAGCACTGGGCATAGAGTCAGGAAGACCCAAGTTCAAATCTGGCCTCAGTCATTTACTAGCTGTGTAATGCTGAGGCAAGTCACTTAATCCTGTCTGCCTCAGTTTCCTCATCTGTAAAATGAGCTGGAGAAGGTAATGGCAAACTACTCCAGTATTTTTGCCAAGAAAACCACAAATAGGGTCATGAAGAGTTGGATACAACTGAACAATAATAGAATATATGCTCGACAAAAAATATTTTTTTTTTTGCTTTTGCATACCTAGACATCTAGTAGGAACTTAATAAGTAAGAATTTATTGATTTATTCCTTCTACCTGGATATATAGCCTAGGCACTCTTTTAAAAAAGAGACTTTATTTAAAAAAAAAAGATGTCATAAGAAAATGAATTGTTCTATTCATCAGATTTTTAAGAACTCAACAATATCAAAGAGAACCATGTAATATAGAGGAAAGAATATTCATTATTAGGATTGAAGAGATCTGATTTCTAACACCAATTCTCTCATTAACAAATAGAAGTCCCTAATCCCTCTAGGCTCCAGTTTTCTCATTTCTAAATTATAGGAACTGGACTAAGTGATGTAAAAGGTCCCTTCCATGGATCTCTAGAGGCCTGTGACCAGCATTTTAAATAGTAAATAGCTAGTATTAAGTGGCTACTTACAGTAAAGCACAAGTTTAAAATACAGCTAACTTGTTCAAATTGTGAATATATTATCAGTAGAAGAGGCTTTTCATACAAGAAAAGATAATGTCTCTGAAAACCTACAAAGCATCTTCACTACTGAAATTATGTCTCAGTAAGTCTACCATTTAAAAACAATAGGCCCAATCTCATTTTTTTCAATCTACAGTTTAATTTTAAAATATTTAAATTCTTCAGAGTTGCTCATATGTCAGATTTCTCTTCCATTAAAGTTCTTTCTACAAAGTCACACCTCCCCAAAACTAAGTAAAATCTGATATGGGGAAAGTCTAAAAACTAACTTATAATCTTATCTCCTCATATTATTCAGAAGAATTAAAATGCTTATATTCAAATCTATTAAATTTAACACTGACAGTCTTATCATAACAAATATAAAAATTCATATCACTTTCACAGATTAATAATTACTCAGAAATAGTTCTGACAAAGTATTTTCAAACTAGCATATCATTAGGACAAAGTGTGGAGTAGTGAAAAGAACAATAGACTGGGATCTAGGAGACATACATTCTAGCCCCAACTGGTCAAATAATGATCTGTGTGACCTTGGGCAAATCACTTCTCTGGGTTTTAGTTTCCTCATTGGTAAAATGAGGAGTGAGAGAGTTGGAAGAGACAGCTTTTAAGGGCTTCTCTCCCTCCTCCTCCCCCAACCCCTCCCCCCTCTCCCCAGAATGTTCTCTGAAAATTGCTCAAAATTATTTTTTTTGAACACTGGAAATGTCATAATGGTTGATTGTACTAATAATGGACTGTTGTATTCAAAATCAGGTTCCTGGAAATGAGTCACAGAAGTCAACAATTAGCTTTACAGTGACATTTTAAAGAAATGTCAACTGCACCTCGGATGCACCTGTTTTGTTTGGCACTGAAGGTATTTTCTAATGCTACCTATTCTCATGAAATACATGTTTATTTACTCCTTTTCCTGCAATCAGCAGAGGAGAATGTTTTCCAACTGATGTTATAATGGATGGTTTAGGTCAGGGAGTTTGACCTAAAAACCAAATCAGCTGATAACTTGTTTTTCAAAAACAAGGTAGACGTTTACCGAGCCAGATGAAGAACAGCTTCCACAATGTTGGAGCCTTCTTTAGCACTCGTTTCACAGAATAAGGCACTGTAAGTCTGGGGAGAAGAAACACATTTCAACAGTTACATGGAAAGCCATGCCTTTCTAGGAATTGTAACATTTTTGTTAAATAAATCCTTAGAGTAACTAACTTTATCTCAATACATGACCATAATTTTCTTGTTTCACTTTTTAAAGGGTGACTCATAATTTGCCAAAGATTTTCTAAGGCTCTGAATATGTGAGGGACAAATATCAGGGTCATAAGGATTACAGACACAATTATATGGACTGAGTGCTGAAATTAAGTGTCAGAAGGAGAGGATCTGAGTTCCAATCCAGACTTAAAAACTTACTAGCTTTGTAACCCTAGAAAAGCTCATTTTTCTTGGCCTCAGTTTTCTTCATCTGTAAAATAAAGATAATTGCACCTATCTCACAGGGTTATTGTTAAGGATCAAGTGAGATGATACACATAGTGTTTTGAAAAACATTAAAGTTAAGTATTTGCTATTGTTATTGTTATTATTGTTGTTATTATTGATGTTGGTGGTGTTGCAGGTGATGATGATGATGATTTACAAGAAAAAAATTTAGTGATCTTTTCTTGGGCTTTAAAATTCCCAGTCCCAGTTTCTTCACATTAGAAACCTCAGGATTACCTTAGGCTCTTTTCCTCACTGTCATGTCACAGACTCCATCAGCTAGTAAGTTCTCTCAGATCTACTTTCACTATATCTCTTGCATCCATCTCTTCTTCTTAACTCCCACTGCCAACATTATATTTAGTCCCTCACCTGAACTACTACTGAAGTAGCTTCAATACACTTATTCCCCTCCCCATCCTCTCTCCCCAGCAATCCATCCTTAATATCAGTGGCAGAACAATCTTTCAATAAATAATCAATCAATAAATATTTATTACCCCCTACTATGTGCCAGTCACTGTTAAGTGCTCTTTCACAGAATCTGGGAGTTTGAAGAGACTGACTTATGCACAAAAGGAAAGCCTACAATGACATAAGTGACACTGGCCATCCAACCTCTGTATGTAGATCTCCAAGGAGGGAAAACCCAGCAACTTCTGAAAACAACCCATCAAACATTTAGATACCAATGCCTACCATAGTACCAAGCACATAGTAGGCTCTTAGTAAGTCCTTGCTGGTTCATTAGAAAAGCTTTAATTGTCAAGGTTTGGTATCTGGTTTTTGTTTTTAGGTATAATGTCAAGTCTCAATTTGACTCTTAGCAATCTCTATGATTGTCCCTTCTCATATACAGCATTTGATTACTTTTTTTTTTTAGCAAAATGCAAACTTCTTAAGGGTAGAGACTCTTTTTGATTGTTGTTGTGATTTTGTATCTCTAGCACCCATCAAAGAGTCTTGAATATAAGCTTCTGCTTAAGACAAGGTATTCCCAAGAGCTTGGCACAAGACTTTTGGGACACACTCAACATTTTTAATTCACTGGCAAAATCTGAATTACTAAAGTTCTTTCTCCCATACTGAACAACTAGGGTGCTGTGCTTATCAGTCAGGAGCTAACCTGACCACTCAGGGTCTTCATTTCCTCATTTGTAAAAAGTAAGTGACATCCTAAGGTCACACTTACTGCTTGTGGCCCTGTAATTAAGTATACCAAAGAGATCAGCCAATGAACAAGCATTTACTAAGCAAGAATCATGTACCAAGCACTGCACACACACAAAAAGAAAAAGAAAGAAAGAACGAAAAGAAAAGGAAAAAGAAACTATCCCTACTTACAATAAGATTACATTCTAATGGATCAGTCTAAACTGATTCAAAACTGCTTTATGTACAAGAGACCAGAGCTATACCCTCAGTGAGCAAAACAGAAAGAAGGTTATCAAGAAAGATGGGAAATCTAATACAGCAGTGTGGATCCATTAGAGGTTGAAATGATATACACACATATGCATACTTAATTCAATGTCTTCTTGGCACTCTGAGCAGTCTCAGTTGTATTCATTGTGTTTAGGCCATTGTGTGCCTAACCATGACCCAAATGGGCAAGATAATTTATACTTTCGCATCTAGATTTAAGATCTCTCCTAATTTGTATTCATTGTTGATCTTACCATGGCCAGTTTTTCTCCAAAATGTTTTGGCACACATTTCTGTCCCTGGGCCAAAGCTGTTTCATAAAGATCTGCCTTATTTCCCACCATCATAATTGGAATTGTTTCACGTGCTGCATCCTACAGCGAGGGAGGGGGGAGAGAGAGGGAGAGGGAGAGAGAGGGGAGTCAGGGGGATCTTTCATATACAAATTTCTACTCTTTACTTAGTAAGTTAATAATAAAAGTGACAGGCGTTAGCATAATTGCAACTAAAAATCTAACTTACTTTAAACACAAAGAAAACAGCAAGCAAGTACTAACTCAAGAAACAACCCTGAATTTAAACATTAAATTGGGCTGTGATTCACATAGTAACTACCTGGAATCTCTGCTTGAAACAATAGTAATTAGATGGCAACTCACATTAATGCCAATACATAATATACAGTCAATCTTGTAATTACCTTATAACATCAATGGAACTGGAGTTTCATACTTACTACCATCTGGTTCATGGGAAAAAAGAAAGAAAGAGAGGGGTGAGGGAGGGAGGGAGGAAGAAAGGGAGGAAGGGGGGGAGAGAGAGAGAGAGGGAGGGAACAGAAAAACAGAAAGCCTAATGGTCATAATTTGTTCTTATATAGAAACCATGATTCAGGGTAATGGGTTGAGATATTATACAAAAAGCTTTTTGCAAACCTTAGAGAACTTTAACATTCTCTAGTATCATATAATCTTCAAATCACAGGATATGTGAATTAGGTGTACTTACCACAAGTTCCACTTGGATTACAAGCTAAGGTATATGTATGTATATAGGCACACATACATGTGTGTGTATGTGTGTGTGTGTGTGTGTGTATAAAATATAAGATGTCCCAAAAGTCTTAGCATAGTTTTAAATAGGTTATAACCGCAATAAGACTTTTGGGACACTTTGTATTCTATAGATGTGCACACAAAAACATAGCCATATATTCATTCTGTGTGTATGTGTGTGACAAAAACTTGGATTTTTTCTGCATGGCTCCTATGTCATATACTTTCTCAGAATACCCCATGGCAGAAATTTTTTGTGATCCCATACATTTAGGGAACCACAGAGTTAAAAGGGGGCAGGGAGAAGAGGGTAGTGGCACTACATCAATCAAACATGCCAACCCTCTATAATCTAAGTTTCTTGATATTTGCCTATATATTCATTTGGATAAGGATATATCAAAAATTCTTCAATGGTTTTTCCCATTGCCTTTGGAGCAGCTAAACCAAATGCTTCAAAGACTTGCTAATAGATGAGACCTTTATTTGTGCCAGGAAATCCTCACTATGTGAGATACCACAAATCTGGACTAGTTTTATGTCATCAACTTCTATAATGTTAAGAACAACCTAAGAGTCCTGGACTCTGGTATGTAAGAAAGGAAGGCACCATAATGAACGTCAGCCCAGCTCGACTGCAGGCTGCATTGAGCTGGGGTTCATAGTTGGTCTTTGGAGCGGGCTGAAGTTCAGGGTAGGGGAATTTGAAAAGCCACACAGTTCAGTACAAGTTTAAATGCAGTGGCTGGAGGCCACCAAGCATTTGATGCCACTTCTAAATGCTGCAGCAAAAAAAAAAAAAAAAAAAAAAAAGAACCAGGAGGGGGAAAAAAGAAGGCAGCAGGTGGCAGGCAAGTCAAACTGCCACCACACTTAATCACCAAAAAGCAATTGGGAACAGCAGTATCTCCCTACCACCAGAACTACTTTCAGCTCAGGCCCCCACAGCCATCACTGAGATGTGGATAAAGGGCCCACCCTCCTTATAAGCCCCAGCAATTGTTGATCAAATGCCACCAATAAGCAAATAAGTGAAGGAGCCCAGAAAGTGGCAGCACCCCATCTTGCATCAGACCACCAGCCCTACTTCCACCCCAGTCCTCATAGGCATCATCTGAGGAATAGGAATACTGTGGAAAAGGGACCAGCTATCCCCACTGACTGCCAAACAACTGCAAGCAAGGCAACCTAGCTGAAGTAGTGAGGTACCCCGAGGGAAAGAGAGGAAACAGCAGGTGCCAAGCAAACCAAACCACCATCACCCTGAGCATCATCTCCATTCAGAGATTCTGAAAGAAACAACCCAAGACTCTGAACCCTAGAGCCTTGGGAATAGCAATGCCTCCATATCTGCAGATATTCTGGAAATCAATCCCTAAGGAGACACAACTCAGAAACTGTCCCTGCAAGGAATTAGTCATAGCTACTGAAGATCCAGAAGAGACAGTTCTTGGCACGATCAAATGGTTCAATACCTGAAACTGATTAACCTTACTAGTAGAATGGTATTCTCACTGAAAATTAGAGAAGAGGCAGCATTATCTTCTGGTTTGCTGCTGTATCCCAAGAACTGTAGGACCTTTCACCCCGACTTGTAGTTCAAATCTCCCATATGTGTTTTCTCCCCCATTAGAATATGAACATCTTGAAAGCAGGAACATTCTTACTTTTCTATTTATTTCTCCAGAGTTCAGCACAGTGCTTCACACATTGTAAGCATTTAATAAAGGCTTTGTTTGTTCATTCGTTCATTCATTCATACATACATACATACATACACACACACACACACATACATAGTTCTCTGTTATTATATGGCCCACTATCAAATATGGACCCAACCAACTTTGATGTATTTTATTTTCCACTGATCCCCTGAGATAAAACCTTTCACTTAAGCCATAATGGTTTGCTCATTTCCTTCAATAGGTTGTGTCTTACCTTTCCTACACCTTTGCTCAGTGTACCTTCTATCTATAATGTCCTTTCAATCAGCTCTCTTTAAATCCCATATACCCTTCCAGGCTCAGACCAAACACTACCTCCTCTTTCAAGATTTCAGTCACCAACCTAGTCCACCGGGATGCTTTTTTCCTCTACAGTACCTGAAAGACTGATTGGACTAGAAAGAATACTAAATTTGGAATGATTTACGTTCTCCCCAAAATTAGTAGGAAGACACAAGTCCCAACCATAGCACTATCACTTAACACTGAAAAAATCACTGAACCTCTTTTCTCTTATAGCTACAATAAGGATAATAATAGTGATGCCTATACTTCATACATAAAAGGATTTATTTTGAGTGTCAACTAAGAATAGATAGAATCCCTGTATAAATACTAGATACTAATGCTATTTGCTATACTACTCCTTGAGCATTCATTGCATTCTCTTATATTATTTGTTTTTACACATAAAAGATTTGTCTTTCCAAATGAAAGAGCTTACATACCTTTTACATCTTTATATCTCATTTGACTCCCCACCCCAGCTCAATACTCCATAAATATTTAATTTACTGATAAGTCATCAATGAATGAATGGTTCCTAAAGCATATTGGGATCTGAAATTTGATTTAAAGTTTTGTAATACAAAGGCTACTTCCTATCAACACCCCATGAGGTTCTTATTAATTTACATGGACTAATCAACAGTAACACATGTATTGTACTGTGTTGCATTCTTTACCCCTTCCCAGTAAATCAAGATACCAAATTCTATACATCTTCCCCTAAATCATTCAGGTTGTATAAAATAAGAAAGAATGCTTTCAAGTTAGAAAATCATAAAATAGAGGTATGGCTCAGCAGGTCAGTCATTTTTCTGATGCATAAATCAGATGTCAGATTGTATCCAATTTCATCCCTGGCTACAAATTCAGTCTGTGATCTTTGATCAAAAGCTATTCTCTTTCAGATTCTGGTCACTGCTTGGGGAAACCAGAGTGCTGCCAACTTGGTAACCTACTTAAAATGTGTAAATATTTAACAATGATGACAGCTAAGATTCAGGAAAAATCTTCTGCCATTTAATATCTAAACTGTTTTAAATACTCCAGTTGACCTCAACCATTTTGCATGCATTTAATCACAGTCCAAACAACTGTTGGTGAGGAAATTTCTTTCTCAGTTTTGTTAGTTTTGTGTGGCCCCCTCAACTTGTGGAACACTACCGTTTCCTACATATTTGAAACTTGATAACCACATATTATCAGTATTCCATCCACTACTCTACCCTAATTTACCAGGCCTTCAATTCCATATGACTTTTCTCCCATATGTTTACATGAACTCTCGATATAGAATTTTCCTAATATGTACCTAAGCCTGCCTCTGGTTCTCTCATTACTTCATGGATAACCCCCACTGTATTGAAGCTATCTATATATGTTCCTCATTCTCACTACATGACCAGTCTACTTCCTTTTGTGAACATAAATGTGCCTGAGGACATCTATTTTATCACTCCTTGCATGTGAATTATTCCCGATAATATGTTGAAGCCTGTTTTCTAGGATAATTAATGTAACTTTCATTGTTCTATAGGTAACTTGCAAGTTTTATGCTTCTGAGAACGTATTGCTTGATGAATTATGGAAGATATATGATGGGAGATGTTGGAGATCATGAGAGATTGTCATTAAAAAGATGACCTTTTACAGAGGTGGACAATTTGAGGTCCCTTAGTGATGTCAATTTCCTAAATATGATCCAGCCTCATGTCTTCCTCTTACTCAACTAGGACCTTAGTTGACTCTAGTGGAGCTACTCATGATATATCAAGTGATGAACTTTTTCGCAAGTTGAAATAGGGATTCTAGTTGACTCAAAAAGATGAAAGTACTGAAGACAATTGTTATCCATAAGGATGAATACAGCTGGAAAGAATCATTTCCATACTGCTGGGAAATAAAGGTGATATTTTGATTTATGGCTTCTATTTCAGGTCAACCTAAGACTATTCTCCAAGGGTTTTTTTCCAGACATTCATCCTAACCTCACCCTGTGAGATATCACAAAGGATGTATATTCTCAAAACCCAGAATTATTCCCAGAAGCTCCCAACATCCTAGGTTTGATGAGAATCTGCCCAGCATTCTGGGTAGAAGAGACAAATCCCCAATAAATACCACTTCAAACTCTTCACTTTCAGACTTATCCTCTATCTGATAAGATGATTGGGTAGCTTCTCATCGACTGCATGATATTTCAGTAGAGCCAACACATGACATAGACTGAAAATGAAATTTTTCAAGGTTTTATCTTTGATGCTATCCTTTTCGAACTGGGTTTCCATACTGATGTGTTTATGTATGTGAAATACATCTGTCTACTTCTCTCTACTCACATGATTTTCCCCTTCCCCAGCTCAGGACCTCATCAGTTGGTTGGTTCCACTCCAAATGTTCATATGAACTATTTGTGCTTGACCTGTGGTAGAGTATTCTGAGCTCGCATTGTTCTCATCAGCCATAGTCAGAAACACTATAGCTTGACTCCATCATTTTGGCCCTCTTCAACAACAAAGGCAACAACCAGGACCTCATCACATTTCACCTGAATCCCCACTTGGGTCTTCATGCCTCAAGTCTCTCCTTTTCTCCAAAATCTAATGTTCCCTCAGCTGCCAAAAGAATTTTCCTTAAGCTTGAGTTTGACCCCATGCTTACCACCTCAGTACATTCCACTGGCTTCCTATTACCTCTAGAATAAGATAAAAATATGTTTAGCTTTAAAGTCCCTCACAACTTGACTCAAAACTACCTTTTTAGATTTAGTGTCTATGTGTGTGTACACATACACACACATATATACTTACACATATACATAGTTAAATATATGCACATAAATATATACATGTGTATAAACATATACATATATGTATATATATATATATATATATATATATATATATATATATATATATATATATATATATATACACATACATACATATACGAAAGTTGTTGTTCATCCTTCATTCTCAGAGAAGACCAATAACATCAGGAGGGTGATGTCTTACTATATATACATATATACATGTGTAGGTGTGTAAGTATGTACTTATGTATGTGTTTATGTATGTGTATGCACACGGTGTTTATGATATAAATATATAATTTCCCTTCAAACACTATTGTCAAGCCAAACTGGCCTCCTTGCTGTTCCTCACCCGTGACACTTCATCTCCAGTCCTGCCTTTTAACAGACTGCCCACACACCTGGAAAGTACTCCTTCCCTATTTCTGCCTTATCAAAGAAACCTTAGCTTCTTCCTTTGAAGCTCAGCTTAAGCACTAGCTGCTAAATGATTGTTTCCCAAATCCATCTTAGTGGCTAGTGCTTCCCCTCCCAAATTACCTTTTATTTATTTCATGCATGTTTATATAGGCTATCCCAATTTAAGCTATTGAAGCCTAAAACTGCAATGAAATTTTTGAGACAGCCTGAATGTACATGATGTCTCTCTGACTAGAATATAGGAATATTAGTTCCTTGAGGGAAGGGACTATATGTATATATATATTTTTTTTTTTTTTACTTCATCCCAACCACACCTAGCATGAGTTTGGCCCACAATAGGAATATGAAAAACCTTTGTTGACTGACAATCTTACCTGGATTGTATCTACCCATTCTCGTACATTTAGGAAGCTTTTCTCACAGGTCACGTCATATAACAGCAGCACACCATCTGCTTTTCTAAAGTAGGATTTGGCTATACTTCGGAATCTTAAAAGAAAAAATATATATATTTAAGCAATGGTTCTGATAAATTAATCTGATGCTCTTACTTCTCACTGACCATTCAATCTACATCTTTTATGTTAAAGAAGGAAATTCCTCATAGAAACATTTTTTAAAAGCATTATTTTTTTGCATTTTTTTTTTAGTGAGGCAATTGGGGTTAAGTAACTTGCCCAGGGTCACACAGCTAGTTAGTGTTAAGTGTCTGAGGTCAGATTTGAACTCAGGTACTCCTGACTTCAGGGCCGATGCTTTGTCCACTGCACCAACTAGCCGCCCCTTTTGCATATTTTTTAAAAGCAAGATATCCCCAAGTGCTGGTGCTTCTCAATGTCCAGATAAGATCAGGATAAGGGTATGGTCATTCTAGTGAAGTCATAGGCAGAGCTGCTTCTGGGCAGAGTTCTAGCACCAGGACTGAACCCAATACCACAGGAGCACAGCAAGTGGGGATTGGAGACAGAGGAAGTTAGATGGTGTTGAGTACTAAGAGGAAAGCTAGGGTTAGCAGGGGGTGGTAGGGAGAGATAGCTCATAAGTGACATGTCTTAGCTCTGCTTCCATATGTGATACTGTCAGGATTTCATGCAGATTTGACATAGCTGACATTTGAAAGACTACCTTAGCTATACATCTTTTAGCTTGAATTCTGAAAGGCCTGGCCTGCTTCAGACGAGACTGATGAATTCTATTCCCAGAGTGCTAGACAGGATAAGAAGCTACTGCCTAATGCTTTTTAGTCAATGGCAATGAACATGCATTATAATTCCTACAGAAATAGGTCTGTGCTGATGGGTGTCTCTGCCCTTGTACAGAGAAGAGCTGAAAGGTTCACTTTCTTCAATGAAGTGAAGTCAGAACCCTCACTGTGTCATGGAAAACACATCATTTTTAATCTTTCACAGCTAAGTAGCTGCCCACATTAGCATTTCATAAGGAAAAGTCACCTTGCTTGAATTTTTCTTTAAAAAAAGAAAGGACACTCTGGAGCCTTCTTAACCAAACAAAATGAGGAGCTGCTAAAAGTCTATTCATCTACCAAATATAAAAATGAAGGAGCAGAAGAGTAGGGAAGAGAGAGAAAGGATTAGAAAATGGAGAAAATAGTAACCAGACTTACAATGAGACTGGAGAATGTAAAAAAAAATTTTTAACAAACCAAGTATTTGCCATGCTTTCATCACAAAATCTCTATATAATTAGGAAATCTGTGAATGTTACTTGCCTCTCTTGACCAGCTGTATCCCAAAGCTGTAAAACCGTACGTTCTCCATCCACAATAAGAGTCTTCATTTGAAAATCAACTCCTTTAAAAGAAGTATAAAAGTCCAGAATAAGATGTCAGTATTTCCATTTATTTTTATTTTAAAGACCACTTCAAGATATGATAGGAACCCACATCAGCAGACATTGTGTGAAAGTAAAATATGAAGTCATTCCTAAAGATAACTCCATTGACCTAATCAGTATGGAACACTTTTGAAGTGTATTTCCAATAGTGATGATGAATAAGCAGTGAGCCATGCACACTCTTGCCTCATTTCCCATTCTGATCTACAACTGGATTGGGCATGGGTATACTCCATGGCTATGGGACAAAAGGGGTTTTGTGCCAATATAATTAGTTAATTTGGAGCTAAATTCTTTAGGCTTGTTTCAATTAATAAAACACACTCCAATGACCTGAATTAAATATTGAAATACCATTATGAATTAAATTGAAATAAAATTTTCAAGGCTTGTGCACTGAAAGCAAAAAGATAAGCTCAGTTTTGGACATTCAGAGTTTGAGGAGATAGTGGAACTATTTTACAGGCAGTCAAAAATGGAACTATGAAGCTAGAGGTAAAGGGGCTAGAAAAACAGGTTTGGCAATCATCTATACAGAAATAATAGCTGAAGTCACAAGAATGTATGAGATGGCTAAGAATGTCAATAGAGACAGAGACAAAAGAAAGAATCTTAATAACTGCCAACCTTAAGCAGTCAGGAAAATGACAAAGCCAGTGAACCAGACAGTGGTAGAGACATAAAAAGAAAATAAGATGAGGATGGTGGGTCAGATGTCAAGGGAGAAGAAAAGTATTTAGTAGATGGGACTGAGTAAAGGCATGAAGTGCTTCAGAGAGGTTATGATAAAGTCCTGGATGTGGTAGTTAGGTCACCATTGAATTTGGTGACATTGGAAAGAGCAATTTTAAAATCTGACACCAATGTTGTAGAAGCCCAGTTTAAAAAGGTTAGAGGGACAGTAAGTGTTAAGGGAAAGCACAAAATATATATTGCTTTTTGAAGAAGTTTAATGAAGAAGAGTAGGAAAGAGAGATTGAATGATAGTAAGCTGAGTTAGGATTAAGAAACCCAAGATTAGGGGGCAGCTAGGTGGTACAGTGGATAAAGGAGCAGCCCTAGATTCAGGAGAACCTGAGTACAAATTCGGCCTCAAACACTTGACACTTACTAGCTGTGTGACCCTGGGCAAGTCACTTAACCCTCATTGCCCTGAAGAAAAGAATAAAAAAGGAAACCCAAGTGTATTGTAGGCATATGGCTACAGAAGCTTAAGAGAGATGATGGGAATCATTGATTTTGAGCTGCAAAAGACCACTGAGACCAAAAATTACACACACATACACACACATGCCCTTCATTTTTACAGATGAAGAAACTGAGGCCTAAAAAGGTTAACAACTTTTGCCCAGGGGCAGCTAGATGGCACAGTGGATAAAGCACCGGCCCTGGATTCAGGAGTACCTGAGTTCAAATCCGGCCTAAGACACTTGACACTTACTAGCTGTGTGACCCTGGGCAAGTCACTTAACCCCAATTGCCTCACCAAAAAACAAAAACAAAACAACTTTTGCCCAGGATGACATGGCTGGGAAGTGTCTAAAGTAGGGTTCAAACTCATTTTTTGACTCCAAGTCCACTGTTCTATCCATATTGGAACAAGGACCGAGGAGGGAAGGCAGATTAGGATTTGAGGTTCAAGTAGAGAAATTAACTTTATAGAATGGAAGACAACTCTTTTATGAACAGACCAAAGAACAATGGGTTATGATGCTGAGAAATTTTCAAGAATATGGTAGAACCTGAGGGAAGGTATCAACCTCCATGAAGGCAGCTAATGTGAATGTACACAAATGTGGGGTTTTGGCTAAGGTCAAAGGAAAGAGCTAAAAGCTTGGAACAGTCAATGGTAAATTGGACAGAGAGTTTATAAGAGTAGATTATAATGATTGCTGAATAGCAGAGAAGGCCTTATTAATGGCACCAAAATTAGTAATGGGCACAATCTGTAGCAATACAAACGTCCAAGAATAGAACTGGAGAAAGGAGATGGTAAGGGTCACCCAGGAAGGATCGCAGGAATGTGATAAGACAGAGTAAGAAAGGATAGAAACAAGAAAAATGTTAACAAGTCAAACTTTGTAGTCCGTGTTTGGTATATGGAGGTGAGTGAAATCAGAGTGGTGAAAGCAGACTGGGAAAACAGGGATGAATCAAGAGAATAGCAGTCATCCTTAGGGAAAATAAAAGGCTAAATGTGAGAATTAGAAGAATAGGAGGTGGGCAGCTAGGTGGCGCAGTGGATAAAGCACTGGCCTTGGATTCAGGAGGACCTGAGTTCAAATCCAGCCTCAGACACTTGACGCTTAACTAGCTGTGTGACCCTGGGCAAGTCACTTAACCCTCATTGCCCTCAAAAAAAAAAAAAAACAAGAAGAATAGGAGGTTGTGATCAGGGAGTAGAATTTCAAAGTTGAATATGTTGGAGATGACATTTTTGAGAGGTAGCAAAGATCAATACAGGATAGTGATGGCATATAGCTGAAGTGCAATACATAAGGTGGTTGGATTAAAGGAGACTGAAGAATTTTGTGTTTGGGTTGTTAGAAGAGCTTCAATATGAATACTGATATCCTCAAATCTGATGCCAGGGAATGGAGTACAGAGGAAGACTGTGGGCCAGGAACCGAATTCATTGAGAAAGATGGGGGAGTAACCAAAAAAATCTTTATACACAGGAATATAGATGGGGAAAGGGTTATATAAATAGATGCTATAAACTTCATGGACTTTAATAGAGATAGATGGTTGCAGGATGGAGCAGAAAGATGGTCTGGAAGTGATAGTGAGGAGTAGAAAGTATGCTACAATCCCTCCTCTCTTCCGGCCATGTGAATCTGGGAGAGACCTCTTGAGCTTTGGAGTTGTGACATTCAATGAGCTAAGCCTATGTGTTATCTGTACTAAGTCTAGAATTAATAAGGTCAGCCCCAAGGAGCAGGATATGACCGGATTGCCAAAGAAGACTAAACAAGTCCGGGTTAGAATCAGAGCAGTCAAAGCTCCCGTGTCATTTGGAGATAGACTAGCTATGTGAGTCATCCCTGTACTTTCAGCCTGGGTGTAGTAGAAACCCAGTCTTAAAAACAAAAATAAAAGAGAAGCATACAAGGTGAAGAAAATTTTGGAGAACAGGAAGAAGTTCCAAGGATTTTCTAATATATTTTGTGCATGTGTGATTCCCCATGAGAAGTTAAGCAAGAAGTAGAAGAAAGCATTTTTTTTCTCTTCAACAGTTAAAATAAAAAATATACCTAGGGTGGCGCCAGTGTTTCCTCGAAATTCATTCTTACAAAGCCTCATGAGAAAACTGGACTTCCCCACAGCAGCATCTCCAGCAAGGACAATTTTATATGCCTTTTCTGAGCTAGGATATTTATGGTTGTCATCAGCCAAGTTCGCCTAAAAGAAAAGTCAGGATGAGAATTTTTAAATTACTCCCCCCACCCCTTTCTTCCTAGCTTTTATCAGGAAACAGAAAATTACCAGAGGACACGAAAAAAGACATCCTACAAAAACAGTGCCTACCTGTGGTGAGAGGGCTGATATAGGCTTTCTTGAAGAAGTACCAAAGTTTCCCTCAACAACAGATTCTGAGGGTTTCCAGCCTAATATCATACTGATGTTGTCAGAACCATAGGCCTCTTCATCTCGTATCTCTGGAACCTGCCACAAGAATATTATTTTTTAAAAATGAAATAGCTGCATTTAAGCAGATACACCCTACAAACTGAATTGGATGTCATTAATCAGCATGTGCCAAGCTAGTAAGGAAGTCAAGGATGCTCAGCTGTGCCAATCCAGGAAGGAAGTCCTTCTTAAGCCAGGGTAGAGAAACTATACTGTTTTATTGATCCTGTTTAACATTTATAACTTCATTAAAAACTGCTTTGGTTTCTGTGAACTCTCTAGGCTAGTTAATTTCAAACAGGGGGTTAATTTTCCTTTTCATCAAAGGTCTTAGAAGATCAATGATTTCCAGGGCTTACATCTGTATCAGACGCATCACCCCCAAAGCTCTCCTGCGTGCACCGTGACCTTTGAAAACTCCTTTGATGCTTGTCTTCCACCTCAAAATCATATTCATTAGAATCTCTCAAAGTCGACAGGCCACTGTCAAAGCAACTCTCAGGCAGGCTATCGACTTCACAGCTTATCCTTTGCATTGGATCACAAAGTGCTAATGAATCGCAATCCTCATCCACGTACGAAGAACGTGATGACCTGATGATAAACAGGAAAGAGAAGTGGTTTAATGAAGAGTCCAGAATGCTCAGAACAAGTTAAACAGTACCAAGGAAATAATTTCAATTTTGGAGACTATAACACCTCTGTTTTCGTTTTGCAAAATAGGTTTTCTTGATGCTTTCTGTTGTTCATTTTTTTTTTTCATTTTTGTGGGGCAATGAGGTTAAGTGACTTGCCCAGGGTCACACAACTAGGGTCAAGTGTCTGAGGCCAGATTTGAACTCAGGTCCTCCTGAATCCAGGGTCAGTGCTTTATCCACTGTGCCACCTAGCTGCCCCATTGTTAGTTTTTTTTGTTTGTTTTTTATTTAGATCACTGTCATTTCTGGAGATGCTTCCCACCCAACTTGCCCCATTCCTACCATCTACACTGAACCCTGATTTTTAAAAAAGAAAAATCTTTAAGCAAAAATATGGAATAGAATAATCACTTCTGATATCACAAATGCATACAGCATTCTGCCTACTTCTGCTCTACTTTTCTATCAAAAGAATCATCAAGCATTTATTTAGTCCCTACTGGGTTCCAAACACAGTGCTAAGTGCTGAGAGAAGAAATGCTTCATTATCTGCTCTCTGAGGCCACTACTAGTTTTTAAGTTGCTTAGAGTTAAGCTTCCGTTACTGATCTTTGCTTTTATATCAGTGCCTTGTATGTAGTGGGTGCTTAATAAATGCTTGCTGAACTGACTTGGCTTTTCAAGATCCCAGAGTTCCAGTGCAGGTACTTGGACCCCCAAATCCAGTGTTCTTTTCAGTATATCTTGTTGCCTTTCAGTGAGAGCATCTGATTCAGGAACATATAAATCATACCAAGCATGTAATTATATAGAAAGCCATGAAAATTAGAACATGACATAAAAGCTCTAAACCTAAAAGGGATGCCAGATGCCCTAATGAATATGACATTTTTTTTTTACTTCTCTTCACCTCTATTTTCCTTTCATCTAACTTTCATGGCAGCCTGAGTTTAGGAGGGAAAATGTGTCAAATGCAAACAGTTGCTTACCTTCTCAGTCTCCCCCACCTCTCTAACAGTAATTGAGAAGAAAGGAGGTAACAAGCATTTATTAAATACACTATGCATTACGCGCTGTACTAAGTGCTTTACAAATATTATCTCCTTTAATACTCACAAAAACTCTAGGGTTATTGTGCTATTCTTATACCCATTTTATAATTGAGGAAACTAAGGAAGACAAGAAGTTAAATGACTTGATTCAAGACACACAGCTGGTAGATGTGTGAGGCCAGATTTGAATTTAGGTCTTCCTGACTCCAAGTCCAATGTCCTATCCACTGAGCCACCTAGTTACCTGATAGGAAGTAACTTGGAACAGAGAGAGTAAGACCAACAAAAATGAGCAAGATAAAAACAAACTTTGGGAACATAAATCTTTTTTTTGGACCTAATGAATTTTTTTAAAGCTACCTGGAAAGGTGATTTGGGAACTGATACCACATATAAACATGGGGTGTAAGTAAAGCAATTAATTTTTAATGAACATAACCAACATTTATTCCAGCGCTAAAAGTTCAGTTTGAAATCCTATTTTATTCAAAATTGTATCAATGAATGATGAATCCATTGATGTCATCAAATGTGTGGATGGCACAAAATTAAAGAGATAGATATATCAACTAATGGACACACACATACATACATATATATACATACATACATACAGATCTATATTTCTACATTCTATAATTTCAGCCTGGTGACAATTTTTTTTCTAACTCCAGCTGGATTTCATTGGTATAGCAAGCTCCCAATGAGAAAACTCCTTCTTACCAATGTAGGTCAGCACTTGCTTCTCTGTACCTTGCAGTCTCAGAGACTTGCCCAAGGGGACTGAAAGCTTAAATGTCTTTCCCAGAGTAACACAGACAATAAATGTAACAGGCAGGACTTGAACCCAGGTCTGCCTGAGTCTAGCTCTCTATCCACTATCACTCTGCCTATGTCCAATGAAATTTAGTAGGGAAAAATACAAAGTTCTGGCCATGGTTCCTATACTCTCTGTAAAAATAAAAAGACAGGAAATTTGAGGCTAGAAAATAGACAATTTGACAAAAAAAAGATTTAGGGAGTTTTTAGAGGAAAAGCTCACTATGAGAGTCCAGTATGATGTAGCAAATTAAAAAAGAAATACTAACTTCATTAGATTTGTGACATGATCAACATAAGTATACCCTCCCCAACACTGAGGGTCACAACCCAAATACACATTCTCATCTTGTACAATTCTTACCCATATCCTTCTATAAATCTTTCATGGAGAACCTACTCTATATGATAGAAGTCCTCCTTTTAAGAAAAGTCATCTGCAAGAGTCTGATTATTCCATTCCCATCCTGTATTTTTTGATCAAAGATATGCTGAATCTATGCCAAAATTCTAGTCATTAAGATGTAAATATAAGAGAGGAATAGACCATGGCCCAGCAGTAGCTTGTATCTTCTTGGTTGCTTTTTGGGAAACAAAAACACCATATGGGATTTGTTTTCCTAATCCTTTGCTCCCTTCTCCAGATTGATATACTCTGAAAATTAAACTTTCAGTTCTTTCCAAAATGGTGTCACCTCTAGGAATTCCTTTCTGTGATTGGGGGCAGGGGAAGGGAGAGAGGGGAAAGGAAAGTGTCAAGTTCTTTCCAATCTGCCCTTTACACTTCCTCATGTGGTCTACATAGAGGCTAGTCAAAATAAAGAAATGAGAAAACTCTAGAAATACTTAGAAATCTCTTTTTCATCTATTTATCATCTTCACAGTTTCATCTATAAAACTATAAAACAGCTTGGATTTTGCTCTGCAGGCTAATAACCCTGTCCTCTGTTCTTAGAAATGGATCAAATGTGGCTTAACAAATAGAGTATTAGAGCTAGGTGGCACAGTGGATAAAGCACCAGCCCTGGATTCAGAAGGACCTGAGTTCAAATCCAGCCTCACACACTTGACACTTACTAGCTGTGTGACCCTGGGCAAGTCATTTAACCCTTATTGCCCCACCCCCCCCAAAACCCCCCTCCCCACAAATAGAGTATTAGACTTGGAGTCAGAAACACTGGGTCCCACCTATGGCTTTTAGTAATTATATGACCATAGATAAATTACTTAAGATTGTTTAGCCTCATTCTTATCTGTAAAAAAGGGTAATTAATTACTGCAGTTCCTAACCACAGAGTTATTGTGTCAAATGAGATAATTATCTGAAAATCCCTATAACCTCATTTCCACTTATACTAAATGCCCTGCAATTGTCAAAGTTTACCAGGGACCTCCTGATACCAGATTCAATGGCCTTTATTCTGTCTTTTTCCCCAATCTTTCTACAAGTCTGGACAGTTCATCAACTGTCCTAATGGCTACTTCATTACTTGTGGCTTTCAAGACACTATTCTCCTGCTTTTCCTCCTACTTCTCTGTATCCTCCTTCTACGAGCTCCTCAATCTGGTTTGAACTCTATAAAAGTACATACTCCCCAAAGGAATATCACAGGAATCCTATTTTTATAAATATTATATCCTTTGGCAATCTCATCTCCTTTTACAACTTCAACCACCACCTTCATTTAAAGGAGGGAAGCTGGGTGACACAGTGGGCAGAACACTGGGATTGGAGTCAGGAAGAACTGAATTTGGCTTCATATACTTAGTAGCCTTGTGTCCCTGGGCAAGTCACTTAACCTCTGTTTGTGTTGGTTTCCTCATCTGTAAAAAGGGGATAATAATAGTACCCACCTCTCTAAATTGTGAGCATCACATGAGATGTCATGGGACACTAAGCACGGTGCCTGGCACAAAGTGCCATCATCATTGAATGAGTTTGAAATCCTTTCCCATATGTGTTGTTCCAGATGGCCATAGAGATCCCTTCCCCAAAATCAAATATTATTTTGGGAAAAATCTACATTTGTGATTCTGATCTAAGGACCTCCCAACTCCAGTATAATTCCTCAGTGCCCCCTCAAATGTAATAGGTCCAAAAATGAAGTCATACACCTCTCTCTATGTATCAGCTTTCTACTTCTACCATTTCTGCCTTTGGTATTTTATCCAGATTCCCATGTTTGAAATGTGAGTGGTATCAATGATTCTACCTTATATCTCAATCCTCATATCTATTCACATCTTCAGTCTAATCAATTCCATATCTCCAACATATCTGCAATCCATTTTTCTCATCTTTATCCCTATTACTAACACCCTAGCACAATCCTTCACATCAGTATTTCTAAGAATTTTATTATATCTTCTTTGCAGATAATTTCTCTTCTACTTTCTCCCTCCTCTCATCTATCCTTCCCATTAGTGCCAGAATAATTACTTACATATAGATTTTGACCATATTACTTCTTTGTTCAAATATTTTCAGCTTCTCCCCACTGCTAATCCAGCAGACATTGAAGTAAGTCCACAATCAACTGACACCACCCTACCTTTTTAGCCTTACCTCAAACTATTCCTTTCAACACATTCAAATTATTCTTACTGATGAAGAGGGTAGCCAAACTGAACACCCCTCTGTCCCTTACACAACTAAGCTCTGTACCTTAGCACTATCTTGACTGGACTTGTACTTTTCCACACACCTAGATGCCCCTCCTTTCCTCTGCTGAATTTCTACTCTTCCTTTAAAGACTAAATTAAATGCTACATCATCCAGGAAGCCTTTCCTGATCTCCCCATACTCTTCTCTCACCATTAGTAATAACTCACTCCCTCAGATCTCTCACAGACCTTCTTCTTTTGTAATTTTATGCAGTATAGTCATCTTCTAATATCTCCCATTATATTCTAAGTTCCCTAGGAGTGGGGGCCATGTCCTAGCTGAATTTTATTTCTCCCCAGCACCTTATACAGTGTTCCCCAAACAGTGGGTACTTAACAAATTGTGTTGTAGTGTTAATCACACACACACACACACACACACACATTTGAATATGATGTGCAGCTCTAAAGCATTTCAGAAAAGAAAGAGATGTCTCCCAGTTGAAGGATACACACAGAAGGGTGATTAGGACAGTAAACAGATTCAGCCCCTTATGTGACTCTAAGGGAGATAGAAAGTTAAGACAGAATCCTATTCTCATATAGATCACTTTAGAAATAGGCTAGAGGTAGATTATTCCATATATTTAACAGGATTCCACAGGAAAGGGAAGGGGAAAGGGAAATGGGAAATGGAGAAAAGGGAAATGGGAAAAGGGAAGGGGAGGGGAGGGCAGGAGAGGAAGAAGGAGGGAAAGAAGGAGGGAGGGAAAGAGGGAGGGAAGGAGGGAGGGAAGGAGGGAGGGAAGGAGGGAGGGAAGGAGGGAGGGAAGGAGGGAGGGAAGGAGGGAGGGAAGGAGGGAAGAAAGGAGGGAGGAAGGAAGGGAGGAGGGAAGGAGGGAGGGAAGGAGGGAGGGAAGGAGGGAGGGAAGGAGGGAGGGAAGGAGGGAAGGAGGGAAGGAGGGAAGGAGGGAAGGAGGGAGGGAAGGAGGGAAGGAGGAAAGGAGGGAGGGAGGGAGGGAGGGAAGGAAGGAAGAAAGGAGGGAGGGAAGGAGGGAAGGAGGGAGGGAGGGAAGGAAGGAAGGAGGGAGGGAAGGAAGGAATGAGGGAAGGAAGGAAGGAGGGAGGGAAGGAAGAAAGGAGGTAAGGAAGGAAGGAGGGAAGGAGGGAAGGAAGGAGGGAAGGAAGGAAAGAGGGAGGGAAAGAAGGAAGCTTGGAGTCCGCAGAATCCTATTGTGTCTCTGACATTTATGAGCTATGTGACAATGGCCAAGTATTGCTAAACTAGTTTTCTCTTCTGAAAAATGAGGGATGGTTGGTTTTTGTCCTTCATGCTCAAAGAGGACCAAAATTATATCACTATGTCAGGGTCAAGGTATAGTGTGTCTGGCTATGGCCGATCAGACCAAAATGTGAGATGCACAAATTTAGACATCTCCACTCCAGATGTTCATATGGACTATTTGTGCCCTACCTGTGGTAGAAGGCTCTACCTCTCCTCTCCTCTCCTCTCCCCCAAATTTAACAAGGTTATATATTCCATAAATCAATAAATATTAAGGTAATATCAATAAATACATTGCTCATAAATGTTTCCAAGAACAAAAGAAAACCCAGCTGTTTTCAGTTACTGTGCGCTGAAACATTTTTTTAAATGATCACTTTAATGAAACAAGGCAGGTAAAACCTGAAGTTCTGTTCAAAATCCTATCTATTATCCTATTTTCAAGGGATATGATGAAGAAAGAAAAAATAATAAAAATATTGTCATTCTATTTCTTACAAAAAATATTTTACTTCTTTGTCAGACTAGATCCACATTTCAAATGTAAAGACAGCAGATGTTGACCTACCTGTCGTACCGCAAATTCTGAGGAGAATGACCATTAAACTTGGGACTGCTTCTAGAAAGTGTGCTCCCTGGTGATATATTATTTATACGCTGTATTTTAAAAAAAGATATTTATTAATCAGGTAAACTTTTTCAAAATATGAAAAAAAAACCTATTGCATTGACTCACTACTCTCCTGTTTACTTCTTGGCATTCAGTTATTTTTCAGTCATGTCTGATTATTTGTGACCCCATTTGGGGTTTTCTTGGCAAAGATACTGGGATAATTTGACATTTCCTTCTCCGGCTTGTTTTACAGATGCGGAAACTGAGGCAAACAGAGTTAAGTGACTTGCCCAGGGACACACAGATAGTAAGTGTCCAAGGCTGAGTTTGAATTCAGGTCCTCCTGACTCCAGGCTTGGAGCTCTATCCACTGCAGCACCTAGGTGCCCTCTTCTGTTTACCAGTTCTATATCCTTGGACAAATCACCTAATTTTTCCAAACTTCACTGGGATAGGATAATAATAACACTGCCTCCCACACAGGGCTATTGTGAGAGTCAAATGAGTTAACATGTGGAAGTTCTGTAAAAACATGCATCACCACATACATGTAAAGTTAGTATTACTACTCTGTACTCTGTACTGTACTGTTTCTTCAAGCATCATTAGAAATGCAGAAATCGTGGGGGCAGCTAGGTGGCGCAGTGGATAAAAGAACTGGCCTTGGATTCAGGCGTACCCGGGTTCAAATCCGACCTCAGACACTTGACACTAACTAGCTGTGTGACCCTGGGCAAGTCACTTAACCCCCACTGCCCCGCAAAAAAGAAAAGAAAAGAAAAGAAAAGAAAAGAAAAGAAAAGAAATGCAGAAATCCTTTATATGAGCTACCATAAATACTTTGGGAGGGTGAAGAATGGCAGAATGGGGAAAGGGGTGCAGGGATTTAAAAGGTCTAAACAAAGAAGATCTGCTTGGTATTCTCTTTTTGGCATAACTGAATTTTAAATCCCATAGTTCTAAGGCTAGTCACGTTCTGGTCTGAAATTTGACAAGACCTTTTATCCAAACTTTCTAACTCCCTCCTCTCTCAGACCTTAGTGGGTTTTAGAGAGACCTTTTCTATTTTCAAGCCCAAAGACATGCTATGCAGCAGAGATAAGCTATTTTGGAGAAGAGATAGACCCCAAATGCTTTTCTATTGAAATTAGTGAAGTTAGCTGCACTAATTAACTTACTGAAAAATCAATGCTTGCTTTTGCCTGACTGAGTAGCAGTAAAAGTTTTTCAATCATAGAATGCTAGAGCCCAAAGAAGACTTAGAGATCATTAAGTTTAACACCATCATTTTACCAAATACAGTCCTAGGGATGGTTAAGCAACTTGTCCCCTGTTACATAGCTATCTGATTTATACAACTGAGATCAGAAAATAATCTGGGAATATTTCTTGAATCTCAAATGTTTACTTAACACAATCCCACAGGATTGCTCAAAACCAGAATTTACCCCCTGTAAATATTAATTCATAGAGAATATTAAAATCTGAAATATCAAAATGCAAAAGAAGACAACAGGCAGCTAGGTGGTATAGTGGAGTCGGGAAGACCTGAGTTCAAATCCAGCCTCAGACACTTAATGTGACCCTTGGAAAATCTTTTAACCCTTTTTGCCTCAGTTTCCTTATCTGTTAAATGAGGTAGAGAAGGAAGAAGCAAACCACCCCAGTATCGTAGCCCAGAAAATCTCAAATAAGGTCATGAACAATCAGACATGACTAAAAACCACTGAACAACAACAAAAAAAAAACAACATCCAGTGGTTTTTGCAGTGGGGAGGGGGGAATTTTTTAAAGGGCTAGTATCTTTCTTCCTTTTGGTAAATAATATGTTGTTAATAATTAGAGGCTACTGCTAAGAAGATAGGCCTTCAGGATACTGTACACTACAGACAACTATAAAACAAATTATAAAAATAACATACATACCAACGATCTGTTGTATTTACTATATGTGTTTTCCAGTGCACTTCTTAATCCATCATTACTGTCATGTAGTTTTCTGTTCGCTGTTCTACAGTTTAAAAACAAAAGGGGGGGGGGGCAGAATTTAAAAGGCCTAAAAGTAAAATCTTGCCTTTTCAAATGATGAGTTTCAAAATCTGATGCAGTATCCCACAAAACCCTCTTTCTTCATCTGTACTGAATCATTGAATATCAGAGATGGGAAGCATCTTAAAACCACATCATTTAACCCCAATATTTTAAACAGAGAGAAAGCAAAGTGAGATTCTAAATGACTTAGCTAATGTCACAAAGCTTAGAAGAGTCAGGGCAGCAATTCCAGCTCAGGTCCTCCAACCTTAAGCCCAATGCCCTTTCTACTAGATCTGTACTTTAGGGGAGGTCCCAAATATTTCAGAGAGGACCAGTATTGTCAGTGTTACTGGTGATGTAGCTAAGCCACTTGGAGATGTTAAAACTCACAGGGACAGTGGCACATCTAGTTTAAATTACCTCTGTTTCTCAGGAATTAACTGGCTACTTTTGTAATAACAAAACAACTAAGTGTCAAAGCTAAAGACTGTAGGTAGATGTAGCTCACTCAACTCTGCCTCCTCTTTTCTCTACTTAATTCATCATTTAAATGAGAATATGAGTACTGATGCATGCCTCCAAAAGTAGATTGTCTTTAGAGTCCTCAAGATGATTTTTTAAAAATAATTTGAAAAACAAAGACTCAACCAAAAGTAGAAAAACTCCCTACAATATGCCTGACTTAGGAGAAAGACTTATACGTACATCAGCATATAGATCATCTAAACAATTGGTTACCGGTGCTTCATAAACCATCCTTTGTTGTCAATAGTTTATAACATGGAGAGTTATCACTAATTTTTTTTAGAAATAGGATCAGTACAGAATCTTTTAATAACCTTTAAGGTGTATTAATACTTTGGGGACGTTCTGTGTGCCTGGAGGAAACACTCAGCCATGTCCCAAGATGACTTTTGGAGACCCATCCTCTATTTATTGAAAAAACAATGCTTGATTTGCAATTCAGTTATATCAAAGAACTAAGCGATTGTGTTGAATAAAACGTAATGACAAGAAACACATATTTACCTGCATTTCCATCCTTAGGATTCAGTCTATTATTCTGCTGTACACACAACATAACGTTTATGAAAAAAGAACAGTGAAAATTGCAGATAATGAAGATAATTTATAGGAACTTACTGAAGCATTTCAATTTGCCTCTCAAGGCAATCTCTATCTTCAGTATATTCTCTGATTATTTCCAGGTCCCTGTAAAATTACATTTTGCATTTAAATGACAATTTTTGGATAAGCTCTCTACTTCTACTCTGATTTCCACCACCACACTGTAGGACCTTCTCCACCTTCCTCCATGATTTCACTTCCTGCTCCCATATTTCTCCTCCAATTAGTCTGTTGCCTTCATCCTCATGGACTTCAGAAGTCAAATTCATCATCCCTCTGACACCCTAACCTCAAGGTACTTTCAGTAGTCTAGATTTAAAAGATCTTCATCTCCATTTCATACCTGGCACACTTTGTCATAATCTATCATATGCTCTATCCTTTAGGGTATAGAGTTTTATAAGATCATACATAGAAGATTGTAAAATATCTTAGAGATCATTAGGTCCAACCCTTCATTTTACAGATGAAGAAACTAAGACTATCAAGGATTAAGTGACCAGACGAAGGTCACACAATTAGTATGTATCTGAGGTAGGATTTGAACTCAGGTCTTCCTGACTCCAACCAAGCCCAGCACTCTATCCTCCAGGCAACCACATTGTCTCTGTGTTCTCCAACTACAATCTTTTTACGTGATAAAACCCTCCACTCTAACACTCTTTTCACCAGTCCCCATGAGCATTAATGACCTCACAGTCAAACTTGATGCAACAATTAGCCTCTAATTCATGGCCAGTCATCATAGTTCTTATTCATTCCTCTCTTCACCTTCTTAATTGTCTTCTTAACTGCACTAATCCCAGTTCCTAGATTACACACTTTCTTCAAATCCACATTCTCCATTCCTGCTCCCAGCTCACAAAGTATTGACAGAAGTCACACTGAATAAGCCCACCACAAATTCATGCTAACATTTATCAAACTGTTTCTTGATTTTTTTAAATATTACACCATGAAACCCAGCTATTCCAAACCTATTCTACTTTCTTCAAACCCAACATTCCACTTTACCTTCTGATCTTAGTAGAATAACCAACTTCTTTTCCCTGAGATTCAGATGATAAACTGATCAACATAAATTTCCCACTCTTCCCCCCTCTCCCAGCCTTCCTTCTCTTCTTCTCTCCATCTTTCTCTCCCCCCCTCTCTCTCCCTTTCCCTCTTCCATTTTTTTCTCATCCTCAAATATGACTTTATTTTCTCCAATAACAAAGGAAAAGAGTTTTGTTACCTTCCCTAAACTAATCCTTCCTCTAAGGGTCTCAATCCCATCTCATCTTCCATTCCTCTAGAGCTTTGCTTCTTCCACAAACAACATGTAGCAACATCTGCTCTTCCCCTATGAATTAAAACAGACATCACTCTACCCTATACGAGATGGGGAAAACCAAATTCTACATGATCCAGCTGATCATTCCTGACATTCCTCTCTCCCTTTCCCCCCTTCCCCATTCTAATTCTATACACAGATCTACACTGTTACCCAACACAAACACTTTAAGGACAACTTTGCCATTAGGGCTGATAACTTGATTTCAGTAGGCAACCATTGCATTGTGGTAACATTAATAGAGAACTGGCTTCTGAATCAGGAAGATCTGGGTTCAAGTCCCATCTCTTATATATAAATACTAGCTGGGTTAGGCATTTAACCTTTCAATGACCCAAGAAACTTTGAAAGACCAAATTACAGAGCAGTTGCTGATCTGCCCTTATAATAGTTTCTTTAACAGTGGTCCCAAAGTAATCAGTTTCAATTTTTTAAAAAATCTCTTGCATAACAGTATAGAAAATTATACTTTCAGCGTGGATGTCTCTGCTCAAGCCTTTTAATCTCCCTACAATTTAGTTTCCTTTTTTGTGCTAAATTAATACACCCTGTGTCTGACGTAATAGTTATGGAAAACTAAAAACAAAAGCACAAAACACTGTTTTTTCAGGGAAAGTGCTCTTGACACATTGTTGCTTTGTGGTATAGAACTATCAGTGTGAACACAGTCTTATTTGTTTTTCTACATTTGACTCTTTACAATAATTCTATTGAGACTCTTTTATGTAAAATTTATACCACTGTTAAGCTTCAAAATGGAAATGAATTAGCAACTATTATTGAACTTCTTAACTGATTAACACCCACCCAGACAGGACACCATGCTACTACTGTTACGACATTTGGCAGGCTCATCAGAAACTAAGCAGAAAGACAGTCAGTATTTGGATGGGAAGAACAAGGACATCCTGATCCTTTGGGAGATAGTGTTAGTAACTCAGAAAGTGGCACTCTTACCCTTAAAGCAATTTCCCTGAATCACAGGAAAGATAAGCCAATTTTTATAGCATTTGGATATTTGCAGCTAAAAACAACTAATCATAGGGGATTCTTGGAGAGAAATCACCATGACTTAAAAAAATTAGGGTGCATAACATTATGGAAAAATTAACTACTGTTGTACCTTATTAAATTCATGTAATATATATGATTTCCAAAAGTTGTATGTAAATCCAATTTAGTAAGTTAAATTGTACTTTCCTATTGAACTACATAATATTTTCAGAAAAAAAATTTATCTTCAATTAAACAAAATATTTTTGAGTAGATACTAGGGATCTAGTAAAGTACTATAGTAGCTGCTGAGGAAAGTAAAAGAAATATAAAGATAATATCCCTGCCTTCAAAGGAGCTGCAGTTGTGATTAATCTTTTTTTCCTTTTCTTGACTCCTATCCATATGTTTAAAAAAAAAAAAAAACCTCAAGCAAACATATTGCTGCATGCATATGTAAATTCCTGCTCCTGGGAAGGCTGAGGCTGGCAGAGTGCTTAAGCTTGGGAGTTCTGAACTGTAGTGGCCCTAAAAGCAATTAGAGGTCCCCATCAAGTTTAGCACTAAAATGGTGAGCATAGGTTAGGGGACTGGGTTTGAATCTACCTACTGAAGGAAGGACAAAACAGGCCCAGTTCAGAAACAGAGCAGATCAAGGCTTCTGCACTGACTTGCAATGGCATCAAGCAATGGGACCAATACAACTGAGTGACAGTTATATTTCCAGCCTGGGAAAGATAGGGAGACGTAGTCTCAAAAAAAAAAGTTTTTTTAATTATGAAGAAAAAAGAAAGAAAAAAACCTCATAAATGCTAAAGGTGTAGCTATTTAAAGAGACCTCTTTGGGAAGTGGAGACTATTTGTAATAAAAACCAAAAGGGACTAAATTCCTCCATAATTTATTCTTTTTTGTGTGTGTGAGAGGCAATTGGGGTTAAGTGACTTGCCCAGGGTCACACAGCTAATAAGTGGTAAGTGTCTGAGGCCGGATTTGAACTCAGGTACTCCTGAATCCAAGGCCGGTTCTTTATCCACTGCGCCACCTAGCCGCCCCCATAATTTATTCTTAAAGTCATACTTTTATATCTTGTTTCCTTAAAGGAAGGACTGTGTTACAAATCTAATTAAATAGCCACTTATCAAGTCAGAAAGCAAAATATTTGCAAATATGTTTAAACACATACACAAATCCATACCAACACTAATGTACATGCTGAATTTTCCCAATTAAAAAAAAATAACATGCAAAATTCCATACCTTTCTGAATTCAGACTCTGATCAGCATAGTCACTTTTCAAAGCATCTAATTCACTCTGAAGAAAGGCTATATTTGTTTGTGCTTCTAAAAGATCTTTTTTAACTTTTTGGTTTTCCTAAAGGAAAAGAAAAGTCAAGTTTATTTGTAATTTTGCTTTTTTTTTTCTACTTTGCTTTTCAACCAAGGAAAACTGGTGGGGGGGGGGGTTTCTCTGAAGAATCATAGAGCACATCAAGGGAATATGGATGAAGTTTCTTTTTTAAGTGCCAGTGTAAAAAAAATACTTATCAAAATCTGAAGTCATCACATAAATTTCAAACTCTACAAACTCAAATATACTATACAAGTCAAATATTTCAAACTATACAAACTTAAACTCCCTGAAGTTGCCTTCCCCATTTCTATTCTCTTCATTGTTCTAGAGTTACACACACATATAAACATGCATGCATACACACATACATTCATACTCATGAAAAGGAACACAAGATATACTTTTTAAAAATACTTCCTTGTGAAATGAAAATCTACATCAGAAATAACAAATCTCTTTAATAATAGAGCACTACCACTAAATATTCAATTGAGTATTAAAAAAACATTTATCTTTTACATAGTCAATCCAGTTCTTGGAGATTCTTTAATTACATATGTTCGATATTATCACAAACAAGTAATTAGTGGTAACATTTTTATGAAAAAGTAAAGCTAGTATAGAACTAGGCAAAAACCTGTCTTTGATGCCAAGAGGACCTGGATTCAAGACCCCCCCTCTGACACATATGGGTTGGGTGACTCAGCATGAGTCACTTATTAAACCTTTTAATACTCTGGGCAACTCTTTAGTACTCTAAGTCACAAAGAAGTTGTCTACCTAGATCAATAGAAGGTATTTCATCATGTAGGAGCTCCTTCTGGCAAGGAAATTGAAAATCTAGACCCTTTTTCCTATGAAGAATTTACCACTTCCTAAAAGTGATTGTGACAAGGGAACCCCACGACATAAAAAGTACCTTTGGTCCACAGGCACCTTGGGGCAATTTTGGGGGGGGCGGCAATGAGGATTAAGTGACTTGCCCAAGGTCACACAGCTAGTAAGTGTCAAGTTTCTGATGTCGGATTTGAACTCAGGTCCTCCTGAATCCACAGCAGGTGCTTTATCCACTGTGCCACCTAGCTGCCCCCAGAGGCAATTTTTAAATAAGTTTTGTATGCATTTTCTTTTAAGCCTCCATTCCTGTAACCAAGAAATAATAGCTGTTGTGTTTTGAAAAGGGAATCCAACATAAATATATTTCCTTAAATAGGAAAGGTAATTCTTACTGTTGACAAATCATAAATTCTTTTCTTTAATGCAGCCACATCTTCTTTTTGACTTAAGGTCTTCGATTGTTCTTCCAGCTGAAAGAGAAAATAAAATACATCTGTTTATCAACCAATTTCATGTTGATTTCAGGTTCATATCTCTACATGCAATGATGTCAGTTCAGAATATTACATCATACGGGGGAATTTTTTAAAATTAAGACTTAGTGGCCAAGACTTGATGAAATTCTGATTTTGGTTCATATCCATGTCTACTACAGTCAAGTGTTTATATTGTTTAGCTCAGTGATTTGAGAAATGAGAGAACTTGATGGGGAGAGGAGGGAGGGAGGAAGGAAGGGAGAAGAAAGAGGAAAAGGAGGAGAGAAGAAAGATGTTAAAGTTTAAGGCAGCATTATGACCTCTAAGGCATCCTATATCTACATTTGTTGGTGGTGGTTGTTCGGTAATTCAGTTGTATCCAACTGACCCCATTTTGGGGGTTTTTTGGGGGGTGGGACAAAGATACTAGAGTGGCTTGCCATTTCCTTTTTCTAGCTCATTTTACAGATGAAGAACTGAAGCAAACAGGGTTAAGTGACTTGCCCAGAGTCACATAGCTGGTGTGTCTGAGCCTGAATTTGAACTCATGAAGATGAATCTGTTTCCAAGCTCAACACCACCTAGTTGCCTGCATGTGGCTATATAGGTAGGTTTAGAAAATATCTGTGAAGATATAGATGATGTAAAACATAAGCATATATTTATAGATGTTGATAAAGATGATTTCTTCTGGAGCAGCTAAGTGGTGCAGTGGACAAAGCACCAACCCTGGCTTCAGGAAGACCTGAGTTCAAATATGACCACAGACACTTTGCACTTACTAGCTGTGTGACCCTGGGCAAGTCACTTAATCCTCATTGCCCTGCCCCAATTGCCTCAACAACAACAACAACAACAAAAAGAACTAAAACAATAAAAGATGATTTCTTCTACAAGTTTTGTATCTCAAGATGTATGTAGCCTATTTTATGCTCATGAGACAGCAGGCATGGTAACAGTGCCAGTCTTGGACTTAAGACCTGTGTTCAAATCCTGTCCTCTGACCCACATTAACTGTCTGCCCTGGACAAATCTCTAAACCTCTCAGTAGCTCAGATAATTCTTTAGTCTTAAAGTTATAGCTGGGATGTGCCTGTACATCCAGGGAAGGGTTTTCTATAGCAAGAATTCCCAAATCTGATGAAATCAAATGTCTAGAACAAAATAAGCCTCCTCCTCTTCCAGAACTGAGCTACTCTAGAGCAGAAATTATGAATTTGTATGAAGTTTTCACTGGAGAAGGAAATGGCCAACCACTCCAATATATTTGCCAAGAAAACCCCAAATGGAGTCACAAAGAGCTGGACATGACCGAAACAACTAAACACCACGTAATCTCTATTCTCTATAAACCTCTAGATCACTTTAGTAAAGGCCCCAAATGGGTAACACAATTAACCATCTTCCTATAGGTGTAAGTCCCCTAAGAAATCAGTGAATGTGGGCAGCTAGGCCCTAGATTCAGGAGGACCTGGGTTCAAATCCAACCTCAGACACTTAATATTAGCTGTGTGACCCTAGGCAAGTCACTTAACCCCAATTGCCTCACACACAAAAAGGACTCAGTGAATGCATCTATAACCTATATCAAATCTTATGGAGGGGGGAAGGAAAGGAAAGAGTGAGAAAATTTGGAACTCAACATTTTATAATAAATCAATGCTTCAAAAACTGTCTTTACATGTAATTTTTAAAACTATTAAAAATTAAAAATATTTTTTAAAGTGAAAAAACAGTAAATGGGTTTAACAGCATATTTTACCTTTGCCTCATATTTAATTTTTTTTATGCTTGATTTTTTTTTTTTTGCAGGGCAATGAGGGTTAAGTGACTTGCCCAGGGTCACACAGCTAGTAAGTGTCAAGCGTCTGAGGTCAGATTTGAACTCAGGTACTCCTGAATCCAGGACCGGTGTTTTATCCACTGTGCCACCTAGCTGCCCCCATACCTGATTTTAAAAAGAGAAGCCCATATTCCCTACAGGCAGATGTTTAGATTCCCCATTGTTGACAGAGAGTTGGAGGAGCTAAAGGCAGAAACCTATAGACCTTTGGCTGCTCACCTTTTTTAGCTTTTTGATGGTCACCTGAAGATCTCCTACTTCTGCTTCATACTGACGTTTGAGATCATTTAGTGCCTCTTCAGCTTTTCGTTTCTCCTAGAAGAAAAGACATTTCATTATAAGATCAAATGCCCGTTCATCCAACAGACATTTAGTCAGCCCCTATTCTGTGAAGAGGCTTGTGTTAGATGCTGGGCAACATAAAAAAAGCTTAGATAATAAAAGCTAGCATTTGCAGAACTTTGAGGTTTGTAGAACACAGTACATGCATTATCTCATTTGATCTTCTCAACAATCCTGTGAGCTGGAGTCTATTACTACCCTAATTTTACAGATGAGGAAATCAGGCAGAGAAAGGATAAGTGTCTTGCCCAGTAATTGTCTAAGGAGAAATTTGGGTTTTCCAGGTCCAGTGTTGTTGACTACTACATCCAATTAGCTGCTTCAATGAGTCATGGTTACTTCCCTCATGAAATTTATAATCTAACAGAAGATAGAAACAACTACTGAAAATGACAATATTTTATTAAATAGTTACAAAATAGACAATTTTGTGAGGTCTGAAGAAAAGACAAGTAGCATAGTGGATAGAGTTCCAGGCCTGGATTCAGGAAGGCTTATCTTCCTGAGTTCAAATCTGGCCTCAGACACTTTAACTAGCTGCGTGACCTTTGGCAAGTTACTTAACCTGATTGCCTCAGTTTCTTCATCTATAAGAAATGAGTTGGAGGAGGAAATGGCAAGTCAGTCCAATATCTCTGCCAAAAAAAACCTCCAAATGGGGTCAGGAAGAATCAGACTCTACTGAAAACAAAACAAACAAACACAAAAAAAAAAACCCAACAACAGCAAAAGAAAGAAAATAACTGAGGTCTGAAGAGGCAATTAAATGACTAGGGAGGCTTCTAGGAGGAGGGGGACTTTAAAGGATGGGTATAAGTTCAATAAGAAAGAAGGATGAGTAAAGACAATCCAGGGAGAAAGAGACAGCCTGAACAAAGAGACTAAGGCAATCTACTTCAGGCTGTGTTTGATGATTGATTCAATAATCTTAATATAAACAAACTCTATGTGAAACATTTGACTTTTATGCAAGAGCAGAATCCCTGGGGAAAAGGACTGACTTGTTGAATGGAGAAACAGTCCCTATGATCTAACCAATGAACTGATTCTGGAGTCATGGGACATGGGTTCAAATCCTGCCTCTGTTCATTCCTACTTGTATGACCTTGGACATATCACTTAACCTCCATGGCCTTCATTCTCCTTATCTGTGAAATGATGGAGTCTTATTAGATGACTTCTGAGGCCCGCCCCCCCCCCCCGCCCCGCAATATGTAAAATGAGTTAGAGAAGGAAATGGCAAACCACTCCAGTATCTTTACTGAGGAAACCATGAATAGGGTCATGAAGAGTTGGACTCAACTGAAAAATGAATGAACAACAATGAGGTCCCCTACAGCTCCTGATTTATTATATAACCCCTGTGATATTTATATTCTTATCTTCTCTGATGGTTATAAAGGTTTTCCTCCCTAGGACACTACTTAAATTGGACAAGAACAAAAGGGCTCTTATGGCCTGAGCCATCAATTGCCTACATGACATTCCAGTTTCAGGAAGCAAAGACAGCCCCTCAAAGAAAAAAAAAATGCCAATATCCAGCTAGTCCTGGTTCTAATTACTTCAACAATGTTTATTAAAAGAAAAAAAAACATCTCACAGATGAATGGTCAACAGTCCTTAGCTGGGCTCCAAATAATGAACCACAGTGGAATCCCCAAGTAAGCTATGTAATCACCCCCTTTGCAGGGCTGACATATTTACATTCAAACAAAATCACGTATCCCAATATCCAGCGCCTATCACCATGATAGCAGATCATGCAGATGCCAAGTTGCTCTGACACAGTCACTGTGTTACCACAAGCAATGCAGCAGGGGAAGACGCTTTCAAGAAATGTTAAACGGCAGTTGTTCTCAAATCAGAAGTGTGGAATGCATCAGTTCAACAAAAGAGGGGCTGAATGTGAAGGTCAGGTATGACAGACAGGAAGTGTGAACAAGTGAACCTAAATTACAGCAAAGGGGGAAAAAAAGAGGCTGATAATGTGCTAGGTTTTAAAGGGCTCTCAAAATGAAAAGAAGTGAAATGTCAAGTAGGAGGGCAACAAAGGAGGTGAGGGAGATTTGTGCACATCCAAGTAAAGTTGTTAAATTATATTTCAAAATCTATTAACGTGGCCCATTAACTAATAATTGTGACTTTGGAGAGCAATGAGCCATAACTTCAGGCCTTGTGATGGTGGAGTTCCCAGCATCCAGAAACTACCCCCTGTGACAAAACTTGCAAGAATTCTCCATATAATATTTTTCATTGAGAGCTCATTAATTCTAGGGTTTTCCTGACTACTAATAGTACACTGATGGCTGAGAAGGAATCAAGGAAAAGCTCATGCCTTTCACTGAAATTTACTCCTTATCTGATTTATAATTGTCTGCCAAGGTAGAGCAGGGTGGCACAGTAGAGAGAGGGCTGGACCTGGAATCAGGAAGATTTGTGTTCAAATCTGGCCTCAGACACTTATTATCTAAGTGACTCTGAGACTGTGAATTTATTTCTCTGCCTCAGTTTCCTCAACTATCAAATATGGATAATAATAAAAATAAATAAAAATGAAAACAATCTTTTAAAATGTGAATAATAACATATTACTCCAAGGACTATTGTATCAAATGAGATAATATTAGTAAAATGCTTAGCATAATGCACATGGTAGGATACTTAATAAATGCTTCTTTCCTTCCTTCCTCTGTGACCCTTGGACAAGTCACTTAACTTCTGGCTACCTCAGTTTCCTCATCCATAAAAAAAGGATAATAATAACACCTACCCTTCCAGGGTTGTTGTGAACATAAAATGAGGTATTATTGGTGAAGTACTTTGAAAGTCTTAAAGCACTATTATTGTTATGGTTATTAGCATTATTATTCTTCCTCCAAAGTGTTTTTGTCAAAAGATCCTTTGGCTTTCCTCACTTCCCTCCTTTTTCCTTTAATGCTCTAAAGATCACAAGTACTTGCATTCACTAGTTAGTCAAAACTTTTTCCCCAGTCTTCCCTAAATCAGAGGAGTCATAGGGATTCTAGATCTAAAATAAAAAGGGGCCTCAGATGTTCAATGTCTTGAATTTTACATATGGAGGAACTGAGTCCCAGGTATATTAAGTAACTTCCTCATTGTCAAATAGGTAATAACTCCCAGTGCCAAGTTTTTGTTTGTTTGTTTTTGTTTTGTTGTTTTTTGGTAAGGCAGTTGGGGTTAAGTGACTTGCCCAGGGTCACACAGCTAGTGTCAAGTGTCTGAGGCTTGATTTGAACTCAGGAACTCCTTAATCCAGGGCCAGTGCTCTATCCACTGTGCTACCTAGCTGCCCTGAGGATATGTGACTTTGTCAAAGGTGCACAGAATTTGAACCTGGGTCTGGATCCAAGTGAAACATTCCAGGTGACCCTCTGTATTTTTATTAAGGCCTACTTTTCTTCAATAGAGTAGAAAGTAAGAAGCAGAGAAAATTTGGTGAATTTTCAAAATTTTCCTTATTCTGTTTTTTTTTCTCAAAATTGTGAGATTTAAAATTGGATATACTAGCATTAAACTCCCCCTTTTAACTTTTCCCATATATATACATAAATATCTCCCAGACCACTACGAAAAAGAAGCCTCTGAGCTTTAATCGGTGAGGGATTTGTTTTTATTGCTTGGGAATGAATTAATTAGGTGATACCAATTAGGGAAATAGAAAAGTAGAAGTAGAAATGAATAATCTTAGATCTAAGCTTGGCCTATATTCGTTTATAAAACTCACTGAATCCCAAACTGCCTGCCAGGCCGAGAACCAGTACCAAACACCAAACACATGCTAAGCTGAAAAGCCAGAGAGAGAGCGAACTTCCGTTCCACCCTCAGTTTTAAGCTGGCATCCCGGAAGTTTGTCACAGACTCCTCCCCAAAAGAGAGGCCCTTCAAAAGCTGCTTCAGTAGCATGCGTTCAACTCTCAAATGATTCAGCTAAAACTTCCAGTTTTTTTTACCCCAAAACCTTCTTATTATATTATTTGTAAGGAAGCAATTTGGTACTGGCTCTAGTGTCAGGAGGTGCATGTTCAAAACTTGCCACTGGTAGGGCAGCTAGGTGGCACAGTGAATAGAGCACGGGCCCTGGAGTCAGGAGCACCTGAGTTCAAATCTGGCCTCAGACACTAGACATTTACTAGCTGTGTGACCTTGGGCAAGTCACTTAACCCCAATTGCCTCACAAAAAAAGTATCATTCCCATTGGGATGGTTTCCTATAGCCTATACCAATTCTTGCTTTTCTCTACCCCATTATCACCATTAATTTAAAACTCAAGCTGGAATAGCTGCACAGAGTAAGTAGAAAGAAGGCTGGACTTGGAATCATCTGTAAAATGGTAACAATTGTATCTACCTCCAAGATAGCTGCCCTGAAGATCAAGTGCAGTAATATGCCTAAAGTACCTGATAGATTTTGAAGTGCTAGAGAAATATCAAGTGTTTTTTTATCCTGACCTCCCATTTTTCCTGATTTTTTTTTTTTTAGTGAGGCAATTGGGGTTAAGTGACTTGCCCAGGGTCACACAGCTAGTAAGTGTTAAGTGTCTGAGGCCAGATTTGAACTCAGGTAACTCCTGACTCCAGGGCCAGTGCTCTATCCACTGTGCCATCTATCTGCCCCCTCTCCTGATTTGTTTTTAATCCCTGAAGAAATAATTTAAATTTAAAATAAAAGTCTAAATTACTTTTAAAAGAAAGTGTAGTTCCTGACTTTTCAGTAGTGTGTTTTGCAAGTATCTATATGGTAAGTATGTTAGTAAAAGGGAAATATATCTTAAGAATAATAAAATGACCTTTCACCTGAATAGCATCAATAGAATATTGGGTTTAGAATCAGAAAGAACCAAGTTCAAGTCCTGCTCAGTCACTTACCCGCACGTCATTTAACATCTATAGGCCTCAGTTTCCTCATTTGAAAAATTAAGGGGATGGACTCAATGACCTTTTGCCCTAAATCTATGATCCTACATTTTCTATTCAAAGATCTCTTTCCATTTACTGAACTACAGCTTCAGCATGCATGTACTATACATTCTATAATAGAGTAAAACTGAGGTGTAGTTAAGGAGTGATTCCACCAAGTCTTCTCAATAAACCAGTATCAGAAACAGGACTCCTTATTTCAAATTCAAGGAGTTTAGATCACCTTGCCATAGCTTCTTAATACAGTACACATTTCAATGGGCATAAAAAATTGAAATATCTTTCAAATAATTCATATGGAACAAATTATCCTGGTGTATCCAAGTGTATTTCCTTGTAGCTAGAGGAAAACTAGGGTTTTAAATGAGATGGGGATAACTATCAGCATGACAAAACCTAAATCTCTTAAGTGCTATGTTCACCAAGGTAAAGTATTTTAAAGGGAATCACAGAATGCTCTTCCAAACATCAGTGCAATAGTCCCAAAGTAGATAATCTCCATAAAACAAAGACAATAAAAACCAATTATACTATTTCCCTCCAGAAACATTTTATTTTCTTTGTCCCCAGGGCAAAATCAGGAAGGGATTTCATCTTACTTGCTGCTTACCCAGAGAAGACAGCAACAGTAAGAGCCCTAAACTCCTGAGCTGTGTATTATGAAGCAAACATGCAGTGGTGATATTGGGCAAAATCGTAAGCAGCCATTAATTCCAATGCTGAATTCAAAAGGCTTATGGGGTATTGTTATCCATTCTCAGGAATCTATGTATGAGATGAAACAAAAAATAATATATTTCCCCCTACTTAACTGAAATACTGGCTAATGTGGGCAAAAGCACCTCTTAATAGACAACCAACCAGTATTTGAGCGTCTTCTATTGCCCAATACTATGCCAAACTCTGTGGGTGATATAAAAGAATCCTTCACTATTTGGCAACTTCATTTAACTAGAGCCCAGCTAAGAATCAGGGAGTAAACAAAAAAGACATCCAAAAAACCAAAATAGAAGTCACAAAGTACAAGCAAGGAAGCTAATGGCTCTAATTATAGAGCTCCAGCTTGCCCTCCCTGGGCCTATTTAGTCTCATTTAGACACATTTCTAACAAATGTGATTCACTTGTTTTTCAGGTCCTCCACAGAACAGAAGCAGCAAGTTGGAAAAAGAAATAGTGGCTGATACAGGCAGGCACACACACAGAAGCAAAAAACATTACAGGGAAGAAAGAAGACAGAGTACTTATGAAAAGCAGACACGAGCACTCAAAAAGCAAAGCAATCTAGAGCCACTTAGTAGAGGATCCAGTCATTCTGTATACCTTCAGACAGGTCCTGAGGGCATAATCCTATTATAGAATAATATAGTAACTGATAATATATAGTAAATGATAAATAATAGTGTATTATTCGTAGATATATAGATTCATAGTGAGTTCAAATAGTAAATAATAGTATAATAACTGTTGTTTATAAACATGGTCCTAAGTCTCAGTCCAGGGATGTTCAGAATATTCTGCTTAACAGGAAAGGGAAGTAATAGATTTATATTCTTATCCAAAATGGTAGATTACAGCTTTAATGTTTAACAGAATAAATCTTCCATTATCTAGTTCCTGAGCTATTTACTACTTTTTGTTTGTTTGGGTTTTTTGTGAGGCAATTGGGGTTAAGTGACTTGCTCAGGGTCACACAGCTAGTAAGTGTCAATTGTCTGAGGCCAGATTTGAACTCAGGTACTCTTGACTCCAGGGCCAGTGCTCTATCCACTGTGCCATCTAGCTGCCCCTTTGAGCTATTTACTTTTTAAGACAGGAGTCCTGACCTCAGGAAGCCTATAATCCACAAGGGAATTATGAATGAACATATATGAAGCAATTAGAGAACAAATAAGTACTAATGAATAACATTGATTTAAAATGTCAAGTAGAAAACAAAGGAGAAAAAGAAAAAGAAAAAATGTCAAGTTGTCAGATGTCAGTCTTGCATTAAGTCATGAAGTAATGTCTCATGGAAGGTGGGGGAGTCTTAAGTGGGGCACTGAAGAAGTTTAATAAGCTGAACCCTAACTGGAGAGGAGTTTTTATTATGCATAGCAATGGGAAATAAAGTTAGATAATCAGTTTTGAGAGTGAGGTCGGATAATGAAACCACTGAATGTCAAGCAGAGGAATTTGACCTTGATAATAAAGCAGCATTTCATAGTTTTTAGAAGGATATGATGAAAATAGTAGTTCATGAAGATTAGCTATGTAGTATTAATGAGATGGAGTCAGGGAATCTGAGTAGGAAAATAATGCCTAATCCAAGCATAAAGAAGATATTAAGGGGGGATGGAGCCAAGGTGGCAGAGGAAAGGCAGGCACACACTTGAGCTCTCCCCAAGACTCCTCCAAAACCTTCAAATAATGACATAAGACAATTCCTGGAGCAGTAGAACCCACAAAAGGAAAGGGTAAAATAATTAGAAAACCAGGAACAGGCCTTGGGAGACATTGAATCAGCAGTAAAAGCAACCGCTTCTAGAAATCTTAGCCCACAGATGGTAAGGGGATCAAACAGTTGGCCAAAAGGAGATAACAGGGGTCTCTTTGCTAGCACTGAGGCAGGACTCCATTGCTTTGCCCATACTTGTATCCAGGGGCCAGTCCTGGGTGGCAGTCCCAGAGTGGGGAGAAGCACTAACACACCAGAGCTTGTGGCCAGAGTGGAGCAGGGACTCTCCTCACAGTTTCAGGGCAGAAAAGCAGGCTTGTGGTGAGTCACAGACTAGAGCATAGGCAGGCAGAGTAAACACACCTCTCCTTAGCTCATATCACCTTAGAAGAACTGAAGACTTAAAAATCCCTAGAAGTATCTCTAAGAACAGCTGCACAAAATGCCTGAAGCTTAGGACAGTGCACCCTCCACCCTGGAAGCAGAGCCCTATTTTAACAAAGAGTTAAAAGTCAAGAAATAGTCTAGGGAAATGAGTAAATAGGAAAAAATCCTGACCATAGATAGTTACTATGGTGACAAGGAAGATCAAAACACTCACTCAGAAGAAGATAACAAAGTCAAAGCTCCTACATCCAAAGTTTCCAAGAAAAATATAAATTGGTCTCAGGCCATAGAAGTTCTCAAAAAGAACTTTGAAAATAAAGTAAGAGAGGTAGAAGAAAAAATGGAAAGAGAAATGAGAGTGATGCAAGATAATCATGAAAAAAAGTCGACAGTTTGGTAAAGGAGACACAAAAAAATACTGAAGAAAATAAATAGAAGGCAATGTGAGATATCTCATTGGAAAAATAACTGACCTGAAAATAGATCTAGGAGAGATAACCTGAAAATTATTGGACTACCTGAAAGCCATGATCAAAAAAGAGTCTAGACATCATCTTCCAATGAATTGTCAAGGAAAATTACCCTGATATTCTAGAAGCAGAAGGTAAAATAGAAATTGAAAGAATCTACCAATCATCTCCTGAAAGAGATCCCAAAATAAAAACTCTCAGGAATATTATAGTCAAATTTCAGAGCTCCCAGGTCAAGGAGAAAATATTGCAAGCAACCAGAAAACAAAAGTATTGTGGAGCCACAATCAGGATAACATAAGATTTAGCAGCTTTTATAATAAAAGGATAAGCGGGTTTAGAATATGATATTCTGGAGAGCAAAGGAACTGGGACTACAACCAAGAATCATGTACGTAGCAAAACTGAATATGATCCTTAAGGGGAAAAATGGGCATTCAATGAAAGAGGGGACTTTTAGCTATTCTTAATGAAAAGACCTAAGCTGAATGGAAAATGTGACTTTCAAATACAAGATTCAAGAGAAGCATAAAAAGGTAAACTGGAAAAAGAAAGCACAAGGGATTTTAAAAGGTTAAACTGTTTACATTCCTACATGGGAAGATGATACTTCTAACTCATAAGAACTGTCTCATTATTAGGGCAGTTAGATTGAGCATATATAGACAGAGGACACAGGTGTAGGTTGAATATGAAGGGATATCTAAAAATAATAAAATTAAAAGGTGAGAGAAGAATGCACTGGGGGAAAAGAAAAGAGAGAGGTGGAATGAGGTAAATTATCTTACATAAAAGACGAAAGAAAAAGTGTATATAGTAAAGGGGAAGATGGGGGAGATGAGTGGGAGTGAGTGAACCTTACTTTCATCAGAATTGGTTCAAAGAGGGAATAACATACACACTCAATTGGGTATAGAAATCTATCTCACCCTGCAGGAAAGAAGGAGAGGAAGGGGATGGGGGTGGTGGTGATAGAAGGGAGGGCAGACTGGAGGAGAAGGTAGTCAGAAGCAAAAGTCTTTTGAGGAGGGACAGAGTGAAGGGGGATAGAGAATAGAATAAACCATGTGGAGAGGGAATAGGATCAAAAGAAATATAGCAATAGTAACTAAAAAAAATTTGAAGCAAGTTTGTCTGATACAAGACTCGTTTCTCAAACATATAGAGAAATGAGTCAATTTATTTTAAAAAGCCATTCCCAATTGATTAATTATCAAAAGATAAGAAATTTTCAGATGAAATAGTAAAGCTATCTATGGCCATATTAAAAATGCTCTAACTCACTATTGATTAGAAAGATATAAGTCAAAACAATTCTGGGATACTACCTCATACCTATTAAATTGGATAATAGTACAGCAAAGGAAAATCACAAATATTATAGGGGATATAGATAATGTACTGTTGGTGGAATTGTAAACTGATTCAACCATTCTGTAGAGCAATTTGGAACTATGTCTGAAGGGCTATAAAACCATGTATACTTTTACCTAGCAATACCACTACTAGGTCTATATCCAAAAAGAGATAGAAAACAAAAGGGAAAAGGACGGTTATATACGAAAAATACTGATAGCAGCTCTTTTCTGGTGGCAAAAAATTGGAAATCAAGGGGATTTCCATCAATTCAGGAATGGCTGAACAAAGTGTGTGTGATTATGAGGGAATAATATCATGCTATAAGAAATGATAAGCAAGATGCTCTCAGAAAAACCTGGGAAGACTTACATGAATTGGTATAAAGTGAAATGTACTGTGGACAAAGTAACAGCAATATTGTAAGATGATCAGCTGTGAATGACTTCACTGTTCTCAGCAATGCAATAATACAGGACAACTCAGAAGCACTTATGATGAAAAATGGTATCCAACCCCAGAGAAAGAACTGGTGGTGTTTGAATGCAGAATGAAGCATAAAAAGAGGATCTTAATCAAAGAAGCATAGATTCAGAACCAGAGTGAAGTAGTGATTGGTCATTGTCAGACATTAGAGTTGAACTCAGATCCAACATCAAATGGAAAGGAGGGGAAGGGAAGGGAGGAGAGGATGCTACTATTTTTATTCTCCATATGCAAACCTACATTATGAACTCCAGCCACCACCAGATATATATCAAAGAATGCTCTGAACCCTGGGATCGAATGCCAGTTGGAAATCAAGGGAGCTTAGGAGCCCATAAAAAAGAAGAGTTTTCAATCTGAGGGATTAGAAAGGAGCCAAGTTTGTACAATGTGGGAAAGCTAAGTGTTGCAGTAGATAGAGCACTGGACCTGCAGTCAGAAAGATCATAGTTAAAACTGACCTCGGATACTTCCTAGCTGTGTGACCCTGGGTAAGTCATTTAATCCCTGCCTGCATAAAACTGGAAAAGGAAATAGGAAAACAAACTATTATCTTTGCCAAGAAAACCCCATGGATAGTTGATCCATAGGGTCATGAAGAGTTGGACATGACTGAGCTAATAAACAACACCTGTACAATGAGAAAACAGAAAAATCAATAGTGCCAGGGAAACAATAAAAGTGGAACTGAGTGGGATCATTGCTAAAAGCCTGGGGAAAATATTCTAATGTTAACTAGAGACTTTTGCTTTCTACTTTTACTTAATGAAAAAGAAGAGTCTGGATGGAAAGAATGTCCTTCAATTCACAGTGCAGTAGCAGCAAACTGTAATTAAAGAAAAACAAATGGCTAAGTTCCAATGCATGACAATGAAATTTAGAGACCTATTGAAGTCACAATTTGAAACAGGCTGCATGTATCCTTCAAATAAACAGAAGTAGAACTATTTGCTTTGACAGGATCTGTGTCAAGGCTGACAGGTACAGACGTAGCAGGAGGCGATGAGTAGGGTCATCTTCAGCACTGACGTTTGGAGGTGATGGCAATAGGAAACACTTACATCTTTCCTCGTTTTATGTTCTGTGGCTTGGATCCTCTGATCCATCTCCTCTTCTAGCTCACTCAGCTGCATGGCTGCTTTGTCCTGGGCTCTGAAAATTTTAAAGGGCACAGACTCCAATTCACCTTTGTTATTTGAAAACACAATAACAAGAGATACTCTCTTCATTTCCTTCATGTGCATGCACACAGTCTGAACTCTAACCACCCCCTAGGGATATGTCACTGAATAGATAAACACCAAACTACTGGGGCTGGCAGTTAATTTTTACAATATCTGCTTCTTTAAATCATGTAACCACCACAACCGCCAAGCATAAAAAGCTCGTGTTTCTATGGCACTTTAAGATTTAGAAGGCATTTTCCTTCATACTTATCCTCTGAGGTAGGTAAAAACGTGTTGTTGTGCCCATTTAACAAATAGGCAAACTGAGTTTTGAAGAGATGAAGTGATATGTGCAGTGTCACAAAGTTTGTAACCATCTCATCTGGGATTCACACTCCAAGTCTAGCATGTTTTGCTACAAGAATATTGAACAGTAAAGGCAAAGGTTAAGTACATAGCACCAACTATGAGCTAGTCACCATACTAAGGGATTTACAAATATTACCTCATCTGATTATCACAGCAACCCAGAAAGGTAGATGCCATTAATATTCTGATTTTATAGTTAAAGAAACAAGCAAACAGAGACCAACCAACTTTTTGCCCAGGGTCACAGGGCTATTGTGTCTGAGGTTGGATTTGAACTCACATCTTACTGACTCTGGGCCCACAGCTTTTACTACCATACTACCCAGCTTCCTCAACAAAGGTAATAAAGACACATATCGGTTACAGTACATTTTATAACTTAATTATAGCAATCATACCACAGGTTAAAATGGTGGTAGAGTGGGGGAGTCACAGGGGAACAGAATGACAAATTCCCAGAATGATAAAACTGAATTCTAATAAAAGTCCCTAAAATTCCAGTTCATGGAAGATGAGTTTACACTTTAATGAGACTTGATTCTTAACTTAATTCCAAGAATAAATCATCTTTTAAAAATCTGAAATTGGGGAGGGGGAGTAGACAGGAAAAAATACTGAAAGTGATTTGTATTTTATGCTTAATAATCAGCTAATTTTAAATCTTTTCATGCATCATTCAGTTCCTAGTAATTCAATATTATGCGGGAAGTAAATTAAGTACATGAACTCTAAAAAAAAAAAAAAAGCACTTTTAGTCTTAAAATGATATGGTTTGGGATCTTTTTTTTTTTTTTTTTTTTTTTTTAGTGAGGCAATTGGGGTCAAGTGACTTGCCCAGGGTCACACAGCTAGTAAGTGTTAAGTGTCTGAGGCCGGATTTGAACTCAGGTACTCCTGACTCCAGGGCCGGTGCTCTATCCACTGCGCCACCTAGCTGCCCCAGGATCTATTTTTAAACTTATTTCCAATACAGGCTGCTCAGGCCATGGTAGTTTGATTCTATCGATCCCATTTTTTTTCCTCTTATGTTCGGCTGCTAGGTGAAGACCAGCTCCTCCATCCTCATCTCAATAAACTCCAATGACTCCCTATTACCTCAAGGATCAAAATTAAAATTCTGTTTGGCATTTAAAGCCTTTTTCAATATGGCCCCATCCTATTTTTCCAGTTTTCTTATCATTTAATCTCCTCCATGTTGTCAATGTTTCAGCTACACTGGTCTTGTTTACACACCATGATCTTTAAGCCCTTGTGCCTGGTATCCGTTATTGCTACAATGTTCCTTCTCCCCACCTTTGTATCTTGACTCACTCTTAGTCTCACGTCAGACACCACGTTCTTTGGCAGGAGGCCTTTCCTGGTCCCTTCTCCACCCCAGCTCCCTTGCAGGTCACTTCTCTGTGAGATTAACTTTCTTGTACATTGTATATATCTCATTTACACACACAGTCATTTGCATGTTGTCTCCCCTATTAGAATGCGAGATCCTAAAAGACTAGCACTCTTTGTCCAGTGCTCAGAAGAGTGTCTGGTATACATTGTAGTATTGTTGTTGTTCAGTGGTGTCTGACTCTTCATGACATCATGGACCATAGCACTTCAATACCGTCCATGTGGTTTTCTTGGCAAAGATGCAAGAGCGGTTTGCCATTTCTCTCTCCAGTAGATTAAAGCAAACAGAGGTTGAGTGACTTGCCCAGGGTCACAAAGCTATTAAGTGTCTGAGGCCAGATTTGAACCCAGGTCTTCCTGATTCCAGGCCCAGTGCCCAATCCACTGATCCACCTAGGTGCCTCTGTCTAGTGCATAGTAAGCATTTAATAAACACTTATTGACTGATTATAGCATTTCTGACAAATTGTCATTCATCCTCCACTTGAATATTTGCAGGGAAGGGCTACTTCCTAAGGCAGCACAATTTCTTCCTAGTTTTTCCCAATATAAACCATTGGTCCAGACATCTGGTTTTAAATTTTAACATCACCCACCTCCAGAGAAAGAATTATTGGAGTTTCAATGCAAATTGAAGCATACTATTTTTCACTATTTAAAAAAATTTTTTTTGGCAGGGGTGTTTTCTTTCTGTGAGAAAATAATTATTAATAATAGATTTTGTGGGGGGACCTAGGGACCCAGTTCTAGTCGGGTTTCTCTAACTCCCCCCACTTCAGCAGTCAATATTAGGAGTGTGGTCAAGAGGAATCCAAGAAATAGAAATAAGACCCTTTGTGTCTAGTCCAGTGAAGTGAAGGGATTAAAACCACACCAATTTGAATGCACCTTTGCAATCAGTTGGTCTCCCATTAGACCCTGATGTCATCATGTTACACTTTAATATGGACCATCCTCAAGTCACATCAATCAATGGAACTGAATGATGCTGACCAATTAGCTTTGATCGGTGTGTAGCAACACGCCTCTATTAAAAGAGGATAAAAGTCAGGAACACAGGAGGCTCCTGGCCAGCGCCATCTTGGAATTCACTTTTGGTCTGGACCCACGGTCAGTTGGCGAGCACTCTCCTCTTAGGCCAGAGTAGGTAATGTAGGGCTTCTGCACTCAATTTGAGGCAATGTGCTCTCTCAGAGACAATATGGCACTGGGGGCTTTTTGTGCTTTTGTTAAATGCCACATGATCAATTCTGTACTAACATTTCAATGTACTTTAATAATAAATGCTTACTACCTAAACTGGTGCAATAGCCATCAATTTATAAGTAGCAGTCTTTTGAAAAATTCAGTCTGCCCCCCCCAATAATTTAGCTAAAAACAATCAAGTCCCCAATAATTTAATTAATACATTTCACAACATGACTAATACGGAATTATGTAGTGCATGATTGCAAATGTCTAACATATCAAATTGCTTACTGTCTCAGGAAAGGGAGAGGGGAGGGAAGGGAAGGAGGAAATTTGGAAGACAAAATATAAAAAGACTAAGACCGTTACAAATTGGTTTTTACATGTAATTGGGGAAAATAAAAGTTTCTTTTAAAAATAAATAAATTTTAGCATCTATTCTCAGCTATCTTAAGAGTGATTCAAAACTACTTTTCCTTTTCTTTTTCTTTTTTTTTTTGGTGAGGCAATTGGGGTTAAGTGACTTGCCCAGGGTCACGCAGCTAGTAATTGTTAAGTGTCTGAGGCTAGATTTGAACTCAGATCCTCCTGAATCCAGGGCTGGTGCTCTATCCACTGCACCACCTAGCTGCCCCAAAACTACTTTTTGAAAGAATTGTGACTATCTGTCCCATATACTTCCAATTTTTCCATTCAGAACTACTGTCCTCAGATCTTTTAAAGAGGCCAGAACCTTATTCTTTCTCCACAATTTGGAAAAAAAAATGGTTTTAGGAGTAAATATTTCTTCATAAGTCATTATACTTCTTTCAAAATCATCACTGATCTTTACAACAATTGCATGGATTATGTAGGACATATATTAATCAACTATCCAATAAGCATTTATTATGCATCTACCATGTTCCTGGTATTGAACCAGGCTCCATTTCATAGATAAGGAGACAGGAAGTGAAGCAATTTGCACATAGTCTTATAGTTTGTAAGTGATAAAGTGCAGATGATAGAACTGCAAAGAACTGCTTCAACCAATATTCTAGTAATAATGCAGTTGAGGGGGCGACTAGGTGGTGCAGTGGATAGAGCACCGGCCCTGGAGTCAGGAGGACCTGAGTTCAAATACAACCTCAGACACTTGACACTCACTAGCTGTGTGACCCTGGGCAAGTCACTTAACCCCAATTGCCTCACCAAAAAAAAATGCAGTTAGCATTAATTAATCCAAAGGTTTAGCTGTTTTTAAAAGTACTTTTTAAATAAAATTAAGGGATACATATTACAATTTTAATATTATTTTAGACAGTCAGCAATTATCAATAAGTGGGCCAGGGACCCCAATGGGAGGAAAAGTGGACATCAAGACTTTTTCTGGAGATCCACAAAGTGAAAATTATTTTTACATTAATACTAAGATATTTTCATTACTAGCCTGCTAAATATCTAGAGATATAAGCTATATAAACAAAAAAATCTTTGGGGTCCTCAATAATTTAAGACAGTAAAGGGTAGCCCTGAAACCCAAAAGTTTGAAAACTGCTGGCATAGAGGATGGAGAGCCAGCCTGGGGGTCAGGAAGACTTCAGCTCCAGTCCCACATATGACATACTTATACAGTTATGTGACCCTGGGCAAATCACAGAGATCCCCCTATGCTCCGAGAAATTCTCTAAGACACTAAGTAGCAGAGCAGTTACTAATATGAATTGGTTGAAGGGGTTTCCTCATTGAGCATTCCTTAAACCAATAATATCAGAGGATACACACACACACACACACACACACACACACACACACACATATACATTTCTTTTTTTTAAACTACCTTTTCACCGCGATGGCTAGGTTTTCTATCTCAGTGCTTTGAAGTCTGATCTCTCGGATAAAGTTCTTGATAACATGTTCGTAAGGTTGAATTAATCTTGGCTCCAAAATGTTGATGTTCTGATACAGAACGCTAACTTGTTCTTTTCTGCCAAAGGAAAAGAAAAAAAAAAATGAGTACCCATTTGCAGAATGAACACTTTATAGACAATGGTATCAAAAGCAAATCCAAGGCATAAAAGTAGGAATGTAAGTAGCCCATGGAACATCAAGGCTGCCTAGAACAGAAAGAATGTGTTTGGAGAGTAACAGAAAATAAGGTCTCAGTGGTAGGACAGAACCTAATTCAGGACAGTTTCCCTAATTAGAAAGAGGAACTTAGAGGAAAAGGATAAGATAGAGCCAATGGATGTTTTCCTAATGAACATTCCAATGAAAGTACATAGGAGGTTTTGAGCAGAGCCATACTTTTTACCTTTTTGAAGTTTTTCTTTATTAGCACATTGTTTCTTTTTTTGCTCTCTCTCTATATATACATAGATGTATGTATGTATATATTTTATATATACACTATTTCTGATACATAATATTCATATACACACATATACATACATACATATTCATTCATTCATTCCTTGGACTGCTTGCTCATTCATAGAATTACAAGTCCATTTTTCTTTCTTATCCCTTGTGAGAAGCCAGCCTTGATATTGTCTAATAACATTAATTTCAGCCATGAATCTACTGTGGTCACAGCAGCACTTCCTAAAACGAAAGTTAGAAATTTTTTCATTGGGTAGGAAAGGGGTTTACAGTTTCCCAGAAGAAATTAACAACTTTGGGGCCTAAAAATAACAATATTTAAAATCACATCCAAATAACAAGTTTGGCATAGGATTTTTTTTTAATACTATTTTTTAAATACTATTTAAATACTATTTAAATATATTTTTAATACTATTTAATACTATTTTTAAATACTATTAAATACTATTATGCTAAATACTATTATGCTAAATTTAGCATAAATACTATTATGCTATTAGCATAAATACTTTGTTATTTTCCAGTTACATGTAAAGAGTTTAACATTTGTTTCCATAAGATTTTTAGTTCCAAATTTTTCTCCCTCCCTCCCTTCCCTCCCTCCTTATCCAGACAGAAAGTAATCTGATATAGGTTATATTTGTACAATCACATTAAATATATTTCTGCCTTAGTCATGTTGTGAAAGAAAAATCAGAACATAAGGGAAAAACCTCAAATAAAGAAAAAAACACCAAAAATTAGAAACATTATGGTTCAATCTACATTCAGAATCCACAGTTCTTTTTTCTGGATGTGGAGAACATTTTCTATCATGAGTTCTTTGGAATTGTCTTGGATCATTGCACTGCTGAGAAGAGCCAAGCCTATCACAGTTGATCATCATACAATGTTTGCATAGGATTTAAAGTTCAATTTGGGGAAGCCTTTAGCACAACATCTTCATCTTGAAGAGGGAGAAAATACAAGTAACAAAGGAGAAGTAATTTCTAATAAAGCAATGAGGAAGAGGAAGAGCAGGGAAGGAGAAGAGGGAGAAGGAAGAAGTAGAAGGAGAGATAGAGAAGAGAGATGGAGGAGAAAGGAGAAGTAAAGAAAGGAAAAGGAGGAAGGAGAGTGAGTAGGAAGAGAAAGGAGAAAAGAGGAGGAGGGGAAAGGAAAAAGAGGAACAGGGAATAAGGAAAAAGGAAGGGGAAAAGGAAAAGAGGAGGAGGGGTTGTTGTAAGGTTAAATTAAGGAAGTATTTCTAAAGCACTTCAAAACATTAAAGCAGTATAAAATGTCGACTGTGATTTTTTTTAAATAAAAATTTGTCATACTTTGTAGGGTTCTTTTCAGTGACACAGATGCTATGGCCAACCCTGAGCATCCTAGAAGGCACTTCCCCCACCATGACCTACATAGGCAGGAGGACTTCTTATCCTATGTCATATTCACACTGTATATAAAGTTTCAAGTTCTCCACTCCCAACATCTACCAATTTTTCATAGTATTTCAAAACACTAGATGTCATCCATTAGCATCAAAATGACAGTCCATACTTCTTTCTGCATTCACCTGGCACCACACAAGTGCCAAGCCTATGCCATGCTAGCTAGCAGACTATACAGAATCCAATAATTTAGGAGATGTGGTTAATTTCTCCAGTCTCATGATGTTTTCTACCTGGTTAATTTTCCAATCCAATAACATTTTCTCCCACATGGACTGCTCTTGGTTACTGAGGCTGCATTTCACAGGTTCTGAGCAAAGAGTAAATTAGAAATCAAATCAACAGTTGTTAAGTTTCTGCTACATTCATTCCAATCACTTTAACACATTTGAAATATCATTTATTATATTTCCCCAAATAACCTTGTTTATATTTAGTAACAAGTTACAGAACTCTAAAGTAGGAGAAAGATAGGACCCATCAAAAAACTGCCACTTAATTCCTGAAATGGAATGCTTCTCTTTTGATATACAGGTTAGTCCGGAAGGCTTAATACTGTACTAAGAGTTTTTGGACAAGATAATACAAGTTTTAGCAAGATAATACATCTGGACAACTGGAGATGGTCCCGGATGTTTAAAGCAATTGGAGTTAAGTGACTTGCCCAGGGTCACACAGCTACTAAGTGTCTGAAGTAAAATTTGAACTCAGGTCCTCCTGACTTCAGGGCCAGTGCTCTATGTACTGCATCACCTAGATGCCCTATAGCACATCAATATTATGCATGGGGTTTTCTTGGCAAGGATACTAGAATGGTTTGCCATTTACTTCTCTAGCGTATTGATGTAAACAAGTTAAGTGACTTGCCCACATCTAAGTATCTGAGGCCACATTTGAACTCAAGTCTTCCTGGCTCCAGGTCCAGCATTCTATTCAGTGGTCCACACAGTTGCCTCTGCCTGGCACATAACAAATTCTTTATACATATACATATACAGATTCAGATACATATACATACACCTATACATATACCTGTACATATATGTATCATGTGGCTATATAAATTCTTTATGTATACACATACTTTACATACATATATACTTTATACACACATGTATATAGACATACATACTGACTGACAGCTAATAAAAACCAACTGTTAAATTTTCAACATGAGCCTTTACACCTCAAAAATCAGCAAATACTACAAATCAGGGCTTGATTTGGTACATCAAAAAGAGGAGACTAAAGTTTAATTGGGAAACATTTAATAAAATGAATAAAAATACAATGCAATATAAATAATGTTAAGTTGTGGTTTTTCTAAGTCAATATTTAGCTCAAGATTTGTTTCTATTTGCCTTTGGCACCACTGGTCTAGAGCCCCAAGAGGATGAATGACTTGCTAAGGGTTACAGAACCAGTATATGTCACAAGCAGAATTTGAACCTAGATCTTCCTGGTTTCAAGGCCAGTTCCCTATTCACAAGGCCAAGCTGCCTCCCTGATATATGGTGTCCTTCCTTACAACATAATACTGGCAGATCCTGCCAAGTTGTAAAGTCTTCAAGAATCACTGTGTCTTCCATCAAAAGCAAAGCTTAGATAAATACAAAGCTTGGCTATCAAATGATGAATGTTTTGTGGTCACAGTTCCAATTGAATGAACCCACCTTCTGAAGCCTAGAAATTGTCTCAATCAGAGTCAGGACCTACACTCCTGAAATTAGTTATCTTTCAAATTACTGCATTACAAGCTGAGAAAAAAAAAAGTTCTGACTTACGAACACAGCCTGAACATCCCATGAACACACACACAATTCTTCACACAAAAGAAAATCCCTAAGGGAAAGATCATAGGGTTATACATTTGGGAGTTACAAGATAACTGATTTAAAGCTGGGAGGAGTCTTAGTGGCCACCTAGTCAAAACTCTTCATTTTACTGATGAAGAACTTGGGATTTGGATGAGTACAGTGACTTAAACAGGGTCATACATCTTTTAAGTATCAGATGAAGGATATGAATCCAGATGCTCCTGACTCCAAGTCTAGCACTGTTTACTGAGCCAAAAGATGCTACATATTTTTTACAGAATGAGGATAGGGAGTAGATCAGCAACTTCATGGAGACAGGGAACTCTGAGATGAGAAAATTCCCTCTAAATACATTTCTATAACTCTGACAATCTGGGCATTCACTAGTACTTTCATGGCTATGAATAAGGCTTTTTGTTATTCAATCACTTTCAGTCATGTCCTACTCTTCATGACCCTGTTTGGGGTTTTCTTAGCAAAGATAACAAAATGGTTTGCCATTTCCTCTTCCAGCTAATTTTATTGATGGGGAAACTGAGGCAAACAGGGTTAAGTAACTTGCACAGGGTCACACAGCTAATTAGTGCCTGAGGCCAGATTTGAATTCAGGAGGATTGAGTCTTCCTGACTCCAAGCCCTGCACTCCATCCACTGTACCACCTAGCTGCCTTGAATAAGGTCTAATCAGTTCCAATTAATCAGATCACCTCTCTTCATCCAACAGTAGACCAAGATCTCCCTAGATCTTCAACTTCCAGGGGTTAGCTAGATGGCACAGTGGATAAAGCACCAGCCCTGGATTCAGGAGGACCTGGGTTCAAATCCAGCCTCAGACACTTGACACTTACTAGCTGTGTGACCCTGGGCAAGTCACTTAACCCTCATTGCCCCACCAAAAAGAGAATAAAGAAAAAAAAGAAAAGATCTTCAATTCCCTTCTCACTGTTCAAATATCAGCTTCAAAGTCTATTTTTCCCTAAAATCAAGCAAAATATGACAACTCAGCATCCCCTTGAAAACCAAAATTTTGAGGGTTAATAAGTAGAAAAAATCCAATATTTTATATTATCCATGAGCTTGTGTGAAATCACAAATGAAATGCACAGTCCAATTAGGAAGTTTAATTAAGGATGGCCTGAGGGTGTCCACGTGGCTACAAGTTCTTGCCAGTTTCCCTATCTACAGAACCAGTTTAAGCTTGCCTGGGGCCAATTACCAAGTCAACCAAACTGCACAAATAAAGCATAAACAAATGAGGCAAACAGTATCTTCTATGCAGTAGTACAGAACATAGGAGTTTTGGCCCCTCCTATGAGGTCTAATACTCTTAGGAAAATGCTAAGAGTCTATTGTCATCATCATGAATAATATTTATAGACTGCACTTTCCTAGACAGCAAGACTTTGAAAACACATCATCGTCACTTTATTATTTATTATTATTTTTGAACACCAACAACATGTCAAGCATTAGAAAGTCATCTGCTCATCCTGTCCTCTCAGATAACTCAACAAAAAATCCTGCCTCCAAGTACTTGAAGGACGGTCACGAGGAAGGAAATGACTTCCTCTATTTGACCCCAGAGGGCAGAAGCAGAAGGTAAAGGGTAAAATCTGCAAAGAGGAAAATTTGGGCTTCATGTCAAGGAAACGCTTCCTAACAGTTGTGACTGCCTCAAAGTGGTACGGGCTGTTTGGAGAAGTGGTAGGTTCCCTTTCATTATAGATCTTTAAGCAGAGGTTGAATAAGCACTTGTCAGTTACGTGATATTGAGGATTCCTCTTCTGGCTGGTTTGGTCAAAGAGCTCCCTTCCAACTCTCAAACTTAAAAAAAAAAAATAACAAACCCCTTATTATTCAACTGACTGAGGGAAAAATAGCTGACTCACAAGCAATAAAACAAAGGATACACAATAATTATACAAATTTAAGGGAAAAAGGAAAATCCATGTGCTTTTTGTTCCTTTCCTATGGAATTTAGAGATTATATTTTATTGTTTGTTTGACAGCAACTTAAGGACATAAAAAGCATAATTCTGAATTTATGGAATATTTTTCAATGCCATAAATACCATAAACACACCATAAACACAAGATCTAGAAAAATAAACAAGGACCCGTTCCTGTTCTTACTTTCTCTTTGGTGATCACAAACCTGGGTTCAAAGGGATCCATCATTATCTCTATACAAATGCCTCCTCAAACCACACACCCATCCTTAATCTCTCTCTCTCCCTCTTTTTTTTTTTTTTTTAGTGAGGCAAATTGGGGTTAAGTGACTTGCCCAGGGTCACACAGCTAGTAAGTGTTAAGTGTCTGAGGCCAGATTTGAACTCAGGTACTCCTGACTCCAGGGCCGGTGCTCCATCCACTGCTCCATCTAGCTGCCCCTCTCCCTCTTGTCTCACATTATTGTTGTTCAGTGCAGTCTGAGTCTTTGTGACCCCATTTTGGGTTTTCTTGGCAAAGATACTGGAGTGGTTTGCCATTTCCTTCTCCAGCTTATTTTACAGATGAGGAAACTGAGGTAAACAGGGTTAAGTGACTTGCCCAGGATCACTTAACTAGTATGTGTCTGAAGCCGGATTTGAACTCAGGAAGATGAGTCTTCCTGATTTCAGGCCCAACAGTCTATTCACTGTGCCACCTATATGCCCTTACACCTAGCTGTCCTACCTTGTCAATGGCCTTTTGGCTATCTCTACTTCGTTGACCCACAGGCATCTCAAATTCATTATATCCAAAACAGAACTGAGTTATCTTTCTCCCTTAAACCCACTTCCTACAAATATCCCTATTTCCTATTGAGCACATCATCATCTTTCCCCAAAATTCAGAACACCACTGTCATACTTGCCTCTTTTCTCTCCCTAATCAATTCTCTTCCATCCAATCATTTTCCAAATCCTGGCAACTCTACCTGAACAGTATCTCTCACATACATTCTATTCCCTCATCACCCCCCCTGTTTCTAGTCTCTTTCCTCTCTGATCCTTCTACTTCTAAAATAATCTCTTTTTTTTTTTTGGTGGGGCAAAGAGGGTTAACTTGCCCAGGGTCACACAGCTAGTAAGTGTCAAGTGGCTGAGGTCGGATTTGACTAAAATAATCTTAAAGCAAAAGTCTGTAACTCTCCTCCTCAAGAACTGTCAGTGGCTTCCTGTTGCCTTCTAGGATAAAATACAAACTTAACTTAAAATGCAAAGACTTTTGAATATCTGCCTCCACTCCTACCTTTCCAGGCTTATTACATTACTCCCTCTGACACACTTCAGTTTCAGCCAAACTATCCCCAAAACTCCAAATTCTATTTCCAAGCTTTTGTATCCAAAGGTGTCCTTGTAAGAATGAAATGTACTCCTTCCATTCCACTCTCTCAGAATCCTTCACTTACTTTAAATCTCATTTAAGGTGCTACTTACTTCAGAAAGATTTTCTTGATCCCCTGGTTGTTTAAAATATCCCCCTCTTCAAATTATATTGACTTTACTTATCTCTAGAAACACTGGAACCTTCCAATAGAAGATTCTTGTGGGAATGGACTGTTCATTTTGTTTTTGCATGCCCAGCATGTAATACCATGTTTTGCAGATAGTAGGGGCTTCATAAATGCCTGTAAAATTGAATTGAAGAAAATATGATCCCAGTTGTAGAGACAGAAGGGGCCTTTGACATATCTAGTCCAATATCCTAACTTTACAGAGACCCAGAGAGAAATGCCTATCCCAAAGTCACAGAGTCCCAAGTAGCAAAATTAGAATTTAAGCCTCAGTCCTCTGATTATCCATCCATCGCTCTTTCCACTAGAACATGTCACTTCATCTACTGACTTGCCCAGCTACAGAAGAAATAAATAGGGGAGCTAAGATTTAAATTGAGGTGCTACGATTCTAAATCCTGACTCTATCCAATACAACCTGCTGTGCTAGGAGGATTATTCCTCTCATTACTAAATAATTTTCCACTTTAGAAAATATTCACTGCAAGGTTTCCCTAAAAGGATCTATTACCCCAGTGCAATCAAATAAGATTTGAATTTCAAATTTGGGGGGTTAAAAACTCTTGTGCAAAATGAGGTGCCCCAATACTGGTTTTTCTCACTTATTTCATACTTCACCCTCTTGCTTCATCCGTGAAATAAAAGGTGGGATAACCATCTGGGTGAACCTAGAGTCCCCATTTGGACTCCAGGGAGTTTAGGAATCTGTGCTAACAAACACTTGGAGGGGGCAGCTAGGTGGTGCAGTGAATAACGCATAGGCCCTGGATTCAGCAAGACCTGGGTTCAAATACAGCCTCAGACACTTGACACTTACTAGCTGTGTGACCTTGGACAAGTCACTTAACCGTCATTTCCCCACCAAACAAACAAAAAAGACAAAAACAAAGCACTTGGAGATCTTAAATTAGAAGCCTGAAAAATATCATCCTTCATGCATATGATAAGATTCCCATGTACTGCCCTAAAATAGCAGCTGAGTATGCCCTCCACATCCCCCCAAAAGCATCAACTTAACAGCCATGGTACTATGGAAAGAGTGGTGGGTCAGGAGACCAAATTTACAGTCTCAACTGTACTAAGTCCAACCCATTTTACTTTTGACAAGTCACTGAACTTCTCTGAAACAATAAGGTAGACTAGAAGACAGAGTTGGAGTTATTAAAGCCTGAGTTCAAATCCTGCCCCAGACATTTGTTTACTGGTTGTGTGAGCTTTAGCAAGTCACTTTACCTGCCTCTGCCTCAATTCCCTCAACTATAAAATGGGGTAACACTAGCATCCACATCCCATGAATGCTGCTAAGATTAAGAGAGATAAATACATGTAAAGTACTTTGCAAACCTTAAAAGCACAATAAATATGTTATGCACCTCAGTTTCCTAATCATTGAAAAGTCTCTTCCTGTTCTAGCATTATGTCATTTCTTTCATAACTTAATAGGGGGTGCAGAGGAGGAGAGGAAGAGAAAACACAAATGGAATAATTCTTTTGTTCCATTTCCAAGATTGTTAAAGTTACTGATCTCTCTTCTACGTGTGTGTTTGTTGTGTGTTTTTTTCTGACATCAAAGGTTAAACAAATAAACGCCAACACATCGGCTATACATCCTGCTCTCTTTCTGCCTGTGCCCAATCTAGCTAAGTTCATATCAGAGTTAGAGGAATAGGTATGGGCCAAACTGCTGGAACAAGGCATTTTGTTTTCTCTCAGTGACCTGCCCTTACTTCATTTTTTTTTGTGTACACATTTAGTTTTATTGTAACAAAGCAACTTGTGCATTTTAACATTTAAAACTTAGCATCTTCCTTTCCAGTGAAACAAAAAAGAAAATTTAAAAATAAACAAGAACAAAATTACAGTAGAGAATGTCAATTCCAAATAAGATCCTACAGGTTCTGCTGATTCTCCATTAAGTGGCAGGGCTCAAAGTCATCATTAGGAGAGAATTTTTTTTAAAACTGTCATCTTAAACTGCAAGGATGTCTGTTAAACATCACAATTAAACATGCCAAAGGAGAAGAAGCCATGTTGTCAAAATGCCCACTTAACCCACCCAAACATCTCAAACCCACCCTTTTTGACCTGCTATAACCCCATGGTTTTGCGGTTTTGTTTTTGTTTTTTTTTTTTTTTCATTTTTTTAAACAAGAGAAAGTAGACAGATACATGTTGGTAAATGCTAACTGTCCATATTCACATAGAGACACAGTGTAATCTCTGAGCCCAATATACAGAGAAAGAAGGAAAAAAGCTAGAATTCTATGCACTACTACACAGGGGCCTAGCACCCTTCAGCTTCCAGCAGTGTGAAGGGAACAGGTTTCTTTTTTCCCACAGAACACAGTGTGTGTTGATTCCATAAACAGTTTGTTTTGGGATAGGAAGGGATAAAAATATGAACTTGGAACAGAAATGGTAGAGATTCTTTTCCCACTGTATTCTGCTCAAGGTATTTCCCCCCTCCCCCACCCAAAAAAGTTGTGAACCATGGTGTAAAGAGGAGAGAAAGAGACCTCAAGAGAACAAGGCAAATGTGCACAAGAGAAAAAAAAATAAAAATAAAAAGGCTGCAACTTGCTCCCAGGGACTGAAGAAAATTAAAAAGGTAAAAGAAGGTTTGGAATCCATCAGTGTTCTATTAGTCATCTTCTCCTTCATCCTCCTCTCCTTCTTCTCCCTCATCATCTTCTTCACCTTCTTCACCTTCATCACCTTCTTCACCTTCTTCATCAATATCCTCCAAGCTGCCGACTCCTCCTCCTTCTCCTTCTCCTTCTCCTTCTCCTTCTCCTTCTCCTTCTCCTCCTCCTTCTCCTCCTCCTTCTCCTCCTCCTTCTCCTCCTCCTTCTCCTCCTCCTTCTCCTCCTTCTCCTCCTTCTCCTCCTTCTCCTCCTTCTCCTCCTTCTCCTCCTTCTCCTCCTTCTTCTCCTTCTCCTTCTTCTCCTCCTTCTTCTTCTCCTTCTTCTCCTTCTCCTTCTCCTTCTTCATCATCCATATCAGGAATCAAGTAGTATTGTAAGGGATTTGGCCAGATATCATCTTTGATGACCTCTCCCTAATTCATCTGCACCTGCATCAGAATGGTCAATGAACTAAGTGAAAAAGCTTTCTGGTTCTTCATGCTTCCTCTTCCGGCTGGCTGGCTTTATTCTGTGTCTGACTTGAACGTTTCATCAAGTCCTTCCCAGATTTCCATTTGATTTCAGTTGACTTTGAAGATGGATCTCCACTTTCATTAAAATGAAACTCTTTGGAGAGAACTTTATTTTCAAAGTAAAGGTTTTCATAAAAATAAAAATCTATTCTGTAATCTGATTTAATATCTTCAAACTCTGTCACTTCAACTCTGATCAAAGAATGCAGTGCCTCTTCATCCTCCTCCTCAAGCAGTGCAGACACTTAGGGGTGGTTAAAAAATGTTGTTACCCAGAAGTTTGGTATTTTGGCGATCAATTCTGACCTCTTCTGGAAGAAAGGTTGGCGGAGTTTGTTACATTTCTGTTCTACTTTCAAAATTTCCTCACTGGCTTGCTCATTCAGTCTGTCTATTTCATTCTATATTTCATCAATATGTTCAATTGCTTCCTGTTGCTCTTTTTCTGAGGTCTCTTCGGCTCCATCGTGGTTGGTCTCTCCGTGCTCACCGGCTACGGGGAGGAGAGAAGGGAGAGGGGAGGCGGGCGGCTTTCACTTCACACACCACACGGGGCGGGCGGCTTCGCTCCGGAGTTCGGGGGAGCCTCGGCCGCCTCCTCCTGGGGCTTCGGGGGGGGGGGGGCGCTCTCTCCGTGCGGCCTGACGGGGAGGGGAAGGTGGGGGAACCTGAGGCGGGGAAGGGGAGGGGTGGCCCTGCCCTTACTTTTTTATTTGCTCAGGGCAATGGGGGTTAAGTGACTTGCCCAGGGTCACACAGCTAGTAAGTGTTAAGTGTCTGAGGCTGGATTTGAACTCAGGTACTCCTGAATCCAGGGCCAGTGCTTTATCCACTGTGCCATCTAGCTGCCCCCTGCCCTTACTTTTTAATGACTAGACAACCAAATACCCTTCCAGCCTCTTGAAGGCCTACTTTAAAATACCTGGTTTGATATAAGATCCAGTCTTGAGATTAGACAGACAAGTCGCCAAGACTAGTTTTTCTCTGTTAAGTAAGCCACTGACCAGTTGAAGAATGCCCTAAAGTTGAACTAGAACAGTTATTTCCTTAATTACACACATTAGTCTCCTAACTTCTGAAATATACCCTAGAACAAGCTCCAGCTTTGGCAAAATATGCTAAGCATCCTATGGATTTCATATATGTGTCCACATACATGTGTGCATATGCATATAAGCAGTGAGTTGCTGATTTCTATCAGTCGAGTTTCCTATACCAGTTGTTCCCCACACTAATGAAATCACACACCAAAGACATCATCACCCCTCCAGAAAAAAAGAAAGAGAAAAAAGCAAATCCAAGTTCACATCAATTTTAAGCAATAATGAGATTTCTATATCAATTATCAGCTAACGTTATTGACTTCCACTTCATCTCTAGGGTTTTAGGAAGCTAAAATGTAATTTAGGGCAGCTGGGTGGCACAGTGGATAGAGTGCCAGGCATGGAGTCATGAAGACTTGAATTCAAATCCAGACTCAGACACTTATTAGCTGTGTGACCCTGGGTAAATTACTTAATCTTGTTTGCATCAGTTTCCTCATCTGTAAAATGAGCTGGAGAAGGAAATGGCAAACCACTCCAGTATCTTTGCAAAGAAAACCCAAAAATGGAGTCACAAAGAGTCAGACATGACTGAAATGACTCAACACCAAAACATTCATAATGAATGAGGTACTTCTTGTATAATTATATTGTTATTAACTATGTAATTTGACTTATACCTTAATATCATGTCCCATCTTGCAAAGCAGCCTAAACTGTACTACTAAGAACCCTGAGGTTTCATCCACATGAATAAGGATAAGAGTTTTTGATGCTGAGAACAGCTGTGTGAGTCAGAGGCTTTTATTCTGTATTGTTGAGCATATTTTCTTGCCCTATGTATATGCTCCTTTAATAACCCAACATCTTTTCCATTAAAGCTAGTTGGTGCTTGGGGCAGCTAGGTGGCACAGTAGATAGAGCACCAGCCCTGCATTCAGGAGGACCTGAGTTCAAATCCAACCTCAGACACTTAACAATTACTAGCTGTGTGACCCATGGCAAGTCACTTAACCCCAATTGTCTCACAAGAAAGAAAGAAAGGAAGGAAGGAAGGAAGGAAGGAAGGAAGGAAGGAAGGAAGGAAGGAAGGAAGGAAGGAAGGAAGGAAGGAAGGAAGGAAGGAAGGAAGGAAGGAAGGAAGGAAGGAAGGAAGGAAGGAAGGAAGGAAGGAAGGAAGGAAGGAAGGAAGGAAGGAAGGAAGGAAGGAAGGAAGTTGGTGGTATAGCTCAAGATCTAGGTTTGGATTCTGGAAGACCCGACTGAGAAAGTGATTCTTTGGGGCAGCTAGGTGGGGTAGTATGATAGAGCACTGGGCCTAGAGTCAGGAAAGTCTGAGTTCAAAAATTCAGTCTTGGCCATTTACTAGCTATGTGACCCTGGACAAGTGATGTAATCCTATCTGTCTCAGTTTCCTCATCTGTAAGATGAACTAGAGAAGAAAATGGCAAAACTACTCCTCTATCTTTGCCAAGAAAATCCCAAATAGGGTCATGAAGAATCAGACATGACTGAACAATAACAAATTGATTCTTATGCATGAGCATCTATTTCAGAGGACGAAGCAGTTAATCCTACCCCAAAAAAGCACTTGATAACAATCATTTAGGCAGAAGTAGAAAGCATGATGAAGGATGATGAAAAGCACTGGAAAAAATGGATGAGAAGAAATGAGAAGACATAGGTTTGCAGACTTATCCCACCCACATGGGTAAATAGGTATGAAGCTTCTATATATACTTTCTTCAAGAAGAGTGGTGATGCACTAGACACAGTAATCACTGAATAACACTCAGAAAAAAGAAATTCATTTGATTCTAACAGGAAACAAAGATTTGTAAATCATTTCTTTGGTAATCAAAGTATTAGAACAAGGATCAAGAACCTTATTTAAAAGACAAAAATGAGATGACACCATCAAAGTCAGGCAACTTGAAGTTGACCTATTTTAGCAAGCTGTTAATGTGCCATAATGAGAACTGTGTAAATGAATAAACATTGACAGAGACTATCACAGTTTCTTAAGAACGTTCTACCACAGCAAATCAATTGCCAATTAGACAAGAGAAGCCAAGCAATTTCCTTAGTCAGCAAATACTTGATCTCCTTGACAAGCAGAGGGATACTGGTAGTCAAAGGCAAAAAATGTTTAAGAATATAAATATATTTATACAACATTATAAAGGTATGTGGTAAAATATGAGCAGCATCACTTCAAAAACAGTAAGAAGCAGTATGGGGGAAATCAAGTTTGCAGAAAGCTTTATTAAAGAGTCAGTTAAGTCAGACCATCCTGATATCATTTAAAGATAAAACTGAAAGGACAAAGAGAAGGGAAAAAATGGTAAGATCTGCCAAGATTTCTATAAGAAACCATTTTTATCAATGACAATAAAATCTGAATTCTAACATCATAGTCCCCAATTTTCATATAAGGAAGTAAAAATAAAACTTAAAATAAAATTAAGAAGGGCAGCTGGACTAAATCAAATATATGCAGCACAAATATGTGCTGAAGGTGACAAAATTCTGAAGGCATTGAGGATCAGTTGTCAAGATATCAAAAAAGAAGATGGGATGTTAAATGCTTGAGAGGGTTGGAAATGATGGGCTAATATCAATAAAAAGGCAAAAGAAAAATATAAACACCACAGATGCTTACATTCCCCATAAAAAGCATTTAAGAATAATTTATACATATATCAAAGGCCTCCACCACAAAATAATCTTCCAATGATTCATTATGGCATAGAGGAGACTCCAAGGTCCCAAAATCTATAGCGAGTCTATTTTATGAAGACCATTCTAGCTGAGTACTAAGAGGGAGATCACCAATAGGCTAGCCACTTAATGGATATTTCCTTGATTATTTCAACCCATCAAAAAATACAAAATGTCCACCATTTCTGTGTGACCATCTCCCTTTGGTTCTTTAGTGATAGTGGCAGAGAGATGACATGGACATAGAGGATGGTAAGAATCACAGTTTTTTAGACTATAAGTAAAATCAAAATAAATAATTAGTACTCTATATGTGAAAATCTATTCCAATGACCAATGACCATATTGCTGGCAGAAGTAAATCATATCAATCTTGCCATTCTTGTTATAACCAAAACCCAAGGGGAAAAAGCTTCAACTAACAAATGGAAATGAAAAAAATAATTGCAGTGTATCAACATCAGTTGCTAAGAATGATGAGGTAGGGAAGTTGATTGAGGAATTTGAAAAATAATTGCAATGAAATCAGTATACACTCAGATGACATGGTGACTTCAATGCAAAGGTTAGGAAAAGAGAGAACAGGAAGATACATGGGAAATCATCATTCAAAAAGAAGGAATGAGAGTCCAGATAACATTTAAGACTTGTGTATTAATATCTTGAACATTTTTTTTCAAGAAAAGAATTAAGAGGCAAAGGATGTGGTAAGCACCAAATAACACTGCAATAAACAGAAGAGATTATGTTTTAACACAAGGGAAAAGATTTGTTATTAATGTGAATTATCCTTGAATCAACTATCTATGTACAGTCAGACCATCAACATTTCAGAGCTAAGATGAGAATCAATAAAAAGAAAGAAGAGCAATGTTAAAAAGAAATGGCACATAATTGAAAAAACTTAATTCTGAAGTATTTAAACAAATAATTTGCAATTAAAATAAACAGAAATAATAGCAATAGCAATTATAATAATTTCACAAAGTTTCACAACATATAAATTAACTGCTACAACAAAGAAATCAAATGAACCCAGAAAGTGAGAGCATCAACAAATACATGGCCTACTTGCCTAAGGCCACATCAATTTAAAATTCTCATTTTCAAAATATTACAAAGCTCAATGATAGATTATTTGCAGTATTGTCTAACAAAGCAGAGAGCAGAAGAGTAAAATTGGTAAAAATGAAATTTTGGTGAGACAGCCAGCTAAGCAAAGTCACCCCAAGGGCATTTAAGGACAAAACTAGAAAGAGACCAACGTACAGAATAAAAATGGAAAATATATCTGTAAAGATTATTATAGTAAACTGATTTTTCCATCAAGAAAAGAAGAACTTACCAACATACATGATAACTTCACAGTCCAGGAAACTGCTTAGAAGGGAAATAGAAATGACACTAAAGACAGGAAAAGCAGATAAAATGGGCCAAGTGTATACATAAGGAAGGGAAAAAATTCAAATTTTATTGATATATAAATACAGCTCATAAAAACTACTGAACTGTAATATGACAGAAAATGAAAATAATAAATGTTGGAGGACATGTGGGAAAACTGGGACACTAATGTACTATTGGTGGAGTTGTAAACTGATCCAACCATTCTGAATAACAATTTGACTCAGTTATAAAACTGAGCAATACCACTACTAGGTCTATATCCCAAAGAAATAAAAAAGGTGGGGGTAAGAGGGAAGGACCTCATTGTTCAAAAATATTTATAGCAGTTCTTTCGTAGTTGATAAGAATTGGAAATTGAGGGGATGCTAATCAACAGAAGAATAGCTGAACAAGTTGTGGCATATGATTGTAATGGAATATTACTGTGCTAGAAGAAATGATGAGTAAGCAGATTTCAGCAAAACCTGGAAAGACTTACATGAACTGATGCAAAGTGAAATGAACAGAACCAGGACAACATTATACACTGTAAAAGCAATACTATACTTTGATCAACTGTGAATGACTGCAATATTCTCAGTAACACAATGATTCAAGATAATTCCAAATAACTCATGATGAAAAATGATATCCACCTCCAGAGAAAGAACTGATAGAGTCTAAATGCAGATCAAAGCATACTCTTTTTCACTTTTCATGTTTTTTCATGTTTTTCCCCTTTGGGTCTGTGTCTTCTTTCACAACACAACCAAGTTTTCCATGATTGATCATGTATAACCTATATCAAATTGCTTACTGTCTTAGGAAAGGGTTGGGTGAGAGAGGAAGAAAGAAAATTTTGAGCTCAATTTTCAAAAAATGAATGTTAAACATTGTCTTTACATGTAACTCGGGGAAAAATAAAATATTCTTTTAAAATAACTACTGAGGAGAAGCTAGGTGGCACAGTGGATAAAGCACCGGCCCTGGATTCGGGAGGACCTGAGTTCAAATCCAGATTCAGACACTTGACACTTATTAGCTGTGTGGCCTTGGGCAAGTCACTTAACCCTCAATGCCCTGCAAAAAAACCCCACAAAAACCAAAAAACTACTGACCTGTATGTCTACTCTCTCATCTAAACAAAATCTTCATAGGTCATCTATAGTTCCATTGATATCACCCACCAGTGATATCAAACACCAGTGAGGGCATCAATAAAGATTGAATGAGCTTTTTCACAAGTGATATTCAACAATGGATCATAGTTTTATAGATGCCAAGCTTCCCATGAAAGCAGTCTTTTAAAAAAATATGAGCATTCCACTTGATTTCTGTATAGAAGAAAAACATAGAAAACAACATTTTCCAAAGAATTAAACGTGAATATCAAATAGAGTAGAAAGCCACGTGGTGGGTATGAACAGGCTGCAACTAATAACATTCTCTTCTAATAAGAGTAAAAGATGTTATCAAGGAACTGTATGATGATAGGCAAACATGGGTTGGTCACCTGGTGAAAAATGACTGACTGCCAGAGTGCTTCATTGTCACTAGATGATGTCAAAAGAAAGGGAAGAGGCTATCTAAGATGGTGGGTTGGCCTTCCATGGAGAACTAGTAAGAGCACATAGAGTTGCATATAGTATGGGCAGACATGGATAAGTTATTACCACCATCACTGGAAGGAACTTCTGAATTGATGAAATCACAGAATCAATTGAGAATTTGATATCAAAGACATCCTTGTATGTATAGGAAAGGAAGGTGTAGACTTTTTCAAACAATATCATAGAGCAGACCAGATTTTCATAGTCTCACAACTGAATGAAAGATACAGAGAATGTAAGATCCTTCTTGTGTTTTTCAATGGTAAAAATTATTTCATCCAGCAGAATAAAATAAAGCTTTAAAAGGTGGCTCCTACAGGAGGGTATGACCCATGCATATCATAGTCTCATACCTTGAGAGATGTAATAACAGATATTATTACATGACCCTCTGATTATTAATATCAAGTGAGTCTTAAAATGAGGAGATGTACACTTGCCCAAGGTGCTTGCCACTCTACCAGTGCAGAGTTCAAAAGAAGAGATTCCTTACAGATGGTGAACTTCTTCATCTATCAAGGGTCAGCAAAGTATGGCCCATCATGACTATAATTTGTTGCCCCCTGCCATATTGATTACATAATCACTCAAAAGATTTTAGCCTAACAATTCACACAGGAAACGCCTATTAGTTATAGACTGTGATAAGGAGCTTAATGAATCTGGTCTGTTAGTTTGTATATTCTTGGACAAGCACTGTGCAAAGACTGTAAGCCTGACCAAGAATTAAAGAGGAGCAAAAGAAGTTAAATTACACTTGAAGAAATTGTACAGGGTTTTAATGACCCCTAAAGCCCCCCCCCCTTTATTTTGCAGGGCAATGAGGGTTAAGTGACTTGCCCAGTGCCACGCAGCTAGTAAGTGTCAAGTGTCTGAGGCCAGGTTTGAACTCAGGTCCTCCTGAATCCAGGGCCAGTGCTTTATCCACTGCACCATCTAGCTGCCCCTAAAGGCCCATTTTTAAACATTAGCATTCTTTCAGTACTGCTATCTGCAAGTAGGATGTCTCAAGCATAAAATGAGTGAAATGAATAAGATGACCTTCAAGGTTCCCTTCCAGCCCTAGAGAGATAAAAGATGACTACTTTTAGATGAAGTAGTAAATAATAGTCTTGGTAATATACCAATTTGGCATATATAAATGTTTATATACAGGCTACAAATATATTGTATATAAACAAAATATGTATGTGTGTACATGTGCACATACATACATATTGTAGATTTGTTTTCATGCATGCATATGTAAAAAAATTATTATTATTAGCTAACTAATCTAACCTGGAAAAAATTTATAATTTGAGTTATGAAAAATTTATGATTATATGACAAATTATGAGTTTAGAAAAACTATAATTGGGCCATAAGCCCTGCCGCAGTTGCCATTCAAATGTAGAAATATTTTGACTTACTAGGCCTAATATGGGGGGACTAATCTAACTGGGGTACTTAGCCAAACAGTCAAAAGTCCCAGATTATCTGACTGCTGTAAATTTAATGTGGGCCGTTTATCAAGTTCTACCACACTGCTCCACTCCCAAATTGATAAGCAAAAGATTAAGAAGCCCATTAACTAAATAATCCAAGCAGAGTTTATTTATGATACTATTTAAAATTAAGAATACAGGGAAATAAAATGTACAACCTGACTGCATTGCAGTGCATCTCTTTCCCACCTGCTGTGCCTCGAACTTTTTTAATACAAGAAGGGTCTTAGCCGCCTCTCGCCTCAGGGTATGTTACACTTTCCCTGTTCAGATACTTTCTTCTAACTCCGAACCCCTTTCACTTTGTAAATCCCCTGCTTCTAACTTTCCCCTCCTTACTGTCACTGCTGAACCCCTGTGTTTCTCTCACCCATCTTCTGTCTGTCTGGTCCGTCAGTCTGCCCTTCGGCCTCTCTTTTCCCTGCTCCTAGTCCTTCTCATCTTCTGCATCCTTGTAGCCCCCTGTCTGTCTTCTCCAACCTTTGCCATCTCATCAGCCGCCCCTTGACCTCTTGTTGTCCATCCTCCCGTCTCCTCGTCCGAACCTCTCTAATATCGTCAGGCGCCCCTCAGTCCTCTTCTCTGCCTCTCGTCTTCTTCTAGGGTCCCCAAATCAAAATAAATTTCCACACATATGTTCATGTGTGTATGTATATCTATGTATATAGTGTCTTCCTTTCAACATAAAGTTCTTTTGTCCTCTAATAGCTTTCATTGTGGGAAAAGATCTCAATCTTAATTCTAACAATGAAACCCTCTCATTCATTTTCACAGGCTAGAGAAATTCTATTCAGTTTTGCTAGGTAATTTTTTTAAAGCACACTAAAGTACACTCATTAATCTATCCCGATCAACTAGCACAACTTGAATTAAGAGTAGATGAGGGGACCAAAAATATATACTGTTTTTCTGTCCTATTTTTCCAATACCAAGACAGATGATGTTGACTAACACTCTTAGCCTCTTAATGCACCCTTTGGGGAATGGCCTTATCAATTTAAGGGATTTCAAAAAGCCCTGTGCCATCAGAAACTGCCTATTTCAGTTTGTCACTGGTCCTGATTCCTCCACTTAGGTGCCTTTGGGTTAATGGTCTGTTAAGACAATATGCCTTGAGATGGGGGAAGTCAAAAAGCCATTACTCACTTATACCTTAATATTGTTTGCTTTAATCAGGACAGACAGCTTTGTTCTAACACCTCACTCAAAAGTAACAATGAAGAAATGAGATTTTTGTTGGGTGTGGGAAAATATCAGAAAACTTGTAATGTGACCTAAAAGTTTACTTTTGTGGTAAAGTAGCAAAACGTTGTAAACAATATACTAATGTCTTTTCAGCAATCAGGGCATACAGCCCTGGTGACCACATACAAAGCCTCCTTGCCTTCCTCCTGGACCGACTGCCTATGAACCTGAAATCTCCAGGTTTCAGGAAATACTCCTCGACATAGGAGAAATGATCTAGGAGAGAAGGCACAGGAAAACAGAGCACTTTTTTTTCACAACCAAAGGATGATCAGTTGTCCAAAATGACTAGTAGATTTGGTAGAATCCTACCTTCAGCCGTCTCAGTCTGGACTTTGAGCTTAGTGGAGAAGGCAGCATTAAGCACAAAAGCCAAGTATTCATTCAACAAATTCCCTATACTGTTCTGCCCATCGAAAATCCCCCTCCCCCCAAAAAAGCAGGTCCTAAGCATTCTCTATTTGATGAATATAAATTTATCCCTTCCACATCACAACCGTCCCCATCAAGGTTTCCATATATCTCAGGTCAGCATAAGAAATTAAATGGGAATTTGGGGGAAGTTTAGCAGAAGCCACAGATAACACTCAAAGGCCAGCAGATGACACAGAAAAAGTTTACAAACTCATAAATGTATAAAATATACATATTGTATTGTAAAATATCAACATATTTTATCTTTTGATACCATAATAATTTAGATTTCTTTTCTGGTACTATGGGAGGGCCAAGACATTTTACTCTGATTTTCCAGATTGTGAGGAAAGTGGGGTAGAGGGGAGGAGTACCATGCCCCTAGCCCCTGAAATGTGGAGAGAGGATAACTAACATTCCAGGGCATAAAAAGCAGCTAATTTCTCTTTCAGGGTGGTGATGGAGCTGCTCAACTGGAGGATCAAGCTCAGTTTCATCATCTGCAAAATGGGGGGTATGAAATTAGATAATTCCTGAGCTCCCTTCCAATTCCAGCTCTATGATACCATGAGCCCCTCTTTTGCCCAGTTCTATTTATCCAGTCCTTGCCAGTCTTGACCCAGCCACTTCATGGCCCCACTTCCCTCTATCTCAAGAACCCTTTCCTGTTTACCCATCTATTGTTTCTTCCCCTGATAATCCCGATACCTGGGATACCTTCTCCATATGCCTTCTCTATTATTTTCAATGCAATGAATACTGTTAAAGCACACACACACACACAAATTGATTATGCCTACTTTACATCTTGGAAATCTTATTTTAATTGAGTTCTTACAAGTTACATGGCAATTCTCTTAATCCTCTTTAATTACTCCTTATCACCTTCTCAACTGTCAATATTCCAAACCTTCTCTTTTTCAAATATATAGTTCTATCAACCTCGACTCTTTAAGCAGCCAGGTAACACAATGGATAGAGTTCTAGGGCTAGAGTTAGGAAGACCTGAATTCAAATATGGTCTTAGATACTAGCTGTGTGACCCTAGTCAAATCACTTCACCTTTACCTGCCTCAGTTTCCTCAACTGCAAAAAGAGGATAAAAATAGCACCTACCTCCCAGGATTGGTAAGGATCAAATGAGATCTGTAAAGTACTTAGCATAGTGCCAGGTCCACAGTAAGTATTTAGTAAAGACTTGTTCTCTACTTCCTTCCTTCTTAGTAAATGATCTCTCCTCTTAGCTTACAAAAAGATCAAAGACATCAACTGTTCCCCCTACCTGTCCACATCTTAAAACTGAATTTCACTTACCCTCTCTTCCTTTCTTCTGTCTCAAAAAGGATGAGGTATCCTATTACCTACTTGCCAAAGCCAAACCTATATCTTTGATGTTCTGTTGTTTGGCTTCTAGGTTTTATTCCAATAACTAACACTTTTCTCTCATCCACTCCTAGGTCTACAAACATATGGAGATCCTTTGACCCAGCAATACCACTATTAGGTCTTTTTCCCAGGGAGATCATGGAAAAGGGAAAAGGACCCACATGAACAAACATATTTATAGCTGCTCTTTTTGTGGTAGCAAGGAATTGGACATTGAAGGGTTGCCCATCAATTGGGGAATGGCTGAACAAGTTATGTTATATGAATGTAATGGAATACTATTGTGCTGTAAGAAATGATAAGTAGGTGGATTTCAGAGAAACCTGGAAGGACTTGCACGAACTGATGATGAGTGAGATGAGCAGAACCAGGCGAACATTGTACACAGTATCAACAACACTGTGTGTTGATCAACTGTGATAGACTTGATTCTTCTCAGCAATGTTCTCAGGATAGTTCTGGGGGACTCACAATAGAAAATGTTCTCCATGTGGAATCTAGATGCAGATCAAACCATACTATTTCTATTGCTTTTGTTGTTGTTGTTTTTCTTTTTTGAGGTTTTTCCTTTTTGCTCTTATTCTTCTCTCATGACATGACTAATGTATAAATACGTTTAATGTGATTGTACATACATAACCTACATCAGATTACTTGCTGTCTTGGGGAGAGGGGTGGGAGGGGAAGGAGGGAGAAAAATTTGAAACTAGAAATCATATAAAAACAAATGTTGAAAATTCTCTCAATGTAACTGGAAAAAAATAAAATATTTACATGGAAAAAAAACCCAAACACATGAAGACTCCTTTATCCTATACAAATAAATCATAACTCCTTAATGATCCTGTTTAGTGCCCAGATCAGGAAAATAATTTTGTTCAAGGTTACACAGGCCAACTAGTAGAACTAGAAACTGAACCCCATTACTCCTATTGTAAATTTACTTTCCTTCCCATTATACTATGCATTCCCCATCATTAACCACTATGGCCGGCTTCCATACTTAACAAAAGCCAATTGTCTTTTTTCAGCTTTATTTCCCCTAAGACCTCTGCAGAATATGACACTAATGATGCTCCCTCTCCTCCCATATATTTCACAAGACAGCTCTCCTATTTTTCTTTTTATTTTCTTTCTTTTCTTTTCTTTTTGTGGGGCAATGAGGGTTAAATGATTTGCCCAGGGTCACACAGCTACTTTCAAGTGTCTGAGGCTGGATTTGAACTCAGGTCCTCCTGAATCTAGGGCCCGTGCTTTATCCACTGCGCCACCTAGCTGCCCCCTCTCCTATTTTTCTTTAAAGCACTCAGAAATGGGAAGAGGGCTAAGGAAAGAGTTTTAGAAAAGCACCTACATTTAGGCAAGAGGAGAAGCAATATCACCCACTCCAAAACCTTTCAATCGTCACCATGAATTGGAAAATGCTAATCTCCCCATCTCTTCTTAGTAAAATTCTTTTTCTTTCCCAGGGCCCAGCTACCTTATTATGAAGACCTCCCTTATATCTTGAGAATATTTTTTCTCTCATTCATATATATATATATATATATATATATACATATATATATGTGTGTGTGTGTGTGTGTGTGTGTGTGTGTGTGTGTGTGTGTGTGAATATATATATAGGACTTTCCCAGGGTCACACAGCTATTAAGTGTCTGAGATGAGATTTGAACTAAGATCCTCCTGACTCCAGGCAGGTAGGTGGCAGAGTAAATAGAGAGCTAGATTTGGAGTCAGAAAGACCTGTGTGACCCCAGGCAAGTCCTTTAATCTCTCTGTCTCAGTTTCATCTGTAAAACTGGCACAATAATAGCAACCACCTCACAAGGTTGTTGAGAGACTCAAATGAGGTAACATGTAAAGGGCTTGGCAAACCTTAAAGTTTTTCTAAATGCTGGCCATTAATATTTGGAAAGTTAGCTAATTAGAAGGCTTTCATTTTGATTGCTAGTTAGTTACAGCATGGGGCTATAAGTGGTTTTCCCCTATGGAGCCTGTGGCTCAAGATCTCATCTGAGGGTTTGATATTCGCAGTCTCTCAATAATGACTAAGGCCTGGGCAGGCTCTTGGGACCATCCAAAAATTTGGGTTCATTTTTCTAAGAGCTTTCTATAGTGCAGGAAGCACACAAACATTTCACAAGGAAAAATGTTTATTAATAGACAAGAATTTTTTAAAAAAGAAAGAAAAAGAAGACAACAGGGGCAGCTAGGTGGTACAGTGGATAAAGCACTGGCCCTGGATTCAGGAGGACCTGAGTTCAAATCCCTCCTCAGACATTTGACTCTTACTAGCTGTGTGACCCTGGGTAAATCACCTAACCCTCATTGCCCCACCAAAAAATAAATTAAAAAGAAAAAGAAAACAACAGAAACAATTTACCATCAGCTACTCTCCATCTAAGATTTCAGAATATTCCCAATGAATTCACAGCCCCAACTTCATCTCCTTCACAAGTGACAACACCGTTCTACTGTCACTGTACTTCTTTGGAAATCACTCGCTCCCACAGTGGCCCCCTCAATACTCTCTGCATGAGGTCCTGTCAGGACCTACCTCAGTTACCCTTTCCACAGCCTCTCTTGATCACTTTTGGGAATCATTTCCTGTTATAACTATCATTCATGGCAATAACATGCATTTGGATGGTAGGTAGCTTTCCCCAGATCCCAATGTTCAGGCGTTAGGTCCAAAATTTAAAAAAAAAATTTCAAGTCCATGAGATCTAAGTGAATGCTCTACTAGTCTTGGATTCTAGCTTCCCGAGTTACCTCAGGCCACAAAGAACAAAAGGAGAACATCCTAACTTCTAGTTTTATCCCTCACACTAACTTCCATCCTGGTAAATATCATACCTTTATCCTAACCTTTATGGATCCAAGGTCACAATCCCAGTACACCTAGAAGAAGCACATCCTGTTTGACTGACCTTTATCAAAAGTCTTCATAGCTCAGAGGTAGCTACAAGGCTCATAAAGCAGGCAGACAGGCAGAGAGAGACAGACAGACACAAACACACACAGGGCACTTGAAAGGATTCATTTCACAGCTCTCTCAGAAACATTCAATCATCTTATTTGCCAAAGTAAATAGAAGGGGGCTACTAGATGGTGCAGTTGATAGTGCACCTGCCCTGGAGTCAGGATGACCTGAGTTCAAATACAGCCTTGAACATTTGACACTTATTAGCTGTGTGACCCTGGGCAAGTCACTTAACCCTCTTTGTCCCACCCCCCAGTAGATATTGGTGAAGTCACTGGAAGGATAAACAAAAATATGTGGGGGATACACCACCAACAAAAATAGATTTGTAAATGAATATACAAGAATGATATTTTTAAATCCAGCATCTTTGAGGAAGTGTCTTTTTTTAACAAGTCAGATCAACAAGCATCCATTAAGCACCTACTGTGTGTCAGGCACCATGCCAACCACTGGATCACTAATTTAACTATAGAGTTAAATTCACCTTGTTAAAAAAATGTGACTTTAAGAAAAAAATGAAATTAAAATATGTGATTCCTTGCTTTCTCAAATAGAAGATAGTGAAGGCAATGGAACTTTTTCTGAGTAACTCACAGTCTTTCTCCATAATGTGCTTTTATAGAACACAGTTATGCATCTATTAAAATTTTCCTTTCTCTTCTTCACAATCTGAATGTTAATGCTATTGTTTCTAGCAGTTCCCCCAACCCATGTACAGTCTGAAGTTTCCAATCTGCCAGGAAACGAGAAATGAGATAACCAAGCTTTTTTTTTTTTTTTTTTTTTTTGTGAGGCAATTGGGGTTAAGTGACTTGCCCAGGGTCACACAGCTAGTAAGTGTTAAGTGTCTGAGGTCGAATTTGAACTCAGGTACTCCTGAATCCAGGGCCGTTGCTCTATCCACTGCGCCACCTAGCTGCCCCGATAACCAAGCTTTTTAAGAATGAGGAGCTAAAAAAGATTTAGTAATGTTCTCAATAGGAGCCTAAAGGCCCCAGTATTATTACTGGGAATTTTTAAGAGGAGCATTTTCATTCCAAGTTCAAGGATATTTTCAAGAGGATTGTAATTTTTAAAAGTCCCTTGATCCAAAAGGAAAATTTTCAACTTAAAGAGAGAAACAATTCTTATGTAGTTTTAATCACCATACCCCATAATTCACTTAATGGAATGTTTTAATAGTTGACTTTTAGTCATAAAGTCATTTTTTTTCCAAACAAAAATTAAACTTTCACCAGGTCACCTGAAACACTGAGTAATATACTTCTGTCCTTATATCCCATTTACAGTATAGAAAAGAAGTTTCCTGTGTTTTTTCCCCAATTCCCAAAGAATTTCTTAAAGTATGCAGTATCTTAAACTAAATAGTAGAATTTGTGACTCCAAAGGAAGAGGCAACTAAGTCTTGTAATTAAGTGATTTTTTTAAACCAATGTATAGATAGATTTTGAATGTATCATAGACTTTATTTTTTGTTGTTGTTGTTTTTAGTTTTTTGGCAGGGCAATGAGGGTTAAGTGACTTGCCCAGGGTCACACAGCTAGTAAGTGTCAAGTGTCTGAGGCCGGATTTGAACTCAGGTCCTCCTGAATCCAGGGCCGGTGCTTTATCCACTGTGCCACCTAGGTGCCCCAATTATTAAAGTTTTTAAATCTATGACACAGGGCAGCTAGGTGGTACAGTGGATAAAGCACCGGCCCTGGATTCAGGAGGACCTGAGTTCAAATCCGGCCTCAGACACTTGACACTTACTAGCTGTGTGACCCTGGGCAAGTCACTTAACCCACTTAACCCCCATTGCCCGCAAAACAAAAAAGAAAGAAAAAGGGAAAAAAACTTTAATCATTTATCAAATGGCTAATATGTGCTAGGTAATAAATGATCCATTCTAAAAATCTGACATTTTTTAGAGTTGGCATTGTCCAGGGATGGCAACTAGATGCTTATGTGGGACTAGTTCTTTTTTAATTCCCTAAATATTAACCTTGATATTGATTACTAGAGAGATTAGCAAGAAAATAATCTAGAAACAGTGATGACCTGTTATAATCTATGTAACTCTTCTAAAAATGTGGAGAATAAATTATCTCAAATACCATGATGTTACAAGCTGAAAATCCTATTTCATAATGACACCTGATTTTTTTCACATCTGAAATTAAAGTCCTTTATATTGATCTGTTATGGTAGAATTATGGGCCCCGGTTACCCCAGAAGTTGTCTGGGGAGGTCAAGGAACTTTTTCCTTGAAACCTCAGGAGTTTTCCCTTGAAATCAATTAGGCCTCTCCTTGAGCTCAATCGAGGACACACTCCCAAAAGAGATAAGCAGCACCAGATCAAACTGAGCATGCTCCAGGACCACCACCCCACATTCCAACCCTCCTGACCACCTGGATGAGGTAATCCTGTTGGGCATGACTACACCAAGAGAAGACCACCTGGAACCGCCCACCAGAAGACTGCTCAGACCCACCAGGATGGAGTTAACGCCCATCACCAGATTGCTCATGACCGATCATCACCTACCTCAGCCCATCACCCAGTGAGGGACTTTCTTACCCATGCCATCTGAACCCTATAAAAGAGTGCTCCCCAAGCTAGTGGAGGAGGAAAGCATTTTGTTTCTCCAAAACCTTCCTCCCGGCCAGTTTCTCTTGTACCCCAATAAACCTGTTCTTTTATTCCTAAATAGGACTTGCTCGAGTGTAATTCCTTACAGAGGAATCCTAAGGACCCACATGCTTTCTCCCCATATCAGGTCATAATAAGATCAAAGAACTAGGCACGGAAGAGGCCATCTGGTGCAAATCCTTTCATTGTATAGAGAAGGAAAATGAGGCTACTCAGTTTAAATGTAGTGCTCCAAATCACAAAAGTGTCAAAGGCAAGATCCAAACCTTTTTCATGTACTACCTGTCCCACTGAAAAATAAAAGTGAGAATAAATCTCTTGTAACAAATATACATTGTTGAACAAAATAAAGTCCTGCACTGGTCGTGTCCAAAAACACATACCTTTTTGCATTTTGAATCTATCACCTCTTGCAACAATTTTCCTTTCATTCATTCTCCTCTTGAAGGAAAACACTGTTGATTTGAGAATTGTCCCCAGAAAACAACATAATGCAGCACATAGATGAGACTATTCAGTATGCCCTGCATCTCCTACAGATCATAGGAGTACTCTGCATAAAGCTGAAATATTCCTAAGGCGCCTCTTGCTTTAGGTCTATGCATAGAATATCTTACATGGTTTTACAGTATCCAATGACCTGAAGTGAATTACTTTTTATATTTGGCTATAGCATCAAAGGGTGATTGGCTTTGATTAAAATGAGGTAAGAAGGCAAAAAATCCCATTAAAATCTGATTTTGCACATTATTCAGGGATCACTAGATCTGCAGGTTCACTATACAATAGCACATTGAGCATAGTAAAAGCAAAAATAGCAAACAATCTTCTGACTGGCAAACAATGTCTCCCAAAGCAACCTGAACCAGACCCCTGGGAGAAGGGTTAAAAGAAAAATCCTTCCTTTTTGAAAAGAGCCATCCATTTCATTCACAGGACTCCCCGGCATCCCAAGTAAAAGCAATTTCAGTGAAACCCTTTATTTGCATTTATCTCAATTTACATTTTCCCACAATTGATGCCCTTTTCCCATATCTTTTCTATTTCCTACCTTGCCAGAGCTCTGGTTCCTGTAATTTGCATTTCCCTAAATGTACACTCATTTCTCACAAAGGCTTGTTAAATAGCACCATTGTTTGCTATGAAATTGGTCTTGAAAAGCACTCTACACAAGGCATAAATAAGGGCTTAAGACCTTCTAGCAGATGCCTCTTGGGCTTATGCCCAAGCTAACAGGGAGGAGAGAGCTTTAATATCTGTGTCTTGGGAAGGGGGAATTCTTCTTTTGGTATGAGGAGAATCTTTCAAAGCCATCTTACTCAGGGTTTACAAAGTAACTTTATTAAAATGTTATCCAAAGTGTTATCATCAATAAAGCAAAAATGCAATATACAACATTTATTTATTTCTCTCCATTGTTATTTCCCAAGTTCCTATACATTGGAACCCTTTCCATAAGCAGTCAGAAAACAGCATGCAAAACAATTTTTCAGCACACTTAGGACATATCCTGTATGAAAATATGTATAGAACATAGAGATTAAAATTTTGCCCTTAAGGTTACATTTGCTGTATGCAAAGAATAATTCAGTTAAATATAAAATATTTATCTTATATGATAAAATCAATACATCAAAATTCAGAATAGGCAAGCAGGACCAACCTGCAGCAAAACTGTGAAAAGGCCAAACTATCTCCAGAACTATTACCTCCTCCAGAATCCTTTCTACTCACTGAGGTACCCTAATTCCCCTCAGGCTCCCAAACTCCTTTTCCATTAAAAATCACTCATAATTTAGCTTATACCAAGGTGGAAATAATGTGATGTATTATTCTTTCCAGAGGCAACTAAATAAAGTAGCGTATTGGGGGGGGGGAATTGGATGGGTATCAGAAAGACCAAATTCAAATCCCTACTCAAATATTTACTAGATATGTGACTCTGGTCAGATCATTTGACTTTATCTCTCACTTTCCTCATCTATAAAATGGGCATATCATCACCTACTTCCTAGGGTTATTCTAGGAATCAAATGAGATCATTTATGCAAACTGCTTTGTAAGGTATTAATATTATAAATGAGGCCCATAAGGAGATTTTGGAAATGCTTAATCAGCTGAAAATATAAATCTTTAATGCTTGAAACTAATGGGATTCTGGTGGCACAGTGGATAATGTGCCTGGATAGAGTGCCCAGCCTGGAGTCAGGAAAACTCTTCTTACTGAGTTCCAATCTGGCCTCAGACACTGACTAGCTATGTAACTCTGGGCAAGCCATTTCACCCTGTTTGTCTCAGTTTCCTCATTCGTAGAATGAGCTGGAGAAGGAAATGGCAAACCATTCCAGTATCTTTGCCAAGAAAACCCCAAATGGGGTCATGAAGTATCTGAACAGGACTGGAAACAACTAAACAATAACAATGGGACTCTCCCTAGAGGATGATACTTTAGAATGCAGACTTTTTCCTATCTCTTAAATCGAAACTCAAAGGCAACAATCTACTCCTAAAACCAGACTTGAGGCAACAATTAGCAGTTAGGTTCAGGGCTCTGATAACCCAATAAAAAAGTATCTGTCTTTATTCTGACTTCCCATTGTTAATAATCCAAATTTTAGCCTTTTTGCACTCGCTCATTGGTTTACTAAGTATAAAAGTAAGGATGTGGAAAAGTTGCTTCCATAGTCTTCATTTCTATCTTTTTTAAAGCAAAGTGTCTTTAAAGACAATGTATTTATGTGTATATGGAGGGGGGATGGGGGAGCCTATTAGTAATACATTTGAATACCTGCCTTTCTGACAAATATTGGGCCCACGTTCCACAACTGACTATAAGTACAACTTTATTTAACCTACAGCAAACACTATTCAACATTTCCTAGTCTTCAGATACCCTATACATTTCATCGGTTTGGAGAACTTCTGAAAGGAAAGAATGAGAATATATGAGTTCTAAATCATGGCACTTTATTTAGAGCAAAACCATGTTCCCCCTTTCTAGGGCAGAACTATGTCAGCATAGCTGGGAAGAAAAATGGCAGCTGATCAAAAAAAAACTGTTTTATTGAGAATGTCACTCACACCAACCAGCACAGTGTGTTTTAAGCTGTTAGATCACTGCTTTCAGTTCCACTTAGGTCAATACTTCAAGGATGTTTGATTTCAGTTCTGCCCCCTGACGTAGTCCCTGTACCTCAGGAGATGGTCTTGATGAGTTATTGGACTCTCACCCATTCATCATCTGATGGCTGATGAATCTCTCTAATTTAGCTAGGTTGGTCCTAGGGTGATGGACATTCAGTCCCATCATTAAGCCTGCACATACCTGAAGCTTTTCCAGCTTAATAAGCTCCCAAAGCTTATGCTTTTTGGGAATAGCCAAAAATAATCTAAGGTTATCTCTATACACTGTGCAGCTAGGTGACATAGTGGATAGACTGTAAGGTCTCGAGTCAGGAAAACCCATCTTCCTGAGTTCAAATCCAGCCTCAGACACTGACTAGCTGTGTGACCCTGGGCAAGTCAGTTAACCCTGTTTGCCTCAGTTTTTTCATATGTAAAATGAGATGGAGAAGGAAAAAGCAAATCACTCTACTATCTTTGCCAAGAAAACCCCAAATGGGGTCACAAAGAGATGGACACAACTGAAATGATTCTACACCACAATGAGTAACTGGAGGATGTGGTTGTACTATGACTTTATAATTCTTGAAAGGACTCAATCAAAGTAGGTTATATGATATAAATATTTACAAACTAACAAACCGCTCTTCAAAAACTATATGGTTCATTGAATTCACTCTACTGGAAATAAGCCTGCCATTTGCCAGGCACTGTACTAGGTGCTGTAATACCTAACACTAGTAATAAGTAACACTGTTGGTGGAGTTGTGAACTGATCCAACCATTCTAGAAACCAATTTGGAACTATGCCCAAAGGGCTATAAAATTGTGTATACCCTTTGATCCAGCAATACCACCACTAGGTCTATATCCCAAAGAGATCATTAAAAAGGGAAAAGAGAGGCAGCTAGTTGGTGCAGTGGATAAAACACCAGCCCTGGATTCAGGAGGACCTGAGTTCAAATCAGGCCTTAGACACTTGACACTTATTAGCTGTGTGACCCTGGGCAAGTCACTTAACCCTCATTGCTCCACAAAAAAGGAAAAGAAACTATTTGTACAAGAATATTTATAGCAGCTCTTTTTGTGGTGGCTAAGAATTGGAAATTGTAGGGATGCCCATCAATTGGGGAATGGCTAAACAAGCTGTGGTATATGATTATAATGGAATGTTATTTTGCTATAAGAAATGACAAATCCGGCCTCAGACACTTACTAGTTGTGTGACCCTGGGCAAGTCACTTAACCCCAATTGCCTCATACCAAAAAAAAAAAAAAAAATGACAAGTAGGATGATTTCAGAAAAACCTAGAAAGACTAAGATGAACTAATGCATAGTGAAGTGAACAGAACCAGGAGAAAGTTGTATACAGTAACAACAATATTGTTGAATGAAGAATTGTGAATGACTTAGTTATTCTCAGCAATACAATGATCCAGGACAATCCCAAAGGACTAATGATGAAGCATACTATACACCTCCAGTGAAATAACTGATATTGTTTGAATACAGACTGAAGAATGCTATTTTTCACTCTCATTTTTTTCTTTTTCATATGTAAATGTTTCACATAATTGCATATGTATAACCTATATCTGTTTGACTATGGTGTTGGAGGGTGACGGAAGGAAGAATAGAATTTAGAACTCAAAACTTTAAATAACAAATGTCTAAAAAAATTAAAGAGATTCTAAAAATGTAATAACTATATTTGTATAGTTCTTTAAGGTTTGCAAAGCACTTTTCCCAGTGTTATCTCATTTTATCCTAGCAATAGCCCTGGGATATAGATGCTATTATTATCTCAATTGTAAAGATGAAGAAACTGAGACAGAAAATGGTTAAGTAACTTGCTCTGGGTCACACAGCTAATAAGTGTCTGAGACAGGAATTGAACTCAGGTCTTCCAAGTCCCACTGTACCACTTGTACAAAAAATGAAACAATTCTTATCTGGTGAGCTCACAAAGTAATCCAACAAGTAAGTCTTTCAAAAACATTAATTCAATTTTAGAATAATCAGACCAGCATTCAGTTATTTATTCAGTGTTTGACACCAATTCTACCTTGATTCTGAGGTGGAGGAATAGTGAAGGCAGATACAAGAATATATCTGTTGGTAATTCTGAATTGACTGTGGTTCATATTTTTCTTCAGGTTTGAAGCAAACATTCAAATTCACATCTTCTGATTCAAATTCCAGTGATCTGTCCTTTTTACCTTCACCCCCAAAAAAGTTTTTCACTGATCTGTGGTGTACATGCGCCTTGCTTGAAGCAAGCTAGGGACAGTTAGGTGATATAGTAGGGTTGAAGTCAGGAAGATCTGAGTTCGAATCCAGCCACAGACACTTACTAACTATGCGACTATGAGCAAGTCACTCGACTGTTTGCTTCAGTTTCCCCATCTGTAAAATGGGGTGGAGAAGGAAATGGCAAACCACTTCTAGTATCTTTGCCAAGAAAACCCTATATGGGGTCACAAAGAGTCAGATGTGACTGAAACATGACAACCCCCCTCCAAAAAAAGAAATATCTTGCTTGATGACAAACCTAGAGCCGCAAAATAATCAACCCAAAATCATTGGATCTGGAAACAGAGACTCTGAGTTCAAGTGTCAAGTCTTACCTATGTGGATGACCTTGAATAAAACACTTCCTTTCTGTGGACCTTAAACTCTCCATCTATAAATTGATGTGTTCAGACAAAATGATCTCTACAGTCCCTTGTTGATCTATGGCTATGAAACCACCATTGGCAGTACTGTCAGCCAGACACAGTGATCCAATATTATGGCCTGGTTGTAAATCCCCTTACCTTAGATATAGGTCATTCCATTACACTTAGTGTTTGTAGAGAGCTTTATTCCCATGGCACCCACCTACTTGTCACATCGAAATTATTGAAGGGTGCTGTAGGAAGAACAAGGATGTATGGGAGAAATTCATGCTAGCTGATTGATCTTTTCCACTGAAAACAGTATTACTGCCGCTAGAGAAGGCTTTGATGGTTACACATCCTGGAAGAACAAAATGACAAAGATTTATCTGAGGATGTCTGGTGTCTACAAAGCAGATGATCCAGAATACACTAACACCCAGGAATGATAGTTTTTGCCTGGGGCAACTGGGTTATACAGTGGATAGAGTACTTAGTCAAGAGGACCAAAATTTAAATCTGACCTCAGACACCAAAACAAAAACAAAACAAAAAACAACAACAACAAAATACTTATTGCCCTAGGTCAATTTATTATACAAACAAGTCTGTTTCAATTCTCAGAAGGAAAGAAAGTGAATAGCAAGGTAAAAAATTATTTTTGTGCTGTACCTTGCCTTGGAAGAGATGCTGATAGCAGAAATAATGACCCCTCACTACCCTGTGTCTACAATCAGCTTTAGCAGGCCTCAACCATCCCAAGTGATGCTTAGAACCAGATTAAAATGTAATTGGGAGATATTTAACAAAATACAATAGAACATAGCTAATATTAATATGTGGTTTTCTAAGACAATGTGGGGTATACAGGGCTACTTAAGGACAATTCAGTTGCACTGTTTCTGCTGAGTTACACACCTCTGATTTATGAGCTACAAAGAGCTTCCTCTTTGTAAGTAGGTCCTACATATAACCTGTCATTGGTAAGATGCTATAGCCTGTTTAAACCCATCCTGAAGTAGAGGAAATCGAAGCTGAGAGATTTCTGATTCGCCCAAATACATAGTCGACGTCAGAATGAGAGTCTGAACCCACACCTCCTGAGTTCGTGTCCAGACCTCTCTCTATTGCATTGGGTTCTTTCTATCATGCCCTGCTCAATGTTCTCTACTTCAATTTAAGTCAACATTCTGTGTTTTTAGCACCTTTAATGCTGGGCATAAAGGTAGCTAGGTGGCACAGTGGAGAGAGTGCAGGACTTAGAGGAAGGAAGACCAGAGTTCAAATCCAGTCTCAGACACTTACTAGCTGTGTGACCATGGGCAAGTGACTCAACCCTGTTTGCTTCAGTTTCCTCACCTGGAAAATGAGCTGGAGAAGTAAATGGCAAACCACTCCCAGTATCTTTGGCAAGAAAGCCCCAAATGGAATCACAGAGAATCCAACATAACTGAAATGAATGAACAACAATTCTGAACAACAATTAACTCCTATTATAGCATTACTTAGGAAGAGGAGCTAAGAGTAACATCAAAATGTCTAAGAAAAGGGCAGCTAGGTGATGCAGTGAATAGAGGACCGGTCCTGGAGTCAGGAGGACCTGAGTTCAAATCCAGCCTCAGACACTTAACACTTACTGGCTGTGTGACCCTGGGCAAGTCACTTAACCCCAATTGCCTCACCAAAAAAAAAATGTCTAAGGAAGATAAATACATGATGGTGCTACATGATGGTCCACATGGATACTCGTTCCACTGAATCTATGATTCTTATCCACATCATTCCATAAATTCTTTAGCAAGCACTGAACTCAGAATCATGGAAAATTAGTTCAGATCCCAGCTCTACTATTTACTTACTCTCTGTGTAGTTTTGGACAAGTCAGTTAGCTTTTCTGGGTCTCACTTTTCTCACTTATAAAATGAAAGGACTGGATGAGATGATCTCTTTGACATCTCTTAACTCTAAAACCACAGTCCTATAATCCATGTAGGAGCTGCCAATATGCTAAGGGTCTTCCCCTGCTCACTGAATATTCCGTGAATATCAGGAGCCATACTGTGTAATAGGAATTTCTCTTCTCTTCAGACTTTTCAGAGGATAATGTTCTAGCTAAATTTCAAAATACCATGACCTTATATTTAAGCCAGACTTCCTAAATTAAGCATATTCATATATTGTTAACACTGCTTACGCTTTTGTATTTTTAAAGCAATTTCTCATCCCTTATTCCATCTTATCCTGATGGGAAGCCATTGGAACAATTTTCTCATTCCATTTTACAGGTGTGAAAGCACTAAAGCCCAAAGAGAGTTTATTTGTTGTTGAGTCATTTCAGTGTTCAATCTTTAGTGACCCCAATTGGGGTTTTCTTGGCAAAGATACTGGAGTGGTTTGGCATTTCCTTTTCCAGTTCATTTTACACATGAGGAAACTGAGACAAACCAGGATTAAGTGACTTGCCCACAATCACACAGTTACTAAATGTCTGAGGCCTAATTTGAACTCGGGTTCTTCTGACTTCCTGGCCCAGTGCTCTATCCATTGTACCACCTAGCTACCAAGAAAGACTAAGATACTTGTATAAACTAATACTGAGTGAAGAAAGGAGATCTAGGAGAATATACATTTTGACAGTAAAAATCAAGGGTATTTAACCTGGGGTCAATGGGACCCCAAGGGGTCTGTGGACAGGTGTCAGGAGTATCAGTGAAACTGGATTTTAAAAATATATATTTCTTTATTTTCACAAACTTTTGTTTTCTTTTGTTTTCCTATGTAAAATAGTTTACGTATTTAAAAGCATTCTGAGATGGGGTACATAAGCTTCATCAGACTGTCAAAGGGGTCTCTCTCTCTCTCTCTCTCTCTCTCTCTCTCTTTTTTGAGCATGCGCACGCGTGCGCACACACACACACACACACACACACACACACACACACACACACACACCCTGATGTAAATGGAAATTGAGTTAGGCCCAGAATTTAAAAAGAATAGGATCATGCCCTGAATTTCCTTTGGGATATCATACACATCTTTTTAATGATTCTCCAAATTCTCTGTGAAACAAAGGTCCTTTTTTATCATCAATATTCTTCTTGTGATTATGTGTCTCCAAGTCAAGGAAAATTGCAGTGTCTATTTACTTGAGGTTGAGGATTGCATAAGTCAGAAACCTCTGACAAACAACAAATTGCAGGGGGAGATGGCACAAAAGATGTCAGAAAAATATAAGACTGGAGGGAGGAAAAAAGATAGTCCAATAACAGCAAGAACAGAGGACAATCTACCTAATCCACTGGAATCTGAATAGGTTGGTCGTTCCACATATTGGATATGCAGGAAAAGATGGAGAAGTGTTGCACAGGATTAAGTGGAGAAACAGAAGTTCTGAAAAATCAAAGAGAATAAGAAAATTGAAAGGAAAAACATTTATTTGGCAAATAAATCTAAGATCTAGGTTTTAAAAAGAACCAGGGAATTAGGTAAACATTCAGCTAGTCTGATTTTTAAAATGAGAGAAGAAAATTAAGTTGCCATTATTAAAAGATTAAAAAGGAGAATTCACAATACTTGAAGATGAAATAACAGCAATAAATAAATACTATGTGCAGGCACATTTGATCCTCAAAAACTCTGCAAAGTAGGTGCTTTTATAATCTCCAATTGACAAATAAGGAAACTGAGGCAAACAGAGGTTCAGTAACTTGCCCAGGGTCAGACAACCAGTAAGTATCTGAGGCTAAATTTGAACTCAGGTGTTCTGAAGTGATGCAGTGTATAGAGCCCTGGGCCTTGAGTCAGGAAGAGCTATGCTCAAATCGAGCTTTAGACACTTATGAGCTATGTGATACTAGGCAAGTCGCTTTTAACTGTCTCAGTTTCCTCATCTGTAAAATGAGCTGGAGAAGGAAACGGCAAAGAACTCCAGTATATTTGCCAAGAAAACCCCAAATGGCATCAGGAAGAGTTGGACACAACTGAAACAACTTCCTGACTCCGGACCCAATGTGGTATCCATTGTCTGACACCTAGCTAATTATTAGGAAACTCTCAGAAGTTATGTCATCCAATTTTATGGCAACAAAACTGGCAATTTAAATAAAGTTAATCAATTTCTGCAAAGAAATAAAATATCAAAATTAAAAGAACAAGAAATAGAGAATTTAAATAACTCAATCTTGGAAAAAATTAATAAACCATAAATCATCTCCCAAAAGAAAGAAAAAAATCAGAACAAGATTGCATTATAAGTAAATTCTACAAAATATTCAAAGAAGTAATTCAAATTAACTGCTTACAAAAATAGGAAAAAAGAATCTTAACGAACTTCCTTTATGATACAAATATGATGCTGATACCCAAACCAAGGAGAGACAAAGCAGAGAAAGAAAAGTACAAATCAATATCCCTAATGGTTTTGATACAAACATATTTAATAAAAAGTGAAAAAGATCCTCATTTTGAAAATAGTATACAAAATGACAAGACTGGATTTATATAAGGAATGAAGGATTGGTTCAATATAAGGAAATTTATAAGCATAACCATATTAAATAACAAAAAGTAAAAACCAAATATTTATATCAGATGCTGAAAAAGTCTTTGGCAAAATTTAATACCCATTTCTAATGAATACTGAAAAGCACAGGACCTTTTGAAAATCTGGAAAGTAGGATCTATCTAAAACCAAGAGCCAACATTGTATGCAATAAAGAAAGGTTAAAAAAGCTTTTCTAATAAGATGGGGGTAAAGCAAGAATGTCCATTATTGACACTGCTATTTAAGAAAGTCCTGAAAATATTATCTATAGAAAAAAACCAGAAAAATAAATTGACAAAGTAAACATAAGAGCAAAACTATTACTTTTTGCAGATTATAAAAGAAATCCAGTCAACTAAAATTGAAACAATAAACAAATTCAGCAAAATTGAAGGATATAAAATAAATATCCTAAAATATTATCAGCATTTCTGCATATTACTAACAAAACTTAACAAGAAAAGATAGAAAGAGGGAAAGCATTCGAAATGACTACACAACATATAAAATATTTGGGAATCTGATCACCCAGAGTCAAAAGGCAATCAAACACAATATCACAAGATTTATGTGAAACCAGGTTTATTACAAGAGAAATGAACATGTATGTGGAACCCAAAGAGTACACAGTCCTTACAGAAGCTTGTATATTTAAGACAGTACAACAAAAGAAGAACAATAGGAAGGGGCGAGGCATGGGAGGGGAAAGTTTCAGTAAAGATGGGGGAAAAACCTTCCCTAAGTGGAGAAGCAAGGTGATTGCAAAAGCCATGTTCTTTTCCCTTGGGAATTGCTAGACTATGAAGATAGGAGGGTTTGCTTATCTACAAAAGACTCGGCTACACAATCATTTTCACAGACTGGCTGGCACCTGTTTTGCTTCTCAAGGACACACAAGGGATGCTGCTTGGGGTTCAGACAACAAATTATGTCAGTTGTTGTGTAGAGAGTTCATCCTTGACACATTCAGGGCAGCCTGAATGCTCTGGGTCCAGTGTTTTTGGAAAACATGCAAGTTCAGAGGACCTCTTAATAGCCCTTAACACCAGACACCCAAAAGAACAAATTAATACAATTGTAAAACACTCTTTACATAGACACCTAAAGAATTGGAGAAACATTAATTGCTTATGATTAGGTTATGCAAATATAATTTTTAAATGACAATACTGTTTTATTAATTTACTTGTTCAGTGCCAAAACCAAACTGACAAAGGACTACTTTAAAATATTGGGGGAAATGAATGAAAACTACCTAGAATCCCTAGTAATTATAATAACTATCCAAATCACTAATTAGAGAAATACAAATTGAAACAGTCCAAGACTTCACCTCACACTCATCAAACTGATAAAGACCACAAAAAGGGGGAAATTACAATTATTGGAGGGACTGTAGGAAAACAGTAATATTGATGTATTGTTGATGGAACTGTTAATTTTCATTCTGAAAAACAATTTGGAACAATGTCCCCAAATTAACTAAACTGTATATATCTTTAGACCCAACCATACCACCACAAAGTCTATACCCCAAAGAAAGAGAACAAAGAAACAGGAAAATGACTCATACTAAAAGATTTATAGTATTGGGGCAGCTAGATGGCACAGTGGATAGAGCACTGGCCTTGGAGTCAGGAGTACCTGAGTTCAAATTCGGCCTCAGACACTTAACACTTACTAGCTGTGTGACCCTGGGCAAGTCACTTAACCCCAATTGCCTCACTTAAAAAAAAAAAAGATTTATAATATCTCTTTGTTACAGTAAAGAAATGAAAACTAAGGGAGTACCCATCAATTAGGGGATAGTTGAACAAATTGTTTCAATGCCCATCACTCCTTTTGTTGCCTTTTTCTGAGGACTTTAACCCTGGAGGAAATGGTTGCAGATTGAACACAGTTAAGTGTTAAGTCATCAAATTATAAAAAAGTGACACAATTACAAGTCTAGCAATAGTTGTATGAGCCAGTAGTTGATCTCTCTGGACATATCAGTGCTAATGGTTCATATCTGTATGTTGAATACACAATGGCCACTCTAATATTTCTTGAATTTAAGTCATCTTACTTAGGAATATGCCAGATACTTAAGACTTCACATACAATAACAAAAGTGGGGTTAGGGATATTTCATGTTGAAGTCATTGCCTTTGAAATTGTCCTACCTCCTAAAAAACATCAAGTTCATTGAAAAGATGTCTGATCTTCAAACCAATGATTTCTTACAGAATGCATGGGAGATGGTCAGGCCAAAAGATCACTTAGACCTCACTAATGTCCTATGCACCCTCAGCTAATACCTGAGTAGTGCCTGAAACATATATTCTCTTGCCACAATGTTTCCCCACTAAGATGGCCTATGAAATGCTTTATTACTCACTATTCAGAAATTCCACAAGGAGTAAGGAACAGAATGTAGATATCTTTCAGAGAGGGATTATCTCAATACTACTGAGGCAGCTGGTGGTGTAGTAGATAGAGCAATGGGGCTAGAGTCAGGAAGCCTAAATTCCAATCTCGATCTAACCTCAAACTTTTTTTTTTTTTGGTGGGGCAATGAGGGTTAAGTGACTTGCCCAGGGTAACACAGCTAGTAAGTGTCAAGTGTCTGAGGCCAGATTTGAACTCAAGTCCTCCTGAATCCAGGGCCGGTGCTTTATCCACTGTGCCACCTAGCTGCCCCCTGACCTCAAACTCTTACTAGCTTCAAGATCCTGGGCAAGTTACTTAATTTCTGTTTACCTCAGTTTCCTCAACTACAAAATGGGGATAATCATAACACCTGGTATAAGGATACTGGACAACTCACTTACCCTCTGTTTGCCTCAGTTTCCTCAACCATAAAACGGGTATGTTAATAGCACCTATCTCAAAGGGTTGTTGTGAGGATCAAAGGAGCTATTTGTAAAAGTGCTAGCATACAGTAGGCACTACATAAATGATTACTCCCTTCCCCTTCATTCTTTTTATCTGTATCCCTAGGGTCTAGCACAGTGTCTGGAACATAGTAGGTAGTTTATTAAACACTGCTTGTTTAATGCTTTTTTTGTTTATTTGTTTTTTGTTTAAATCACAATTTGGGGATATATGAATGTGAAAGTAACAGAGTAGTAATGTGGCATGAGAAATGGCAAGAGGAAGAGCTGGAGTGAAACCAAACTTGTATGAAATTGCTCAGAATAAATGGAACAGAAAAAAGAGAACAATAAAGTTATATACACTATAATAAATAAATTAATGAATGAATGAAAATTGATTTTAAAATAAAACTTAAGAAGTGTAATCAATACAATGACCAACCATGATATCACAGGGTCAATGATGAAGCATACTACTACCCACGTCCCAGCATAGAGGTGATGAACTCAAGAAGTACAACAAAGCATATGTTTTTTGACATGGCCAATATGAGAGTTTTTATTTGTCTTTCTTGATTATAGATATTTGTGACAAAAGCATTATTTATCAAGGAAGGGAGTGAGGGAGGGATGGAGGGAGAGAAGGGGGGAGAGAGGGAGGAGGGGAGGGGAGAGAAAAATGGGAAGTGGAAAAAGAAAAATGAAAAATAAAGGGGATCTAGCAATAGGGATGCCAGAGAGGGGGAAAGGCCATTGGGGAAACTTTTAAAATGCACAGAAGAGAATATAAGGAAGGCCAAAAGGAAATAATGGGCAAGCAGGACAGCTTTGAAAGTTACATGTTGCATTTATTATGCATTTAAAAGGAAAAGAAAAGCAGTACATTAGAAAAATTATTTCTGTTTTCTTTTGAAAATTAAAATGTTTATTTAATTTGATGTTCATAAAATTTAGAATGTTTTAAAGGAAAAAAGGGGGAAAGGGGAAACAGGGAAAAAAGGGAATAGGAGAAACATAAACATAGTTATAGGAATATGGGAAGAAGCCACTAATGAGAGATGAGAAGGTAATGTTTGATGGACCAAGTATCAGAAGAAAGAGGAAGAATTATTCAGTTGATTCAGGAACTTAAAGTTGAAAAGAAACATAGGTACAACACAGAATCCAACCATGTCATTTTGTAGATGAGAAAACTGAGTCTCTGAGTCTTTAGCTCAGTTGTCCAATGTCACACCAAGAGCAAGTGACTGAGGCAATTTTTTAACAAACGCTCAACTCCGAAATCAGTGTTCTTTCCATGCTATGAGAGGTTTGAATTAATGTTCACAGGAAGAGGGAACATTCCTTGACAATGGGAAGGCTACCTAGGCTGAAGAGAGAGCAAAGGCAGACAAAGAAATTTTGGAGCAAAGAGACAGAGAGATCAGAGACCTCAGGACAGCTAGCCATAATCCTGACTTATCTAATACCCTGGCCTCACAGTTTGACCTCCTCAGTTCCAAAGATCTTCACATCTCCTTTTACAAAAATCTCACTTTAAAGAAGAAATAGTAAATTCTTTATAGGGAATAAAGAGCCTGGACCCATGGTTTCATCATTGTAGGAAGCTCCTAGATGAAGAAATTTTCTTGTTTATAGTATTAGAAATGTGCCTAGAGTGGAGGTGTCAAAAACAGGGGCAACACTCCCTACTTCAAAATGTAGCCAGAATTAGCTTAAAATCTAATTGGGAGGGGGCAGCTAGGTGACACGGTGGATAAAGCACCAGCCTTGAATTCAAGAAGACCTGAGTTCAAATCTGACCTCAGACATTTGACACTTACTAGCTGTGTGAGCCTGGGCAAGTCACTTAACCCTCATTGCCCCACCAAAAAAAAAATCTAATTGGGAAATATTTGACAAAAGAAATAAAAATAAAATATAATATAGATGACAGTTATATGTGCCTTTTCTAAGTTGATGTGTGGGCCACAGGCATCTTTATATAGGTTTTAGTACCCCATCTTTCTATTTGAGTTTGACACCACTAGCCTAGAGCAATGAAAAGTTCAATGACTTGCCCAGGGTCATACATTTAATATCTGTCAGGAGCAGGACTGGGGTTAGGTCTTCCTGGCTCCTAGGCTAGCTTTCTACAATGCCATTCTACTCACTTCAAACTAAACAAGTCTACAATTGTTTCTGTACCTCTCCCTCCCTCCCTCCCTCCTTCCCTCCCTCCCTCTCTCCCTCTCTCTCTCTCTCTCTCTCTCCCTCTCTCTTTTTTTTTGCAGGGCAATGAGGGTCAAGTGACCTGCCAGGGTCACACAGCTAGTAACTATCAAGTGTCTAAGGACTGATTTGAACTCAGGTGCTCCTGAATCCAGGGCCAGTGCCCTATCTACCACACCACCTAGCTGCCCCTGAAATAATTTTAAAAAGAGGAACTAGCAAATAAAATTATACTTCAATCTCTTTTATACCAATATTTAACCCTATCTTTAGGTATGAGAAAGTATGGGCATCAAAGCTAAGGATTACAACTCTTAAAATTCCCTTTTTATAATGTCACTCACAAAGCCATTGCTATATGGAAAGTCTAAGACATTGATATGAAAAAAGAAAAGAACTAGTTTGTTTCAGGAAATCATTCTAAACTCTTTACCATAGATATTTAGGGTAAACCATACCACCCTGGCCACTTTCCTTTGGCAAAGTATTTTTTTTTCTTTGCTATCAGTAAGACAGGTATTGTAGGAAGAAAGATGATGTAAGCATACTACAATTGAAGTGGGAAGACCTGGATCCAAGTCTCAGTAGATCCTTGGACATTCACTTAACCCCTACTAACCTCAGTTTCCTTATCTGTCAAAAAAGGGGGAAATTCAGTCATTCAACAACCCTGTAGTAAGCGTCCATTGTGTGCTTAACTGTATGATAAATTTCAATGACACAGTCATTGACTATATGGAGTTTACAATTCAATACACTTGTCCTATGTGGAGATAATCAAATGAGACATTGTGATAAACATATTTTATAGCCATAAAATGTAAGGTATTACTATATTGTATAAGGCAACATGGTGCAGTGGAAAAAGTCCTAGGCTTACAATTATGACACTACCATTTATATGTCAGACTCTGGGAAAACGATTTAAACTTTGGAGCTTCAGTTTTCCTATTATAAAATGTAGAAAATAAAACTCACATTAACAAATCTCATTGAATTGAGTAAAGTCCTTTTTAAATTATAAAAAAAGCCATAGAAATATGAGTTATTAAGATCCCTGAAGTAAAAACCCAAATCTCAAAAAACTATCTTTATAGTATTCAGTATGTTATATTGAATAACACAGGAAAATTTATAATATGTATATATCATTTAACTATATCAGTATTATCATAATATAATTGCTATTACTCAAGTGCTACCTTAAATTCAGGGCACCATATGTAGGCAAAGTTGATACTTAAAAAATATATCCATGAACCATCATGTCATGTTAACTATACTTTGTCAATTCTGCTATAACTCTATTTTTCTCTAATGTACATCTTTTTTTTTTTTTTTGGTGAGGCAATTGGGGTTAAGTGACTTGCCCAGGGTCACACAGCTAGTAACTGTCAAGTGTCTGAGGTCAAATTTGAACTCAGGTACTCCTGAATCCAAGACCGGTGCTTTATCCACTGCGCCACCTAGCTGCCGCCTAATGTACATCTTTGTAAGACAGAACATTATATTATTTTTTTATCTTTCAACCATTAGTATTGTATTGTTAATCCCATTTTATCAATAAAAAAGGAAACCTGACACAATTAGGTACAGAAAAATTTACAAAGTCATTATTTTGGTATTGGTGGGTAGATTAAAACTTGTTTCTAATGCAAGAGTTGAGACCATTTTTATCCTTCTGAAATTTGGTAATATACATTTTTATATCACAATATGAACAGAATTAAGTTGATTTAATTAAAATGAATAAAATTTTGCATATAAGTACACAAGTTCTGTTAGAATAGCAATCCTCCACTTCTTAATTCATTAAGACACTTCTGCCAGCACTTAGCACAGTACTTGGCAAACTATAGGCACTTAATAAGTGTCTATTGGCTGACTGATTACTACAGAAAGAATTCCTCTTACATTTAATTTAGCTCCTGTTACCAAGAACTAAAAAAGGTTTATCAGGAAGTGCTGTTCCATCTTCAGGTTTGGTAAGGAGACAGAAAGCACCAGGAAGTGAATGAGGTTTCGAATTTACCAAATACAACTGGTAGCTGCCATGGTTACAATCAGATGAAGCAACTCAATTCAGTTCTTTTCCACTTGAACAAGTATAGGAAGGCAAATATTGTACTTGTTAATCTCAGGTCTGAAAGGGGTGGTGCTTAGAAGACAAACTCAAGCAGGTGACATTGGAACCCATTAAAGTTAATAAAGTTTGAAGTTTGGGGAAAGGCACAATTTCTGTGATACAATAATCACCAATAATAAGGATTGCTAGCCTGTACTTTGAAACCAAATAATTACATATTTTCTTATATAGACACTTAAGTGTTAATCATTTATTAATAATAAGAAAAGGCTTGACAAGTTTGAATAAAGGACACTCAGTAGCTTGTAGCGTTTTAATAACTATAATACATTGTCTTAAATGATTTACAGATGCGATAAAAGTTCACCTTGTCAATGTCAGGGTCTGTTCCTTTTTAAAAAACTATTACTTTTTTCATCTAGCTGGGGTCAAGCTAAGAAAGAGATAAATCAATCCAAATGAGAGAGAGGTAAGCACTCATATTATTTTAATAGCAAGGAAAAGCACCTTGAGACATCACCTATCAACTTAAGCAAGCTAGAGAGTTTCAGGGTTCCGGATTGTGAAATCAACCCCAATTGTATCTCTTTGCTTTTCAAGATCATCAGGACTTGATGCTGGAAAGGACCTCAGAAGTTATCTAGTCCACCTGCGTGCTTTGCAGAGGAGGATTTAATTTTTTTTTAACAGAACAGTTTCTTCCCCTACACTCTCTCTGCCTAATTCTTCTGACTCTGTAGTAAATCATTCCTTAAGAAGTTACAGTGAGAGCCACACTGGATCTGGGTGGGGGGGGGTGAGGGGGTGAGAAGGAAGAGGAAGAAGGAAATGAGGTTTTTCCTAAAGGGAAGTCTGAGCCCTGGAACCTGGAGAACAAGAGGGAGCCCACTCATTCATTACTTGCCTTGTTTGCTCCCAGGTGTAGTTTCCTTTAACTACTTGTTCTTTCTGACTACATATTGTGTCAGGTGGTAGGTACATTTTGGGGGAGGGAGAGGAGCATTTAGCCAAGCAAAATGCTGACTTTTTCATTCCACGATAAAAGAGAGAGACGGTTTAAATACATCTCACCAAACATCCAAAAAGCAGAAAAGTTTGCTGATTTCAGAAATTAATTAATGGAAGCATCCCACAAAACATTGGAAGATAAATTAAATTCTGAAAAGGGAAATCAAAGGGGCAATACTGTGTGGTTACGGAACACTCAGATTTCCTAAGGAAGGAGTTATCTACAAAAAATAATAATAATAAAATAAAAAAGAGTAAAAAGACTAGATAGCTCTAATTATCTTATGTCACACTCAACAGAGAGTGCTTTAAAATGAAGGAAAAACCACCACAGCAATCATGGAAAAGGCGAGAGTGTAGGGAAATACTAATTTCATTGAGTTTAAAGGAGTGATAAAAATCACCGATCTTGAAGTTAGAACACCTAACTTCCAGGCGCAGCTTCCACATTCACTTAGCTTTGTGACTGGGCAAATTTTTACAACCTTCCTGAACCTTAGCTTGTCCCTCTGTGAATTGAAGGTGGTTCTTCCACTATCTCGCAGACAGAAAGGTATATATAACCTTCAAGGGCAGCGTTAAGATGAGTTCACCTCTCCCTTCAGTGTAATTAAGAATGCGTCCTGATCAAAAGGTCTGAGGTCTAACATTCTCATGCGTAAGTTGCTTTCTCTGCTCAATTTCTACTGAAAGACTTTGAAAACTGAAATAGAAAGGCACGGGGGAGAGTGATGAAACTTTGAGAGAGAAAAGATAAGAGTAACACCGGAGACCTCTAGGGAGAAGAGAAAAACATTGAAAGGAAACCTGGAAGAAGGCGGGGGGGGGGGGAGACAATTAATGCTTTCCCTGCTCCTGTTCCTTACTTACCTAGGGATGAACTTGGCTTCCTCCCCGAGCCGGACTTGGAAGTCGTGCCACGCTTGGCCCAAACTCTCCATGCCCCACGGAGCAGCCAGAGCCGCTGCCTCTCCCTCTTCTTCCTGGTCCGTCTCCTCCGACACTGCAACCTGTGCCAGATGCGGCGGCCGCTCGTCCCAGCTCCGCCGCCGCCGCCGCCGCCGGCTGGCTCCTTGGAAGCCCCGGGCGAACTCCTGGAAGGTGATCTCCCCGTCGCAGTCAGCGTCCAGCCGCTGGAAAATCGCTTCGGCCTCTTCGGGCCGGACCTTCAGCTCGGCACACAAGGCGCTGAACTCTTCCCGTTCGATGCGCCCGGAGCGATTAGCATCGCAAGCGAAGAAGAGGGAACGGAGTCTGTTGATCTCCTCTGGTTGGTCGTCGGGCTCCATCCCGCCTCGGTTCGGTCCTGTTCGGTCCCAGGCGACTCAGCAGTTCCCACAAGCCGCAGCCACCCACTGGGGCTCGATGCCAATCCCGCCCTCTTCCCCCTCCCCCGGGGAGAGAGTTTGGAGGAAGATCTGGGGCCACCTGCTGGGACTGCCTGCGAGTTTGGCTGGCCCGGCTAGTTCCGTCACTTGAGAAGAGGTCCCGTCAGGACCAAAGCGCCTCTGTAGCTGAGCTTCCACACAGAAGCTCCAGCTGGCCAGTTACCCCCCTGAAGGGATATTCCGCAGACCAAAGGGGCACCACTCTTCTCAAATTCAGCAAGACTCCCGAGCTAATTGGAAGAGTATCTAGCCAGGTCCGGGTCCCACAGTAGCACTAGCTCAACTGAGAGCGCAGCTGCTCCCAGGCCAACTTTCCCAGGAGCGGCTCTGCAGCTCCTCCCCCGCTCAGGACTTCCCCAATGACTAGGGCGGAGTATGGAGTCTCGGATCCCCATGCCTCCGGGAGTTCCGTGAGGTGGGGCGGGGGATTCTCTCTTCATGCTTACTGCCAAAAATTGGGAGTGGGGAGAAGGAAGTGGAAGCGGGAAGGCGGCAGGTGTAGGGGGTCAGGGAAGCAGCAGCTTCTCCCTGGGAGAGCCTCAGTTTCCTCCCGCCTCCCTTCTCACCCAGCTGTTGGTCTTCAGGTCAATGCTCACATTGTTATCCAGCCCTGCCAAGAGCTCCGTGTGCCAAGGGACTCCGCTGGCAAGAGCGAGGGAAGGTACTTAGCCAGAAAGGAAAAGGAAGGGGGACAAAAATTGCATTCTTATCAGCAATTTCGTCTCTGTCTGGTGACACTCAACTTTCTCTATCCCAAATCCTGTGATGCCACAATTGCTTCTACAGATTCCGTATTGCTCTGCTTCACAGGAAAATCCAGGCAAATTTTTGCCTATCAAGCAGTTTGCAAATGCATGAGAAGTTGTCAAATTATAGTATCTAAACAAAAATAATTATAGTTCTGTAGTATCAGCCTTGGAGGTCCAATAATTTAATCTGACAAGTATTATCATGAAAGGAAGGAAGGAAGGAAGAAAGGAAAGAAAAATGGATTACTGTCCTTAAGAAGCTTACTTACAGGGGCGGCTAGGTGGCACAGTGGATAAAGCACCGGCCCTGGATTCAGGAGTACCTGAGTTCAAATCCGACCTCAGAAACTTGACACTTAACTAGCTGTGTGACCCTGGGCAAGTCACTTAATCCTCATTGCCCTGCAAAAAAAATAATTAATTTAAATTTTTAAAAAAGAAGCTTACTTACATCATGTTGATAATAAAATAAGAGATACCAAGGGCTATAAAATTCACTTTCCAAATCTAAAAGGTAGAAGAGCAGAGGAGACACTTGTTGACTATTAGCCTAACTTGGTTTCTGGAATTTTGGTGGTTACTCTCTGAGGCTTCCTTGAGGCCCAAAGGTAGCCATGGATATTTGAAGAGAATGCCAGAAGAATGAAAGTTCTAACAGGAAAAGATGTCTTGTATGGTTCCTGGACAGTGTCTGCTATCCAAAGGCCATCCCTGCTAAGGACAGAGATATTCACAGTGAATCTTGAAATGAGAAATGCCAAATTACCTTCATTCTTGAACAGCCCCCTTCCACTTTTGCAGGAATGATAGGAAAGTAACAATAAAGGGGGTAGGAAGTGTTATGCTAAAGACATCTTTAAGGTCATGAGATTACAATAACAAATTTTGATACTGTAAATGTGAGACCATTGTCATAAGATCATAGATTTTGAACTGGACAAACTTAGAGACAATCTAGTACAACTCTGCCATTTCACAGCTGAGGAAACTAGGACTGAGGAATACTAAATGATTTGCCCAAGGTCATATATCTAATAAATATCTGAAGAAAGATCTGAAAGTCTTTCTGACTCAAGGCTCAAAATTTAGACAAGCTACCTTTTCTAATTGAAATACTACTGCAGGCATGAGATTTACAATTGCATTATGTGGCTACTCTTTGCACTACAAAAGAACCCAGAGGACATATGAGGCACAGATAAATAGAAGGCTAGCTGACAGTTTCTTTTTGGAGAGACAAATAAAGGAGCTGGATATGTTGGCGTCCTTTGGTGTCCTAAGACATAAAAAAAAGAGCATTTTATGGGACACACTTGGTCATCTTACATGTGCCATGAACATAAGTAAAAAGAACATCATGGGGGGCAGCTAGATGGCGCAGTGGTTAAAGCACCGGCCCTGGATTCAGGAGTACCTGAGTTCAAATCCGGCCTCAGACACTTAACACTTACTAGCTGTGTGACCCTGGGCAAGTCACTTAACCCCAATTGCCCCGCAAAAAAAAAAAAAAGAACATCATGAAGATAAGTATAGTTTTTGTACCAATATTTGCTGCAAAGAATAGTATAAGAAGGTAGAGACATTCTACAAATGTGATAAATGTCTTCCAAATGAAATCATTATCTTCAGTCCAGAAGTGGGCATGCTGAAAAATATGGGGGCAGCTAGGTGTTGAAGTGGATAGAGCACCGGCCCTGGAGTCAGGAGTACCTGAGTTCAAATCCGGCCTCAGACACTTAACACTTACTAATTGTGTGACCCTGGGCAAGTCACTTAACCCTAATTGCCTCACTAAAAAATATATATATATATATATATATATATGGCTTAGGGATCAAGAAACAAAATAAGCCAAAGAATGATAGACTATACAAAGTATAACTTCACATCTTTTTATCGTGTGAAGTATACTTCCTTCAAGAAGAGAGTCAGACAATGGTGAACATTGAGGAGGAGGAGAAGGACGATGAAGACGAGGAGGGGGAAGAGGAGGAAGAGAAGGAGGAGAAATTAAAAGGGAACTGACTTTCCAGGAAGGAAAAAAAACAAATGTACAGAAACACAGCTATATCAGGCCAACAACTTGTTAAATCAAAGATCAAAATCAAATTAGAAGCAATGATAAAGATGGGAATAATTGTGCATAATCTGACCTATTAAACTAATGATACTGAATTAGAATGAATAAAGGAATTTAGGACAGCAAGGATTATTACAAAACTTTCTTACAAAAGTTTAACTGCTATGAAGCAATCAATGAGACAATGCCAAAGGAGCCTTGAAACCTTTTCAGTCAATAAACTGTTGATCTCCTTGCCAGGCAAAGAGATGTGAAAGCCCAGGGCAATACCAGTTTAAAATATAAACTAATTTATGAAAGCTCAACTAGGATGATGACTGAAGATTATGAGCCATGTGGCCTCATAAAACATTGAGAAGCAGTGGAGGGAAAAATGTATTTAGTGGCACCTTGTCATGCATATAAAGCAGAAATCCATGTAAGGCAAATCACACCAAGATTATCTAAGGGTGAACCTAAAAGTAAGAAAAAAAGAAAGGAAAAAAGGGAAAGATCTGTCAATATCACTGTAACAAACTGTTTTCTTTACCACATTTATACTGTATTTTTTCACATCACTGTGTGCTACATGAGAAAGTAGTAATGAAGACAGGAAGGGCAGCTAGGGTCCCATCTAGCTCTCAAATTCTGTGATTCTGTGAAATATACACATGGGAGTTCTCTGATGGAAGTGACACATTTTGAGAGTGTCAAGGCATCAGTTCAATTCACAATATCTTAAAGAGACAAAGATGTCAAACACCTAGAAAAAAAATTACAGGTGGTATTACCACTTAATAAATGTGATCAAAAGGATATCAATAATTATCATCCTATATACCTAGTTTCTTACCTCTGTAGAAAGAAAAAAGTTATGAATATGATCAACACATACATGGAGAACATTCTTACTAAAATTTGAAAAGAGAATAGGCAGACTTTTGCAAATGACATTCTACAGCATAACACATCTTCCTTTAAGTGATAGAAAGGCACAGGAAATGCATCATGATTTTTAAAGATTAATGAATAATAGACATATTATTGTTTAATATAAAAGTAAATCATGATTTAGAAAACCAAAATGTAGATACGAAGGTTCTCCTTCAACAAGATGTCACCCATGCACATGTCAATGTGCCTTAATAGATGCAAAATTTCTTTGATTATCCTCTTATTAAAAGATATAAACTAATCAACTATATTTTCCACAGTCATGGAGGATAACCAGTTAAGAATCCAAATAAAATAGAGATTTTCTGCAGATGATGAGGTCCTCAACATGTTCCCTTCTACAGATGGCATTTTACTGATTTCAAGTCCTGTGATTTTATAGAGCTTCCTGTATGAGACTCAGAACTACTCAAAAGAGTTTGTCAGAGCAATCTACATGGGAAAAACCATGATGAAAAATGCCTATTTCCAAATAATAATAATAATAAATAGAAAATTTGATGACAATTTTAAAGCACTTTACAAATACTGCCTTATTTGATACTTATAAGCACTCTGAAAGGTAGGTGCTGTTATCCCAATTTTACAGATGAGAAAACTGAGTTTGAGAGATCATCATTTGCCCAAGGCTATATAATTAGTAAGTACTTTTGACAGGATTTGAGTTCAGGTTCTTTTCACTCCTAGGCCAACACTCTATCCACCACACCATCTAGCTGCCCACCCAGTGGGATGTGCAGCTGATTAATGGATTTATCAATATAAATATTTTGGACAAACATTAGGGGTGGAATATTGATTTCATTGAGAATTAAATAGTAGGAAGAGAGCAGACTGGATTACATTTGGAAAATCATGCAACAAAACTATTTCAATGACCCAAAGTTTCTCTGTGAAACAAAGACACATCTTCTAAAAACATATATACTTTAACATTCATTTATGTTTTAAAATTCTTCTAGAATTTCTAATACAATATCAAATAACAGTGGTGATAATGGACTTCCTTGTTTCACCTGTAATCTCATTGGGAAGGCTTCTCACTTATCTCCATTATAGATAAAGCTTGCCTTGGTTTTTTAGATACTTTTTATCATTTTAAGAAGGGCTCCATTTATTCCTATGCTTTCTAGTGTTTGGGTTGGGGGGGGGAGGTGTTTGGGGTTTTTTGGGCAAGGTAATTGGGGTTAAGTGACTTGCCCAGAGTCACATGGCTAGTAAGTATCAAGTGTCTCAGACCAGATTTGAACTTAGGTCCTCTAGACTCCAGGGACAACACTCTACTCACTGTGCCACCTAGATTTCCCTCTATTGTTTTTAATAGGAATGGGTTTTTATTTTGATAAAAACTTCTTCTGCATCTATTGATGTAATGGGGGGGGGGCAGAGCCAAGATGGCAGAAGAAAGGCAGAAATCTCTCAGAGCTCCCCACACAATCTCTCCAAAAATATCTAAATAATGCCAGAAGACAATTCCTGGAGCAGCAGAACCCACAAAAGGATGGCATGAGATCATTTTCCAGCAAAAGATGGCTTAGCAGGTCAGCAGGAAAGGTCTGTTGTACCAGGGTGAGAGTGAACCATAGCCCTGCTGCTACATGTCCTGGAAGCAGTGCCCCACTTTAAGAAGGTGTTAAAAATCAAGAAATAGACTGGCCAAATGAACAGACAGAAAAAGATACAGACCATAGAAAGCTTCTTTGGTGACAAGGGAGATAAAAATACACCCTCAGAAGAAGATAAGAAAGTCAAAGCTCCTACATCCAAAGCTTCCAAGAAAAATATGAATTGGTCTCAGGCCACAGAAGTGCTCAAAAAGGACTTTGAAGATAAAGTAAAAAAAGCTGGGGGAAAATAAGAGAAGTAGAGTAAAAAATAGAAAAAGAAATGAGAGTGATACAAGAGGGTCATGAAAAAAAGTCAGCAGCTTGAAAAGCCAAATGGAAAAGCTCTCTGAAGAAAATAATTGCTTAAGAATTAGGATTGAACAAATGGAAGCTAAGGAATTTATGATAAATCAAGACACAATAAAGCAAATCCAAATGAATGAAAAAGTAGAGGGCAATGTGAAATATTTCCTTGGAAAAACAGTTGACCTGGAAAATAGATCCAGGAGAGATAATTTGAAAATTATTGGACAACCTGAAAACCATGATCAAAAAGAGAGCTTAGACATCATCTTCCAAGAGATTGTCAGGGGAAAATGTCCTGATATTCTAGAAGCAGAAGGTAAAATGGAAATTGAAAGAATCCATTGACCATCTCCTGAAAGAGATCCCAAAATGAAAACTCTCAAGAATAATATAACCAAATACCAGAGCTCCCAGGTCAAGGAGAAAATATTGCAAGGAACCAGAAAGAAACAATTCAGATACTGTGGAGGCATGGTCAGGTTAGTACAGGACCTAGCAGTTTCTACATTAAAGGATAAGAGAGCATGGAATATGATATTCCACAGGGCAAAGGAATTGTGATTACAAGCAAAAATCACCTACCCAGAAAAAACTGAGTATAATTTTTCGGGGGGAAAAATAGGACTTCAATGAAAAAGAGGACTTTCAGGTATTTGTGATGAAAAGACCTGAGCTGAATAGAAAATTTGACTTTCAAATACAAGAACCTAGAGAAGCCTAAAAGGGTAAACAGGAAAAAGAAATTATGAGGGATGTTAAAAGGTTAAACTGTTTACATTCCTAAATGGGAAGATGATACTTCTAACTCATAAGAACTTTCTCAGTATTAGGGCAGCTGAAACAAATAAATTTAGACAGAGGGCACAGGTGGGAATTGCACATGAAGGGATGATATCTGTAGAGCATTTATTTTTTGTTTATCCTTTTTTGTGGGGCAGGCAGGATGGGGTGACTTATGTCTAGGGCCGGATTTGGGCTTGGGGTCTCCTGGGTCCAGGTCTGGTGCTTTGTCCACTGTGTTACCTAGCTGCCTCTATGATGACATATTTAAAATAAAGTTAAGGGGTAAATGTAATGCACTGGAATGTTAAGGGCTAAAATTCTAGCTAAACTGTCTAAAATATCTAATGAGTGGTTGCCAATAAATTATAAGCTTTAGCAAGAGTTAGACTTTTAAGCATTTATTAAGGAGAATAAGAATTTGGTAGAGAGAGAAAGGCCTAGATTCCTATCTATTAAAGGGAGAGCGCATTTCTAGCTCCCCTCTCCACCAGCGTCCTCAGGAAAGAGCCGAGACAGAGCACTAGTCTCTTCCTTCTTCCTCCCACTACCCAACATCACTTCCTGATACCAAAGAAAAGACTCCTGGTCTTGCCTTCAAAGACCTTTGCTTCATGGGCGGAACTCTTCTACAGTAAGTCTCCAGCAGGTGGCGTCATTCCAATCGTTACAGGAATAAAGGGAAAGGGGGAGGTGGAATGGGATAAAGTAGCTCACATAAAAGAAACAAGAAAAAGCTTATGGAGTGGAGGGGAAGAAGGGGAAGGAGTGGGGGAGTGAGTGAACCTTGCTCTCATCAGAATTGGCTCAAAGAGGGAATAACATACACACTCAAGTGGGTATAGTAATAATCTTGCCCTGTGGGGAAAAGGGAGGGGAAGGGGATAAAAGAGGAGAGGTGAAGGATGGGAAGGCAGATTGGAGGAGGGGGCAGTAAAAAGCAAAACACTTTTGAGGAGGGATAGGGTGAAAGAAGATATAAAATAGATTAAATATCAAGAGGAGGGAATAGGATGGAGGGCAATACAGTTAGCAATAGTAACTGTGAAAGAAATGATGAGCAGGATGCTATCAGAAAGACTTATGAAAAATGCAATCCATCTACAGAGAAAGAACTGGTGGTATCTGAATACGGGTTGAAACATAATTTTTTTTTATTAATTCCTCTTTCTAGAGATATTTTGTCTGTTTTATTTCACAACCAGACCAATGTGGAGATGTTTTACATGACCTCACATGTATAAAATATTGATTTGCTTAATTTTGGGGGGTGAGGAGGGAGGAAGAATATTTGGAACACAAAATTTTTAAAAATCAATGTGAAAAAATTCATTTTTTACATGTAACTTGGGGGAAATTATAAATAAATAAATAAATCCAGGGGGGAAAAAAGAAATAAAAGTGTTCATCCTAGTATCTTTTTTCTTTGTCCTATGGATAAAAAGACATCTATAGCATCAATTGTTGAACATTGGTCATTCAAGGTATTCTTAATTTCCAACTTTTCTAGTGTTAAGCAAGATAATTAACTTCATGAATACCAGATATGGGCAGTGGGAGGGCAATTTCATAGAATAGAAAACTTTTTGTTTTGATATTTTCACAAACCCATAGATTATTATAGTTGGAAGGGACCTTAGCAACCACTTAGTCAAATTACCTCATTCTCTAGATGAGGAAACTGAAGCTAAGAAAGGTTAAGTGACTTTTGCAAGCAAATACCAGAACTTGAAATTTAAAGTCAGATATTATTATTCTAACTTCAGCACTATTTTCCACTGCACAATATTATTTGTTCTATTAAAAGGAAAATAACATTTCTTTTTTCTTTCTTTTTTTTTTTTGGTGAGGCAGTTGGGGTTAAGTGACTTGCCCAGGGTCACACAGCTAGTAAATGTTAAGTGTCTGAGGATGGATTTGAACTCAGGTCCTCCTGAATCCAGGGCTGGTGCTCTATCCATTGCACCACCTAGCTGCCCTGAAAATAACATTCCTTAATCTAATATGTGCTTAGCTTTCACAAAGATCAAATACTTTAAAAACTAGTCAAACATGGCTCATTTGCAGCTGTTTGTTACGGGCTCACAAAAAGTTAAAATGGGATAGCAAGATTTATAGCCAAGACCACTGTAGAAAAGTGGTCTAACAATAGAAACAGCTAACATGATGGGAGAGTTGGTAGGCTTGGTCAAGTACATTAAATTTGATGGTCTGACATATGGCAGAAGACTGAGTTACCTATTTAAGCTCTGGGGTCCTTATTTCAACTCCCGGTCTTGCTGACAATTCAGGTCCCCAAAGCAAGGACATATGTCTACCCCCTCAGTATGCTAGGGGCATCACTGAGGAGTCATGGGTAATTCTTTAATGGCTTGGGTCCTCATCAGTATGCTTCTTCACAAGGTTATCACTTGAGAATCATTTTAGTCATTCTGCCTTAAATAGCTTCTAGAAAGGAGCATTTACTAAAGCAGGACAATAAGATAGAATAAAACATCCTCCCAAATTTCTGTGACAAACTCTCCCACAAGGGCATAGAATCCAGAGAAAAGAGGGTTCAAGCATAGAAAGTAGATGTAGCCAAGGGGTAACAAAGTTCCTCCTTACTGGTAGTTCTTTTCTGTCATTCATGGAGTACACAAAAAGTTCCCCTTTGGCATAGTATAATTTCTTTGCTGAATTTTTGTTGAGTATATAACTGATGGGGTGGAACAATAGAGAAAGGAGATATGACCAAGGGGGAAGCTGAGACCTCTACTTGTTCAAAGGTGATTCCTCCTCAGGGATGTGCTAGAAATCCACATTTTCTCCAACTTCTGGAAATAAATACCTTTTCAACTTGCTTGATAATTTTCATATGATCTTTAGTGTGGCCTTACATTATCCAAAAACCATTTTTGTACAACAGTATTCTAGTTCAAAGTCTTTTAGCATTCAGTCTTAGGGCTATGAATGATTAATTGATTGAGACATATTCTCACCTATTTAGGTATCTAAGCTAATTGTCTAATATTACTTTGCAGAGGTGCCTACATACGTCATTAGAAGATCTTTCATTCTAGGCCCAATAAAGAGGATTTGGTAACTCTCATTTTGCAAAACTAATTGTTATAAATACTTCAAAAGGATGTCTTAATATTCCCACATTCCATTCTGAATTAAGTGGAAGACTAAGGAATAATTAGCTGCTATTCCTGTTCAAGCTGCAGATCTTGCAGCCAAACATTAGCAGACGTTAATGACACCGACCACTTCCAGAAAATGGTAGCAATTCAGACAATAATCCAAAAATACTTGGAATGGCATTTACCTGGTACACAGCAAGCCTCAAGTTAGAACATTTCCATCTTTACTTCATTTAATTGGTTTCAGTAGTTTCAAAGCTGCCCTTATATCTGGCAGAAGGTAAAAATTCAAATCAAGCAGAAAGTGTCAAGAAAGCCAAGGAAAAGCAAATCAAACTAGAATGACCCCTACTGCCTATTCAGTTCAATTCAATAAATATTTATTAGTTTGCCATGCTCATACTTGTGTGCTTTGAATCACCTTCCCTTAAAGGAATCACGCTTGCATCTCAGAATCTGTACAATTTTGGTATAAACATGCAAAACAGGTAAAACATAATAAGGCAAGCAGGCTTAGTGGTGTGATGGATTTAGCATGATAAATAGATGAGTTCAAATGCTGCTCTTCTTCAGTTTTCTCATCTGCAAAATAGGTATAAGAGTAGCATCTACCTCCTAGAATTACTGTGAGGATCAAATTAAATAATATTTGTAAAACACTTAACAAATATTAAAGTGAAATATAAATGTTAGCTATTATTATTAAAGACTTCATTTCCATTAAGAACTTTTTGAGAGTTTATGGTTATTTCTGAGAATAGAGTTTATTTTTTTTCCTTCTTCTTTTTTGTTTACAAACATTGACGAGATTTTACATTCAAATGAGTGTAGCCTTTGAAGTCATCACCTTAGGTGTCTATATACATGAATGAATGAATGAATGAATGAATAGATGGATGGATGGATGAATTATTAATTAGATAGCATTTAATAAGCACTTACTACATGGGAAGTTCTGATCTAAGCTGGGAATACTAATGGAAAAGCAAGACAGCTCCTGTCTTCAAGTTTACATTCAATAGGGGATGGCTATTCATATAGGGAGAAATGTTTAGCTTGAAGGACAGATGGAGAGGCCCACAGGTCCTTAAGCAGTGGCAGCAAAGTCAATGGTAATGCTTATCCTTTTTATAACTGCATTTATTGTAATAAATGCTTTAAGGGAACTGATGCTAGACGTAAAGTCAAGAAAAACCTGAGTTTAAATCCCATCACTAAAACTTACTAATTATTGGATTATGGACAAAGACTTGATCTTTCCTAAGACTAATTTTCCTTATAATAATTATGATTATAATAATAATCATGGGCACATACAGTATTTTAAACTTTGGGAAGCACTATATCTATGTCTTTATGTGTATATACATATATGTGTGTGTTGTCATTTGTAATTTGTTTTTGAAGAGGACTAATGACCTCACAGGATAATATCTTGATTCATGCATGATTGGATTTGAGCTAGGCAGAGTTGCACAGTCATTAGCCTCACTTTTTCCTCAAGAGATATTGAAGTCCATACCCTTTGACCCAGCAATCCCACTTTTAGGTCTTTTGCCCAAAGAAATCATGGAAGGGGGAAAGGGACCCACATGTACAAAAATATTTATAGCTGCTCTTTACGTGGTAGCAAGGAATTGGAAGTTGAGGGGGTGCCCATCAATTGGGGAATGGCTGGACAAGTTGTGGTATATGAATACAATGGAATACTATTGTGCTGTAAGAAATGATGAGCAGGAAGAGTTCAGAGAAACCTGGAGGGTCTTACGTGAGCTGATGATGAGTGAGATGAGCAGAACCAGAAGAACATTGTACACAGTATCATCAACATTAAGTGTTGACCTACTGTGATGGACTATATTCTTCTCACCAATGCAATGGCACAGAAGAGTTCCAGGGAACTCATGATAGAAGAGGATCTCCAAATCCAAGAAAAAAAAAAGAAAGAAAGAACTGTGGAGTATAGATGCTGATTGAACCATATTATTTCTTTTGTTTTGGGTGCTGTTGTTTTTTTTTTTTCTATTTTGAGGTTTTGCATTACTGCTCTGATTCTTTCTCTTGTAACAGGATTAATGCAGAAATAGGATTAATGTTATTATGTGTATATATATATATGTGTGTGTATATATATATCTATATGTATATGTATAGAGATATATAGATATAACCTATATCAGATTACCTGCTGTCTAGGGGAGGGGGGAGGGAGGGGAGGGAGGGAGAAAAATCTGAAATTGTAAAGCATGTATAAACAAAAGTTGAGAACTATCTTTACATGTAACGGAAAAAATAAAATATCTCAAAAAAAAAAAAAGAGATATTGAAGTCCAGTGGCAAGGCATAAGTCAGCATGACTGGCAACGGACCAGGATGCAGTAGATGATGTTGGCGTCTTTGATATCTGACAAAACTCTGATTGCATCACAGTGCCTGCTTCAACCACCTTCACGGCTATTAGAAGAAATTGTTCTCATCAGCCCATTCCACCAGAAAAAGTCTTCCTATGCTTGGAGTAGACATCCTCCTAACTAAACAATGAGTTTGAGGCCAGTCTGTTATCCTCAACCTAGTGTACCCTATCTGCTAAGATAGTTTACTAGGATGTGGACACTGCCCATGCTGTGGCTTTTTGGAGCCAGAGGTGAGAATTGAATGCTAGGTGGATACCAAAAGTGCATTAGCATAGTACATACATACATACACACACATAGGTGCTGAAGGTATTATTAACAGCATTTACAGTTGAGGAAACCGAGGCTGATAGAGGTTAAGTGAATCACTCAGGATTACATAATTAGTACACGTGAGAGGCAGGATTTAGACTTGGCTCTTCCTGACTCCAAGTCCAGCAATCTTCTCTTATGCCCACAATCATCTCTGTACAATGATAACAATATTTATTTAACAGGATCATGAGGATCAAATAGGAAAATGTGTATAACTCTAGATCAATGTCAGCAATTATTAGAGAGGCAGAGAGTTGAGGGTAAAGAGTATTAAAATTGATTCAGATCCTACCTCAGACTCTTACTTACTAACTATATGACCATGATTTCATTGGTAGGGGCAAACCCTGGGATGAGAAAACATCTTAGACTAAGGAAGGTTGGCATCTTCTCTGAAACTTATACTCTTAGGGGGTTTCTCCTTGAAAGATTAAGTGGGTTGCTTGGGTTGACATAGCTAGGATATGTCAAAGGCAGTGTTTGAACCAAGGTCTTTTTGGTTCCAGGGCCATTGGTCTAACCATGGGGCCATACTGTCCCTCTACAGCCCTGATAAAGTTCTGTAAATGTTTCTTTTTGCATTTGCATAACCTTTTCTTGAACTATATTTCCTCTATGACTTAATGGATGACTTCCTCTGACCCTTTCAGCCTGGGAAATCCCAACTCTTTTTTTTGGGGGGGGGGCAGGGCAATGAGGGTTAAGTGACTTGCCCAGGGTCACACAGCTAGTAAGTGTCAAGTGTATGAGGCCAGATTTGAACTTAGATCCTCCTGAATCCAGGGCTAGTGTTCTATCCACTATACCACCTAGCTGCCCCTGAAATCCCAACTCTTGGGTTGAACTATCCTTACTAATTTGCTGTATGTCCAGTTACTGATAAAAAAATCAGAGTTCTCACTACAGTGAAAGGACAAACCTGGACATATTCAAATATTAAAAAGAGGCTTAATTTAAGCAGGATTACAGATATAATCACTTTTTTAGTAAGCATGGAAAGGACAGACTGGTTGAAAAGTGTTCCTCTGTGTGAAAAAGGATATTAGTCACATAGGTCATGGTTCACATATGCTCCTCAGTAAATATGTCAGATGTTTCTTTCTAGAATAAGTGTAAGGTCGTGATTTGTTCCCCTTGGTGAGTTGAAAGAGCTGAGTCAGTCATATGGCTCACCCTTATCTTTCCCAATATGATATCATTTTTTTTAATGCATTTAGGCTATTTTGACTTACACTTCATCCACATTACCTGTTCCCTATTCTTATTTAGCATTTCTCCTTCTATCTCCCCCACCCCAGCATTTCTATTAGTTATTACTGGGTTCTCCTCTTTTATATCATTCCCAGGACTTTCTAGTTCTCACTATTTTGATTTTTTATGACAAAAATTAAGTACAACATTTACATGTTAAATTCTCCTTCCATCAGTCTTTCTGAACATAAAAAGGTTTCTGCCAAATATTTCTATAAACTTGTATATATTTTCTCAAACGGTACAGTAAAAAAGATGGTCCACACTACTAATATTGTATGAAACCGTGTGAGAAAATAATGGGTTTGGGGACGCCCAGAGCCCTCCCCCTTCCCCCCCCCCCCAAGAAGATTATATTAAGATTGATTGGATTGACTTTTCTGATTTGGAGTTAACTTGATTGGAACCACACCTACCTTAAGGCCTGGCCCTCAGGGGAGGGTATGCTCTCTGACTCTGACCTTGGCAAGTTCTGTTCATGGACCACCCTCAAGTCCAGTAAACCAATAGACTTGAAGGATGTTAGTCAATTAGCTTTGAGCTGGGTGGAAGGGCTGCCTCTCCTCTGACCCAGAGGAAGCTTCCACACTCATTTAGGCTCTCTGATGCACTCGGGGAGGAGGACTTCGAGGAAGAAGCAGGCCAGGCTAAGCTCTAGACTAGATAGGCCTTTTCTTAACTTTCTGAGCCAAGTGTTCTCTCTTTCCTAATATTTGGTATGCTTTAATAAATACTTAATGCCCAAAACTGGTGCTAAAGCTTCTAATTGATAAGAAACAAATATATTAGAAACCCCATTTAATTTTCCCTAAACTTGGGATGGAAATAAGGCAACCACATAATTTTAAATGCCACAAGGGGGGGGGCAGCTAGGTGGCACATTGGATTGAGCATTGGCCCTGGATTTAGGAGGACCTGAGTGCAAATCCGACCTCAGACACTTAACACTTACTAGCTGTGTGACCCTGGGTAAGTCACTTAACCCCAATTGCCCTGCAAAAACAAAAACAAAAACAAAACAAAAAAAAAACAAATAAATGCCTCAATGACTTATTGATAGCTCCTACTCATAAATCAAATTGAGAATAAATTTTCAGAAGCATTTCATCAGATGACCACATTTAGCATCCTGACCCATTCAGTTTCTTAATTACTATTTACAAATATCAGTATAAAATTAGATAAATAATATGCTGAGAATTAATTTCTCCATTAATGCAATTGAAAAGTCTTCAATTCAGCCCTAGTTAAACATTATTTTGGGTATATTTGTCTGGTCATTTCATAAAATTGTTTGATTTTTCCACATAATTTATGATGTGGTTTAACTTGAAGTAACTCCTTTAAATCTTTGTGAATATACTTATGAAACTGAAGCTTTGGAATTCAATTTGATAATTCGACAACCATTCATTATGTGCCTCCTATTGCAACACTGCCTGAAATTGCTAACCCAATCAATAGGTGGTTCCCCAACAATATGACAGGCCAGCACATAAAGTGATAAAAGAAGATTCCCCCAAGTACTCTTCCATGGGCTAACATACCACTACTGGGGTGTAAGGGGCTAAAATTCTAGCTATACTATCTAAAATCTAATGAGTGGTCACCAATAAATTATAAGCTTTAGCAAGAGCATTTAAGTGTTTAAGTATTTATTAAAGAGCATTAGGATCAGAGAGAAAGGTAAAAATCTAACTATTTCTAAGAGACCCTATCATCCGACCCACCATGGGGAGGTCAGGAACCAAAAGAGACAGAACCCCTTCACCTGCAACTGCTTCCTACTTCGTGTCCTCCTCCCAGAAATGGGAGGCTCCTCAAGTTGATTGGCTGGTAGCCTTGATAGACAATACCTGTGAGCAAATGTCACTTCCTGATGCTAAGGACCTTGACCATATGGCTTGCCCTCAAAGGCCTTCTCCTCATGGCGAGCTTTGCTACAGTAAGTCTCCAGCAGGTGGTGTCATTCCAATCATTACAGGGGGTAGGTACATACCCAAAGGCATACACAGGATGAGGAAGCAAGCAATAAAAGGCACCTACCAGGACTAGGTTCTACAGGAAACTTTTCCTAATCCCTCTTAATTCTAGTACTTTCGTCCACTGATTATTTCCAATTTGTGTTGTCAATAGCTTATTTGTACTTAGTTAATTGCATATTGTCTCTCCTCAAAGGCAGGGCTTGTCTTTTGACTTTCTTTGTATCTAGCACTTAGCATAGTGCTTGGCACATAATAGGCACTTATTAAATGTTAATTGACTGATTGACCAGGGCACACATACTTGGTACTTAATAAATACTTGTTAACTGATAGACTGATTGATTGAATGGGTAAAGAAAAACAAATGGCAGTGGCTAAAGTTTATAATACCAAATACTAGCTTCTTCTGAAAAATAGACATGTTAGGATTTTATACCATGTACTTTATTATTTTATTATAATTTTTATCTGTTATAGAAAACACATTAGTACATAATTGAACACATATAAATATTCTTCAACGTAAATTCTAGGTATGTATAAGTCTTCATTCAAAAATTTAATTCAGCAAACACTGATTAAGCACATCCTAATGTGCAATGTATCATGATAAGTTTTGGGTATAAAAATTGAAATAAAAAACACAAACTCTGCCCTCAAGGAACTTACATTCCAGTAGGTTAGATAAGAGATACATAAATAGGCAAAGAAATTATATGTAAAGAGTGAAAAAGTTAAGTCCAAACAAAATGTAATGAGTGATTTCAAGTAGGAAGGATCATTTCTAGCTAAAGAAACCATTTCTAAGACCTTATAAGTGGGTCTCTCCAATTGAATGAAGCTACATAAAATTTAGATCTCTACCTTAAATGGAAATTTCCTTATGACTATAATCCTAGACTTTATGAAGTCTGATGAAAAATAAAATCCATCATCTCTGGAATTCCACTTTCTCATGAAACATTAGCAGCTGGAGGCAGAACCATCGTGAAATACTTCCACTGTTTTATAAATGTCTTTTATTGAGCTCAGGTCTGGAGTGATATGGCAGCCGTAGAGATGCAGCATCTTCAATCTAAAAGAAAAACCATGGCTTATGTGAAATGGGGAGAATTAAGCCTAGATATGAAACATGAGGGTGTTCTTGAAGCATGAAAAGTACTTAAAGCAAAACGGATTATTGGCTTATGTTTCTCAAAGGAGAGAGATAATGCCAAACTTGAAAATGACAGGTGCAGAACTGACCTCTTTGGGATATGGTAAGGGGGGAAGAGTAGGGAATGGCTTAGCTGTGGAAGCCAGCATTACTCTCCATGTAAGCAAGGAGGATGGAAAGGCATTATGATTCTTAAGCATAAATGGAACATAAAGATGGATGTGAAAGAAGGGGAAAGAGGATTCCTTAACAGTGGGAGCACAGAGTGGCTTTATACAATATTATGGAAACGCTCCATTTCTACACTCCCCCTCCTACCCAAAGCCCATCCACACCAAATTCAGACCCTCTCCTTCATGCTCTGAGAGTGAAGGGAGGTCAAGAGGACAGAACAGAGGGGAAACTAAGGCCTGGAGAGGGTGCAGAAAAACAGGCAGTGATGATTTGGGACCAGTTTTTTTTTTCTTTAGCAACTTTAAAAGAGCCTAATTAGGATTTATACCAGGGGTTCTTAACCTGGGGTCTGTAGATAGTTTTCTGTGAATTTGGATGGGGAAACAATGACACCCTTATTTTCACTGAACACTAAGATTTAACATCGCCTTCAATTATTTAAAAGCTTTATTCTGAGAAGTCCATGGGTTTAACTAGATTCATTGAGGAGTTTATGATATGTTAAAAGGGATGCCTAATCTACAGTGGGTCATTATAAAACATTCAGGGTTCATTTGAAATAGGCATTCTGATTTTTTTAACTTTTGCAAAGATAGAGAGATGGTTATGGTCAGTCAATATGCATTTATTAAATGTTTACTCTTTTAATGCTTCCTTTTTTAAGATTTAAGAGGTTAAAACTTCACTAAGATTTTTGGGACATCCTGTATAATAACTGATATGTCACTCCAAGGTTTGCAAAACGCCATACATAGAATATCTCATTTGAACCTCACAAAAATCCTGTAAAACAACTATTACATGGGTTTCCATTTTGCAAATAAGGAAACTGAGGTTTAGAAAGAGCAAATGACTTGCACAGAGTCACACAGCCAGTAAGTTTGTATATAATGTGGGATTTGAACCCAAGTCTTTGAATCAAAGTCCATCACATTCTTCACTATGCCACATCATCTTTTCTTTTTGAATAATTTCACCATTATTTTCAATTTCATTTGGAAACTTTATAAGCATTGTTCTTCAACAAAGACTTTTCATTTCAGAAAAGCAATATTAAGCAATCTAAGATTGAAACTTGAACATTGACTATATGACAAAATTATGGTTTTCTTTCTACAAACTTTTCGGGGGGGGGGCAATGAGGGTTAAGTAACTTGCCCAGGGTCACACAGCTAGTTTCAAGTGTCTGAGGCCGAATTTGAACTCAGGTCCTCCTGAATCCAGGGACAGTGCTTTATCCACTGATTCACCTAGCTGCTTCCTCTAGTACATCTCTTAAACCCCTTCCCCAAACTCCTCTATCTCCAAGTAATAAGGGAAATCATAGTTCAAAGATGCGTAGATATATCTCTTTCAAATTATAGGAATAGGAACTAGACTTGTGATTTCATTGATATAGGGAACTCCTACCAATGAAGACTGACACCTTCTCTGAAACTAGGTGGCACAGTGGATATAGTGCCAGTCTTGAAGTCAGGAAGACCTGAGTTCAACTCTGGCCTCAAAAACTTACTAGGTATTTGACCCTAGGCAAGTCACTTAACCCTATGTACCCCATTTTCCTCATCTAAAAAATGAACTGGAGAAGGAAGTGACAAACCACTACAGTATCTTTACCAAGGAAAACCCCAAGTGTAGTCACTAAGAGATGAACATGACTGAACAATAGCTAAGGTTGTTCAGTGACTTGCTCAATGACTCGATTAAGTGACTTGTCCAGTTACACAGTGATTATATGTCAGAGGTCTTTCTGGCTTTGAGGCCCACTCTAAACACATTATACCACACTTTCTCTTTCCAAAACAACAACAAAAAATAAATTTATTCATCTTCTTGGCTTTGAAAGCAGAAAGGTATAAACAAAACTAAGGTCACTCCTAAGAATTGACACTTCGAGGAAATGTTAAAGGATCCATTCATTTTGTTTAGACAACAGAGTCGAGTTCACATGACCCAGAAGTGAAAAGCAAAGCAAACTGGACAAGTCGGGGAGATGGCCACAATGCTCTAAAAATTACACTCTGTCCTCTGGAGTGTATTATGAAGTTCGATATTCTCTGCAAATATCAGGACAGAATAGCCAAATAAAGGTCAATTTTGCCACTCCCCTGGAGTCACAGCTGAACAATAATTTCGGACCTTAACTCTTAAACCAAGTACTAGAAATTAGAGATACTGAAATTAGGATTTCTGGTTCTACCTTATGAATTCACAGAATGTCAGGGGCCCAGGGAAACCTCAAAGGTCATCTAGTCCTGCTCTTTTATTTTATAGATAGGGAGCCTCACAGCAACCTGTTGAGATAAGTATTATAGGTATTTATATTATATGGATAAGGGATCTTAGACTTACACAAGTGGAGTGGCTTTCTCAAGGTCAAACAGATAGCAAGTTACAGGCCTAAGTCTTGGACCAAGGTCTCCTGTCTCCCATTATGATATTCTATTGTAACACCTCCCCAATACATTGTGCTTTAATTTATATGTCTTTGATGCTAAAATATGAGATTAAATTAGAAAGGTGACATGGGAAAATGTATGAAAACATCAGATTGCACAGAAATCCACAATACCCATCAGCAAAAGCTTTTTTTTTTTTTTTTTTTTTTTGCGGGGCAATGGGGGTTAAGTAACTTGCCCAGGGTCACACAGCTACTAAGTGTCAAGTGTCTATGGCCGGATTTGAACTTGGGTCCTCCTGAATCCAGGGCTGGTGCTTTATCCACTGCACCACCTAGCTGCCCCACCAAAAGCTTTTGGGGGGCATGAGTGGTGCCATATTTTCGGAGGTGGTTTTGGGGGGCAGGTACAATATAAATTACATAATACGATTATAGTTTTCTTTCTATCTGCCTAACCACTACTTCTCAACCTCCTTCACGAGGTCATCACACATAATATCCTTTCTAGCTGTGGTTTTCCTCTCAGGCTCTGTCCTGGACCCTTTTTCCCATTGGTTCAATGATCCCTTCTTTGCAAATGACTCCTAGATAAATATACCCAGCCCTGATCTCTCTCCTTTCACCAAATGCCTGTGGGAAAATCCAGCTTATACATCCCATAGGTGTCTCAAACTCTCCTTATCCAAAACAGAAATAATTGTCTTTCCCACAAAATTCCTTCTCTTCTGAACCTCTCTATTTCTATCAAGGGTACCACCATTTTTGCAGTCTCGCAGGTTGGAAACCTTACCACCATCCTCAACTTTTCACTCTCCTTGGTTCCATAGATTCAATTAGTTGCCAAGTCTTGTTAATTCTACCTTCCCAACATCTCTTGAATCCATTAACTTCTCTATGCTCACATAACTACTACCCAAGGTCAGGCAATTGAAATAATCACATTGATTCTGTGTCTTTTTAATTTCCTAAGTCATGATTCTTCGTCTCTAAACTTAATTCAGAAATTTAGCTGGCCTGTAGTGAATCAAGTTTAGAAATCCAGTTCTCCTGTTAATCACTATTCTTGTTCTATTTTTGTGTCAAGGAAATCTGTCAACTTTGAAGGCTGCAGGTGGATACCAGAGAGTCTAGTACCCTGACACCACCAAGCTATCCTTCAAGGATGTCTGGTTTGATATCACTATCCTTTAAGGTGAAGCTAGACTCAAAGAATGAACATTTCTTAGCCACAGGAGGGAAGGAGGGGATTGTTGCTAGCCTCCATTTCCAATCTCCATCTAATCATATTATCTTCCATCTATGATGCTAGCCTGCCTATTTTTCTGTACTCCCCCAAACTATAAAATGTGCTGTTAACCCCATAACTGGGTCTTAGCCTTGCTGGGGAAGCTGAGATTCTACTTATTGGTAAATTCGAGCTTTACTAATAAATTAATCATACTCAGAACTTTGTGTCTCAGTCTACTTTAATTTTTAACTTACACCATAATTATCACTTTCCTAGACTATTTGCAAGAGCCTCTTAATTGGTGTCCCTTCCTCAAGTCTCTCCCAACTCCAATCCACCTTCTATACAACTGCCAAAGTGAAAGCATATGTCTGATCGTGTCATTCCCCTCCTTATTAGACTCCAGGGATTTCCTAATACATATAGGATTAAGTGATTAAGTATGAGCATCTCTGTCATTTAAAACTTTACAACCTGGCTCCCCTTCATGTACTCCATGTTTTAGGCTCACTTGGCTACTTGCTGATCAGCAAAGTTCCATCTACCATCTCTGTGCCTATGCTCAAGCTGTCCCCCATGCCTAGAGTGCAATCCTCTATTACCTTTGTTTATAGTCGTTGGCTACCTGCAAAGTTCACTTTCACTGTTCTCTCCTCGTAAGGCCATTCTTTTTTTTTTTTTTTTTTTTTTTTTTTGCGGGGCAAGTGGGGTTAAGTGACTTGCCCAGGGTCACACAGCCAGTAAGTCTCAAGTGTCTGAGGCCGGACCCGAACTCAGGTCCTCCTGAATTCAGGGCCGGCGCTCCATCCTCTGCGCCACCTAGCTGCCCCCGTAAGGCCATTCTTGATCTCCCTAGCTTTTAATGCTTCCATCCTTGTATTTATTTTGAATTTATTTATTTTGTATGTAGTTCTATGTTAATATATGCCTATTCCTTCTCCCCACCCCTAAAATACTCAGTCATTGAGGCAGGGATTTTTTTAAATCTATGACTTGGTTTCTCCAGCACTTAGCTAGTGCCTGGCACATAGTAGGTATTCAACAAATGCTTGTTTATTGATTGGTTGGACGGGATGTTCGAAATCACCTAATCCAAATCCCTGAGACCTAGGGAAATAAAGAGATTTGTCACATTGATTATTACCCATGATCCTAAATTCTTTAATTCCAAATCTAGAACTCTTTTTACCATTTGTTAGCTTTAAGAGAATCATATTCTCTTTTAAAAGAGAGAGAATTTTCAATTAATGCTTTTGTCATTACAACTGACTAACCTAAAATCACTCTCTAATTCTGTTAATTATCTTATTATTCTGAGTTAATATATTCTAGTATTCCATTTAGATGGACTTCACCAAATAGAACTCTCACTTCTTAAAAGATTTGATGTTTCCAAAAGGGCCCTAGGGGCGGCTAGGTGGCGCAGTGGATAAAGCACCGGCCCTGGATTCAGGAGTTCCTGAGTTCAAATCTGGCCTCAGACACTTGACACTTACTAGCTGTGTGACCTTGGGCAAGTCACTTAACCCCATTGCCCCGTAAAAAAACCCAAAAAACCAAAAAACCAAAAGGGCCCTAATCAGTCACATGAAGCCATTTATGCACTGGACTTGTCCAAACAAATTCAAAAAGTCAATAATATATTAATGTGTTAATAGCATTCCCAAAATAAAGACTATCAATATTATTATTAATAATAATCAGGCTTTACATAACACTAGAAAATTTACAAAGTGCTTTATATATGTTTTTTCATGTGATCATCCCAATAAACCTATGAGGTAGGTGCTATTATTATCCTTATTTTACATATGAGGAAACTGAAGCTAAGAAGAGCTAAGATCATAGGGCTAGTAAGTGTCTGGGGCAGGATTCAAATCCAAGTCTTCCTAAGTCTAAGTCAAGAGTTCTCTCCAATGTACCACCTATCTACCTGATGTAACTTCTGAAAATCAGTGATGAGCTAAGTAAGGTGAATTTTAAATACTTCTTTAGGATACTTAATTTCAGAAACATGAAAAAAAAATGTCAGAAAAGTAGACCCTATAAATATCATCTAGTTATTAGGATACATAGTAATGCATACCATATATATATATTATATATATGTATACAAATCAGTGTAATTCATAATTTTTGGTTGTTTTTCTTTTTCTTTCTTTTTTTGTGGGGCAATGAGGGTTAAGTGACTTGATTAGGGTCACACAGATAGTGTCAAGTGTCTGAGGCCAGATTTGAACTCACGTCCTCCTGAATCCAGGGCTGGTGCTTTATCAACTATACCATCTAGCAGCCCCTCATAATTTTTTATAACTTATTGCTCTTGGCCAACAGTGCAGAGAAGTGGAAAGAGCCTTGTATTTTCAGTCTGATGACCTATTTTGGGATTCTAGCTCAATTAATTAGCATGTAGGTGACAACAAGTAAGTTATAAACATCCTATGCCTTGATTTCATCTCTGAAATAAAGGAGTTGGACTTCATAATCTCTAAGGTCCCTTCCAGATCTAAATCCCATGATTCTAAGACAAAACCCAACAATCTTAGAAAGGCTTTTTGGGGAAAGAAAAAGAAATCTTTTCTGAACATTTTTTAAAAATACACAAAACTCCCAATACAAATAAGAAAGACGTTCTCTACTATCCATTATATGATATATTCTCTAACTGTTTTCTGGGAAATGTTTATGCATTCATGAACAATAGTGTACTACAAAATGGAGAAGAAGAAAAAAGGTAAGCCAACGGGCAACGAATGCATGGCTCACTTTAGGTTTTTCACACTTTGTTGTTGTTGTTTTTGTTGTTGTTGTTTTGCAGTTTTGAGGGTTAAGTGACTTGCCCAGGGCCACACAACTAATAAGTGTCAAGTGTCTGAGGCTGGATTTGAACTCAGGTCCTCCTGAATCCAGGGCCAGTACTTTATCCACTGTGCCACCTAGCAGCCCCCTCTTTTTTTTTTTTTAAAGAAAAGTTAAGGTCTTACCGTCTGCAATTTTTGCAAAGCTTTCTAACAACATCCATGGTGATTTCCTTGCAGAAACTGAGTTTCACACACTCCAATGTGCCATGGCAATAGCTAGCCAACAAACTAACCCTGGAAAGGGAGAGATCATAATAAGATAAAGGAATACGTTAGTTAACATTCCAAGATAGACTTTGTTTTTATAGCTTCTTGTAAATAGTCATCTCAAATCATTGAATCCAAAAATTTCATGTTGACCCCAACTAAACTTAATGTCTTTCTTATGCCCTTATCCTTTCTTCTAGTTACTCATCATTTCCTTTTTTTCCAGCTTTTCTCCTTACTGATCCGAGGGAACAGAAGCTTCTTTTTATATTCAATATGCACAATTAGATCTCTTACAAAAAATTACCATAGCATGAAAATCAAATAACAGAAGGAGAAAAGAATCTAGAGTGAAAGTGTTACTTTGAACTCCTAAGTAGTCAGTCAACAAGCCTACTATGTACTAGGCAATGTGCTAAGCACTGGGGATACAAAGAAAGGCAAAAATCAGTCAGCCCTTGATCTCAACAAACTCACAGTCAAATGGGAGGAGACAAGATGCAAAGAAACATAAATAAATAAGTTATATACAAGATGAATAGGGGATCATCTCAGAGGGAAGGCACCAAGATTAAGAAGAACTGAGATGCAGATAGTGTCTTCCTTCATATGTCCTTTGTAGTTAATTGGGCATTTATAATAGTCAAAATGACTTTTTCATTCAAAGTCATTCTTAAAACAATATTACTGTTACTGTATGCAACATTCCCTTGTTCTTCTCACTTTACTCTTCATTATTTCGTGGAAGTCTATCATTGAGCTCATAATTTCTTATAGCATAGTAGTATTCCATCACAATCAAATATCACAAATTGTTCATCCAGAGAAATAACTGATAAATAGAAGTATGTATAGGACAATTTTACATATATATATATATACACATATATGTGTGTGTGTATACACATATATATGTGTGTCTGTGTGTATAAATTTCAGTCTGAGTGCCTGAGGATCCTAGCTCTATTACTTAACATGTGTATGTATGTGTATGTGTATATATTTGTATCTAATGGTAATTATCTCTAGGGTGAGGGGAAGAAAAAAAGGAAAAGCATTTCATGATGACTTTATTATATATTTAAAAGGAATAATAATAGGCTTGAAATCTCATTTCATTCATTTTTTTAAAAAATTATACAATGGCATAGAAATACTTGTTTTATTCCATAAATTAAAAATAAAATAAATTTGAGAAAAAAATTTAAAAAGAACTGATAAAGATTTCTTGCATAAGTCTGAACTTTAGCTGAGAATTGAAGGAAGCCAGTAGGTGATGAGGAGGAGTAAGAGAGTCCAAGCATGGGGAACAGCCTGTGAGTCAGAAGATGGAGCATCTTGGGTATGGAACAGCAAGGAGGCCAGTGTCACTGAATGGAAGAGTACTCAGAAGGAGAGTAAGGTATAAGAAGACTAAAAAAGTAGAAGAGGTCAAGTCATAAAGGACATTAAAAAACAAAAAGAGAATTGTATATTTGATCCTGAAGGTAATAGGGAACCCCTGCAGTTTATTGAATAGAGGGCATCTATTGATTAGGCAGTGATATATGAATTTAAGACATCACTACTATGGTAAAGAGTATTTTAAGGTATATAGAAGAGATATCTACATGTCCTCCTCAGATTGTATTTATTTATATGCTTAAGTGTTGTATGCCCTGTAGACTATAAGCTGCCTGAGGACACAAACTACATTGTATCTTTGTGTCCCTGAATTTAGTCAGTTTGCGCAATGAATAAATGAATGAAATTTCTGAGAATCTTAATTAAACGCACATGAGATTGCAGAAGGGAAATGGTTGAAAATTTCTATTTAGTCCTTTTATTGTACTTCTGACTGAAAGAGAAATTGAATAATTCTAAGTGCTAATGGTGATGATTTTCATAAACATACTATTCATATTCTTAGGCAATCAAATAAGTAAAATGAAAGGTGTTAAACCTATGACGCCTTTAATTACTATTTATTTCATTTCAATAAGGAATTATACAGTCACTTCAAAATGCTATATTAATTAGGTTGTCAGATGTCAGTACCATGAAGATATACATGGGGCAGGGTAAAAAAGGAAAAGAGAAATCCAGACTAGAGCCAGACTGAGTAGAAGGTGAGTCACCAGATACAAGAACTGGGAATAATATAATATTCAAATATTTGATGATTATCCACTCTGACAGTGTCAAAGGAAGGATAAGGCAATGAAATGTAGAAGAGCCTCATATGAAAATGATAATACTAGCACTTATAAAAACAACCCAATAGAGGGTTTTAAAAACAATAAACATTTTTATTTATAGTTTTGAGTTACAATTTTTATCCCTCCTTTCCTCCCTCCCCCCATCCAGTGATAAGCAATCAAATATGGGTTATATATGTATGATGATGTAAAACATTACCAGATTAGTCATTTTGTACAAGAAAACTTGAATAACAGAAAAAATGAAAGAAAGTAAAAAATAGGATGCTTCAGTCTGTGTTCCATCAATATCAGTTCTTTCTTTGGAGGTGGGTAGTATGTTTCATCAATAGTCCTTTGAGATTGTCTTGGATCATTGTATTGTTGAGAACAGTTGTCATTTACAGTTCTTCATCAAACAGTATTGGTCCCTGTGCACAATGTTCTCTTGGTTCTGCTCATGTCATTATACATCAGTTCACACAAGTCTTCTCAGGCCTTTCTGAAATCATCCTGCTTTTCATTTCTTATAGCACAATAATATTCCATCACCATCATTTACCACAGCTCATTTAACCTCATTTGATGCGCCTCAATTGATGGGCATCTATTTTCTTTCCAATTCTTAGCCACCACAAAAACAGCTGCTATAAATATTTTTGTAGAAATAGGTCTTTTTCTCTTTTGGGGGATGTCTTTGGGATAGAAACCTAGTAGTGGCATTGCTGGATCAAAAGGTATGCAAAGTTTTATAGCCCTTTGAGCATAGTTCCAAATTGCTCTCCAGAATGGTTGGATCTTTTGACAACTTTACCAACAGTGGATTAGTATACCAGTCTTCTCACATCCCCTCCAACATCCACTATTTTCTGTTTTTGTTCCATTAGAGTTTTAATTCTAAATTCATAGCGATTATTTTCTATATCACTAAAATAGGTGCCATATACCTACAGTATGTACATATACTCTGCTAATCATAGCTTAGAATATATGTGGCATGGTTGGGGGGAGGGAGAATTAATTCAAGCTTAGTTTGCTTCTATAGTATCAGTTCTGAGTGAGAAATAGTATGATGTATTGGAAAAGAGTCAGGAAATGTGGGTTCAAATCCTAGCTCTGATTAATACTCACAAACTAAATGTTCACACATATGTTATTTAAAATTCTTGAGCTTTTGTTTCCTCATCTGTAAAATAGAGATAATTATACTTGTACTGTCTTACAGGGTGGTTGTGAGGAAAAAGTGCTATGACAGTCAGTAAGCAAGCATTTATTAAGCACCTACTATATGCCAGGAACTATGCTTAGCACTGGAGATGCAACTGTTGTTTGTCCTTCGTTCTCAAAGAGGACCAAGAAAGGGTGTTGTCATAAATTCCAGTGAATTGGGTTTAAGTGAAGGAAGGCTGTGCAAGGTCACCAACCTCACTCTCTCCTCCAGAGCCATCTGGGTCCAGTGGCAATATATACATCAGGATGACTGGAGATAGCCCTGGATGTTTGGGGCAGTTGGGGGTTAAGTGACTTGCCCAGAGTCACCCAAATGTCTGAGACAAGATTTCAACTCAGATCTTCCTGACTCTAGGGCCAGTGCTCTATCCACTGGAGCTTAGCAGTTCCTAAAGAGAGGTTAAGTGACTTTGGAACACAACATTGGGAGGTAATGCAGTGAATTGGATTTAAGTGAGAGAGGCCTGTGCAAAGTCACAAGCCTCACTTTCTCCTCCAGAGCTATCTGGGTCCAGTGGCAAGATAAATATTAGGACAACTGGAGATGGCCATGAATATTTAAGGCAATTGGGGTTAAGTGATTTGACCAGAGTCACACAGACAGTAAATAGAGATACAAAGAAAGGCTAAGAGACAGTCCCTGACCTCAAGGAGCTCACAATTATAATTATTATCACTGCTATTATTTGAGGTTTATGGTCCCACTGTACACTGCCACAGTGAGAACTTATCTGGAGTATTGTGTTTTGAGGTGGATGCTGTGAGGGGTTTTTTGTTTTTTGTATTTTTTTGGAGGGGCAATGAGGGTTAAGTGACTTGCCCAGGGTCACACACTAGTGTCAAGTGTCTGAGGCCAGATTTGAACTCAGGTCCTCCTGAACCCAAGGCTCGTTCTTTATCCACTGTGCCACCTAGCTGCCCCATATGCTGCATTTTACAGATGGCAACAAACTGGAGTATATCCAGAGTTTGTACAAGGAATCATTGCAGGGATCAGGTGAAGGAATGGAATCTTAAGTACGAAGGAAAAATATTTAGGGGCAAAATGATGGCTATCTTCAAATATTTCAGGGGCTTTCATGTGAAAGCAGGCAGTATGATCCTAAAGGGCAGAATCAGGAATATTGGGATGAAATTCCAGAAATTAAGATTTAGGCTTTATGTAAGGTGAAATGAATTGCCCAATAATCATAGATGCCAAGACTCTCAGGAGGTAGTAGGTTCCCCATTCCCAAAGGTCTTCAAGCAGATGCTAAACACTTCTCCAAATTGTCATAGATGAAATTTCTGCTCAGGTATGAGTTGAACTGACTGACTTCTGAGGTCTCTGTCAACTCTGAGATTCTCTGATATCAGGAATAAATTTAATGACTGACACATAGGTTCAAAAAGTCAATTGCACAAGTACAAAGTCAGGAAAGAGATGTGATCAGACAGTTAGTTTGAAAAAACAATGTGCTTGAGTGGACTGTATGCTTAATACAAATCAATAATGGGATATGGCAGCCAAAAAAAAGAGTTAAACTGCATTAAGAGGGAGAAAGCATCCAAGACAAGGGAAGGGAAAGGTCAGCACTGATTGGCCCTTGTCAGGCCACATCCAAAGTGCTATGTTCTATTCCAGGACCCACATTTTAGGAAGGACATTCTTTTGTCATCTGGAGATCGTCCAGAGGAAGGCAGGCTGGATATTGAAAGCATGTTGAGCTCCTGCCAAAGGAGGATCAGATGAGGCAACTGAGAATGATTATTCTAAAAAGAAGATTTAGATAGGGCATGATAGCCATCCTCAAGTATTTGAGGGATTGAAGGAAGATAACAAAAGAGGACCTGGATCTGTCTGGCCTCAAAGGCAAGAACTTGGAATAATGCATGGATATAGAAAAGAGGGAAACAGGTTTGATTTAAGGGGGGGAGTTTCTAAGAATTCGAGCTATTTAAAAGTAGAATGGACTAACTCAGGACGATATGGGTTCCCTGTGGTAGCTATGTGGCACAATGGACAGAGCTCTGGGCCTGGAGTCAGGAAAACCCAAGTTCAAATCCGGCCTCAAACACTTCCTAGCTGTGTGACCCTAGGCAAGTCACCTGACCACCATCTACCTCAGTTCTCTCATCTTTAAATGGGGATAATAAGAGCACCAGGGCAGCTAGGTGGCACAGTGACTAGAATGCCAGACCTAGAGTCTATATAAATGTTATTTATTATTGTTGCTGACATTATTCCTTCTCACTAGAGATCTAAATGCAAAGACTAAATGACCACTTATAAAATGTTGTTGAGATGATTTCTGTTCTTGTTTGGGTTAGAACAAATGCCCCTGAGTTTCCTTCCAACTCAAAGATTCTGTGATTCTATGATAATGGAGCCTTCAAATATTGCTTCATGTTTCATGTGATATAAATAAGTCAATCAGCAAGCATTTATTAAGTGCCTACTGTGTGCTAACCATGGGAAATGTGAACACAAAAAAATAAAATAATTCATGCTCTCAAGCACTTAATTTTCTGTTTTTGTTTTCGGTTTTTGGTTTTTGCGGGGCAATGAGGGTTAAGTGACTTGCCCAGGGTCACATAGCTAGTAAGTGTCAGATTTGAACTCAGGTCCTCCTGAATCCAGGGCCGGTGCTTCATCCACTGATCCACCTAGCTGTCCCAGCACTTAATTTTCTACCGAGGGAGACAATATGTATGCATAAAATTATATACAGAATAAATATAAAGTAGTTAAACACAAGGTTTAGCAGTTGGGAGAACCAGGAAAGTAGTACTTCAGCTGTGTATTAAAGAAGGTTAGAGATATTATGAAACAGAAGTAAGGAAAGAATGCATACTAGGCATGGAATATGGCCAGTGCAAAGACACAGCAATGAGAAATTATGGGCCATATGCAATGAACAGAAAGAACAGTTTGGCTGGATCACAGAATGAAGCATGAGGAATAATATATAATGAAACTTTATATATATATATATATATATATATATATATATATATATATATATATATATATATATATATATATATATATATATATATATATATATATATATATATATATAATAAATTATATATAATATAATATATAATAATATATAATGAAATTTTAAATGCCTTAAATACAAATAGAAGCATATATATTCTAGCTGAGATGTAATAGGGAACCATTAAAGTTTATTGAGCAAAGGAGAAACATATTTAGATTTCTGCTTAAGGAAAGTCACTTAAGATACTGTATAAGGGATAGAATGGAGTAAGGAGGGACCTAAAAAAGAAATAAAGAGGCATTTGGAAGACCACTGACAAATCTAGGCAAGAGACCATGAGGTCCTGAACTAACGTGGTAACTGCTAGTAGAGAAAAGAAGCCAGATACAAGATGTCAATGAAGTAGAAATCATAATATTTGGCAACTGATTGGATATGAAGTGTGAAGGAGAGTGAAGAGATGAGAAAAATACTGAAAATACAAACATGGACAACAGAAATAATAATGGTGCCCTCGGGCAGCTAGGTGGCGCAGTAGAAAAAGCACCGGCCCTGGATTCAGGAGGACCTGAGTTCAAATCCGGTCTTAGACACTTAACACTTGCTAGCTGTGTGACCCTGGGCAAGTCACTTAACCCCAACTGCCAAACAAAAATAAATAAATAATAGATAGATAGATAGATAGATAAATAAATAGATAGATAAATAAATAGATTAATTAATTAATTAATTAAAAATAGATAAATAAATAAATAATGGTGCCGTCAAAAGAAATAGAGCCATTTGGAAGAAGGGAGGGGGACATATTTCAGGAAACACATAATGAGTTTTATTTCGATACATAGAGTTTAAGATACATAGAGTTGGAAATATAGGTTGGAAATATCCAATAGAAAGCTATTAATGCAAGATGAAAGCAGAGAGATGTGAGCTGGACTTACAGATCTATGAACTGTCTGCACAGAAGTAATAACCTCATGACAGCTAATTAGATCACCAAGAGGAAAGGGTCATGAAGGAGGATGGAGGGTAGAGAGGACAGAGTGTTACACACATGCCCAAGTGGTAGGAACAACATGGATGAAGATGGATCAAAGGAGAGCAGGAAGAAGTGGTCAGATAGGTGTGAGAAGAGCCAAGAGAAAACAGTATTACCAAAACTCAGAGAGGGGAAAGTATGCAGGAGGAAAAGGTGGTCAGCAACAACCAATGACACAGTCTTCCTCTGCAGAGAAGGATAAAGATTACCACAAGCTGAGGGAGGTAGTCATTTTGGCATGCTGTGTCCTGATTACACCCTATTAGACCCTATTTAGAGAGCCACATTGACTTATGGGTGGCATATTTTAGAAAAGGCATGGAGAATCTAGAAGAAATTCAGAAAAGAGTAAGCACTGGTGCAGCTAGGTGGCACAGTGGATAAAGCACCAGCCCTGGATTCAGGAGTACCTGAGTTCAAATCCGGCCTCAGACACTTAACACTTACTAGCTATGTGACCCTGGGCAAGCCACTTAACCCCCATTGCCCCGCAAAAAAAAAAAAAAAAAAGAATAAGCACCAAGAAGCCTGGAAGCCCTACTAAATGATAGTCCAGAGAAACATGGGGGGTTTAGATTTAGGATGGACATTAAAACTAACTTTGTGTGTTTGAAAGGCTCTCATTTAAAAGAGCAATTAAATTTGTTCTCTTTGGCCCCAGAGGGCAGAAGTAGAAGTAATGAGTAAGAAAAAAACACCAGAGAGGCATAGTTAATTTTGATATAAATTTAAAACTTCATAATAATTAGAGCTATCCCAAAGTGGAACAGGCTATATTCTGAGATAGTGAGGTCCCCATCACCAAAAGTTTTCAAGCAGTAACCAGATGACTAGTTATTAGGGATGAAGAAGAGGGGGTTCCTGTTCGGTTGTGAATTGAACTAGATGACCTCTAAAGTCTCTTTCAACTAAGAGATTCTGCGATTCTTTAAGGTTGGCCACAGTGAAAATGATCTTAAGGCCAGGAAGAGAGATAAGAGACTAAGCATGAGAGATAATGGATTTTCTAGAGAAATCTCTAAGGGGAGAATGGATTCTGAAGATTTTTGGTTCAGTCTGTATTGTAGACAAAGTGAAAGCTGACTGGATTTCTGAAAGTTCCTAAATGTATGGTGTTTCATGTTACTTATGAATCTTAGTGAAGTTGACAAGTTGAAGCTCAAAGCTCAATTCCTATCTTGAACCCTGAAGGCTGAATTAGAGAGGGCATCTTCCTGACCTCAATTTCAATACGTGACTTTGGCAGTGGAGAGAAAAATAGTACTCCAGATGGTCTCTAATAAGAGCATGAAATTCTTTCAGACTTAGGAACAACTCGTTAATTATGAAATCTATTTTGCTTGCTAAATATATTTCTAAATGCAAACAAGAAACTCAAATTGACTACACTGCCCAGAATATTTGCTCATAACTACCTATTCATAGAAATAGCTGTTTGAATTTGAGTATAAAAAAGTACCAATAAATATTCTTCCATCATTTAGGAACAGGAAATGGACCTGTGATTTCATTAGGATAAATAAAAATGTACCAGTAAATGGTTTTTTTCCTAAACTTTATAGAACTAAAATTTTTTTCCCATCAGCATTCATTAGGTACCTACATAAATGTCCTACTGGGATATCTCACTGTGGCACAGAAGTTACAGTAGTTTCTTTTAAAAAATTTGTCAACTTATATCAATTCACTACTAAACAATATATCCCCATAATTCCTCCTTTATAACAAAAATGGTATAACGAAACCCAAACTGACTATGCCTTACAGTGTTGGTGGCATTTTGAAGTTTCTCAGGTTCCTAAATCTCTACTGAAAGGAGAGAGCCAAGTTTCATCATTAATCCTATGGAAAAAGATCTGACCAAAAGTCCTTGAAGGCTGTGTCAGATGAGAAAAACTCTCACATGTTCTATAATGCTAAAAAAGACTTCCATTATGTTTCCTGGGACAGTATGTGGGTGCTCTATGAGGCCCACATTCCAATTAAGTATGGAGAGACTCATTGATATCAGGCTGAATACTGTGGGATAATTTTTTTAACAATGGCAAGTCATAAAACAAAGAAAAAATACAAAAATATAAAATAGGCTCACTATTACATACTCCCTTCCCCTCTGATTTCCCCTGCTGCATCCCCTCCGCACAGGCCTTCCGCACAGCCTTCTTGCCATCTGCCTAGTCATGGTTGATGGACCAGCATCCTATGTAAAAGACTTACCAAATCAATGCTATTAGTTCCTAGAGAAGTTCATTTGTTCTGCTTTGGAACTCTTGCCCTGAAGTTGGGTTGTCTTGACTAATGAATCAACAAGTAGAACTTTGACTACCCCACTACAGTCAGCCCACATCTAAACCAGATTGTACTTTATAGCTTGTCTGGATATCCAGGTGGACCATTTATCATCCGTCTTGTTGCCATGTGCTCCTCTCCTACATTATCTCCCACTTTTTCTCACCTCTTGCTCTGAACACAGCATTTGATACTTTGGGTATGCCAACTGACTGTTGACTATAAATCAGTTAATCATCCCTATGATTTTCTAGAAAAAGATCCCCTTCCCAAGATACCACTACCACCATTTACATGTTGACTTCCCCAATTAGAATGTAAAATTCTTGAGAGATCTTGTTTTTTATCATATTTTACAAATTTCTTCCCAAGCTATTAAGTACTGTCACATGGTAAACACTATCTTTTTTTCATTCATTTCCTAATGGTGGTAGAATGGTGGTAAAAGCTGATGAAAAGTGCCCAAGAATCACAATTATTTAGCTACCAGTGCTCTAAAATATGAGGTCCTTATTTAATGGCAAAGTTGACATGCTAATGGAGGAAATAAATTATATAAATATTGGCACTCTCAATATAAATATAAGATGTAAGGAAGATATAAGGAGAATAAAGCCAAATGGAAGGATAACTAATAGGTTCTCTTTGGGAGAATAAAAAATAAAGGTGGAAACTGAGTAAGTTTCATCATGCTTCAAAAGGCAACAAAATCATTACTTCACACAGGACACCTGGTTCTCTTGTAACTCAGTGCTCAAAATACGCATAAGCAAACTGAGCACCATGAAAATAACTGTGGCTTATGTGCAAAGAGCCATCAGAGAGGATAAGAAAGTAGAGATCTTACAAACAATCTGTAGAACCCCACCCTCCAAATCAAATCAATACCAACCTGAGTATCTAGTGACTTCAATGCAAAAGTGAGCATGGGGAAGGATGGCAAATATAAAAATATATTTGCATATACATATACACATATGTATAAGAAAGATAAAGATATAGAGATCGATTTAGATATATAAATATAGCTACCCATATATATATATATAGGTATCTATATCAATATTTCGAAATGTAAATGTATACATATATGTATATAGTATCTTCAAGAAGAAAGCTGGGAAGATGGTTGCTTACCAAGCGTATTTGTCACAGTCATAGAGGATATGCTGCATAAAATAAAACTGGAAGGATTCCCTATTGATGATGAGATCCCTCAGATACTGTGGATTACATGATGGATTCATCAAGTTTCAGGATTCTTTGGATTCTCCTTAATGAGATTCACAATGATTTGAAAAAGTTTTAATGATTCACACTGCAATAACCAAGTGGATGAAAGATGTCTATTGACAAGATGTACTTTGAGCTGGACACAGAATTGAATAGGAGGAAGGAAGTAGATAGGATTGTGTTTTGGAAATGATGCAAAGCTTTCAATGACCACAAACTCCTCCCTGAAACAAAAACCTATCATTTTAATGCCAGTATTCTTTCAGAGATACTATATGTTTAAAACTCAATCAATCAACAAGAATTTATTAAATACACTACTACTAGGTGCTAGAAATGAAAAGAAAAGAGAAACAGTTCCAGTACTCAACGAATTTACATTCTAAAGAGAAAAATATGAACACATATAATAAGCATATATAAAAATAAATACCAAGCAGATACAAGGTAACTTTGACAGGGAAAAAAAGAACACTAGCAGCCAGGGGAATCTATAAAGACCTCCTGCAAAATAGGAGAGCTTAAATGAATCTTTTTTTTTTTTTTGGTGAGGCAATTGGGGTTAAGTGACTTACCCAGGGTCACACAGCTGGTACTTACTTAACACTTGTTAAGTGTGTAACGATTGGAATGACGCCACCTGCTGGAGACTTACTGTAGAAGAGTTCTGCCCATGAAGCGAAGGTCTTTGAGGGCAAGACCAGGAGTCTTTTCTTTGGTGTCAGGAAGTGACGCGGGCTAGTGGGAGGAGGAAGGAAGAGACTGGCGCTCAGTCTCGGGCTCTTTCCTGAGGACGCTGGCGGAGAAGGGAGCTAAAAATGTGCTCTCCCTTTAATAGATAGAAATCTAGGCCTTTCTCTCTCTCTTTACCAAATTCTTATTCTCCTTAATAAATGCTTAAAAGTCTAATTCTTGCTAAAGTTTATAATTTATTGGCGACCACTCATTAGATATTTTAGACAGTTTAGCTAGAATTTTAGCCTTAACAAGTGTCTGAGGTCAGATTTGAACTCAGGTCCTCCTGACTCCGGTGCCAGTGCTCTATCCACTGCACCACCTAGCTGCCTCGAGCTTAATTGAATCTTGAATGAAACTAGAGATTCTAAGAGACAGAGATGAGGAGGGAGAGCATTCCAGGCATGGAGGCAGGGGTAGACTGTGAAAAGACCCAGAGAAGGGGATTTTGAATGTCTTGTATGAGGAAAAGCAATATGGCCAGTTTGATGGAACTAGAGAATACAAGGAAAGGAGTAATATATAATGTCAGTAAAGGTAAGGTAGGCTTACTTCACAAAGAGCTTTAAAAGACAAATGAAGAAATTATTATTTGATCCTAGTGGCGATAAAGAGCTCCTGGAGTTTACCTAGTGGGTGGATAGGGGACATGATAAGACCTGCACTTTGGGAAAAACATTTTGGTAACTGTGGAGGATCTGTCAAAGTGGGGATAGACCAGGCAAGGATAAGGTAATAGAATAGAATACGAGTTATGTGAGTGGAGAGAAGAGGATGATGGAGCAGAGAGATGTTATGGAGGTAAAAGCAACAAGATTTTGAAATTGCTTAGATATGTGGGGCAAGGGAGAAGTTGAGGATGACACCAAGGTTCTCACCCTGAATTGCTGGAACCATGGTGATGTCCTTAAGTGAAAAGAGGGAAGTTTGGAAAAGGGGAAGAATATCTGAGAAAAGAGATAAGTTCTATTTTAGACATTTCAAATTTGAGATATTTTCAGGATTTTCATTTTAAATTGTCTAGTAGGCAGTTGGTGATTTGGGACTGGAGTTTGGGGAAGAAAGTAGGGCTTGATATATAGATCTAGGCGTCATCTCCATAGAGCTGATTATTAAACACATGGAAGCCAAGGAGATCATCAGCTGAGAGATAACAGAGAAAAAGAGATGACTGAATGTGATTCAAGGAATACAGACTCTGAAGAATCAAAATGGCAGGGTACCTAATGGGCAACACAAAGACATGCCATATTAGTTTCTTGCCAAAAAAGAAAAAAAACACAACATAACACAGGAGAAGGACTAGTGGGCTAGGAGTTAAGAGACAGGTTTTAGCCCTAGCCCTAACACTAGCTAACTATGCAATCTTAGACAAGTCTTTTAGTTTCCCTTTCCCTCAGTTTCCTGTTCTATATTATGAAGATAGGGACTAAATGATCATTTCTACTTTCTGGCCATTATAAAAGCCATGCAGCCTTGCACTCCAGCTATATTCCTCATACCCATCCCATCAGGACTTGGACACTGCCCTAGTACCCTGGGCAGTGAATATTTGCCTCAGAACCAGATCCCATTCCACTTCAGTGACATTTCTATATTCTTATGCCAGACTGGTACATCCATCCATTTCCATCTCTCCTTTATGTGTTGTCCTCCCTCCATTAAAATATAAACATCTCAAAGACAGGAGTTGTCTGTCTTGTTGCTTCATGTAAGCACTTAATAAATGCTTTTTTTCCACTCTTTCACTGTAAGCTTGCTCACTGCCTGATCTAGAGATCTAACATTCCAAGAATACCTTGAGCTGTGGCAGTCAAGCTAATGATCAAAACGAAAAGCACTAAAGTTAGAGTTTATCATAAAAACTTAAAGAAAGTAGTCATTTTAACTGCAGGGTTTTTTTTCATGTACATTTAAGACAGAAAATCAAAGAAGGATAGAAAACTTCAACCTAAGTAAATTAAAAAAGTAGACATTTTCAATGACATAAATAAGGGAATCCATTTAAATCAGTCAAATGACGTTATCTTCTGTTTTATGGAATTAGATGCACTCCAGGAAAATTGGCTCTAAAATGAATGCCTTAATAGTGAAATCAGTTTTTCCTATTGATTTTTTTTTTCATATAAATCAGGCATATATGTTCCTGTGAAAAATACCTTGGTAGAATCTTTTGTGAAGAAGAAAGAGTCAGTCTACTCCAGACTGAAAATTCCTTAGGGTTGAGGCTTAGCATAATAGTATAGAAAGAACACTTATTACGGAATCAGGCTACCTTGATTATTTTAATCCTGGCTTTGCCAATAACTAGATTTCTGATTCTAAGACTATGCCTCACCCAATCTTCCTGGCATGTAACCATGCCTCTCTCCCTACCTACCCTACCTTCCACATTCTTCTTTGGAATCAGTAATCAAGACAATATTACACATGCTTTGAGAAGGATGCATCCTTACTTGGACAGCATTCTTCTATTAGAATGGGAGGTCTTTTGGGAAAGGTTTTTTGCCTCATTGTTTATATTCATTTCTCTTACATTTAACATAGCATCTGACAAAAGTGCTTAATAACTGCTTTTTATTCATTCATATAAATGTGAACTCTTATTATTATCATTATCATACTGACCTTGGGGGTAGAGAAAAGACAATGGGAAGAAGACACAGGAACCACTGGCTCAGCAAATGAAGGGTTAAATGAAAGGTTAAAGAGGCCAACAAAATGAACAGAATCAGCAGAATTTATGGTCCTATATTCGCAAGCTAGCAAGAGAACCTATTAACAATTAGCAAAGGCTCAGTTCATGATTATTAGAGTATAATAGATTAAACTCTCAAAGTAAAGTATGACTATCTAATTTACATATCTATGTTTCCTCCTGGCATCTCCTGGCAACATGGATAAGATGAATGAAAAATCATAAAAGGAGAGTACAAACTTTACCCAGGACTCGCTCTCTCTTTGTGGGAAACAGAGAGCAAAAGGTGACTGGAAATACGAACAAGTACAACTACACAGTGTGTCTTCTATGGGATTCTTGGGAAGTCCTGAATGACCAGTAAGAGTTTCTTGAGAGGCAACAGGTTTCATCAGCCACAGAAGAAGGAGGGAAGGGACAACCAGGGCTACAACTATGAGTATATTGAGGACCAGGATGTCCCTTATTTGTAGGTCTGAGATGTTATAGATGGAGGATTAGTGTTTTGTGTGAGGGATGAACTGGTTCACCTTTGCAATCCTTTTGATGTGCTCTACTGGCCCACATGAGGACAGGCAATTCAGGCCAGCATCCTATGCTTCAGGAGGGCACAGCTCCCTTCACATTGAAGGAACAGAAGATCTCAATTAGACTTTTAAGTAAATCTCTGTTGTTGGTGGGAAATCTCACACTGAGTTTAATGGGAAGATAATTTGGCTCTCACTCTTGAAAGCTTAGTTATTTAGCTGTCCTCTCTTATCTATATTATTCTATTAATGTTTGTTCTTATGTAGTTGGCTTTAATTTTAGCCCAACTACGAATGATAATACTACAAAAGCCAAGAGAAAAGCTTCTAGAATACATTAATAGGTTTTCACTGAGCATCTTCAGAATCTATTTTCATAACAAGTGTTTCACATGAAGGGAGCACAAACATAAAGAATGGCCCGGAGAGCAGGGATGGTGGCATTAGGTTAACGTTCCAGCTTCAACCAAGAAAACAGTTTGTGTGATAAGAAAAGGAAGGCTCTGGCGGGTGTTTCAGACTATGAAACCAGAATTATACTGTTTGCGATTAGGATCTTGGAATCATAAGAGCTGGAAGGGACCTTAGAGACCACATGGTTCAACCCCTTCATGTCACAAATGAGGAAACTAGGGCCCAGACAGGTTAAGGAGCTTGCCTATAGTCCCATAATTAATGTGTCATGGGTAGAATTTGAACCCAGGTCCTCTGACAACAAAGTCAGTGTTCTCTTCACTGAACCATGTTGCTTCCTCATCTCTCTGTTCGCCAATAAAAATTACAGGGTCGATCAAATTAATTAATTAATAAGCCATGTACATACCATTGTTAAAAGTGTTTTATTCAAATGAAGAGGCAAATACATGTATCTTAAAAGGTTTAGGCAATAATAATCTATATAGACTTTAGATTGAAAATTTGACAAATTCCCTAAATTGGGCAGAATAAACAAGGAATCTGATTTGGGTATATATGTGTGTATTGCTATACACATAAGGATATATATGTGTATATGTATGTATGTGATAACAAACATTTATAATATATTATCTATATATTACATACATATATATTTCAAATCAATTGGGTGTTTTATTTGAGACATGAGGGGGTAAACACAAATGGAAAACATCAAAGAGGCACTAACCTGATAATCCTATGTAAGAGCAGCACAAAAGCCAACCAAATAGGGATGTTGCTATGGTTACCATAAAAATGCAACCTGGAATTTTAATGCACTCCCATTCTGAACTAGAAATTGAAAATGTAGCAAAATAAGCTCTTAAGTCCCAGGTCATTCTCTTCTCTGTGTTTTAATTAGAGGGCTCTTAGCCTCTGAAAAAGGAACCCAATGAACTAAGTGCTCTCGTTGAGCCTACCAGCAAATCTGTCGTCATGGTGCTTGGGAGCTTCTGACATACATCATCTCCATCAGAGATGTGGCCTCCTTTTGTAAAATGGAGATGCTTCTTTAATTAAAAAAAAAAATAAAACTGACCTGGCCTTGCACTGAAGCCAACAACTGATAATGCAAGGAATAGTACTGCTATGGCTAATATGAAACTCTCTTGTTCACAACAAATTATCCAAAAAAAATCAGGGGTTTGGAACTGGGACATTTTTTAACCATATAACACAAAACAGAGGTACCAGACTTTCCTGATACATCATTCTTTTTTTGTGAGGTAATTGGGGTTAAGTGACTTGCCCAGGGTCACACAGCTAGTAGGTGTCAAGTGTCTGAGGCCAGTTTTAACTCAGGTCCTCCTGACTCCAGGGCTGGTGCTCTATCCACTGATACATACTTATGCCAACTTGGGCAAGTGATTTCACATCTTTGGGCTTCAGTTTCTTCATCTGGAAAATGAAGGAGTTGTACTAAATGATCCTTAAGTTCTTCCAGCTCTAAATTCTATAGTATATGGAAAGGAAAATAAACATGAACAACATATGCTTAAATCCTACATTAAAATAAGAAATAAGATTGTTTTTTTCTTTCTTTTTTTTACTGGTCATCTTGCCATTCTTCCAAATTTAAGAAAGCTACCTTGTACTATAAAGGAATCAATAACTACCCTTCCAGCTACAAGATGCCTCTGAGATCTTTGCTCATTTGCTGTGCATTATTTATGCAATTTTAGCAATAATTTGCCAGTTCTTTATATTGTGGTGTTTTGGTTTTTTGTTTTTTCATTTTCAACTGCACTTGCCTCTGTACCTGATGGCTAATGATCCCATTTCATTCTTGGCTTGAATGCTACTTGAAATATTTGTTTTCCCTATACCAAATGTTGTTGCAATATCTCAAATAGTCACTAAAGTGTGCTCTTTAAGAGCTACTACTGGGGCAGTTAGGTGGCGCAGTGGATAGAGCACCAGTCCTTGAGTCAGGAGTACCTGAGTTCAAATCCGGCCTCAGACACTTAACATTTACTAGCTGTGTGACCCTGGGCAAGTCACTTAACCCCAACTGCCTCACTGAACTACTACTACTTTTGAATATTTTCTTGAATTCACATCTATTCTTTAAGATGACAGAATTAAAAAAACACCCCCCCAAAAGAGCAATGAAATAAGTGTATGGCATGGAATCCAACACAAAGAACTAATTTTAGCTGATTAAAAGAGCTCATTTCAAGCTCATCTGGTCAAAGTGAGTCAGTCTCATGTCAGTCACAAAATAAAACCATTTCAAATTATGGCTTGTCCTAAGTAATTCCCCCGCTACTGTAAAAGATGAAGGAATTCATACAGTATGGTCTCCTAACTTAAAAAGGAGGTAGGAATATCTGCTCAGTGTGGAAGGAGACAAGTGCTCAAGGAGAGAAGAAAAGGTAAAATGTGAACACATATTTATATATCTTCTTTTAAAGATCTATTTATGGATTATATTGGATAATGATCCCCAAATTACTTGGGCAAGTTTACATTTTTATAAATTATTTCCATTTCAGCTAAAATGTACACTGAAGTGATTGTCCTTTTGTCAATCACAAAGATAATAACAGACCTTAATGGAATTTGTGGCCTATTAACTTGGACTATCCCCACTTTCCATTTCTTAAACCCATCCAGAGCCAAGACCAAATGCTGCCTTTTTAGTAATTGCTTGCTGAAAATTCTATGGAGGTTTGGTAATAAACTCAAACTCCTGGGGCAGCTAGGTGGAGCAGTGGAAAGAGCACTGGCCCTGGAGTCAGGAGGACCTGAGTTCAAATCTGACCTCAGACACTTAACACTTACTAGCTGTGTGACCCTGGGCAAGTCACTTAACCCCAATTGCCTCACCAAAAAAATAAATAAATAAAAAATAAATAAATAAACTCAAACTCCTGATAGAGAAAAACACCTGCTCTAAACATATCTGGAAATAGTGCTCACCTCTTCATCAGCCATTAAGCATCATGATATAATTAAATGAAAGTTTGTTGTTATAGTAATGATGATTCAATTTTTGTATCATCTGCCTTTATATTACAAAATCCTAATCTTTTCAACATTGGGGCTTTATACCAATAAAACATTGTATACAAGCATGAAGAATGTTTTGCCTATATCAAATTTAGGTTAAAAACCCCCCACATTGCAGCTTTCTTCTTCTGAAATTATAGCTAAACGCTACCATGACTTACCAAGAGACCTTCCATTCGTCCCAACTAGCATGTCTTCCCTCTGCTCTCTGCCTAGCCAAACCCACGTGCTTGAAAATCTATGGTTGCCTTCATATACTCAGCACCTGTGCCTTCTATGTAGTAGGTGCTTAACTAGTGCATGAATAAGATTCTTGATTCTTCCAAGAAAACTTCCCCAACTATGACAACTCATATTCCTCTACCAGAGGCAGAGAGATACCATACCCATCACAGAAGGTGCTAGATTTGGAGTCCACAGACCTGAGTTCAAATACCGGATCAAATGAGACAACACATATAAAGCTCTTTGCAAACTTTAGGGTACTATATAAATGACAATGATCATTATCATTATTTCTACTACTACTACTACTACTAGTACTTGTAGTAGTACTACTACTTTTATTATAGTCTCTGACTCTTACCCACAAGTATAACCTTGGACAAACGACTTGACCTCTTTAGACATGAGTTTCTTCATCTATAAAATGAGGGGAATGGTACTAGATAGCCATAAAATTCTTTTCCAACTCTATGACCCAACAATCTCTTCTCTCCTCTGAACTCTCAAAGTATTTTTCTATACCACTGAAAAAGTTATGAATAAATTGTATACTCATCATATGAGTATCTAATTATACTATTTAAAGATGAGGGACAGCATGGCATAGTGAATAGAGAACTGACCTCAGATTGTGTAAGATCTGGTTCAAGTCCCAACTGTGATATATACGACGTGTGTAATCTGGGCACATCATTTAACTAGTTTGCAATCTACAGAGAAACTGTCAATCTATTATGGAAAAGAAAGTTTCTCATCAGGAGCTCCCCACATCAATAAAAAGAGACAGCTATGTGGCATTGGGCCTAGAGTCAGAATAACCTGAGTTAAAATTCCACCTCTGATACTCACTGGCTCTGTGATCCTGGGCAAGTCACTTAACCTCTGCTTGCCTTAATCCACTGGAGAAGAAAATGGTAAACCAACTCCAGTATCTTTGCCAAGAAAATCCTATGGACAGTATGGTCCATGGAATCATGATGAGTTAGACATGACTAGATGATTCAACAACACAACCACCACTAAAGAAATAACAGATGTATATATAATGATAGAGGTGATGGAGGTGATAGAAATAGAGATGGAGAGATAGAAAGAGAGGTGGAAATGAGAGAGATGAGAGAGATATAGAAAAGTAGATAAAATTATATATACATATATAACTATACATATATAAATATGTATATATATATATATTAAAAAATCTAAATATATTATAATGTTAAAACATACGTATGTATAAAATCTCAGAGGCTACCAAGATGCGCTTAGTTCTTTTGTCTTATACTAGAAGACCTGAATGCTGCAGTTCATGAGTTCTTTCTTCTTCTTCCACAGAAGAGGTTCGATGAATTATTTGCTAATTAAATTTGGTTGTTGGAAAAGACTGCAAAATATACATGTGTGCCTGCATATATATACATATATACACACAAATGTGCTTTAATAGCTTAAAAGTGCATGATTACTTTTGGAACACCCGATTATTTACATATGTATGTGTATATACACACATATATACATATACATATATGTGTGTATATACACATACAACTGTGTGTGTGTGTGTGTGTGTATTTTAAAGTCTCTTTTAAGTTCCTTGTGGGCAGGGGATCTTTCTCATTTTTGTTTTTGCATCTCCATTGCCTATCATGGGGCCTTGAACACAGTATTTATTTAACGTGTTTGAACTGAATTAAATGTTTCATTTGCAATATCCAATATAAAACTAAGTGGAACATCCTTCATGATGAAGTCCAAAAAGAGGAAGTGTCTTCTGTAATGCATTTTTATTCTAACTCTCCAAAATTAAATTATGTTGGATAACTATCTTATGTGTTATCACATAGCTGAGATCTATAGCTGCCTAGACATACACGTGTTTATGTGCACATTTATATTTCATTTCCTCGACTTCATGGTAAGCACCCCAAGGCAGGGGCCATATCTTTTGCTTCCTTTGTTTCTTGCACAGCTGTTATCACTTCCCTACTGTGCCTAGCATAAGTACTGAGCAAAGAAAGTGGTTCAGTGAATTCTTTGTGAATTAAATTTGGTAGCTGGAAAAGACTGCAAAATATTTTTATTCTGGAAACCCTCAGCTTGAGAAATCTATAGAACAAGCAGTTGACCACAACAGTGTTTTCTTTGAAATTAAAAAATAAATGAGAAGAAGTAGCAAAGAGGACATATTAATTCATTTCCAGGAAAAAAAAAAACATCATGTTTTGTAAGCTCACAGAGCCTCTACCCACCTACGCTCTTCACTTTAATAAGAATAATCATTTGTAATAATACCTAGAATCACAGTTGTCCATTAATATCTTGCAATCATAAAGAGTTGATTCCACAGTTAATGTGGTAGCTCAGAACTCTTATTAAATTTTATAGATAGAAAATCCCAGGCATCATAGTTAAGTGGTTTGACCAGCATTATCTAATAAGAGGCAAAGCTGAGACCAGAAGTCATGTACTTCTGTCAGTCCTGCTCAAAGTACAAACTAGACTCCTCTCTTTGGCTTTTTAAACCCCCTTTTAAATTGGTCCCTTCTAACCTTTCTAGTCTTCCAAACCTTATTCTTCATCACTCTGTGATCCAACAACAGCCTCCTTACTGTTACTCACACGAGAAACTGCATCTCCCAATCCCAAGTGTTTCTACTGTCTGTCTCTCCATGCCTGGAATGCACTCCCTCCTATCTGCCTCCTAGATCACTGACTTCCTTTAAATCCCAGCTGAAGTCCCACCTTCTACAGGAACCCTTTCCTGATCCCTCTTTCAGGCTAGTGGCTTCCCTCTCTTGATTATCTTCAGTTTATCCTGTATATATCTTATCTGAAACAGAGTTGTTAACTCCACCAGACGGGGCTCCTTAAGAGCAGGGGCTATTTTGGGGTTTGCCTTTCTCTGTAGCCACAGTGCTTATCACAGTAGCTGGTACATAGTAAGCACTTAATAAAAGTTAGCTGACTCCCCTTCTTTCATTTTTTTCCCTACTAAAGAAAGACCATTAATAAGACCCAGGGATAAAAAAAAAAATAAATTTAAAAAAAAAAAAGACCCAGGGATAACAGGTGTGCTAAGCAATTGACCCATCAGTATTCACTGAGCATCTATTAAGTGTCTAGTATTGCACTTGACACACACAAAGAAGTACAGTAAGGGAGGAGCCATTTACTGAATAGTACCAGGAGTCAGCCTCCATCATTCAAAACAGAGCTAGGAACCAGGAATTTGATTCAATGCAACTCAATAAACATTTCAGTACCTACTACTTGAAAAGGAATGTAAATACAAATACAAAAATGAGAAACAATGTCTCCCCTCAAGTAGAATGCATTGTACTGAGGAGAAACTAGGGAAGAAAATAAAAGAGGTTCTGAATAGCCCCAATAGAGGTCATAAACTCAGTGTGCTAAGCCTCAAATCTTATACTTGGAGAATGAGTTCTCACTTGGAAGCTATTACCCTTGTTTTTAGACACAATCCTATTACCCTCGTCTGGTTTTCCAGACTAGTGGATTAAGAAGAGCAGAATGGAAAGGAGGGAGGGGAAAACTTGCATATATCCTTATAGGAGCAAGTTACAGTAGCTGCCTGCCTGGCTGTGAGGAGGGAGAAAGAATTCATGAATCACAGCATTCCAGTACAGGCCAAAAGAGCCAGACACACACTGGCAGTTTTGGAGATGATTGCCTTATCAGAGAACAACTATTGATATTCATAATGCCAACCTTGAGTGGATAAACTGAAGGAAAGGGGAGATTGTGTTCCATGTACCCTATTCAAGATGACAGGGAAGTGCACTTTAGAAAGATTTCTATCAAAAGTGGTTATTTCTAGGGACAGCTAGGTGGTGCAGTGAAAAAAGCACTGGCCCTAGATTCAGGAGGACCTAAGTTCAAATCTGACCTCAGACACTTGACTAGCTGTGTGACCCTGGGCAAGTCACTTAACCCTCATCGTCCCAAAGGAGGGAAAAGTGGTTGTTTTGTGAAAGGTTTTGATACTAGGTTTTATAGAAAACATTATTTATGATATCTCCTTCCTTGTTAGATAATATGGATGCTACCATCACTTATCATGTCTTTGTCTCAGTTTCCTAATCTGTAAAAAGAAAGTATTGGAATAGATGACCTATAAGGTCCGTTCAGCCCTAAATCTATGCTCCCATCCTGTCTGTCATGGTTTTGTGGCTCCAAACAATCTTCAGATATATACTAATTTATCTTTTCCTCTTCATGTACAAGTTCATGCCAAGATGGGTAGTTGAGGTAGTTGAGGAACAAGCAAAAAGATAGACCAAGTGTTGGAAAAGACAAGTATTCTTAACTAAAACATCCTGATTACTGACATGAGTACCCCATCACACATAATATCTGGCTACCTATATTATTTATTTGGATAACCTCTAGTCATGTTTCATGGTCAAGCCCGGCCTCTGTTTGTGTGCGTTCCCCATTGGTGGTATGGGAACTACTTAAATTTTATCCTATCTGTACAAGGAGAGAGAAATCTTTTTGCTTTGAAATGATATCCTCTAGCCTAATAAAAACACATATATTGGTGGGGACTTGTGAGCTATCTGTTTGACTGGGCACAGATCCACAGAGCACTTCAAACAGAAATAACTTTATGGGGGTGGGAGAGATACATGATGAGCAGGTACAATAGTTGAATTTGTCATGGATCCAAAGTGATTTTGTGATTCCCCTAGAAATGTTCAACAATTTGAAGGTTGGAGTGGAGGAATAAACTGGTAGCCATTACCACAGTTACAGAATTTAAAAGTCAGCAAAAAGTCAGTGGGACAAGGGATTCATGGGCAAAGGAGAAAATATTTTTGAAATGATCAACAGTAGGATCCTGACTAGATATGAAGAAAAAAGAGGTTGAAATAATGCTAAGGGGGTGGCTAGGTGACACAGAGGATAATATACCAGCCCTGGATTCAGGAGGACCTGAGTTCAAATCCAGTCTCAGACACTTGATACTTACTAGCTGTGTGACCCTGGGCAAGTCACTTAACCCTCATTGCTCCCCCCCCCCAATGAAATAATGCTGAGAAGACATCCCAAAAAAGAGTAAAAAGGCCTATTTGTACTGTGTCATTTGAATTACTGGATGGAAACCTGTCTCTGTTCTAAGTTACTGGGGAACTTAGCTGGGGTTTCTAATATATTGCTATTTATTAATTAGAGACTATTGCACCAGTTTTGGCAGCAAGCATTTATTATTAATTTGACTGCATGTAAACCCAGCATAGAATCCCAGGAAGGGGTGGGGGGGGGCTCTGTGGTAAGGTAAGTCAGTATCAGGGAGAGAAGCTGCAAGAAAAAGAAGAGAGAGAGAGTGACCCCCCCCTTCCCAAGGATTTTTATCCTCTCTCAGGTAGATGCTGGAAACTGTACATAGATCCAAGCCAATTGGCCTGTATCATTCAATTCAATTGATTGACATGCCTTGGGGGGTCGCCAAGGTGAGTTAACTTCCTTTAGGAAGTCAGGAAAGTCAATCTGCATTCTTTTTGCATTTCTACTGACTCTGAGCTGGCTCTGAGAAAACAGCCAGAGTTCCTGGGTGGGGGTACAGTCACTGGGTCTCCCCCAAAAGCATTATTAATAATTTTATTTCTCACAGTACAAAAAGTATTTATAGCAGCTCTTTTTTTGTAGTGATTAAGAATTGGAAATCAAAGGATTGCCCATCAATTGTGGAATGACTAAACAAGCTGTGACATATGATGGTGATGGAATATAATTGTGCTATAAAAATGACAAGCAGGATGATTTCTGAAAGGCCCGGAAAGACTTGTATGAACTTGTTATGGGCCCATAGCACCCCAGAAGTTCTCTGGGGCACATCAAAAGAAACTTCTCCTTGAGAAACTATTCCAAAGGACAGACACACCTAGAGAGATAAGTGGAACCAGATGGGACTGAGCTAGCTTCAGGACCTCCACCCTTCATTCTGGTCTCCCTCAACCCAGGGGCTATAAGATTAGGTGTGGCTACTTCCTTTGTGTCCTGAAGAGATGGTTTGGGAGATATGCAGCTGCCCCTCACCCAGCTCCTCCAGCCACCACCAGTGGGGGATGGTCCTCCTTCACTAAAGGAATTTTCCACAGTCAGATGGTCACCCCCATCAGCCCTCTATAAAAGTACCTGCCAGTCTCCTGCTCGAGGAGATTGGTATCTCAGAGCCACGTTCTATGCCTTTCTCCCAATGAGAAGTCCAAGGATTTCTCTTGGTTTCCCTTCCCCTCACTTCCCTTGACCCTAAATAAACTACCATCTTAATCTAACTGCTTTAGTGTGCAAAAGGGTATAATTCTTTAAAGAGGAATTCCTAAGGATCCCAACGCCTACCCCAAACCCTGTACCCCATTCTCCCATGACAAACTGATGTATAGTGAAGTGAGCAGAACCAAGAGAACCTTGTGCACAGTGACAGCAATATTGTTTGATGAAGAACTGTGAATGACTTAACTATTCTCAGCAAAGCAATGATCCAAGACAATACCAAAGGACTAATGATGAAGCATGCTATCCACTTCCAAAGAAAGAACTGTAATGGGAGGAATGGGGTATGGGTTGGGGTTCTTGGGAATTCCTCTTTAAAGAATTACACCCTCTTGCACACAAAAGTAGTTAGAATAAGATGGTAGTTTATTTAGGGCCAAGGGAAGGGAAGGGTGGGGGGAGGGAAGCCATGAAAGAAATCCTAGGACTTCTCATGGGGAGACAGGCACAAAAGCACATGGCTCAGAGGTACCAAATCTCCTCGAACAGGAGACTGGAAGGTACTTTTATAGAGGACTGATGGGGGTGGACCATCTGCCTGTGGAAAGTTCCTTAGTGAGGGAGGACCATCCCCCCACTGGTAGTGACTGGAGGAATTGGGTAAGGGGTGACTATGGATTTCTCTTCAGGACACAAAGGCCAAAGCCACACCCAAATTTATCTCCCCAGGGTAAGGGAGACCAGAATGAAGGGTGGGAATCTGAAACTAGCTCAGTCCAATTTGGTTCCACTTATCTCTCTAGGCATTATCTGTCCTCTGGTTTAGTTTCTCAAGGAGAAGTTTCCTTGATGTGCTCCAGAGCATTTCTGGGGTACTCTATACCCCATGACAGAACTGATATTGATTGAATATAGACTGAAGTATGCTATTTTTCACTTTCTTTCATTTCTTTCTTTTATTCAGGTTTTCTTATACAAAATTGCTAAAATGGAATGTTCTATATAATTACACATGTATAACCTATATCTAATTGCTTACCACCTCAGGGAGGGAGGAAGGAAGGGAGGCAGGGAGGGATAAAATTTGGAACTCAAAACTTTAAATAAAGGAGAATTTACTGAGAAAAAAAAGTGTTAGGAGAAATATTAAATTGTTACTGCATTGGCCTGGGAAAAAATGAAGAAAGATAGGAAATGATAAAGAAGCCTGTGAACCAAGTTCCCCATTTACAAAATAAAAAGGTGGAAATACTCAGGAGCTGAATTGGTGACAAGAATAAGGGTTAGAAGAGAATGTAATGGTCAATGTGAATGTCAAAGGAGAAACTACTAAATGATGATGGCAAAGTGAGAGTGTAGAAGAGCCAGAGAGGATCAAGGAGTATGTTGACTCCATCTCTAGGCCCTGAGAAATAGACAAGCAAGGTAAGGAGAGGCAAACATTAGAGGTACTATGTCCTCAGAGGAACACCAAGCTTCAGATAATGTCAAGAAGAGAATTAAGTGTAGAAAAACAAGGTTCAGAATGAAGGGATATGGAAGGCAGCTAGGTGGCACAGTGGATAAAGCACCAGCCTGGATTCAGGAGGACCTGAGTTCAAATCTATCATCAGACGCTTGACACTTACTAGTTGTGTGACCCTGGACAAGTCACTTAACCCTCATTGCCCCACCAAAAAAAAAAAGTGGAAATGGAACTTCCAAAGTGTGCAGTGGAAGGGTTAGACAGAAGAAAATATGGAATGACAGGGAGGGAGACTGAAAGATAGGGATAGGTAGCAGCAGAATGGGACATAGAAGTACAGATGGGGGCAGCTAGGTGGCGCAGTGGATAAAGCACCAACCCTGGATTCAGGAGGACCTGAGTTCAAATCCAACCTCAGACACTTGACACTTATCTGTGTGAGCCTGGGCAAGTCACTTAAACCTCATTGCCTCCCCCCCCCCCCGCCCTCCACTAAAAAAAAAAAGAAGTATAGATAGATGAAAAGGATTTGGGGACAAAGGTGCAATGAAGTGAGATGGAAGGACATGTTAGCCATAAGGGAATTAAAAGGACTGATTAGGCAGAGAAAGTGAATATAGAAGGTTATACAGTTAATTAGCACTAGAGTCCACTTAGAATATTGGTGTGACAGAGATTCCTTAGTCTCTTCCTTTAGGTACAGAAAATTTTTAAAAGCATTTAGAGTATTCACCTTGAAAACCCAGACCTAAAAAAAAAAATGACAGTTAATGGTATCTGAACAATATGGAATTGGGTACAACCCTTGTCATCTTTAAGATGAAAAGCAAAGATAGTGAAAAATACAACTGATAGCCACTTGTGATTTTTAAAGTCAAGAATGTGAAAGGAAAAAAAACCTCAGTAAAATCTGGGCTTATGCTCTCTGAATCAGTGAGCTTCACTAATGATCAAGATGTCCTCCTGGTTAACGAGGTATTTCTTAATTGTCACTAAAACCCTCTCATAACAGAATTTGACAAGGGCACACCTACAAGGATGATCTGCCTTGCTAATGTGAAGCCATGCGCTGCTGCTGGAAATATTAACTGCAAAATGAGATCGTCAGGTCTATGCATGGAAGAATCTTGCATTCTCATCAAGATAGCTTCTCACTGCCAATGACATCTTAGGTAGAAATGGTCAAGTTTTGATTTACACTAAGATATAGATAGATAGATAGATAGAGATAGAGATACATATCCTATACATTTATGCCATCATCCTAACCCACTCTACATATAGTTGCTTGGACTCATTTTCTCAAATTCCATTTTTAAATACTTCAAATACCAAGGTAACTCCCCAGGATTTTTCTCCTAAGTGATAGAAAGGTTGACATCCATATTGGGGGGCAGGGTAAGGAATTCCTACATAGGACATTCCTTATACTGAGGAAATCACAAATCTTTAGCTTTATGTTGTATACAATTTTAATGGGGTTACTCATATATTCAATAACCTGCAGTGACTCTCATCATCTCTTATCACACCAGACCTAGGATAAAGAAATCAGGATTATATTTGGATTTAATTTCAAGAAGCAACCATGCTATCCAATTTGAATACAAAAGTTTTACCAGAAGAAAAAGTGAATTTTGAATTGCATTACCTGCAAAGGTTCAGAGCTACTGAAAATCCCAAGACAGGAAGGAAGTTACTAGAGGGGAAGTGTATGTCTAGGATGGGTCATGGCAGGAAGCCTCAAGGGTTTTAGGTAGCAAAAGGATATGTCAATAGACAGCACATTTCAAGCTCAACAATTTCTAACTATCCCTTACTTCCTATCCCCCATATCCATTAAAATATCTGCTGTAAAGTCGGGATTTGTCAGCAGCCTCTGGACATGTCTCCACTTAATTGGAGTAGATTTGTAATGTTAAACCTCCTTAGGCTTCACCAAGCCTGGCATTCCTATAGAGATCTCCTGCCTAATTTACCTTCCTTTGACTCACTAACATTTCATACATCCTTTGCCCTCAAAGAGTATGATAGGGCCTCAGGCCACAGCTATGGGGACAGTCTGGTCAGGGTCCAAGATTCAATCTGTTGAGGACATCTGATCTAAAAGTTGGTCATTGCGGAAAGGAAGTTTTCCTGTTCATCAGTAAACAAAATAGAAAACTTAAAGCATAAGCACAGGGTTGGATTCCTCCATTTCTGTCTTAAGTATCTTTTGCACAGATGGATGACATAGTGGATTCATAACTTTCCAAGGTGGTTGGCAAAATTATTCTCAAAAAGAAATAATCTTCAGACAACTCAACCTATTAATTAATGGGTTAATTAAAGAAGAGAAAAGAGACTAAATAGTCTAAAGGGCACAAGTCTTGAAATGGAAAGTGACAAGCTTAAAAATCTCCTACCCTCTTTCGCTTGTCCCTGTCGAACTCAGGTCAAGATAATGAAGTTGGCGGCAGCCTCTTACCAAAGCTTGGATCCCAATGTCAGTGACCTTTTTACATCCACTCACATCAAGATATCTGTAGATTTAAGATGAATAGATTTATTCTGCAGAATCACAAGCAGAGTTATACTCACCTTCCCAGTACTTAGGATAAGAAGAGATGGGATCTTTATTAAAAAAAAAAAAAGCAAAACAGTGCACCAGCTACAGGCTATGCTAATTAATGTTTTGTTTTGTTTTGTTGTGTTTTGTTGGTGAGGCAATGAGGGTTAAGTGACTTGTCCAGGGTCACACAGCTAGTAAGTGTCAAGTGTCTGAGGCCAGCTTTGAACTCAGGTCCTCCTGAATCAAGGGCCAGTGCTTTATCCATTGGACCACCTAGCTGCCCCCAGGCCATGCTAATTAATAATAATAGCTTCCATTTACATGGCACTCCAAAGTTTGAAAAGCAATGTACAAATACTATCTTGCTGAATTCTCACAATAACCCTGTGAGGTAAAGACTGTTATTATTCCCATTTTGTAAGTGGGGAAAATAAGATGAGGTGAATTTGACCATTCTCACACAACTAGGAAATTTAGGAGGCAAGATTCAAACCCAGGTTACTCTACATTCCAAGTCCTGTGCTCTTTGCACTATGCTAGGCTGCCTCTCCAAGCTAACTAAGCTACACTACACACTTAAGTGGAATGCAGTGATAGAAAGAGAAAGCATGCCAAAGCAATTAAAAGAATTTTTCATAATTCAAAATATCGTCTCCTTAGATGATAATGAATTGTCCTTTGCTCACCCCTTGCTCATTTGGCTAAGTCTAGAATATATGCAAAATTCCATAATTGCTAAGCTTCTAAATAAGCTCATCCCTTCCTGGCTTTGCACTCAATTTTCTGGTCATAAGAGGTTAGTATGTGGGAGTTGGAGGGAAAAAAGGAAGGCATTAAGAAAAACCATAAATAAACATGAGTTCAGTGAGTGGAGCATAAAAGAAGGCCAAATTGTTCTACTGTGACTTTCTTTGAACCATAGATATCTGGTTCATAAAAAACATATGGGAAATGCCTGAAGAGTTTTTAAAGCAAAATCTACATGAAAAATCATTGCATACATTTACAGAAGCAAAAATAACACTAGTTTCTGCCATCGCTTCAACAGATAAATGCTGAAGTATTCATTTCCAAGCACACACAAAGGTATACACACACACTTGCACACAGACCATCCCCTCTATACAATCTTTCTTTAATTGTTGGCCTGATTTCCCATCGAAGTCAGTTTATCAACCTTTTACTAATTCTTCAGAAGGGGTGAAAAACATGAAAAGCTTTTAAAAAGCTATGCTTTTGGAGGATGTCAACCAAACAGCCAATCAAATATTAAGAGCAGCTAGGTGGCTCAGTGGATAGAGCGCTGGGCCTGGAGTCAGGAAGACTCAAGTTCAAGTCCATCCTCAGATACTTCCTAACTATGTGACCCTAAGTAAGTCACTTAACTTGTTTGCTTCAGTTTCCTCATCTGTAAAATGGGAATAATGATAGCACCTACCTCTCAGCATTGTTGTGACTAAGGACTAAATGAGATAATAATTATAAAGTGATTAACAGTCTCTGGCACATAGTAAATGCTATATAAATGTTAGCTTATGATCATTATCATCATTATTATTATATCATGGGTTCTTAACCTGGGGATCCATAAATTTGGGGGTATTTTTGAGTGTGTTGGTACTTAAAGGTCCTTTTGATCTCTAAATCTATCTAAATCATGTTGCAGTATATGTTACTTCACCGTCTGTTTTGCAGTGTAAAGTAGTAGGCTGGGCTTTTACTCAAGAAGACCTGGGTCCAAATTCAATCCCTGACACTTCATAGCTGGATGACCTTAGGCAAGTCACTTAAGCTCTATGTTCCTCAAGATTCTTAACTAGAACTTATCTGCAAAGCTATAGAGAAGACAGGGATTTGTTATTGGTAAAGCAAACCCCCACAATGAAAATTTTACAGGTTGACCAAACAATAAAACCTTATCTATCATGTATTCAACATAGTACCATTTTTGTGAACCCCACCCAAGCACTGATGAAATTACACTCAAAATACTCCTAAGAAAGAAACTTTTTTGGAGGGTGGCTTCCTATAAAGTCTCATTCTCCCAGCTTAAGTCAATTCAGCAATTGTTAGGAAATAACTATATGCAAGGCACCAAGTTTACAAATACAAAAATATAATAGTCTCTCTCCTCAAAGAGCTTTTAGTATACAAACAGGAAAAAAATTAACTTGAATTTATTCCTTTGGCTGACTTCAGTGGATTAACTTGGGAGTGAGAGCAGTTTTTACCTGCAACATTCTTCAACATTCATTTCCATAGGATTTAGAGTTCCAAATTTTTCTCCTTTCCTCCCTTTCCTAACCCTTCCACAAGATCGCAATCATGTTATATATGTACAATCCACAAGTGTTATTTTTATCAGTTCTTTCTATAGGGGTGCATAGTAAGCTTCCTCATTAGTTCCTTGGGATTGTCTTGGATCATTGCAGTGCTGAGTAGTTAAGTCATTCACAATTGCTCATTGAATAATACTGCTGTCACTACGCACAATGTCCTCCCAGCTCTGCTCACTTCACTATACATCAATGTTCATTAGTCTTTCAAGGTTTTTCTGGGATCATCCTGTTTGTCATTTCCTGTAGCACAAGACCATTCCACTACAATCATATAGCACAGATTTTCCCATCATTCCTCAATTGATGGACATTTCCTTGATTCTCAATTCTTAGCCTCCACCAAGAGTTGCTATAAATATTTTTTGTACAATTTCCCCCCCTTTTCTCTTTTTCATGATTACTATTGTTAACTGTTTCCCTTCCATCTTTTTCCCTTCCCCATGATATTTATTCTATTATCCATCTTCTTTCATCCTATCACTCTTCAAAAGGGATTTGCTTCTGTCTGTCCCTTCCCCCACTCTGCCCTTCCTTCTTTTGCCCCTCTCTCTTTATCCCCTTCCCCTCTTATTTTCCTGAAGGGTTAGAGAGATTATTCCACCCAATTGAGTGTGTACATTATTTCCTCCTTGAGTCAATTCTAATGAGATTGAGGTCTTTGAGCCAATTCTGATGAGCGTTAGGCTACCTGCAACATTCTAAATCTGCCTGGGGGTTCTAGTTTGGATGCTCCCACAATAAGTGGTACCTGATTGTTTGCAGGTAGGTGCTAATTTCCAGCAAGCTTACATCTGTAACCCGGGAGCAGGAACTAAGAACCAAAGAGTCCAGATTCGGGCATTGCGTCACAATGAGATGGACAATTCGATCACTCACCTACAGAAAAGAAGGCAAACAAAGGTTTCCTTTCAGGTGCTAGACTTTTCCCACATGGAACGTGCCAACAAAACAACATTCCTCATTCATGGGAGAAACAGAAAGTGAGAGAGTTAGAACAGGGATTTGTTCAGATACCAGATATAAGACATTAGCAAGTTGGGATCAATTTCAAGTCATTACATGCAAACCAGTAATAGATAGCCTTTTAAGAAAGCAAGAAGTGACAGAGACCTTGATAAGTTGGTGATATCAAAAATTAGCTGGCTATAGCATTTGCATAATTTAAGATGGTAATAATTTGCAAACAGCTCTCAAGTGGTTTGCATTATTTTTTAAATGGCAAGGTACCAAAAAAAAAAAAATCAAGGCTTATTTAATCACAAATTTGGCCAGTTGAAGCGAGTAAAATTGAAGCATGTATTTGCAATTAGAATTGATTTCACTACTTATTTTCACCACCTTAGTTGTGCAAACATCTGAAAGGAACAGAGTGAGCAACTTTGTGTTGTTTTCATTATGATACCATTTTAGGGACTATTTAGTATTCTATTCATGGTAAAGTTATATTGATTTCCCTCTTGTCCTACTATTCTTCATCATCAATAAAATCAAAAGTGTTTATTAAGCACCTGTAAGTACTTCAGGCTTCGTTAAACACTGTGTATACAGGTTGAAGAAAGTAAGTATCCAATGGTGTCACTAATCTGTACATAAGGATCCCTTCTGGCAGCATATTGACTTAGTTTTTAAAATGTAATGTTATCTATATTTTATTGTATTTTTATTTTGTTAAATATTTCCCAATTACAGTGTGTGTGACACCTATGGTGAAGTGGACTTGGAATATGGAGATATGGCTTTGAATAATGATCCTCGTGTGACCTTTGAAGACTTATTTTCTTTCAGAAAAGAGATATGCAGAATTGAAGATGGAAAGAATCTGAGAGGCTCCTAGACTACATAATGGCTGAGACCCATTTCAGCTCAAAGTTCACTGTGCTTGGACTTGATTCTTTTGCTCCTGGGGATTATGATATAACAGAATTTTAGGAGCCTTATCCATCTATTTAAATACAGGCCAACATAAGTGCATAGATTTAGAACTGGAAGGAACCCTTAAAGTCATGTTGTCTACCTCCTTTGTTTTATAAATGAGGAAAATGAAACCCAAAGAAGTCAAAGATAGATAGATAGAGAATCATAGAGATGGCTAGATAGTGTCATGGAAGCAATGAACAGGAGCTGGGACAGACTTTGGTGATTTACAGACCTTTAAGAGACATCCTTATCTTCAAAGACTCCCCTAACTGTTGGTTATGGGGCTCTCAGACACAATCCTGTTTTATGTTTTTTGTAGACATCCTCTTATTTTATTGTCTGTGCTCAAGCCTTGAACTGTGGACTGCTTCTCACCAAGACTGCCTTCTGATCTATGTAACAAAGGGTCACAGCTCTGACACCTGGAATTTCTTACTCCCTCTGTTTCCTGGATTTTCCCCTCCCTTTGGGATGGGGGCTCTCTGCCTCATTCCTGTCTGGGATCTGCCCAATTCCCACATTTCTCCCAATTCTCTGCCTTCCTTTGTTTAAAAATGTATAAACGCCTCACTCTTTCCAACTTCTCTCTGAACAGACATGGACCCTGTCTGTTTCAGCTTGCAAGTTTCTTCTCAGGCAATAAATTCATTTATAATCTTTGTAAACTGTGATCAGACTCTGGTTCATTCAAGGTCCCCCTTTTTGGACCTGGGGTTTCTTCCATTTTGAGCTCACAAGGATTTTTAATTTAACAGTTACACAAGCTGTGGTATATGACGGTGATAGAATATTATTGTGCTATAAGAAATGACAAGCAGGATGACTTCAGAAAGGCCTGGAAAGACTTGTATGAACTGATTTATAGTGAAGAGTGCCAAACCAAGAGAACTTTGTACACAAAGACAGCAATATTGTGTGATGAAGAATTGTGAAAGACAATTAACTATTCTCAACAATACAATGATCCAAGACAATCCCAAAGGACAAATGATGAAGCATACTATCCACCTCCAAAGAAAGAACTGACATTCATGGAACACAGACTGAAGCATGCTATTTTTTTGCTTTCTTTCATTTTCTTTCTTTTATTCAAGTTTTCATATATAAAATGACTAATATGGTAATGTTTTGCATAATCTTACATGTACAATCTATATCTGCTTACTGCCTCAGGGAAGGGGGATAGGAAGGAGGGAAGGAGGGATAAAAATTGGACCTCAAAACTATAAAAAAAGTTTATGACTTTTAGAAAAAATTAACAGTTACAACCAAGCTAATTTCAGTGGGCTTACTTCCCAATATGGAGGAACACCAATCTTAACACACACAAATGCCCTTCTTGTCTCAGGATCACAAAAATATGAATGCAGAACAAGTACTTTTGAGAAATTCCTCATTTTGGCCAGTTAAACAAAGATGAGAAACACATATTAGGTGGCAATGATATTTATAAAACTAGCATCTAACAATGAATCTTCTAGGCAACTCAGAGAATTCTTCTATTTTGAAACCAATAGAAAGAAGCCTATGAGAAGGGAATCACCCCTCTCCCCCCTTAATATAGCTATAGCCTGCTGACTTAGCAGCCAGTTAAAAGATTTTTTTTGTCACCACACTCTACAAATTTCCAAGTCACCCTGGCCAACAGAAAGCAGTCAAAAGCTGTCTAGGCAGAGTCCCACGGTTGGGGGGTGGGAGGGTGTATGTCCTTTCATGAATGCTAGAACCAGACCCTATCCTCTGATTAGAATGCTGATTGAACATACCCCAGGGGGGAGTTCCACTAATTATAAGATTGCCCACTTTTAGCATCCTCTTAAGTCCACCATTATAAATGATGTGGGCAACTAAGTGGCACAGTGGTTAGAGCACTAGCCCTGGAGTCAAGAGGACCTGAGTTTAAATCTCACCTCAGACACTTGCTAGCTGTGTGACCCTGGGCAAATCACATAAACCCCAATTGCCTTAAACATCCAGGGCCATCTCTAATTGTCTTGATGTTTATATTTTGCCACTGGACCCAGATGGCTCTGGAGGAGAGAGTGAGGTTGGTGACCTTGCACAGCCCTCCCTCACTTAAAACCCAATTCAGTGCAAGTCATGGCATCACTGCAATGTCATGGTCACCTTTGAGAATGAAGGACAAACTCGTGAGATAGTCTCACAAGAGTCACATAATACCATTCTTCTAAATTCGAGCAATGACACCCAGAATTACAGGGAAATAAAATCATTGTGGCTGGGCTGTTTGTTGTTTTGAATAAAAAGAGATTAAGGGTTAAAGCAAATTTCTTTTCAGAAGTTTGAGTCTATGAAAGATTTCCCCAAACATATCTAATTACAGCATCAAGTGAGCTGAGGGCAGACTGTCAGATTTTAATGGAGAATTCCTCTCAGGGAAGCTACATTTTGATTAAAGAAAGCCAAAAGTATTTTTCTTCTTTCATTACTTCACTCTGCACTGTGGTAGAACAAGAGTACCTCAGAGCCTGGGGTGTGGGTGGGTGGGGGAAGGGGGCGTTGGTGAAACAGAAAACCGAGCTTATTAAAAATATTAATTCAACTGCATACGTCAGATAACCCTTTCACTTGCTTCTACAGAAGTCTATGTTTGCCCACAGAGTGAAAACACTATAATCAATCAGTGTAACTAAAGTTATGAGCATCCTATCATGAGAATTTATTTTCAGCCAGAAGACTTTAACAAATTAAATTTTACAGCAAGATAGAAAATAGCGGGGCAGCTAGGTGGCACAATGGATAAAGCATTAGCTCTGGACTTAGGAGAACCTGAGTTCAAAGCTGGCCTCAGACACTTGACCCTGAGCAAGTCACTTAACCCTCATTGCCCCCCCCAAAAGATACAAAATAGCAATGTAATGATCAACCCAGAAGACTGACTTAGGAATCAGGAAAAAAAGGTTCTAAAGACCTAGCCAGGATTCAACAATCATGTGCTAAGCACCTACTATGCACTAAGCCCTGTGGTAGGCACTGGAGGTAGAAATACAGACTACAAGAATCTCTTTCCTCAACAAGGCCACCTGCAAGTTCTTAACTTCTCTGGACTTTGGATCCCTCATCTGTAAAATGAAGTGCTATATTAAGGGATCTCCAAGACTCTTTGCTCCTTTTCAGTACAAATATAATACAACTTGTTATGAGCATCAGTAATGAATGTCATGAAGCAGTTACATTACTTGAATTTGTCCTTTTTAAAGTTATAATTATATGTAAAATAAAGTAATTGGTTCCAGCTGAATGGAAATATACAATGATTTTTTTTTAAATAAGCCTTTGAACTGTTTGTTAATGTAACATAATAGCAAAGGATAGGAAAAATGTATTTATGATTCAAGATTTTAAAAAAGTAATAAAGTGATTAGAGAAAGCAGATTTTAAAAAAACTAAAAAATTGAATAACTAAAGATAAGCCTACAATGACAATATGATGGTTCATTATGGTTCTTTAAAATATTGTGAAGTGTAGATTGAACTCTTTCCTTAAATCTTTTTTACATTCTCTACATGCAAAAAGCTTTATTCATGTCTCAGCAAATTTGCATGTTCACATTCTCACACAATGAACCAAGTGTAGTTGAAAGACCTGAGGCATTATCTAAAATCAGTAATGCTTCAAATGCGATAATGTTATCCTTGCAATATTTCTCAACAGCTAGGCTAAAACAACTTGAAAAATGAGTCTTCAAAAACCGTATTAGTCAACCATGTTTTTTTATTTAACCACCATATAACTAAAAACCATTGATAATTGTAGTCTCTCAAAGCCCAAGAATTTTGAAACCAACAAATAAACACTGGTATTTATTTAAAATCTTTTCTGCATTACCTCCCAATTAAATGCAGGTTGAATTTTTTTCCTTCCCTAGAAATATAAATTCTGGAACTCATACTTTTCCAAAATAAGCCTACTTTGTCTGCATAAAAATCTTGTTGATTAGTTTGTCCACTTTATTTTATTATTGTCTTTGAAACAAGAGAATAATTTAGTTGCTGGTGTCCTCATCTTCCCTGGCCACTTCTCTGGTGATTTTAACATCATGTACCTGAACTCAATTTTTGAAGCAATCAACCCAACCAATGCTACAATAAAAGTTTCTTCACTATTCGCTTCATTTCCATTTTCTTTCACTACCTTAAATAAACCCAAAGCCTTTATCTGAATGGGTACTCTAAGAGGAATGCATTTTTTATTGCAATCTTCAATCTATACAGCTAAAAGACACTCCATTTCTATCACTGGAACAACTCTATTCCTTGTAGTTGTTTGCAAACCACAAAAAGCTGAGATGACTTTTTTTTTCAATTTCACCTACGTGTTTTATAATATTCTGTACTGCAGATTCATGCAATCTAACATCTTGTCCTATTTAGAATTAGTGCGACCACATTTGTGCCATTCAATTACATCAAATTTTTGTTCTGATGGAATAGCCTTTCCCCGCCCACACTGGCAAAGTATCTATCTGAAGCATTCTTCCTTTTGTACTCTTTTTAAAGTTTTTGTTTTGTTTTGTTTTGTTGTAATAACACAGCAGCATATCACATTCACTTATGATGACGGGAAACTGCAAACTTACAATGTGATGGTACATCAAAAATTTCAACCAAGGCATAGCACAGTTGAATTCTGGCTCACCTTAAATATGATCTGGTATCATTTTATCATTTATACTAAATCATATTTCACATTATTCAAACACACATTAATCACAACCTAGAAATTAATTCTCAACAAAGAATGAGGGGCAGCTAGGTGGCATAGTGGATAGAGCACTGGCCCTGGATTCAGGAGGACCTGAGTTCAAATCCGGCCTCAGACACTTAACACTTACTAGCTGTGTGACCCTAGGCAAGTCACTTAACCCCAATTGACTCACAAAAACAAAACAAAATAAAACAAACAAAAAACAAAGAATGAAACAACCTGGACTTAAAAAGAGAGAATGTATTGAGTACTCAGTAAGGTCCTTTGCTCCTTTCCAACATTTGGGGCTTGGAGGTGGGGAGTGGTCATTTTCAGTTATATTAATGTGCTTTGTTTTTACTTGACATATATTTGCAAATCACTCCCATTTTGTGAGAGATATATTGTAACAAAGTAAAACACAATTAAAATAATTGTGACCACATCTGAAAATACATGCAACATTTCACATCTCTAGTATCCCCTACCTCTTTATTTAAAAAAAAAATAACAGAAATAGATTTTTCTCTCCCTTCCACCACTACTCTCCTCTCCCCCCCAAAAAACTTTCTTACAAGAAATAACTTTAATTTTTCTTACAAGAAAAATAACTTTTTTGCAAGAAATAGTTAAGCAAATAATTAAGCAAAACAAATTTCCCCAATGCCTGTACACAGAAATGCATGTCTCTTTCTAAACCCCAAATCCATCACTTCCTCTGGAGTCATGAATGGTCACTGAATTTTTTCAACAATCTACATTCTACACTTCACTGATTCTTGATGATACAAACATTTCCTCCACTGCTATAAATAATGGCTCATCCTTGCTTTCTGATGCTATGTGATTCTTATCCATGTCCTTCATAAATCCTCTATAGAAGATCTAGACAAAGTGTGGAAAACCTTTATATAATTTATCTGATATTTTATTCATGCCACAACAACATATGGGTTGTCTATCTTAAAAACTTTTGGGGGGTTAGCTAGATGGCGCAGTGAATAGAGCAACAGCCCTGGAGTCAGGAGGACCTGAGTTCAAATCCGGCCTCAGACATTTAGCACTTATTAACCATGTGACCTGGGCAAGTCACTTAACTCCCATTGCCCCCCCCCCAAAAAAAACCCCAAACTTTTTGTCACCACATGGTACAGACGTTTAAGGCATAATGGCCAACAAGAAACTAGGGGCAAGTGAGAAGAAGTGAAAAAGAAAAAAGGCCCCTGCACCATTATTCCTAACCTGCTTCATGAATGGCCTAATTCCTTTTTCAATGATACATTTCCTGGACAATCTTTAAACCACTTAGCATCATAAAATAATAGGTTTAGAACTAGAAAGGACCTTAGATATATATCATCTATTATAGCCCTCTAATCTTGCAGATGAGGGAAACTAGGACCAGAGAAATTAAGGAACTTTCCCAGAGGCAAGGGGTATAGTACAGTGGATAATGTGCTGGGCCTAGAGTTGGTAAAATCCGAGTTCAACTTCAGCCCCAGACACTTGCTAACTTATGTGACCCTGGAGAGATCACTTCACTTCTGTCTGCCCCAGTTTCCTCAACTGTAAAAGAGGGATAATAATTGCACCTACCTCCCATGGTTGTTGTCAGGACCAAATAGGTGTAAAAGCACTTAGCTCAGTACCTGGCACATAGTAGGTACTCCATAAATGATTACTCCCGTTCCCTTTTGTAGGACCAGAAGGTCCCACAGGTAAAGTCAGGATCTGAATCCAGCCTCTCTAACTCCAAATCCAACACTTCCCACTGTACCACACGGCCCCCTAATTTGTATGTAGTTCATCATTGCTGATAGATAAGTATGTGTGAGTAGCCACTGTGTATCTTTCCACAGCCAGCTGGATTACCTAAAATTTGTATTCTTCTGGGACTGCAGGGCTCCATAATTTGCAGCCTTAGAATATCCTTGGAAGAATAATAGTGTTTAAGAAAGAAGAGCAATAGCTCATTTTGCTATTTGCAGTAGCAAAAGCTAACAGCAGCTTTAGGAATCATTGAAAACAGTGGCCAATTTCTCAAGTGTAGTTTGAGCCAGCTCTCTTCCTCCTCTTCAATTCAGGATCCATTCCACTGTCTACCTGTATTGGTATGGACTGAGAGACTTGCTCAGTGGGTATGAGGCAGCCAAATGGCCCAGTAGATAGAGTTGCTGGACTTTGAGACAGGAAGACCTGGGTATAAATCCTGTTTCAGACACTTACTGCCTCTGTGACCCTGAGCAAGTCACTTAACCTCCTTCAGCCTCTGGTTTCTTATCTGTAAAATGGCAATAATAATACCACCTACTTCACTGTGTTGTCAAAAGGATCAAATGAGAAAACATTCATAAAATGCAATACAAATGCTAGCTGTCATAATTTGGGAATTTAAAAATTTTTTCCTATTATGAATTTGACAAATGTCAACAAACATAAACATCTTCCTTCAGAAGGAATAAAAAGGTCTGCATAAAAAACTGTGAATCACCACAACATTTATTTGTTTGTTTATGAATATGCATGTATATATGTATACACACTATATATATATATATGAATTACACATGGTAGTTCCAACAGTGTGTTCTACTTGTCTGTTTCATCCTGAACTCCTTTCTCTCCTTTGTTTATTTTTAATGATTCATTGATACTCTTTTCTTTCCTTTCTTCCCCTTTTTTGTATAAGTATCAATACCCTCCAATTCTACCAACTCAGTCCCTCCACAAAAAACACCATGGGTTATAACAAATAAATACCATTATACACAAAAAGTCACCATTGGCTTTATCTGAAGATATATATATATATATCTCATTCTGCACATCTAGACAATCACCTCTGTGCCAAATATTGGGAAACATGCTGAATCATCAGTCTCCTAGAACTGTGACTGGTCAGGCAATATACACTCTTCAATTTGGCTTTTCCTATGTGTGTTGCTATGGTCACTCTCTTTGGAGTGGCAAGTGATCTCCAAAGGGTGATACCCCAATGTCACATTTTGGTATGAAGGTAACCTTAGCCTCTCAAAGACCAAGCCAATAGACTCTAGCAGGTTTTATCCAGCAAGAAAGTCTTCCAATATAGTTTCAGGCTTTGCATTCCAAGGACAGGCCAAGTTAAGTGAAGAGATATTTATCCCTAGAGATACAGGTTGGCTCCTATATGATGAATCCTTTTACCACAGCAAAGGGATAAAAATCCAAAATGTCCCTCCATCCTATGTGGCCTCTTTCTGCTTCTTCCATTGCAGTAGTAGGAAAGGGTATAAAGGATGCTAAAGACCTATGCTTGATGATTAATAAAAATAAACTTCTCTTCATTTTATCAACATATTTATTAATTCTATTCAGCAAATAAGGAGCATTTATACATACAGAAGGTTAATTTCCATTTCTACTATACTAAATAGCTCAAGAGATTGTTATACATGTGAATTTATTCATAAAAATCACTACAAGTGAAGCACAAAGTCTAAATGTTGGTTGGCCCCTATCCCCTACTCCCCAATTAATTTACTGTATTTCTTTGGAGAACTCATTTTGCTTCCTCAACTTTCAAATACTTTATCTATTGAATCTAGAAATCTAGCTACCTTCCTGGATAGTCATGAGGGATGATGAGGTAAAAAATTCATTCTCTCCTGCTTTGTATGCAATTTTCAATACTCTTGGATTACATGGAAATAAGTGGGGCCATATGAAAAGGCCATACAAATATCTATCATGTTCATTTTCAGCATACCTTTTCCTCTCTTAAAATTATGAGTCATACATAGGAAAAATTTGAGAGTATTATATATTATAAAAACATTTTTTAGGATCCTGAAAAGAAAAGAACCAAGAGAACAAGACACCATGAGAAAACTTAAATTCATATCAAAGAATCCTTACCATTTCAAGACCTGTCACATTAAGTGTAGTTACTTTTTTCAAGTTTCCCAGTATCTTGGCAAAGCAAGCACCAGTGATCTTGGGGACTCTACCGATGTTCAAAGTTTTCAGATTGGGGCAGGACAATGCCAAACAGCTCACACACCTGACTGTGAGAGCATGACAGCCAAATACTTCTAGTTTATTGAGGCTGCAGAGGGGGAAAAAAGGAATCAATAATACTTAAAGGCCCAAATCATACATATATACATACATACAAACATACATACATACATATATATGCAAAACAATTAGCTAACAGTTACCTGTACATCATTTCCATTTCTTCTTTGGGGAAAGTCACTGTTTCAATGACATTTTCAAGAAGCAAGTAAATAGGCTTGGATAACATGAAGTGAGCTCACAAATAAGTCAGTAGATGAATAAAACTCACCAAACACAGTTGCTCTCCAAGTTTAACCCATGCTAATTTTACGGTACTGAAAATGATGACATAAAGGGGACACTGGAATATTTTACAGAATATGATATATTTCCAATAAGCAGAGCTCAAATAATACTTGAGTTTCATGCCCCTTGGTCTCATATTCTATTCCAAACTAATTGGATACACAAGAATGTGATCCCTGAGGATTACCTGAGGAACAAATAAAGCTGAGTCATGTTTAAAGCATCCATGCTTATGAACATCAGGTTACCCATACTGTATGAACTGAAGTGCAGAAGAGTCTATATGCTTCAGATAGTGTTGGTGGTTTCATGTGTTTTTCAAGTGTTGTCTGGATGTAAAGTTCAGCATGGAAATAGATAATCACTTGTCTTTTTGCTAATACCTATCTCAAAAGGCTCCAGGGAATGACAAAACTCCCATAAGCCCCCTCTTTGTATTGATTTCTAGGTAGGTTCCTAAGACTCTAGAAGTATCAGTCCTTCCATCTCTATCTTAAAGGAATGCTCATTAGAGAAGGGCTGGATAATATATGTTAACCTCTACATCAGTCAAGGATGAGTCACCACCAGGTGCAGGCATCTAAGAGTCCAAAGCATTCTCCTTTCTTTGGTCTGTCCTGTGCACCTGAACTCTGGTGCTGCTTTTAAACCATCTTGATTTTGAAGATTTTCAGATTTTCAGAACTGAAATGGACTTAGAAAGATCATTGAATTCAATCCCAACCTGAAGCACGAACTTCCACATAAATACACATACAAAAAGTCCTGTTTGCTATATCAGTTTCCTATTGGATTTTGATCTCTCCGCTTTCTACTCCAGTCTTCTAACCCAAACCCCCTCCCACCCTGACTCAGATTAACTTTGTCAGAGCCAAGAGGGTGGAAGTGGGGACAGGGAAGATTGGCTTTTCACTCGCTATGTTTTTTCTCCCTCTGACTCCTAACCTAATGATAGAACATTTGAATGAATGCTATGTCATTAATAATTCCTTACTGATTGACCTACTGACTTGTTGATTGATACTGGGCTTTTTGACCTTTTAGAAAAGTGAAATCTAAGCTTGCCACTAATACTCTAAAATTAAAGTGTCCCAAATGACACGAGAGGTGACTCACTCCTGCCTTCTCTCTTCCTCTCCTCTTTCCCTTTGGGAGGAGTCCTTCCCCTCCCCTGATCCTGATTCTGACTTCTTATTTGTGGTTGTTTGTCCTTCATTCTCAAAGAGGACCATGACGCTGAGTTCAAATCCAGCCTCAGACACTTGATACTTACTAGCTGTGTGACCCCAGGCAAGTCACTTAACCCTCTTTGCCCCACATAACAAAAACAAAAATAAAACAAAATAAAACAAAGAGGACCATGAACTTGGGGTGATATCATGACTTTCAGTCAACTGGATTTAAGTGAGGGAGAGCTGTGCAAAGTCACCAACCTCACTCTCTTCTCCAGAGCCATCTTGGTCCAGTGGCGCGCTCTCTCGCTCGCGCTCTCTCTCTCTCTCTCTCTCTCTCTCTCTCTCTCTGTGTGTGTGTGTGTGTGTGTGTATATATATATATATATATATATATATATATATATATATATATATGTATATCAGGATGACTGGAAATGGCCCTGGATATTTGAGGAGTTGACTTACCCAGGGTCACACAGCTAGTATCTGAGGTAAGATTTGAACTCAGGTCCCCCCCAACTTCAGGGCCAGTGTTCTATCCACTGTACCACCTAGCTGCCCATTTCTGACTTCATATATTACTAACCTAGACTCAGAATCTCAGAGCTGGAAAAGATCTCAAAGAGAATCTAATCCACCTCCTCATGAAAAGGATGGAGATTAAAGAAAAAGGAATTTTCCAGATCAAGTAGTCAGGATCAGAAAGGATTAAAAGAAAAAAACAATACTGTCTATGTTAATATGACCATAGTAAGCTTTCTGCCACTACTTTGGCTTGCTAATGCTTTCCTCTTAATTTTCTACTAAAGTTTTGTTTTTACCTCTGTGAACTTCTTCAGTTGTATTAAGGTTTTGATCCTCACCCAGAGCAAGAGAAAAAGCAGGAAGTCTAGGCACCAACCAGGTCAGATGGGAAAGGAAAACTGTACAGGCAGATTAGGCATCATTAGAGCCCATCTGGAGTGAGGACCTATTAGGTAATAAGAAAATCTTTATGGAAAGTGGGCTGGAATGTGAGACAGCATGACTTCCTAAGCCTGCACAAGCCACTAAACATCATTGTGTCCTTGGAAACTTCTTTAGTAAAAGGAGATGACCCAAAGAGTTTAAGTGATTTGCTCAGGATCACACAACTATTAAGTGTCTGAGGAGAGATTTGAACTCAGGTCTTGTGACACATCTAAGACTCTATCCACTTTGTTAGAAGGGAGGACTCACAGGGTAGGGGAAAGGTATAATTAGAATTAAATATGATGTAAAAAGAAGTACCAATGAAGTTTTATTTTTAAAAGAAGTTTAAATTTTTAAAAATAAAGTAATTGGAGATCAGTTATGAGTCGTCTTCCCCCATCCCACCTAAATCATTTTATTCTTAAAAGCAACTCAAGACAAAGAGCCTTCTCTTGATATTTGACAAGCAAAAATGGTACCACTGATCCCACAAAATTTGCAATAGTGCTACATAACTTCCTTCTTTCTGCTATTCCCCATATCACAGGGCTAAGAGAACAGAAACATCTGCCTGAAGCAATTACATTCAAAGTTCCCCCAGGAGATGGCCCCTCTATTTGACATTGCCACACACCTTGGGAAGGATAAATTTTTAAAACTTCATCATCTTGGCAAGTTAGGTAGTTGTAGAAAAACATTAAAGTGAGATTGAGAAACTAAGGTCCCCAGAAGCAAAATGTCACATAGCAGGGGCTATCAGAAGGATGATATGTTATATACAAAAATCCAGTCTCTACTATGCAGCATTTATTATTCATACCATGACTTCCAATTCCATACTCAGCCAGTTCTGCCTCTAGTCTCACTAAAACTACTAAATGGTCTGAATCTTTTTGGAGGGGTCAAATGTCTCCAAGCTGAAATTAGTTTCCACAAGCCAAATGCCTAACAAAACCCACTTATGGTACAAAGCTAAATTTTTAATGGTAAAAACGGAATAAACATGTTGTGATGATTTCACAATGAGAACCCCAACCCAATTACAGCATTTCCCCAGACAGGTGAAAAATCTTGAATTTTTTCCTTCCATTCACAAGAGACAGCATTTGGACAGCACTGAGAGTTGCTTAATTGGAGAGGTTGAAATTTCTTGTGAACCCCAGGTGAGCAAGGCAATTCCTACTGTGTCAAGTAGACATAACGGGGAAAGCACCTTAACTCTAGACAGAGATATCTTGGCATCAAAGTTTTCCCTTAGGAGAGACTTGGAACTATCTTGGTCTTAAAGAAACCATTCCGTCTCTTTTTTATCAACATGCAACTGATGAATTTTTGATACCTTTATATTTAAAAGTATAAATTATACTTCATATAATTTACATAAATAACATAATATAAAATACAATAAAGAAACAATATAAAATAATATAATATAAAATATAAATTTCCGTATTTGTCTAATTTTAAAATTGTATTTAATTTTAATTTTATAAATTCTATTTAAAAGTATAAAAATATGACAAATTTCTTACTTAGGAAAACTGTTTTTCTCCCAGTTCAGAGAAACAGATAACCAAAGCCAAAAAAAAAAGTATGTGCAATTATTGTTCTGAGCAAGTCAACAAAGAAAAAAATGAGCATAAGCAATCCTAAGAGTGCAATCTTCATTCCTTTGTGAGACCCCTGAAAGATGTAACATGGAACCTTTAAAGCATCCGCTGCAATAAGAGGAAATCACAACAGAAAGAACTCACTCATCAAAATGCTCCATAGAACTATACCCGATAGGGGATCAATGTTGATTTTTAATAGGCCAGATACAATGTTGAACCTATAAAAACAGCAATGCTATCAGATTATAAGAACACTTGAAATCACTGGGTAAAATAGATGACCATATATACTGAGCTTTTCTCTTTACTGGAAGAATAAGATCGCTATAACATATCCTGAAAAGTTACTGGCGCTGTTCTTGGTAAACAACTACGCATTTCCTAGATTCTTTTTCAGAATAGTACTCTTGGCAGCCTTTTATTTTAATTTCATATACTTATTATGACCTCTAGATAGGTATGAATTTCTTATCAACCTTCACCATAAAATGTTTAACAGCCCAAACTCATCACAAGGTAGTCAAAAGGTATAAAACATACCATAAAAAGTCTCACGAATGGAAAGGATTTCTGAGGTCATCTTGTCCAACCCATAACTTTATTAGAATTTCTATCTAGTCACACTTCCCCCTTCCTGCAATTATGTGGCTGATCCTCTGAGCCCAAAATTTATTTGTCCTCATGGATTTTCATTTTATTAAGTACATCATTCTAACCTGCCCAAAACACTCTGGACCCTATCATCTAACATGTTAGCTATCCTTCACAGCTTTGTCATCTGTAAACTTGATATATTTAGAAACTTCACTGAAGGTATTAATAAAAAATACTCAGCATATTTATTATATACTTGCTAAATATCAATTATTAGATAGTAATTATTAAATTAATATGTATTAAAGACTTATTAGAAAACTACAGGGCCAGGAACATTACTAGGATTCTCCTTTAGAGACTTCCCTCCAAGATGATATTGACCTACTGATTACCAATTCTTACCTAGCCCTAAGAATTCTTACCTAGCCCAAATCTCCCATCGGGAAACATTTCATATATAAGGAGGCCCTTAAGCTGAAGTTTGAAGGAAAGAAGGATTTAAAAGAAATAGAGGCAAGAAGGGAAGGCTTTTTAGCTACCATGAACAGCCAGTGCAAAGACTCAGAGAAGGGAAATTGAATTTTGTGAGGAACAAAAAGAAATCCAGTGTGTGTAGATAAAGCATGGTTAATAAATCTGGAAAGCTAGGTTGGAGCCAGATTGTAAGGTGGGGTGGGGAGGGAGGAGGGGCAGAAGGCACAACTATTTATTAAGCTCCTACTATTCGCCAGGTATTATGCTAAGTGCTATACAAATATTATCTCATTGATCATAATAACATCAATGGGGAAACTGAGGTGGACAGTGGTTAAGTGACTCAGGTTAACATAGATACTAAGTGTCTAAGTTTGGATTTGAACTCTAATATTCCAGACTCCAAGCCCAATGTCCTGATCCAATGGGTTACATAGCTGTAAAATATGTTAAGTACCCAACAGAGGAGTTTATATTAGATTCTAGAGCTGATAGAGAAGAGTGACATGGTCAGATCTCTGCTTTAGGAAAATCCCTTCAGCAGGCTCAGTTCCTTCAATCTTCATATACTATAACCTTTGGCTCCTTGATCATTCGGGTCACCTTCCTGTGGTCATTCTAGATTTATTCATACAGGAATGGCTTATGATTTTATAATGTAGGGAATAGGAACTTAATATACCAATGTAGATTGTACTCCATCCACCTATTAGTAGATGAGTTGTAGGGTGTTTCTGAAGGACCATGAAGATTAAATGACTTAAGTGGTGTCACACAGCTATCAAGTGTCAGAGGTGGGATTTAATCCAAGTCCCAGGATAGGATTATCTGAGAAATCCTTGAAGGGACCTTCCTCATTCCAAACCTGGTCTTCTATCCCCTCTGTCACACATACTCTCAACCCATCAACATGTAACTAAAAAACAGATGAACAAAATGTTCCAGATGTTGTCTAAGGCAAGAAGAAGGGAAGTAGCACCTCTTGATTCATAGGTACCAGGCCTTTCTTAATGGTGCCTAATATCTCATTACCTTTTATGGCTTCTCTAGCATTAAATTAAGCCCATCACATCAAGAGCATCTAAGGATAAAACCAAAAAGACAATGCACTACCGATAGAAAATACATAGCAGGATTACTATACCAAATCATCCTCTCTATCAGTGAAAATGGAACCACATTTAGTACCTAAGGAGCTAAATGAGCAAATGGAAGAAAAAAGCAAATGGTAGGGGAAAAAAGCTAAGTGTGACAGACAGCATGGTACAGTGGATAGAGAGCTGGCCTTGAATACAGGAAGACCTGAGTTCAAGTCCTACCATGAACACATACTGGCAATGTGATCATACACAAATTACCTAGCCTCTCTCTGGGCTCTAGACTCCAGGCAATTCTCTAAGGCTTTAAGTTGGAAAAAAAAGATGCTGACATGTCTGGGTAGTGTGAATTCCCTAAAGTGAAATTATAGGTTCAGACCAGGGCACTAGTCTCCTGAGAGAATCCTGCTCTTGTAAAGGCCTTGGCACCTTAGGGGGGAGGAAAGGGGAGAGAAGCTAGACCATTAGATGAAGAAGTATCACTCCACAAATGAGATGTGCAGCATGCCCTTAGTTGGCTGACCCTCTTATACTTCATGCCCAGGTTCCCATAGCTAGTAAGAGTTAGAAGGAGCATTTAAACCAAGATTTTTCTGTCTCCAAGCCTAGAAATTAAATTACTGTATCACATTTCCTCTACAAAAGAAAAAAAGTCTAGGAACAAACAATATGGAATAGGTGAATGTTGCAAACTCTCTGAGGGCAGATCTGCTGTATACCTTTGTGTCCCCATACTGGTGATTACTACTAGCACACCCCCTTGAATATCATAGATATTCAAGAAATATTGATTAAGGGAATGAACACAAAATAGATGATAAAACCAATGGACATCATTTCAGAGACAGGCTTTTTTGGTGCACTGAGACAGACATATTTTTCAAAAGGGAGGAAAACTACATAATTACAAGTTCATAACTCTTTCTGTGTTTCCATAATTCTGGTTTTGGTTAATGTGTTCATACAACACATATTGAAGATCTCCTTGGCAGGAGGTCTGATGCCTTATCACCACCACTCGTTGTCCTTAAAGAAAGCTCTCAGAAAAGCCATTTGATGAAGATGCGGTATGCGTGGTCCAACTCCATAATAATAATAATAATAATAATAATAATAATAATAAAAATTGTCTTCAAACAAAACATAGGCAGCAGCCAACATGGTCTCTGATCAAATGCTATTGCTACAATTTCCAGCTAATGCCTTCCTTGCTGTTTTGTGAACAGCAGGTGGTATTCTACAAAAGCTGATTAATGCTGGGATTTAAATTGCTGAAAATTGAAGCAAAGTGCCCCATGCCAGCAATTTGTTAATCAAAAATTGGTGCTTCTCTCCCTATGCAAGCTTCAGACCATCTTATAAAAGCCATGCATATTTCTTCTGAGATGCACTGTCATATATTCTCCTCTCAATGAGATTGTATGTTATTTCCTCAACGTTAATGAGAATTTCATGGGTTCATCAAAAGGCTAAATCTCTATAATTGCATTGAATTAACTTCCAAAGTGGAAAGAAAAGATTTGGTCTCATAATTAGAGCTTCTCATTCCATTTGATTCATAGATCTATGCTGGCCTTGACCTCTGTAAATGATGTCGTCTAAAAGAGGCATTACATTACTTTAGAATTCTATATTAAAAAAAAGAAAATGCTATAAACTCTCAGCAGAGCTATGCATTTTATTGATTAACATTTGAAAGGATTGATATGCAACAACTAATGTAACTTAGCCATCCCAAATTTATGTAAAAGAACAAACATCAGGACCTCCTCTGGGCAGGCCCCCTATCAGGGCTAATACATCTCTACTATTCCCAGGGGCTAACAGTTTCTGATCGCTACTTCTCCTCTCCTGACACCCAAGATTACAAAGTGAACTTTGCCAGTCCTGGCACAAATGCTTTTACTGGATGCAGTAGCCAAGAAGCAAGTCTTTCCTACGACACTGCCACCATCCTCATCCCCCCACACACCCGAAGTATTACCATAGCCTGCTGGTTGGTCTCATCCCACTCCAATCCATGTTCTATTCAAACTAATCATCCTATAATGCAGATCTGACTGCGTCTTCCCCCTATTCAGTAAACTCCAACAGTTCCCAATCACCCCATGGATCAGATATACAATCATCTGGTGTTCAAAGTCCTCAACCCCTAGCCTCCTCCTACTTTTCTAGTTTTCTTATACTTTAATCTGTTTCCTTCCCCAGCATTAAGACGTGCATCCAATGACACTGGCCTCCTTTCTTTTCCTTGCTTAAGACACTCCAGCTCCAGACTCTAGACATTTTCACTGGCTATTCCACGTCTGAAAATACTCTCCCTCCTCATCTCTGCCTCTTGGTTTCTTTGATTTCCTTCAAGTCCCAAATAAAATCTTCTGTGAGAAGCCTTCCCTGATCCCTCTTACTGCCAATACCTTCCATCTGTTGATTATCTTCAATTTATCCTGTGTGTATCTTGTTTGTAAATAATTGCTTTCATATTCTTTCCCATTAGGCTGTGAGCTCCTTAGAAGCTGAGAGTGCCTTTAGTCTTTTGTTGTCTCCCCATTGCCTGGTACATAGTATGTGCTTAACCAGTATTTATTGACTGACTGTCATTCAGATCTTACTCTAACTGCTCTCTTTACTAAAATAGTAGAGATGCATTTGTGCATGTATACACATATATGATTTGGGACAATTAAACTATACTTTCTGCAATACAGTAACAAAGATGGACTTGCTATTTATAGCAATAACTGGAGTTTACCAAGAAGAATGGGGATGCATGCTTGGCCATGCTCTCTAGCAGAAAAGTAAGCAAGAAAACAGTGGAATGATGAATGTTGCCTCCATGTTAGTGATCCCTTGCCCTTGGTCCCATGCATCCTTGTTGTTGACATATTTCTTCTAACTGGACTTTGACTTAGCTGAAGCCTTTCTTAGACATCCTTTTTAGCTTCTTGATTGCAACTCACTGGCACAATGGAAAAGTCACTCTAGCACTCTCTAGACCAGGGCTTCATAAACATTTCTCACTCGAGACCCCTTTTCACCTGAGAAAATGTATGTGACCCCAGGTATATAGGTCTATGAAATGGATATACAAATGAAACATTTACTGCCAAATTTTTCATGACCCCCACATTCAGCTATGTGGGTCATGAACCACAGTTTAAGAAGCTTTGCTCTAGACTCTGTGGTAGATAAAGCACAGAATGTGGGGTCAGAGCATCTATGTTTGAATTTTGCCTTAAACTGTTTCTAGCTCTGTAGTTACTTAATCTTTCAGAGCCTCAGTTTCCACATCTATAAAAGAGATCAGCCTCACACAGCTGTTGTGAAGAAAGCACCATAGTGCCAACAAATTAATGTGCATCAACACCATCATAATTCATGACTTTAGGTACCAGAGCCCCTGGCTTGGACTCTCTTATCCTGATGTACTCTAACATCTTCTAATGCCTTAAGGCAACCCTTACATGTTAATTGAGCTCCCTATTAGCTGTATTCTGTCCTAGTAGAGACTGGAATGGAGATGGACAGGACAGACATTGACAATTCTTGTGCATTCTACTCAGTCCTTTCCCTAGTATACATACATACATACACAAACACATATGTGTGTGTATATCTCAACTCTGAAATTTACAGTTACTTTTGTTTGCTTTTGTTTTTTTTAGTGAGGCAATTGGGGTTAAGTGACTTGCCCAGGGTCACAAAGCTAGTAAGTGTTAAGTGTCTGAGGCCGGATTTGAACTCAGGTCCTCCTGACTCCAGGGCCGGTGCTCTATCCACTGTGCCACCTAGCTGCCCCTACAGTTACTTTTAAAAGTTGCTATAACTAACTTCATGATTAAATGATATCTTAGAGTCAATATACCAATGATTGAAGCTAAGATTTGAATCATATGAGATGTATGGCAAGACATAATATTTAACGCTATTTTTCTAGACCTAATTCTCAATGACTCTCTCTTTACATTGAATGGTAGGACGCTCCACATATGTAGAAGACATGGTTACATCACTGTCTATCATTCTACTGAAGATTTGGGTAAATGCTTCTTTTCAAAGTAGAATTCAACAAACTTCTATTGAATAGTAGTATGGCACTTTGGAAAATATGTAAGGAGTAGAAAATAAATTTTTACCTTACAGTCTATTGGGAGAAAGGTATACACACACACACACATACACATACACACATATACACACGCATGCATGAACTAGTTAATGAGCAGCATAAAGTAATATAAGGAAGCTAGATGGCTCAGTGGATAGATCACTGGGCCTGGAGTCAAATCTGTCCTCAGAAACTTACTAATTGTATGATCCTGCATAAGTCACTTAACCTCTGTTTGCCTTAATCCGCTGGATAAGAATATAGCAACCCACTCCAACATCCTTGCCAAGAAAACCCAATGGATAGTATGGTCCATGGGTTCACGAAAAGTTGGCTATAACTGAATGACTGAACAAAGCAAAAATAAAGTAGTATATCATATATACAGAAAGAATATTTATAAGTAGGAGAGTGTTTAGAGGAGAGCAGCCAGGAGAATGTGATGTTTCAAGTCTATGATATATAAGGATTGGTTGAAGGAACTTGGGATCTTTATCATGGAAGACAATATAAAGCTGTCTTCAAATATGTGAAGGCTAGTCATGTAAAAAAGATAGTAGTTGGGGCAGCTAGGTGGTGCAGTGGATAAAGCACCAGCCCTGGATTCAGGAGGACCTGAGTTCAAATCCGACCTTAGACACTTGACACTTACTAGTTGTGTGACAAGTCACTTAACCCTCATTGCCCCAACCCCCCCCCCCAAAAGAAAAACCATAAAAAAGATAGTAGTCTTGTTTTATTTGAACTCAGGCAAAGGGTAAAAGCTGCAAAGAGGCATATTTAGGTGTTGTCTTGTTTTTTGGTTTTTGTTGTGTTTGTTGGTTTTGGTTTTGTTTCATAAAGAGAAAATTCCTAAGAATGAGAGTTATTTCAAAAGTAGAAGGGTCAGGGGTTTTCTGGAGTTAATATGCAGCCCTTCTTTGGAGGGCTTCAAGCAAAGGTTGAATAATCATTTGTTAGGCATGCTTTAGTGGAGATTCTTATTCAGTTTTAAGTTGGACTAAATGACAGCTGACAGCCGTCCCAACAATGAAATTTTGAGATTCAATTATTTGGGGACATCTGATTGTGCTTTATGGTTTATAAATGTCATGGGAGCTCAACTACCAAAGAAACTATTGTTGCCTGAAATAATCAAGAAGGATTATTATAGAGAGGGTGGGACTTGAACAAGTAGGATTTACATAGAGAATAAGAAGGAGCGCAGGCATCCTAGAACAAGGTAAGTCATCCTGAAACCTCCCATAGTCAATGACCTGGTGGGGTGGAAAGGGGCAGCTGGGTGGAGCAGTGGATAGAGCACCGGCCCTGGAGTCAGGAGTACCTGAGTTCAAATCCAGCCTCAGACACTTAACACTTACTAGCTGTGTGACCCTAGGCAAGTCACTTAATTCCAATTGCCTCACTAAAAACAAAGGGGGGGCAATGATTTTAAGTCAATTGGGTAGACTATTTTTATCTACCAAGTAGAAAGTTTGAAATAGCAGAAATAACCACATATTTTTATCTACCAAGTAGAAAGTTTGAAATAGCAGAAATAACCACATATTTTTATCTACCAAGTAGAAAGTTTGAAATAGCAGAAATAACCACAGATAGTAAACAATTTCTAGTATCTAAACATATCCATTCTATATTCCATTCTTGTCTGAATCATGATATATACAGAAGGCTGTGTTATATGAGAAGGGAGGCAAACAATTGATGATCAAAACTACTCAAAAGTCATGTTCCATGAGATTTTTTAAAAAACAACATGTGGGCAGCTAGATGGTGCAGTGGATAGAGCACCGGGCCTGGATTCAGGAGTACCTGAGTTCAAATCTGGCCTCAGACACTTAACAATAACTAGCTGTGTGACCCTGGGCAAGTCACTTAACCCCAATTGCCCCACAAAAAAACAAAAAACAAAAAACAAAAAAACCATGTAATTTGTGTCCCAATCCAAGTTTACTTTTGTCAAAGAGGAACAGATGCCTCAAAATAAAAGAACAAAGGCAAAACTACTACTAATGAAGGTCCTTCTGAATATGGGGGTAAGATAACTATAGCCATTGCCCCTAGACTGAGCAAAATAGCCTGTTTTATGAGAAGTCTTCAAAATCCCATAGCTTTTTGTCTTCAGCTAATATAACATTACATTTCAATCCCCATTTCAGGATCACAGAATCTCAGAATTGGAAGGGCCTTTAGAGATATATTTTATAATATTCTAGATATATTCTAACCAGGGAAGAGCACAAAAGAACTATCATGGATACTCTCTCTCTCTCTCTTTTTTTTTGGGGGGGGCAGGGCAATGAGGGTTAAGTGACTTGCCCAGGGTCACACAGCTAGTAAGTGTCAAGTGTCTGAGGCTGGATTTGAACTCTGGTCCTCCTGAATCCAGGGCCAGTGCTTTTATCCACTGAGCCACCTAGCTGCCCCCCCCCCCGATACTATCTCTTAATGCATCCTAATATTACATTAACTCTCTTGGCAGCTATATGAAATTATTTATTATTATTACATTTTCAGAAAATTTTTAAAAGATTATTTTCCAGATAAACTGCAGCCATATTCCCCCATCTTATACGTGGGGGTAATACACTGTTTTGGAGACAGAGCTGTAATTAGCTATTTTTGTACCAGGTGCAGGTAGCAGCAGTGGTAACACAGGCTCCAGAAAGAGGAATCACTCCTTAGAACCTCACAAGATTTGTAAAGAGCTGCAAAAAGAGGGAGAAAGTGCCTTTGAGATGAGGCCACCACTACTGTCACTGTGGTAGGCACCATGAGCATTAATGGAAATGTTCTCAAATCGGTGCTACTGGCACCCTCTAAATTTCCCACTGTGGGGCAAATTTCTAATCACCATGCTCTACTATAGATTTGTTTATAGGTACTTTCCCTAAATGGGATTAACTCTTTCATCCCAAAGCAATAAATAAAACCTAGAAGAGTAATTTCCCTAATTATTTAATTTCACAGTTTGCTTTTAAATGTGTATGTATGTATATTCAAAATTACCAGTAATTCAGCAATAAGTACACCCAAAGAAGTTTTCAGTGTTTCCATGACTAATATGTGATAGTTGTATGCAGATGAAAGGTGGTTAAATGTTATTACCTGCTTCCATGTTTTTTAAGTAAGGCTCTGATGGCTTTGTCTGTAATCTGGCATCCATTAATAGATAATCCTTGAAGGCTGAAAGCGAACAAAATTGTAGTTATACTTCAATCACGTTTTTTCTTTATTTAAAAAAGATACATTTATATCTATATATCTCTATCCATATAAATATATCTATACAGATCCATACATATGCCTTTGCATAGATCTAGACATAGATCTATATTTAGATATAGGCATATATAGATATATAAAGATATAGCTATCTATAGCTCTATATAGATTCCTAAATAGATATCTATACAAATAGAGATCCATGCATGTAGTATTTGCTATGAAAAAGAAAAAAGAAATCTAAGGTTTTAGGCAATGCATACAGACTCTAAATAGTTAAGTAATAACGCAAGCCACTATATGATAAAGTGCCAACATAAGTAATATAGATAAGTGTGACAGGAGCTCAGAAAAGGGGGTTAAGTATGGTCTCAATAAATGGCTTAATTTGGTTTAAGGATTATTTGCACGTTGTAATTATTCGTGTTATTTCAGCCTCTGGACCTTAAGGTTACTCAAGGGTTTACCGGAGGTAATTTTTTTTTTTTTTAATCCAAGGAGGACAAGGCAATTTACTAGAACTAAGCGATCGCTCTTCCTGGTTTGAGAGTTATATATGACTCAACAGTGTGACACACTGCCAAAAAAGCAAAGACTGTTTTAGACTGCATTAACAGAAGGATAGAATAAAAAAGTCATGGGATAGTTCGGCCATACTCTCTCAGGCAATATCAAACGTATTATGTCGAAAATTAAGCACCACATTTTTAAAACAGTTGAAAGCTGGAGGAGGGTGTATAGAGAAAAGTAACTTTTATGGTGAAGGAAATGACAGTTGTCCCATCTAGTCTGTCCCATACAGACAGGTTGAAAGGATTAAGGATACTTATCCTAAAAGGGAGAAGACAGGAGTGGGGTGACTCAAGTCTGTTTCTTCTAGAATTAACATATATAAGCACAAATTGAGAAACAGTGTTAACATGTCGCTTACTGATATTGCTAAGAGGGAGGTTTTTGGAGCCAGGAAGATAAAAAGTCAAGGTCTGTGTGTGACACACACAAGGGCCAGGGATATAGTGGATGGAACTGATAGAGGATTGCTAAATATTCATTGCAAGAATTTACACCTCATAAATGAACTAAGGCTACAAATTAGGGCTGGGTTGTTTTGTTTTTGTTTTTGTTTTGTTGTTGTTGTTGTTGTTGTTGTTGTTGTTTTGAGGCAATCAGAGTTAAGTGACTTGCCCAGGGCACACAACTCATAAGTGTCTGAAGTCAGATTTAAACTCAGGTCCTCTTGATTCCAAGGCCAGTGCTCTATCCACTGTACCACCTAGCTGCCCCTAAATCAGGGCTTTTACATTTTGTTTTTTTCATGATTGTTCATGCGTAACTTGTATCAGATTGCTTGCTATCTTGGGAAAGGGGAAAGGAAAAGAGGAAGGGAGGGAGAAAAATTTGGAACTCAAAATCTTACAAAAATGAATGTTGGAAACTATTTTTACATGTAATTGGAAAAAATAAACTACTTTTAAGTGGGAAAAATTGTTTTTGTTGATTTTCTCAACTTAAAGAGATGGAGACTTTTTTAATAAAATGAATTAAATTTAAAAGTATAGACTGCATAAGTTTTTTTGGAGAGCAAGTTTTTTTGGGTTTTTTTTAATATTTGCCAGTACATGCCTGACTAGTATAACTCACTGAAACCCTGAGTGATCCCAGGCAAATCTCAAAGATTTCAGATTACAGAATTGCCCATTTGCAGGGGTGAAAAAAGTCTCTATACTGGGAGCTAAGTTCCCAGTACTGATGAAAAAATAAAGACCAAAATAAAACCCCAAATTGAGAACAAGTGAGCCATTACTACAAAATACTAGCTAGGGTTATAACTTATTACAAGGGCCAGAAAAAAAGGATTAAAATAATGCATTTTAAATATGTTATCTTATTTGATGCTCACAAAAAACCCTGTGACGTAGTATTATTATCCCCATTTTATATATGAGGAAAGTGAGGGTGAGAGAAGTAAAGTAACTTTCCCAGGGTCACATAGTTACTAAGAATCCGAGGCAGGATTTGAACACAGGTCTTCTTGACTCCAAGTCCACCATTGTACACACAAAATCAACTGGCTGCTATAACCAGTAAGATGGTGTTCTCTTTTCTCTCTATAGATACTGGTCATAGGAAAAGGAGAAGCAACAATTCCACTTGGGGAAAGACAACATTAATTTTTGATACTGTACCTTGAAGCTTCTTCAACAAGAGCTAACACACCCAAGTCTGTAGCCCCAGTCCAACTTATATCCACTACGGTCACCCTGTTGCAAAATGTACTTGCATAAAGAAGAAGTTTATCTCCTTTCAGTCTGGGACCACTGCAGCTTGTAACATTCAGCTCCTGGATGGTTTAAAACAACAAAAAACATATAGATAGATAGATAATGATAAATGTATTATATATATGTATATGTAATGATCATAAACTGTAGTGCTTTTCAGTCATTAAATTATGACAGCTGGAGATCATCAGGAAAGGGTTCCATGATTATAACAAAGAAAGAAGTGGGGAAGTGGATAAGACAAACAAACATTAACATAGTCCAAGTAAAAGATGAGCAACAGAGAAAATGAAGAGAAAACTAGAAAACAGGGAGTATTGTAAGTTTCTGAAGAAGGCAATGCTCTAGCCATTCAGGTCCAGTAGTTTAATCGCCTCATCCACTACTCTGTCTCCATTTTGCTTCGTTTCTTAAGTTGGCAATACCAACAGCTGCAAAGCAACCTCCAATTCTACTTGAACAGGTCCTACTTGCAGAGGCAGATTTAGATTTATGGTAAGGAAAAACTTTCCACCAGAGTTATCCCAAAGCATAATGGCTACCTCCAGAACTAGTGGGCCCCCCCTAACAGGAGGTATTCCATAAGAGACTGGATGATCATTTTTAGGGAGAGCATAGAGGGGATGCCTGTTCATTTATCAGTTGGACTATATGACTTCAGAAGTCCCTTCCAGGTAAATAGGTGTTATAGTGGAAAGACTGATAGAACTGAAGTTAAAGTAACTTGAATTTGAATCTTGTCCCAGATGTTTTCTATTTGACTCTGGGCAAATACATTACCTGCTATGAACTTCAGTTTCCTCATCTATAAAATGAGGGGGTTAGATTCAATAACCTCCAAGGTCACTTCCAGCAATAAATCTATGTTGAATACTAAGAATTCCCTATACCTTGCCTTGTAGAGTCAGAAAAGGAGAAATCATACAAGGAAAAATACAAAAATAAAAAAAAAACTAAACCAGAAAACAGAATCAGTGCAAGTAGGAGACAATTTTTTGAAAGTTGGCATTTTAACTTCCACATTTCATTATTTCAAGAATCTGTGATTATATCCCTGTGGGTAGTATTTTGGCTAAAAAATCTATCACTTTGCAACCAACCTGGCCATGATTCTTTTAATTCAGTTTGGCTGGTCTTCATAAAACAGATATTGCCCACTTGGGAATCTGTATCTGAATTTTTTCCAGCTTGGTGGTAGCTGTCAAAGCTTGATTCTCCATTGGTAAAGCCTTAGAGATCCAAATGTCATCTCTATACCATGATGAAACTTTAGAAGGGTGCTTCAGTGGAGATTTTCAACAGTAACAACAACAACAATGATGATGATGGCTAGCATTTACATAGCATTTTACATATTACTTCATTTGATCCTCACTATAACACTGTAAGGGAGGTGATATCATTATCCACATTTTAAAGACGAAGAAACTGAGGTTGAGAGAGGTCAAGTGGCTTGTCCAAGGCCACACAATTTATGCGTCAGGTTTTAAATTTAATTCTCCCTGACTGTTCTGTCTGACTGCCTAATATGTAAATATGTAATTGTATGGCATGATGACATGGGAGTTTGACCAACCACTGGCATCAGTAACTGCCAATAGTCTGTAAATCATAGTGTAATGATTGGAATGATGCCACCTACTGGAGACTTGCTGTGGGAAAGCTCCACCATGAGGAAAATGCCTCAGAGGCATTGTGGCTTTTCCTTGGCGTCAGGAAATGACGTTTGCTCATGGGGGCTGTCTATCAAGGCTACCAGCCAATCAACTTGAGGAGCCTCCTATGGTCTGGGAGGAGACAGGAAGGAGGAAAGGGAGCCTGCGCAGAGAGCTCTGGGGTTTTTTGGGTTCCTGACTGGATGGTGGTGGCGGCAGAGGACTTCACAGGAAATTTGAGGAAAGATAGGAATGCCAGGCTGTTGGAAATCTGTTCTCAATCTTTTTCTTTCTATTTTCCAATAAACCCTTAAAAACCTAAACTTGTTTAATCAGTGATTTTAGTCAGTTTCCCCCAAAACTGGGGGAACAGATTAGAATCCACATTTAGAATCTTAAATTACACAATAGCTATCAGGGATCTGGTGTCATCATCAGGCTTAAAGTGACATGTTAAATTAGAACTACAAATTTAATCCAAGCTAACAAAAAATTACTGAATATAAAGAATTCTTCCATCGATCTTTATCAAATGGAAAAACAATCTTCATTAAGGATCTATAGAGGCATCCAAAGTCATAAACAAGCCCTATGTTGTTTAGTCATTTTGTGTCCAACTCGTCATGACCCCATTTCTTGGCAAAGATACTGGAGTGGTTTGCCACTTCCCTCTTTCGATATTTTGACAGATAAGGAAATTGAGGCACATAGGATTAAGTGACTTGCCCAGGGTCACACAGCTAGTAAGTGTCTGAGGTCATATTTGAACTCAGGTCCTCCTGACTCCAGGACCAGCCCTCTAGTCACCTAGCTGCCCAAAACAAACTCTAGATAAGCACCTAATTACAGATAAGGAAACTGGAAGAGTTTCAGGTAGCTTATATCCACAACAGACAGATGGGAAATGGTACTGTTGAGTACTCAGCAGAAGCTCTGCCTTCCATGAAAGGGAACACAGTGAAATGGGGTTTCCAGAGAAACTCACATGTTTGAGTCTAGAGACATCAAATTTACCTTTTTAAGTTATGTTTGTAACGGGAGGCTTAGCCTCCTCCAGTTCTCACTGAAGCAGAGCCAATGGTTGGCTTTAGCTAGAATTTTTTCTTTTCTTACTAATCCAGAATCATGCAGGCCAGCACAACCTGAGCAGGCACAAAAGGTTTTCTTGTATATACCCCAAAAGGTACTTATGATTTAGCAAGTTTTCCTTAGCCCACCACCTTCATCTTCTTCAAAATCTTAATTTCTGATCATGGAATGAAAGGTTTTGTCACTTCTTAAGGAAATTTTTAGCATCAGCAAAGTGGAAGGTGTGGCATTTCTTTTTTCCTCTAAAATCCATTTTATTGTTGTGTTTTGTCCTCATGTCACAATCATTTCAACTCCCAGATGGAACCCAGAGGGAAGCTATTTCCGTGAGCAGTAGGTCCTATCCCATGTCCATGAAATCGGAATGTTCTGCAAGTGGCTACCTACCTACTTCACCTCCATGTAAAAGTGACTTTTTTTTGGGGGGGGGGGCAGGGCACTGAGGGTTAAGTGACTTTCCCAGGGTCACACAGCTAGTTAAATTTCAAGTGTCTGAGGCTGGATTTGAACTCAGGTCCTCCTGAATCCAAGGCCAGTGCTTTATCCACTGCACCACCTAGCTGCCCCCAAAACTGACTTTTAATAAGCACCTTTTCTATCACCTGTGTTACTCAATTCAAAATCTCTTATTTAGTCTAATAAGGATAAATATGTTATTTACCCTACTACACCCCACTGCTTCATAGGATTACTTTTTAGAGTTTGTAGGGGATCTTAGAGGTTTTCTAATCCAATTCTATTTTACAGTTGACAAAACTGAGGTTAAGAGGTTAAATGACTTTCTTGATGTTATAGTTATCATGTAGCAAAAGCAAGTGTTGATGACAGGTCTCCTTTCTCCAAATCCTGTATTCTTCCCACTCTACTAAATTGCTTCTCAACCCGTTCATGATTAGAGCTACTAATGTAGAAGTCCCTAAGACTTCAGCAGATACATTCTTCCAAAATAGTCATTGCAACCAACAGGCCAAGATGTCATCTCTCTTCATGAAAGAGAGTAGCATTGCCCAGCATTCAACAGAGTCAGTACATCTTTAATTGGCAATTGGTTCAAAACCATTAAAAGCTTTTCCTCTTGGAGGGTTCTACTTTTCTTTAAATCAAATATAGCTCATCAAGGTTTACAAGGTTTTCTCACAAGTAAGACAAACCAAATGAGGAGCAGATCCATCCAAGGGACAAGGAGATATTTGCTTTTTTATTGCTATTTCTTGGAAGGGCTTGTCTTTAGTACTGATGGGCAAATGGGAGGTCCACAAGAGTGAAACATTGTACTTCTTGACTTGTGTGTGTGTGTGTGTGTGTGTGTGTGTGTGTTTATTAGATTTACTGATTTTGTTTTCTTCCTCTTTTTTTCTTAAAAAAAAAAAATTCTTGGGCAGCTAAGTGGCTCAGTAGATAAAACACCAGGCCTGGATTCAGGAGGACCTGAGTTCAAACACTTGACACCTACTAACTGTGTGACCCTGGGCAAGTCACTTAACCTTTATTACCCTGCAAAAATATATATATATATATATATATATATATATATATATATCTTTGTTATGTAGGATGGCTCCCCAGGAGAAGTAGGGAGAGTAATATAGGGAGAAATTTAGGCAAGATAAAACCAAGATATATTAATAAAGTTTGTGGGGGTTTTCTTGTTTTGTTTTTGTGGGGCAATGAGGGTTAAGTGCCTTGCTCAGGGTCACACAGCTAGTAAATTTCAAGTGTCTGAGGCCAGATTTGAACTCAGGTCTGCCTGAATCCAGGACTGGTGCTTTATGCGCTGCGCCACCTAGCTGCCCCATGAGTTTGTTTTTATAAGCAAACTAAAGGTTTTCTTCTGTGATTTCCAGACATTCTCTGCTCAAATATTTTTGCTTGGTTCTGAGAAGATTAAGACTGATCCTGTATCATTGTCTTATTGATTCTATTTACAATAACTGATTTTGTCCTATAACTGCTTAAGTCATGGTTCTTTGTCTCTGAATTTAGTTCAGAGTTCAACTGGCCTATAATGGATTAAGTTTAAAAATTCAGTTTTTCTTGCCTCAAGGAATTTAACTGACCTTGGAGAATGCATGTGAACACAAAAGAGGTTGGGCCTAATATCTTTCCTCTACCACACTATACTTCAAAGACATCTGGTTTGCTGTCCAAATGCCAGACTTGCTATTTCACAATGGAACTCTGACAATGAGCACTTCTTAGTCTCATCAGCCCCTATTACCAAATTTCCAGCCAATCATGTTGTTCCCTTTGTAACCAGTCAAGTTGCACTCAATTCCATGATGTCATCTACCCTGTTGTTTGTTCTGTACTACCCAAAACCTATATAAAGAGAACAGTCCATCTAGCTGTGTGGCCCTGAACAAGTCACTTAACCCTTATTGCTCTACAAAAAACAAAAACAGAGAGAGAGAGAGAGAGAGAGAGAGAAAGAGAGAACTGTCCTTTTGCTTGGAGTCTTTGGCATTAAATAGAGGTAATCCATTGACCCATTTGTTGGCAGATAGCATGTCCATATTAATAAATGTTATCTTGTGCAGAAATTTGCCTCAGTTTACTTTTTTGTCAAATTTCACTCAAGACCATTAACACTGAGCTATACTCAATTTAAGAAACTTCTTTGTATGTATTTCATTGAAGTTCCCCCCCCCCCCCCCGCCCCAGCTCGGAGTGGTGGGGAAGGAAGAGGTCTTAGAGCATTAGTTCAAGAAAACTCCAATTACTCCTTCACAAAGTTGCCAAATTAATTGTCCTTAATGCACAGGTCTGACTTTGTTATCACTTGTACTATTTCCTTCCCCTAACATGGTACCTTGCATAGTGTAGGCATTAAATGCCAGATTTGCTACAATAAGATCTGTGTTCAAATCTCAGCCAGGCTACTTACTATCTGTGTGTTCTTGGGCAAAGTGAGTTTGCCTCTTTGGGACTCAGTTTCTCCATTTATTAAAGAAAGGGGTTAGACTATATGATTTAAGTTCCAATAGAGCTACAAATCCATGAATTAGGAGTCTTAGCATTTCATGAATGATTTTCTTTTTTTCCTTTTTTTTAAAGTCTACACGTGAGATTTATATAAATGTGGAGAACCATTGGTGCCAATGTAGAACTGGCACTTTGTAATTTATCATCTTAGCTACTTGCCTGGATCACTGAGAGGTTAAATGACTTCTACCCTACTAACATAGAGGCTAGACTTGAACTCAGTTCTTTCCATCTCCAAGGCCAGCTGTCTAACCACTATGCCATGCTGCCTAGCAATATCACTTACATGTTAAAAGGCTACATTTTCTACGATTTAGTCTTGTGTGAAAAAAATTAATGAAAAACTTTGCATAAATTATTTCATTGCATGCACAAAGCATGGCCCTGTGCCAGGAATTATGCAACAAAAACGAACACAATCACCCAATCTTTCAATTAAATACAGTTCTGCTATGACTTTTAGATAAACTATTGCTGGAGTCTAGCCACCCATGAGAGTGTAAATTAGTAGCTCAGTGTACAAAGGCATATAATCACAACAATGCTATGAGGCAGGCAGTGAAAATATTATTATTCCCATCTTATGGATGAAGAAACTGAGGCTTGGAGAAAGTGACTCATCCAGCCACAAAAGTTTTGAACTGCTGTATTGTAGTTCCAAGCCAAGTGTTCGAATACCCCATTATTTGTAAAGTTTAAAGATATTCTATAATTGGTCAAAAATGTTTGTTTTATAGACTGCTAATGCTCTGGAAGTAGGGACCACATTAAATTTAACATTTGTATTGTTTCCAGTGCCTAGCACAGTCCTCTGCACTGCATGGAGACTAAATAAATATCTGTTCGATCAAACATACACAAAATCTTAATGTTTGCTTTCTTAATTTGTTCTCTTAAATAAAAGGGAAGTATTCAATGAGGAATTGTATTTATACAACCCATCAGTAGTTAATGTGAAAAAATGATTATGTACTACAAAGTCAATATTTGGGGGGGCGGGGCAATGAGGTTAAGTGACTTGCCCAGGGTCACAGAGCTAGGAAGTGTCAAGTGGTGGAGGCTGGATTTGAATTCAGGTCCTCTTGAATCCAGGGCCAGTGCTTTATCCACTGTGCCACCTAGCTGCCCCTACAAAGTCAATATTAATAGTTTCCAGGAACCAGATAGAAAAAAGGGTTGGAGAAAGGGGGAAGAAGACAGATAAGACAGACAGACAGACAGACAGAAACAGGGACAGAAGCAGAAATTAAATGACCATTTGTTGGGTATGTTATAATGTGTATTCCATCACTTAAAGGTTGGACTAGTTGTCCCTTGAGGTTCCTTCTAACTCAAATTCTGTGATTATGATAATTTTTTTAAAAAGGAAAGAGTTGAGAGATGTTTCAATTTACTGCTAAATTCTTTTTATTTGTGATTAATGAATTGGCCACTCTTCATGAGAAAACGATAAGGCCTTCAACCTATTGTAAAAGGGCCTTGACAGAAAGCATTGCCTGAAGAAAAACAATGGCCATGGAAAGGAACAAGGGTTATAGCAGTGGGAGGGAGCCATCCACCTGAGATGAATTTAGAGGAAGTTAAAGGGCAGAACCAGACACTTAAGGATAGACCAAAACAAATATATGTGTGTGTGTGTATATGTATATGTGCATGTACACATAAAGGTCTGTGTATGTGTTTTATTTATATGTGTGTATGTATATATTTATTTGTATTTATATGTGTGTGTATATGTATGTGTACATGTATATGTATGTGTGTGTATATACACATGTGCATTGTATACATTTGTTTTATTTATGTGTGCGCGTGTGTGTGCATACATTTGTTTTTATTTATACGTGTGTATGTATGTGTATTTGTGTATATGTATATACATATGTGTATACATTTGTTTTAATTTATGTGTGTATATATGTGTGCATGTATGTATATTTGTTTTTATTTATATATGTGTGTATATCTGTGGCTTTATTTATATATGTGTGTGTCTTTGTATGTATGTATATCTGTATGTGTATATATATTTGTTTTTATTTGTGTGTGTGTTTGTTTGTGTGTGTGTACCCCCTGAAAAATAAGTGCAAAATATTTAGAGAAATCTTTGCCAGACCCAAACCTTTCCGGACTGCCTCATTATGAGAACCCTGCAACCTTCCCTGTAGTTCTCAGTAGTCTTCCTTGGACATTACTGAGCCTGACTTCCACGGTCAGCCTTCTGCAGTCCCTCCCCTTCTTATAGGTGCTGGTGCCTTTCTTTCTGAGCTTGCCTTCCATCATCCCTACTTATTTATATGGTGGGAGCCCATTCAATTCAAAAACTGATTTTGCCCCTTTTTGTATCCTCTCCCCAGAACTTTGCAGGGTCTGGCACATAGAACATGCTTGAAAAATACTTTTTGAATGCCTGTTTTTTACCCTGCTTACACTCCAGATACCATTTTTCACCTCTTTCCTTCAATGCCATGATTACTAACCTAGGCTTTTTGCACAATGGTTCTGGCCATTATTTGTACAAACACATGTTGGTTTCAGTCGTTCCTACTCCCCCAAATTGAGAAGACTTCAGCCAGAGCCATAGAGTGAGTACATTTGTGAGATGGGCATATAAAATGGCAATGAGTTCTTCAGAGAAAAGAAACACAGAGACAAAGTGGATGAGAGGCATCATGGGAAAATGGACAGAGGATCACCCTTAGAGGCAAGAAGACCCATTTTCAAGTTCTTCTTGTGACATACATTGGCTGAGTGACCCGGGGCAGCAAGTCATTTAACCTCTGGTTGTCCCAGTCAACTCATAAGGCTACAAATTGCAGAATAGCTGCTGATCTACATCTGTGGAACTTCAGGGGGCAGCCAGGTGGTGCAGTGGATAAAGCACTGGCTCTGGATTGAGGAGGACCTGAGTTCAAATCTAGCCTCAGACAAGAGACACTTACTAGCTGTGCGACCCTGGGCAAGTCACTTAACCCTCATTGCCCCAAAGAAAGAAAGAAACAATTTCCACATCAGGAACTCCCTATACAGATGAAATCACACCTTTCGAAAAAGAAAAATACAGGCAAACATAGGTATTATTCCAAATCATTCAACTTTCTCATTCTCTCTCTCTCTCTCTCTCTCTCTCTCTCGCTCTCGCTCTCGCTCTCGCTCTCGCTCTCTCTCGCACACGCGCACACTTTCTCTTTCCATCTTGCCAGACAGTAAACATTTCACTAAAAATCTAAAGTTAATTAAAGCTGAGAATAATAAGATCATAGATGTAGAGATAGAAGAGACATCAGAGGCTATCAACCCCAACGCCTTCATTTTATAGCTGAGGAAACCAAGGTGCAGACAGGTTAAATGGTACACTATTAAATGGATGAGCTGGAATTCAAATACCCAGGTCCTTGGAGTCCAAATCCAGCATTCTTTTTAAAAAATAATAGGGGCAGCTAGATGGCGCAGTGGATAGAACATTGGCACTGGAGTCAGGAGTACCTGAGTTCAAATCCAGCCTCAGACACTTAACACTTACTAGCTGTGTGACCCTGGGCAAGTCACTTAACCCCAATTGCCTCACTAAAATAATAATAATAATAATAAAAATAAAAAAAATTATTTATAGTTTTAGGCTCCAATTTTTATCCTCCTTTCCCTCCCTACCCCCGAAGCAGCAAACAATCAGATATGAGATATACATGCATCAAATCCATCATTCTTTCCATTGACACATTGCCTCAAGTTCAGGTTTTTTTGACTGTTACCTCAACTAGCCAAAGTACTGTGAGGGCATATATAGACTGGATCTCTATATGAGCCAATTAACCTTTGCGTAGGAAAAAAAAATTGTCCTGAAACTTGTCATTTGTCTTGCAAATACATGACACAGGCCACAAGGGAAGCCTAATCAGACAACCCATTTCTGCTACTGGAACACCAAATGAAAGTATATCTCCCCATGACAATGGTATCATGCTCTCGGCACAGGAAGGACATGCATTTGAAATTCACATTGTTAGGGGGCAGCTAGGTGGCACAGTGGATAAAGCATCGCCCCAGTATTCAAGAGGACCTGAGTTCAAATCTGGCTTCAGGCACTTGACACTTAGTAGCTGTATAACCCTGGGCAAGTCATTTAACTCTCATTGCCCCGCAAAAAAAGAAAAGAAAAGAAAAAGAAATTCACATTATTAAAAATGTCTTAAGCAAGAGAGATCAATGCTGTACTTCATAGAATATAGAAATCCATTCAATGAAACTTTAAAAAAAACCTTTCCATATCTCCCTTTCTTGACTTTCCATCATTTTTGTAGCTATGTTTCCTTCCTCAAAGCAAACCTTGGAGATTTGCTTAATGCATAGTATGAAGAGAGCTAAGTCATTTTCAGAAGTTTTTATACAGTGTGGGCCAAAAGTCACAAAGGGGTTTCAATATTTAATAACTCCTTTATTTTTTTTGTTTTTCACTTATAATGCCATAGCATCAGATACAGTATATATAGGAAATGAATTGACATTATGTGTGAAAAAAATCGAATCTTGTAAATGCTGAAAAATACAAAAAATTTTCAAACAAGTATTAAAATATTGTGACTAGGGCAGCTAGGTGGCACTGTGGATAAGGTACCCGCCTTGGATTCAAGAGGACCTGAGTTCAAATTAGGCCTCAGACACTTGACACTTACTAGTTGTGTGACCCTGGGCAAGTCACTAAACCCTCATTGCTCTGGCCCCCCCAAAAAATCAGTGACCTAATGATCATTTAATATTTTTTTTTAAAACCCAAAAAACATTGTGACTTTTGGCCCATCCTGTATAAGGACACATCAAATGCAACTTTCGTAATAGATACACACTTTAAAGCAAGAGCCATTTAACAGTTTTTATTATGATTTGAAAGTCACTGATAATTTGTGCACAATTATAAATAATCCAATCTGTCCAAAGGTAGTATGGTGTTTTATTTCACCATTACTAAGTGCTAAGGTCTTTGTTTTTGTTTTTCATTATTCATCTATGAAACATATTGCCGAGACATTCACTCGTTGCTAAATGCATCTGTTGACACAGCCCCCAAATCAAAATTATAGTCTAGAAAACTAGTATGTGTCCTTCCAACACTCTATATGTCTACTGCATAGAGTTGAAAGGGACTTCAGATATCATCTCTTTCAATTATCAATGTGATTTATGTAAAAAGAAAAAACTCAAAATAATTCCCATGTACAATAATTTCCACTGGGGAGAAAAAACAAGATCATGGGGTTAAAGTGGACTGTAAGCACAATGCAAGTCAATGGCATGGCAGTTCAAAAAAACTAATGTTAACTTAGGTTCCATTAAGAGCAGCATAGTGTCCAGAACAAGGGAAATCATAGTTCTATCATGCTCTGTCCTCATGAAACTATATTTGGAGTACTGTGTGCAATTCTATATACTTTGGGTAACTACATGGTGTAGTGGATAGTGTCAGGTCTGGAGTCTAGAAGACTCATTTTTTTTGTTGTTTTGTTTTTTGTTTTAGGGTGAGGCAATTGGGGTTAAGTGACTTGCTCAGGGTCACACAGCTAGTAAGTGTCAAGTGTTTGAGGCCAGATTTGAACTCAGGTCCTCCTGACTCCAGGGCCAGTGCTCTATCCACTGTGCCACGTAGCTGCCCCCAGAAGACTCATCTTACTGAGTTACTAGCTTACTTACTGGCTGTGTGACCCTGGGCAAGTCACTTAATCCTGTTTGCCTCAGTTTCCTCATCTGCAAAATGAGCTGGAGAACGAAATGGCAAACCACTCCAGTATCTTTGCCAAGAAAACCCAAAATGGCATCATGAAGTGTAAGATATGACTAAAAGCAGCTGAACAACAAATGTGCAATTCTAGGTGCTACATTTTAGGAAGGAAATTAAAGAGCTACATTTGGTAAACAAGATGACAATGAGGTTTATGATAGGTGGTATCATGCAAGGACCAATTGAAACAACTAGGGATGGTTAGCCTCAAGAAGAAAAGACTTACTAGCTGTGTGACCCCGGGCAAGTCACTTAACCCCCATTGCCCTGCAAAAAAAAAAAAGAAAAAAAAAAGAAAAGACTTAAGGGGAGACAATAATTATCTACAAATGCCTAAAGGTTCACCCTATAGCGGTAAGGTTAGACCTTTTTTTTTGGTCCCACAGCCTGCTCACCCGCTGACAATACTGTCCCCATGGTACCTTGTGTAGGGCCTCTCCTTGGCCAGGTTTGCTGCCTGTTTCCCAAATCCCCTGGTGTACAAGGGAAATCTGTATTGTGTATGTACTCTTCTCTGCTGGCCTCAACAGGTCCCAAAAGGTAGAAGAGAGGAAGATACAGGCTTGATGTCAGGAAAAATGCTCTAAGTGAGCTGTGCAAATGTAGAATGGAATGCTTCAGAAGGAATGGTGTGCTTCTACTTAGAGGATCATAGATAGAGAATTGAAAGGGACCTCAGAGGTCTCCAAGTAGAGGCAGGACCACTGGTCAGTGATGTTATAGAGGTGCTTTGGTTCACAGAATGATTGGCCTATATACCCCAAAAAAACAAAAGAGGAAAAGGACCTATATGTACAAAAATATTTATAGCTGCTCTTTCCATGGTAACCAAAAAATGGAAACTAAAGTAATATACTCATACAGGGGAATGACAAAACAATTGTAGTACATGAATATTTATAGTGGACTATCATGACTTCCTAACAAATGATGAAATGGACAATTTCAGAAGAAAGTGGGAAGACTTTCATGAACTGATGCAGAGTAAAGGGCATACAACTAGGAGAAAACCATTAAACAATGATAACAACATTAAAGAGAAAAACAACTTTGAAAAACTTTGGAAATCTGACAAAACCATGAGTCCAAAAGAATGAAGGTGAAACATGTCAACTTACCTGCTGACAGAGAGGTGTTGAAAGAGGTGTTTTCAGACATGGTCAAAGTAGGGATTTGTTTTGTTGGACGATGTAACAATGTATTGACGAGTATGATTTTTATTTTGGGGGGATTCTTAAAAAATTGAATAAATGGGTGATAGTGGGAGGGACAGATTAATAAAATATCTGAAAAATAAAAATAATTAACTATCAGAGGTAAAAAAAAAAAAACCTATGAGTTAGCCTGGAGAGACTTTGTGTTCCTTTCTGACCCCATGCTTTTGTTTTGGCTCAGCTGTAAGGAAGAATTTCTTGCCTATAATAATTGGCAAACATAATTATAATGTTTTTAAGTAGGCTACAGATTTTTTCTCTTTGAGGGTTTTAACAAAACAGACTAGGCTTTTCAGCTCTGATGCGACCAAATAGGTAACCTAACCCCATTCTTAGCAAATTTAGTCCCCCAAAGTCTACACTGGCCATTAGACCTCCAAATTTTCATTTTCTCTAGTTCTCTATCTCTCCTCAGATGTCTGTCAAGTCACCCACGTCACCAACCTGATACAGTATAAAGAAACTACATTCTGGGCAAGGTGAGAGCTACAACCTTCATGTTCCTGATCTACTGATCCCCGACTTTTAGGGAACTTTAAGATACCGAAATGCTCCTTTCTGATTTTGTGATGATGATCCATGCTATCCTCAGTCTCTTTATTGCCCATAACTATTCTGGATGACACATACTATTTAAATTTTTTAAACTGAAGCATAGTACAGTGGGAAAGATGCTGGACTTGGAGTCAGAGGATCTGGCTTTTAGCCTCAATTCTGCTACTTGCTATTTTTGTGACCTTGGTCAAATATTTTAACTTCTCTGGGTTTTGGTTTTCTACTATGTTTTTAAAGTAGCTGGATTAGATTATATCTAAGGTCTCCTTCAGCTCTAAATCTATAATTCTATGATAAAAAATTATTTCAGGACAAAGGGGAAAAGGAAGGAAAGACCACAAATTCAAGACTGGGAATCACTGACCTTGGATTGGATTGTTTCCTTTCTAGAATACAAGGGCAGTGACTACAGAGGAAACGTTGAAGGGAGTAGGTGGGTGGAAGTACAAGTGATTGTGAGATAGTGGAATAATGAACAAATAAAAGTCTGAATAAGAATGAATGAATGAGGGGCAGCTAGGTGGCACAGTGGATAGAGCACCGGCCCTGGAGTCGGGAGTACCTGAGTTCAAATCCGGCCTAGGACACTTGACACTTACTAGCTGTGTGACCCTGGGCAAGTCACTTAACCCCAATTGCCTCACTAAAAAAAAAAAAAAAAGAATGAATGAATGAATGAATGAATGAATAAGAGAGTAAGAAAGGATGAAAGAGAGAAAAAGAGCAAGAGAAAACATGTGAATAAGAGAGACCAACAGAGACAGACTGGCAAAGTGCTTGAGAGAATAAGGAATGTGTGGAAATATCTATCAGTGGAGAAAGAGGAAAAAAGAAGAAAAGTGGGATAGAATATACAAGAAGAAGGATGGAGGGAGACTATGAGAGGATCAAAGAGATCACTGTAGCCCCCAGAGTTGCTTGCAAACAACTCTTGAGGCTCTCAAGTAAGACCACACATTCCAGTTTATCCTGTGCCCAAATGAAGCTCTGAAATATTATCCTTGCGAGCATAAAGCAAGGATGCAAGGACACTGAAAAACCAAACCAAACAAAGAGTCCAAACTCTAAAATAGTGGTTCCTCACCAACAAAATCTAGAAGCATGCTCTTAAATAGCTGGGCTCCTGAAACAAATTCAAAACTGGCTACACAGTTCTGTAAACATATCCCATTACATTTTTCTTTTGAGATGGGCTACTTTTTAAAAATTTCTGTTCTTTGATCTGAAAACTTATGGAAAAGGGCAAAGTCATTTTTATACACGCAAAAAAAAAATTGTTGCAAAAACTAATTGAATTATATCCAGTTCGCTTATGTTCCTTACATTACCAGACATATTAGAACATAATGTTTTCATTACAGAATATGTTGTTTTCACACTGACACTATTTCCATTTCTTGAAAAAAGTGGAGGGGGACTTGCAAGATGGGAAGGAAAAGCTTCAATGGATGGCATTTTGAAACCAGAAAAACCTTTATTAACTAGCGCTGTGTATGTGTGTGTATGCGTGTATATGGATAGCACATATATGTGTATGGCACATATGTGTGTGGGTACTTAGAGAAAAATGCACAAGTCTATAATTCAATCCCCACAAAGACCAATTACTTTTGTACAGAGAATAAAAGGGAAAAAATTTTTAAAAGAAAAGAAATATCACACCCATAATCATGGAACCTCACAAGGCAGTAACACTATGACAACCAAAAACATAGAGCTGTTTGAGCTTCAAATAGTAAGAGAACCAAAGCTAGACCATGAGCTTGAAGGGAGCCTATGATTTAATAACTATTTCATGAACTTCTCTTGGCTCCTATCACTATTAATCAAAGGATTTTGCTAGAAGATGCAATTATTAGGTGTCTACTATGTGCAAGGTGTTAAGGGCTAAAATTCTAGCTAGTCTGTCTAAAATATCTAATGAGTGGTCGCCAATAAATTATAAGCTTTAGCAAGAGTTAGACTTTAAGCATTTATTAAGGAGAATAAGAATTTGGTAAAGAGAGAGAGAAAGGTCTAGATTCCTATCTATTAAAGGGAGAGCACATTTCTAGCTCCCTTCTCCGCCAGCGTCCTCAGGAAAGAGAGCGAGACTGAGCGCCAGTCTCTTCCTTCCTCCTCCCACTAGTCCGCGTCACTTCCTGATACCAAAGACAAGACTCCTGGTCTTGCCCTCAAAGACCTTCGCTTCATGGGCAGAACTCTTCTACAGTTAGTATCCAGCAGGTGGCGTTATTCCAATCGTTACAGTCCCCCCTGTTGTTCCTCAAGAAACAAAATGTTTCCTTGACGGAACAGTAAAAAGAATATAATAACTATTGCTAACTAATAATATGTGAACAACAATATAGAAAAGGAAGAAAGGAAAGTTTTGTCCAGAGGGGCGATTTTTTTTTTGTCCTCATGAACCGACGCTTTGACATTAGTCTTGCAAAGGGAGGGCCTCTGCAGAGAATACATGTTACAGATGGTGTATATTATAACAGAAAGAGAAAAAAAACAACAAAAACAACAAATCAAAACTGTTCATTTAAAGTCTCTGAAAGTCTTTTCTCAGATGTCCTCTAGGTGTAGTCGTGGAATGGAAGTCTTTTCAGGGGTTGATGTGTGGATGCTGGTAATCAGCCAGGAAAATTTCCTACAAAATTGAGCTTAACACAACTTTAAAATAGCTTTGTCAATAATCAAATCAAACAATGAAAGTTCTCAAAAACATGTCTAAGGGAATTCAGAATCTTAGTTGTTACACATGAAACATATAATAAAACAAAAATTGAACCATTCTTTAAAATTATAATATTACTATAGTCCCCCCCTTATGGAGGGTAATTGAGAAGACAATTGCTACGATATTAATTATTAAAAATAATTTTTATCTTTGTTTCATCACTTTTTGCATCATCTGCCTAATTATCCTCATGCCACTATGAGAAATTAAAAAATCTAATATAATTGGTAACAGGTGTCAAGGCCAAATTCAACACTGTATTTATCATGACACCTGAGATAATTATGGGGGTTACCATAAAAGAACAGAGAAATGATGGGATATGAGCATTCCCACACTTGAGCAATATGTACTGCCCATACAGTATGCCAGGTCTAAAATAGGTGGATGGAATATATGTCCATGCCACCGAACATATTGGAGGAAACTGAGTCAGACTTAATCAGATGCATGGGATTGAGATGTCCATGGCATCAGGCATATAGGAGGGAGCATAGAAGCCAGGTGTAGGAGCGAGATGGGTGGGATGAATACTTCCAGCCATCTGTACAATATTGTGGGGAAAAATAAAATAAAATATTAAACCAAGAGAATCCAACCTCAACATTTGTCAAAAGCCGTTCCCTCGGCCATACCTTGACTTCATGCATGTCTCCCCTCATGTGACAGTTCAGTGTCTGCTCTTGCATGTATTCCTCTTGTGATTGGATGGCATCTTGGCCAACTGGCATCTGATAACTCAGAATAAAGGTAATTAGTGTCTTAAATGATAAGTTCCCATAATCCAAGTCTCATATGGATTTAAAAATTGAGGATAATAAATGATTGCAAAAAATGTGAATACATCTTGACTCAGAACACAATATATAATTATGCAACAATTTCAAATAATACCCCTTTTTTTTACTTAGTATACAATTACTTTTGTGAAAAATCAGAACATACTTAAATACAAGTTAAAGCACAACACAATCTCAAAGAAAACTTTTTTTTTTTTGAAAATAGAAAACTTTTACAAATGTTCCTCTCTTTTTTTTTTTGGAATATGCTTATCAAAAATAATACTTCTTTACACTTGCCATGGCAACCAATTTGCCAGGGAAATGCTTTAAAGAGTTTGATCAAATAATCAGTTGAGAAAAAATAGCAAAAACAAATAACTCAGAATATGGGAGCACAATACTCCTAGAATTAACATTGTATTATGAAAATCAAAACCATCTTGCAATTTTTCAAAATTAGATAGATAAATGAATAGAAGAAAATACACGTGGAATAATAAAAGACAATGAAATTCAAACTAGGGAAATCTAAATGAATATGAATTTAATATTAATAAGAGTACTATAAAATATAAACTTGATCACATGACTATAAAAAGCTTTTACAAATATTCTCCTTGTTTTAAAAACTAAGTATAAGACACAATCTCAAAAGCATGAAAATCTCTATGAAAATAAACCCATACCATTAATTTCAAAATGTATATATAATAGCATAGAAATCCTATGTAACCTCTGAACTGACATTAATACTCTGAGTGAATTCAGAACACTTTTGATTCCGATATCTAAAATCCCCAACACTCATATCAATACCTTGCTGCTTACTTCTACATTTCTCTAAAATATATACCCTTCCATGGCAAAAGAAGCAGAGTCTTGAACTATGTTGATGGTTGTCATTCTTATTCAGCTTAAGTTTTTCTTCTTTAACCCCTCTATATTGTCTGTCAGCCTTTTCACCATACAAATGCTTTATAAGATTACTAATTAAAGACAAAAGCAGGTTAGCAAAATTATGAACAAAACGAGCATATCTGGAATTTAAAGGGTTTTCTAAAGTTGTCTCAGAAGCACAGCCAGGCTGGGGAAGGGGTGAGCCTGAAGCTGCAAATGCAGTTAGAGAAAGTTGAGCATGCGCATTAGATCTTTGGACTTCCCGGGCCAGGGAAGCAATGGGCTTGGCCATGGGAAGAGTAGAGGGTGGGGTTTGGAGAGGAGGGGAGGGACCAGAGCAATTAGAATCAGACTTAATTTTGAACTCAGGCCTGGATTCCTCTTCCCCCACTTGGCCTCCAGGTGCTAGGGGATTAAAAGCTTCTAGAGGGTGGGTCATTGCCTCCAGGCATGCAAAATTAAAGCAACAATTAGTGTTAGAACTGGGAAAAGCTGCAGGAATCTCTTCAGGTTTCTCTGAAAAAGCATGGTTGGGAGAGGGAGAGATATTTCCTTGTGTGAGTAAGTTGCTGGCTCTTTTAACAAAAATAAAAAGAAAAATAGAAAATCCACAAAAACAAAGCATTAACATGATCTTATCTCCCATTTGTCTGGTTAAACAGACTAAAATCAAAAATAGGGTAATTAGGGAGTTTAAAAGGTCCATTCGAAAAAATTTAAAGGGAAAACACAGCCAGTGCGCCAGTACTTAGCAGTTTAAAGGGAGAGGGAGGGGAAATTTCTTACCCAACCAGAAGATCAGAAGTGAGGTTCAGCTTTCCTCTTCGTGGTCAGCCATCTGTTAAGGGCTAAAATTCTAGCTAGTCTGTCTAAAATATCTAATGAGTGGTCGCCAATAAATTATAAGCTTTAGCAAGAGTTAGACTTTAAGCATTTATTAAGGAGAATAAGAATTTGGTAAAGAGAGAGAGAAAGGTCTAGATTCCTATCTATTAAAGGGAGAGCACATTTCTAGCTCCCTTCTCCGCCAGCGTCCTCAGGAAAGAGAGCGAGACTGAGCGCCAGTCTCTTCCTTCCTCCTCCCACTAGTCCGCGTCACTTCCTGATACCAAAGACAAGACTCCTGGTCTTGCCCTCAAAGACCTTCGCTTCATGGGCAGAACTCTTCTACAGTTAGTATCCAGCAGGTGGCGTTATTCCAATCGTTACAAAGGCATGATATAATTGGCATTTACATATAAAATATCTGTGGAAATAAATTTAAAGTTTACCAAATGCTAAACAATATTATACCCTTTAAACTTCCCATCAACCCCTGGAGGCATGTATTTGAGGTTGTAAGGACATATGACTATAGTTTTAAGGCTAGAAGAGAACTTAGGGATCATTAAGACCAATTCTCTTATTTTACAGATGAGAAATCAAAGACCAGAGAGTTGAAGGGATTTGCCCAAAGTTATATGGATGGCAAGTGACAGAGCCAGGATTTGAATCCATGTCCTTTGACTCCAAATCCAAAATGCTTTCCATTTTATTATGCTACCCTGATATCACACATCCACTCAAGAGGCAATTGAATGACTCATTCAGTACAGGCTTGAGCCTGAAGTCAGGAAGACCTGAGTTCAAATTCAGCCTGATGCATATATATATATATATAAGCTGTGTGACCTTGGGCAAATCACCTAGCTTCTCTCACCCCTAGTTGTCTCATCTGTAAAATTGTTCCTACCTACCCGGGTAGTTGTAAGAATCAAATCTTTAAGTACTATATGTCATTATTATTTTAATTATTATTAGAGTGTCAATGTATATTTTAGTACTGATATTAATTAAGCTTTTATTATGTAATATACAGATATACCCACCTTTCATTTATTGGTCCACATCAATATTATCTGCCTAAAATAGTAACTCCCTAAACAGCCTGCCAGACAGCAGAGAGAAAAAAAAACTTAGCTTAAGGAAGACCTAGGTTCAAATGCTGTCTCAGACACTTACTAGCTTTGTCACCCTGAACAAGTCATTTAAGCATCAGCTCAGAGCTCCTTATCATTAAAATGAGAACACTAAACCAGATATGTCTAATACCCCTTCCAGTTCAAAGTCTATAATGTGATTGTATCATCCAGTCATTTCAGTTGTGTCTGACTCTGTGACCCCATTTGGGGTTTTCTTGGCAAAGCTACTAGAATGATTTGCCATTTCCTTCTCCTGCTCATTTTATAGATGAGAAAACGAAGGCAAGCAACTTTAAGTGATTTGCACAAGGTCACACAGCTAGTAAGTATCTGAGGCCAGATTTGAACTCAGGAAGATGAATCTTCTGAACTCCAGACCTGACATGCTATCCATTGTGCCAACTTGCTGCCCTTGTAATGTGATAACACTATGATCCTAAAGCGGTAGGGACTACTTCTACTACTGAGTGAGACCAGTTCAACATACAAAACATAATAAATTATTTTCTTAAATGAGAAGTATGACCAGAAGTGTTTGGCCCACTGTTAAGCACTTATCTTTTTTTTGTGAGGCAAGTAGGGTTAAGTGACTTGCCTAGGGTCATACAGCTAGTAAGTGGTAAGTGTCTGAGGCCAGATTTGAACTTAGGTCCTCCTGACTCCATGACAGGTGCTCTATCCACTATGCCACCTAGCTGACCCTGGCCCACTGTTTAAAAGAATATTTCATAACTAGGAAAATAAAAGATCCAAGTTAGTAACCTGGTGCTCTAACCCATCTCCTGCGAGTGACACTCCATCTGTTTCCAGGGAAAGAGGGAATCAGACAATCTGCTGTTGAAGACAGAAAAATGGAAAAGTGCTATAGAGAACCACAGAAGATGTTCTTGGGAGGGCAACATTTGCATTTCCCCAAAGCTAAGTAATAATTATCCTGTTGGTATCAGATAATTTTAACTGACCTTGTTGGATAAAATAATTTTTGTGATCCAGTGATCTAATTTTTAGATTCCCTTCTCTCCCTTCTTCCTCCCATTTCCCCTCCTTTCTTCCTTCTTCTTTACTTCATTCTTCCTTTCTTCTTTCATTCCTTACTTTTTCCATGCTTTCCTCCCTTTGTTCCTTCCTTTCCTTTATCTTTTTTATCTTAACTCAACTTTCCATTTCAGAAATCACTTCATTAAATATTCCTGATAATATAATGATGAAAATAGTTACCTCATTGATGACACAGGGGAAGATAATTGGAGGCAGCAGAATATGCTTCATCCATGGGGTAAAAACAATGCAATTCCTGCCATCAAGGAGTTGGTATCCTACTGTCCTTCACATGTCAAAAGCCCTGCATCTGATGTGCCTCATTTATTAGAGAGGCAGCATAAGGTGATAGACCACAATGCCTAGGAATTCAAAGGCCCTGATTTCATGGCAATTTCACCACCTAGTAGTCAGATGTCCTTGGGCAAATCTTCTCTGCTTCAGTTTCACCATCTATAAAATGGAGATAGTACCACCTACTCTGGCTGTTCTACAAGGTGATAAAGATAAAATGAGACAATAATGTCTATGAAAACTCTTGGAAAACTATAAAGGATTATAAAAATAGAAGGGATGATCAAATGAGACAATGTAAGTAAAACAATTCACAAACATTAAAGTACTGTGTAAATGCCATTGATTATTAGAAGTAATAATATTATCATTAATAAATAGTATGAGATGTGGCATGACATAGAGGGTAGAGAGCTGGTCTTGGAGTTAAAAAAATCCTGAGTACAAGCACCTCTAATACAGACTTATTATCCTAGATAAGACACAACCACACAGTGACCCCAAGCAAGCATGTTTTGATCTACATTGGTGGAGGGAGTTTCCTCACTGGGAATTCATTATTTCAATAAAATCACAGGGCAATGAAATCTAGTGCAAAACATTTTAGACAGATGCAAATGACAAATGTGTTGTATGAGGGCGAAAGGCTGATAATAAAGAAAAACATGTTGGAGCAATCTTAAAATATATGGACACTTTCAAAATATATTAATCTGAAAGTTGTTTTATATGCCAGCAAGGGAATATAAGAGAACTAGTAGGTTCTAGCAGATATAAGGTTAACATATTTTAGTTAGCCTAAAAGGGTGGTGTAGGGAAAAGAGAGGTAGAAAAGTAAAAGATAGGCACTTGTGCCCTCTCTGTAGCCACCATGTGACTGTCCAGGACATTCTGCAACCATCAAAGGATACAAACTAGGACTAGACACTGAAATATATATCTCCAGCAGCCCCAGGCACACAGCCCACTCATATATATTAGAACATGAACATTCAAGAGAATTGTGAGAATGAACACGCAGTATCCATGAGGTATTACTGCTTTCCTTCCAAAACTCAAGTTCATACCAAAGACTGTCCCAGAGATGTGAGGTCAGATTAATCAAGTACTGAATGCTTACTATGTAAAAATGACTATGGAGGAACACCAAGGGAAACCACTGGAATGAAAATTAGGTGAGAGATTCTAGCTTCAGTTAGGTCTCTAGCTAACTATGTGACTTTAAGCAAATCAACTAACTTTTTAGAAACTGTTTCCTCATCTATAAAATGAAAGGATTGGACCATATCGGTATTTCTCAACTTTTAGATCTTGGACACCTGTAGGATCATTTGGGATTATCGCAAAGGCCCATGCAATGAAATGACTCAGGACAACAAATACGAAAATATGCCTTCTATAGATTGAATAGTGTCACGTCTATGAATTACTATTTTTTCATACTGTGTAGATGCTATTGTAATTAATAAAAGACAAATTCATTGAAAGGCATTTGTGAATTTGAGTCCTAGAGAAGAGATAAAGAAATCCATCTCCCTCATTTCCTTGAAGAAGCTTGAGAGTGTGGATTCATAATAGTACATAAACTTTTATATGTCATCAATCTCATTTGGCTTTGTTTAACTGATGCCCATTGTTACATGGGTCACTGGGTGGAGAGCAGTATATTGCTGTGTATATTAGTCATTTCTGGGTGACTAAAATATTCATTCAGATGTGTATGTATTGTCTGAAGAATGTGATGGAAAAGTATATCTAGGTCATGTCCCAACACCTCAGGCAAGTGCATGGCTGGAACATTTAAAATCCTTAAGAGCCCCCTTTCCTTCCCTTCTTCCCCCCTCCTCTCCTCTAGGTGACTAGAAATGATTGTGATATAAAAATAAAAGACATTAATATAAATATAATTTTGAAAAATCCTGATTTAAATGAAACTGGTACTGAGTTCAGAATAACTCTTCTTCTTCATCATCATCAACAATAAATACTAATAGGCAACTACTGTCACATGAGAGAACACAAAATTTTGGACTTTAAAAAGGGCCCATGTACTCAGAAGGTTGGGGTTCTCCAAGATCTCTTCAAACTCTAATGTTCTAAGAGACTGCAATTCTAAGGACAAGACATTCTCTATCAATTAAACACTTATTAAAAAAAAAAAGTTTGGATGGATTAAAGTATATACACAGAAAAGACAACCAGCAACACTGTTCCAGGTGGCATATGTGTCAAATGAGGAGTACAGATGGTATTTGCTATTGGTATTCAAAGGAAATGGACATCACTGGGGGCCATAGTAACCAGGCTAAATGTCAAAGAAAGGGCTCTTGTACTGCACCACAAAAGAGGCAAAACTTACTTTAAGTTCAAAGTCATTTTTAGGATATCTATTCCAGCCATGTAGTCTCAAGAGTCCCTAGTGGATAGATTGGTCTTGGTTCTTCCTGAGATTTCTGATTCACTTGGAAAACGTTCATGTTGTTCATAGAGAATCAAGCTCTTTAGACTTGGTGCTCAATTCAGAGCACACTGGGATTTATTGGTGTGCCCCAGAACTGAAATACCCTCCCTGAGATCCTTCTGACTGAGGATTCTGCCTGGCCTCAAAGTGGATCTCCATGAACTGATACAGGTCCTAAAGGAATGCCTAAATCCTGCAGATGGTTCTAAATGCCCCAACCCTTCACCTGCCTGAGGTGTTGGGGCATGACTTAGGCATACCTTCTCATCACACTCTTCAGATACCATGTATATATCTGATTGAATATAGAGTAGGTTAGAGACTGTTCAAATATTTGGTCATACAAAATGACTTCTGCAATCATGGTTTATTCATCTGGAAGTCACCAACAGATGACAAACTGGTAAAAATAAAAACTTCAGTCATCTATTATGTTCCCTGTTACTAACTCTAGTCATAATGGTAAAGGGGTTTGAATTTATTGGCTTCAAAAAGACAATCTTCTCAGGATTTCACTTTCCAGGTGAGTTGGGTTACAGATAATTGAAATTCAACTTCAGAGTGATTTTTCAAACATTAAATCGATGACCAAACAAACAATTCTTGTTTAGCTCAGGAGCTGTGTAGTTACCTTCCTCCAACCCCCACCAATGACGTCAACTCATTCCAGCAATATCATAAAGCAAACAGCATAAAATCTGAATGTCACTCACTGTTTGCCGTACCAATAATAGCTCCAGGATGAGTTGTTCTTCCCATTGGTTTGGCAAACATTTCAATGCACTGAAACTTTTGCAAAGTTTGTTGACTTTTCTGCGTATGTCATCTTAAACTTAAGAAATGCTGAAAAAAATGTCATTGTTGTTTTGTTTTCTATTCTTTCTTGAGAGAAAAGAGGGCTTTATATCAACAACAAATAAACATTCTTTTCTATGAACTGCTCCGCTAACCATTTTCCTCTTACAATAGGAGAATCTCTCATTTTGAATAAATTCTAAAAGGCCAAAGATGAAGGTTGGCACACTGATGGTTGAAAAGTATGTCCATGAATGAATGAAAGTGTTGAAAAAATAAGGAACAGGTAAAGATGTTGAAATATTATAAATGACTCATCTTAACTTTCAAATATGAGCAATATAACTTGAACTAAAACAGGACTGTGTGTGCTTATATCACTTGGGAGTATAACTTATTAGTTTGATAAGGGAAAGGGCGGAGAGATTCAGGAGTTATCTCCAACCCCTTACTGAGTCAGTCTTTGACTACATTAAGTTATCAGGCCTATAGCTGTGACTCAGTCTCTCTTTTTCTATACAAAATACAGTGATGATATGCTACTTTTCATTTTTGTAGTCTTTTCTTCTAAGGATCCTACTCAGAGTAAAATGTCAATAATTTGTCAAGAGGGTGCTGGAAAGTACACTGGGGCTAGAGTCTAAAGGCCTGAGTTTGAATCTAAACTGTCATTTATCCCTCTTTTAGCCTCAGTTTCCTCATTTGTAAAATTAAGATACCTATATCACAGGGCTGCTATAAGGAAAACACTTTGAAAACCTTGAAACCACTATTAAAAGGAGTCAGCATTAACCTTAAAATAATAATAATAACTCAGTGTGCAATAATTGTAACCCAAAGATTAACTTTGTCTTATCTAAAAAGAAAGGGTTTGCTGATCAAATGGATATTGAGGAAAATATTGAGGGGAGCAGGGGATTTTTAAACAACTAGGAGGAAAAAAATTATTAGCAATCACCTTGAAGTACTTCAGAAGCATCTTTGTATATGCAGATAATTGATGTGATAATCATAAATCGCTCTTATCTTTTATTAAAACCAATTACCTAGAGAACTTTATTCCTACTAAACATTCAGTTAGCCTGAAGTATTACTGTAAATATGTGTAAATAGTCAAAAGTAATAAAGCTGCATTTATTTTGTAATTTATACCTTTTGACAATTCAGACATGTATTCCTCCCACCCAATTATGTCTGCCATCTCCCAGTGGTTCAAACTGGTGAGGATTTGCTGTACTTTCACCAACTGTTCTTAATGGAAAGGATTGTTGATTCCATGTATATCATTTGGACCACATCTATGGGCATAAAATGTTCAGCTGTTTAGGCTAAACTGAGATCTAATAAGTTTCTTCCAAGTAAGTAACCAACCATTTTAGTCAGAAAGTTTCAGCCAGTCCAGGATGAAGACAAAAATGTGACTGCCCCTCTGTTGAGCTACTGCAACTGTAAGCTCGGGATGCTAATGCTTTCTGCCTCCTCTCCAGGGCTGCTTGACACATAATCTGTTCAAAATGCCTTAAACACATTTAAGAAGGATACTAGCTAGCTAGCTAGCTATCCATTAAGTCATCATAAGTAACAATGAAAATGAAATTCACCAAAACATAAAACTTTAACCATCTTCTCTCTCATAACTATGTGCTGGTGATCACTGAGCTAATTAAGTGCCTGCAGTGTTCCAGGTTCTATGCCAAGTTCTGGGGATAAAAAGACAAAAGCATGTAACAAAAGATCCTCTGCTTCTGGGAGCCTAAGGCACCTTTTCCTATTCACAGACCTCATATCTGGGCTCACTCCTGGGGTCAGTCCTAAAATTTCAGTCTGGCATCTAAAGGATTCTTTTTTCTTGTTGTCTCTTTAAAACTGCCACACCAGAGCCCCAGAAAAAAAACTACTTAAAACTTACTTATGGCTGTCTATCATCTCTTCAAAAGGTAACAGAAAATTATTCAATGTACAATATATATCAAGTATAGGACAGTTACTTATTTCTGCCATACAAAAGAAATAACTTAAAGTTCAAGACTCTCTTAAATGTGCATTGGTAAAGACCTAAAACATGAAACATTAACTCCTATTATATCCTCCCCAGAGGTTAATACTTAAAATATTAAAACATGAAATACTTAGTGGAATTAGTAAAAAAAAACAACTATTTTGCCTTCACCTCTTCTCTGCACCATATAAACAACTTTCTCAAGGTCTAGTTCCTCTGCCAAAGTAGGACATAGCTTGGGCTCAAGCCTCCTGCTGATGATTATGTTCTCCAAGAGGGCATAGATACAGAAAACTCTTCCTGCTCTTAGTTAGTTATGATTTAGAATTACAGGAGTTCCTCACTTCCCAAGGTGGCCACTCCCCAAAGGTCACTGAACATCATTTTAGGTCACCTATGCTAGGGAAAAGGAACACAATGAAAAGAGCCAGCAAGACACCCAAGTCATGGCCTCAGGCTTCTCTAGGCAGCAACACTACACCACATAGCATCTGTATCAAAGATGGTAATTGATATTGGAATTCTGATAAAGGAGATAGCACTGTGGGTTGGAGTAACCAGGCTAGACTTTATAAAAACAGCACTTGCAGAGGGCAGAAACTATATTACAAAATAGAAAAGGCAGCAGCCTAGCCAAACTCTCTGAACATTCCCCTCCAAACAACTTGAATTCTGGAGGGTCAAAGTCAATGATAGTTCAGGATGAGATTTTTTTCAGCCCAAGACAATTTAGAAGTTGGAAGGAGAAGTCTATGTCTCCCTTGAAAATAACTGGCATAAAATTTCTATGATACTAAAAAAAAAAGCTATAAATAATATAGATGGGCAGCTAGATGACACAGTGGATAGAACACCGGCCCTGGAGTCAGGAGTATCTGAGTTCAAATCCGGCCTCAGACACTTAACACTTACTAGCTGTGTGACCCTGGGCAAGTCACTTAACCCCAATTGCCTCACTAAAAAAAAAATCATTAAAATAATATAGATAACTTATGTTTATATAGTGCCTTATAATTTACAAAGTAGATTGTAGTATAGCACCTTATATGAGATTGGACTTGAATTATTATTTATAAGATGGAAGAAATGCCATTTCAAGATGGAAGAGGCACTAAGTGGCTAGAGTACTAGACTTTATAATCAGGAGTTCAACTTCTGTTTGAAACACTTATCTAAGTGACTGTGCACAAGTCACTCTTTCTGCCTCCCCTTCTTCATCTGTAAAATGAGGGTAATAATAGCACTTCCTTCGCAGAGTAGTTGTGAGGATCAGAGAAGATTATAAATGCAAAACATTTTGTGAACCTTAAAGGACTACGTCAGTGCCAGCTACTGTTACTAACTTTTCATAGATGAGGAAGGACATAGCAATAGGAAGATAGAGCAACAAGGTCATTCGTCCCAAAGGTTTGAGTTGGGAATGAGTCATAAAAAAGAGTACAGCAGTAAGATAATGGTGGTCAACAGGTACATTTGCAGGAAAAGTTCAGAACATTGGATCCAACAAAGTGATGGGAAACCATTAGAGGATTGTGAGCAACAGAAAGACACGGAGAGATGGAAACTTATTTGGGCATTAGTAAACAGGCTACTTTGGAGTAAGTAGAACCCAGAAACCATTATGAGCCCAAAGGCCAAGCACACAGGATTTTAGTCAAATCTGAAGATGACACAAAACCAGAAAGAAGAGTTGCTCTGTTGGAATACAGTCGTGTTTCAAAAAGACTAGGGCCATGGGCCAAAGCTAGTATGAAATTTATTAAGAATTATTAAGAATGACTGTAAGGGGCATCTAGGTGGTACAGTGGATAAAGCACTGGCCCTGGATTCAGGACGACCTGAGTCTCAAACACTTGGCCTCAAACACTTGACACTTGCTAGCTGTGTGACCCTGGGCAAATCACTTAACCCTCATTGCCCATCCCCCCCACCCCCACCAAATGACTATAAAACCTTACATCAGAGTTACAAGAATCTATGTAAAAGATTTGGGACTTTAGGTTAACTAGTAATTCAATGAAAGTCAAGAGTATGATGTGGAAGCTTCAAAAAGCTAATGTGATCTGAAGCTGCATTAAGACAGGTAGAGTGTCACAAGGGAGGGAATAAGTACATTTACTCTGTCCTCCTTAAACCATTTCTAAAACAATGGATAGCTGGGTAGTACAGCAGACAGAGCACTGGGCTTGGAATCAGGAAGACTCATGTTCCTGAGTTAAAATCTAGCCTCAGATACTTCCTTATCCGTGTGACCCTGGGCAAGTCATTTCACCCTGTATGCCTCAGTTTCCTCATCTGTAAAATGAGTTGAAGAAGGAAATGGCAAACCAGTCCAAGTATCTTTGCCAAGAAAACCCCAAAGAGTTGGACACTAATGAAATGACTGAACAACAACAACAACAACAATGAAAAGTATGCACCAAATTTTAGGAAAGACATTGATCAACTGAAGAATGTACAAAGGAAGGGAAGTTAGTTGATAAAGGTCTCAGGATCATGCCATGAAAGGATCAGTTGAAGGAAATAGAGGTGTTTACCTTGTAGAAAAGAAGACTTGGTAGGGACATGCTCTTCAAGTATTTGAAGGGTCCTCATGAAGGCAAGATATTAGACAGAGTAGAACACGTAGAACATACAATGGTCCAACAGGGCAGAAGTAGGAGTGATGGTCAAAGGTTTCAGAAAAGAAAATTTAGGCTTAATGTCAGGAAAAACACACTAATAATTAGAGTTAACTAACATTGGAAATGGGCTGCCTTGGGTAGCACTGGGTTTTTCTTTATGAAAGGTCTTTAAACAGAGGCTAGGTTGTTGGATATGTTTTGGAAAGGACTTTTATTCTAGTATGGATTAGACTGAATGAGATCACTTCCGATTCTAAGATCCTGTGTGCTGCTGCATTATGGTAAGGAAGGAAGAGAGAATGAGAAGGAATGGGAACAAGGCATCAAAGATGAAAGCAGAATTGACAGCTGTCCCCAGGCAGGAAAATGGTGAAAGGTTAAGGTTTTTTGTTCAGGATTTTTGTAAAGCCCTCTGTGTGGACCAATTTTCAATTGGGTAGTGTTAGCTAAGCAGCTCGCCACAATATTGGGGCAAGGAAGTAGACCGGCAGCCTCCCTCAAAACAGAACAGGATTTATTTTAACAAGAACGAACTTAAAAACACACACACACACACACACACACACACACAAACTGGATCAGTAGGATGAAGGGAAAGGAAATAAAATGGGAAAAGGGAAATTATACAACCTGAAAAAATACCACCGACCAGGAATCAGCTGAGAATACACAGCCCTGCTCCTGTCGCCTTCCAGCTTCCAGCTAGAATGGCAACTTCTCCCCATTCCCCGAAACCCCACACAGCCCCCAACCAACTGTCTGGCTGCTCTGACAGTCACATGACTGCCCTCACTAGGCTTCCAATCATTATAATTTTGCCAGGCTCACGTAGGTGTCGGCAAGTGGTGATGACCTTAGGTGCCAGCGCCATGGCAACAGCTACAACCAGTGGGTGGAGCATCATGAGGTTTGTGGAGCCCCAGGCCAGTGCATGCTGAGGCATAAAAACCTCAAATAACAATTAATTCTTTACACCTCTGACAAACCAAGTGCTAAAGGGGCAGAAGAATGTTCAGAAGGAGGTGACTTATTTGAAAATACAGGTGCTATTTAATTTTTAAATACTTTACAGATATAGTTATAGAAATTAAGTGAGAACAATCATAATTAGTCTAAGACAAAAGTATTGGGGCCTGACTTTTATTTTCAAGACAATGAAGACATTTTATGCATCCCAATTCATTCCTTTCTTACCTCTAGCAAGGTGCTTATAAATACTCTCAGCCAGTATACCTAGAATGAGGCCCAGATGGAAAACATGCTACCCTATATTTCACTTATTCTTTGTAATCATTCTTTTTCTTTCCTTCCTTTTTTTTTTTTTTTGGAGGGCAATGAGTGTTAAGTGACTTGCCCAGGGTCACAAAGCTAGTAAATGTCAAGTGTCTGAGGCTGCATTTGAACTCAGGTCCTCTTGAATCCTGGGTCGGTGCTTCATCCACTGCACTACCTAGCTACCCCATAATTATCCCCTTTCTATGCATTTCCAGCTGAACACTTTACAAAGCTTAGCAATGATATAGTGTGCAAAGATGAAACCATGCCCAAAATAAAGGCAATCCTCCAGTGAGAATGTGGAATGAGGAAAGAGTGATACAGGAGAGTCCAGACAACAGTCATTGTCAGACTGACTGGCCAAAGAGACAGACTCTTCTTGAAAACTAACTCCAGTAGAAGTCAGATGCTCACAAAATGCCAATCTTCACCAACAGTAAAAGCTATGAAGTCAAAAGTCTTCTTATCTGGGAGGAGACTGTTGGAGCAGGGAGGTGACAAGGATAGATAAGGCTTATCATTAAATTATGACATTAGTGGGGAAACTATGTTACATTATCAGAGAGGTCATTTGCAATATATTCTTAGACAGGATTTTTCTTCCTTGTACTGAAATTTAGGTGGTCCCAATTATAAGCCACTGATTTGGGGGGGGGAGGGGAAGAAAAGGTAATTAGAGACTAATATTTCTGAATACACATTTTCATTTCCAGAGATTTGAAGGGGGAAAATATTCCTTTTTTTTTTTTGAAGTACACTAAATGTATGGAGTTAATATAACTGCTATGCTGCTAGTCTAGGCCCTGATAAGCTTGCAGTGAATTTTTTATCCACTACCTACTGAAGCAAATCCCACTTACAGAGGTCTGATGGCTTTCATGTTAATAACACCAAGCAGCTTTCCCACTAATGTCATAATTTAATGATAAGACTTATCTCTTCTTGTCACCTCCCTGCTCTAACAGCCTCCTCCCAGATAAGAAGACACTGACATTTGGAAGGGAAATGGCAAAGTATTCATTCCTATACTACTTCCTCAGCTGTAGTCTCCCTTTCATACCCCACGCCTCTGGAAGGAAGAATGCTGAGGAACTTTCCACACTGAATCCACCTGAATGGGAATTAAAATATAATACATCCAACAAGTCATTTAGACAGCATATCAGCACCTCTATCATACTGGAGCAATTGGTGTCTCAGCTGCCATATTTACAATAATAGATATTTGGAAGAGAGACATTTTCTCTGTTTATATGTAAATACAAATAATGAATATGCATGTGTATGCAGTATAAACATATACATATGTGTTTATACACACACACACACACACAAACACACACACACAAATACAGAGGATTTTTGCCTTGAGACATAGCACCAACATGAAGGGCAAATAGGGGAATATTCTCTCTCTGCTGGATTCACTATAGACTCTTTCTGGTTCCTTGGCATTTTACTGAGCAGGACAAAGTACCATGCTACTAAATGAATAGGCGGAACTGCTAGGGGCTATGAGTCCGGGCTTGGGCTCACTCTCCTACCCCTGGGCTATTTTATAAACAGTCTCATTGTATCCATAGTGTCTAAATAATCTCATCACCCTAACCAGAGCTTGCCAATTTGGAAATACCTGTCTTTATTTTATCCATTTTTCTATTGTATTGTATTGTATTGTATTGTATTGTATTGTATTGTATTGTATTCTATTCTATTCTATTCTATTCCATTCTATTCCATTCCATTCCATTCCATTCCATTCCATTCCATTCCGTTGTTCTGTTCTGCTGTAACAAATACCTATTTAAAGTTAGTAGATTCTAGAAGCTCTGGCAAGGGGATAGGAAAACACACACACCCCAGTCCCTGTCCTCATGAAATCTGAATCTAGTCTTGATTTTTATTAAATTTGCTGTTATTCAGTCATCTTCAATCATATCCACCTCTTCATGACCTCTTTTGGGGTTTTCTTAGAAAAGAGAAAAATGAGGCACAAAAGGTCAAGTTACTTGCCTAAGGTGACACAGGAAGTGATGAAGCTATGATTTTGAACTTATCTCCTCTGTTGCCAAAGTCAGAGCTTAATCTTTTCACTGTACATACCAAAAAAGAAACTTTGTTGTTGTTCAGCTATTTTTAGTAATGGCCAACTCTCCACGACCCCTTTTAGGGCTTTGCAAAGATACTGAAGTGATTTGCCATTTCCTTCTTCAGCTCATTTTCAAATGAGGAAGCTGAGGCAAACAGGGTTAAGTGATTTGCCCAGGGTCACACAGCTAGTAAATGTCTGAGGTCAGATTTGAACTAAGGTCCTCCTGACTCCAGGCCCTCAACTTTATCCACTGAACCACCTCTTCATGTATTAGTCATTTTTAATGTAGCTATGGCAACCTCCTATCATATCTAAAATGTTCAACCATCCAATTCTTACGCCCAGCTATCTTCCTCAATTGTACTCAACTTAGTCCATTAAGCAGCACATATTGTTTGCTCTGTGCCAAAGATAGTGCTAAGGAGGGAGCTAGGTGACGCAGTGGATAAAGCACCGGCCCTGGATTCAGGAGGACCTGAGTTCAAATCCAGCCTCAGACACTTGACACTTACTAGCTGTGTGACCCTGGGAAAGTCACTTAACACCAATTGCCTCACCAAAAAAAAAAAAAAAAAAAAAAGCAATCATAACAGCCATATCAAAAAAGCAAGAAAAATAATATGAGAAAATTAAACTTTGATTTGCACTCAGTTCATTGGTTTTCTCTCTGGAGGTAAGTAGCATCATTCATCACGAATCCTTTGGAATTATCTTAGATCATTATATTGATCAGAGTAGCTAAATCATTCACAGTTGATCATCATTACAATGATCTCCTTGTTCTGCTTATTTCACTTTGCATCACTTCATTTATATCTTCCTTAGTTTTTCTGAAACCATCCTGCTCATCATTTCTTATAGTGTGATAGTATTCCATCACAATCATATACCAAAACTTGTTCAGTCATTCCCCAATTGATGGGCATCCCTTCAATTTCTAATTCTTTGGCACTACTATGCTATCATTATTGATGTGTTAGTTTTATAAACACTTGCCATAAACTTAGCTAAGAGTACAAAAAAGGAAGAAAGAAATAAAGGAGCAGCAGATAAATAAAGAGGACAAATAAAAGCTATTTGAACTATTTTTAAAATGCATCCTTTTTTTGGTGGGGGCAATAAGGGTTAAATGACTTGCCCAGGGTAACACAGCTAGTAAGTGTCAAGTGTCTGAGGCTGGATTGGAATCATGTACTCCTGAATCCAGGGCCGGTGCTTTATCCACTGCGCCACCTAGCCGCCCCCAAATTTATCCTTTTTTCAAAGATCCTGATAGGAGAGCAAGATCATAATCATCAAATACATTATAATATACAAATATACTCTTTTTTGTGGAGCAATGGGGGTTAAGTGACTTGCCCAGGGTCACACAGCTAGTAAGTGTCAAGTGTCTGAGGCTGGATTTGAACTCAGGTCCTCCTGAATCCAGGGCTGGTGCTTTATCCACTGTGCCACCTAGCTGCCCCCACAAATATACTCTTGAAACTGTGTAAATGATGTTTTCTAGAGAAGAGTAGGCTCCATAGGATGCTAAAGAAAAATAACTTCACCTTTTTGTCAAGTGAGACCATTTATTTCCCTGGAATTTTGTATTTGTTGCATCTGAAAATGCTAATCTGAGTACAGGCTTTTCACTGAGGTTTCTATATATAAAAATCTGAACTGAAATTTAATAAAAAATTGATTGGAAAAGCAAACCCCAAATTGGAAGAGTGGAATGTGCCTATGAAAGAAGCCTTCATCTCATTTTGTTCCTGGATTCTCTCCCCTATTTGACTGATTCAATTCAATTCTTCAAGGCCAACCCCATCCTATTCCATGAAGTCATCCAGGAGAGTGAAGGCGGTTCAAGAAAGACTGATTTGGAATCTGAGGACCAGGTCTGAATCCTCTTTTATTTTTTTTTGGCAGGGTAATGGGGGTTAAGTGACTTGCCCAGGGTCACATAGCTAATACGTGTCAAGTGTCTGAGGCTGGATTTGAACTCAGGTCCTCCTTAATCCAGGGTCAGTGCTTTATCCACTGTGCCACCTAGCTGCCCCCACCAGGTCTGAATCCTGACCATGTCACTTACTTCCTCTGCGACCTTGGCAAAGTCACAACTCTGAGCTTTAGTTTCTTCATCTGTATAATAAGGAAAATGAGCTCAGTGACATCTTAGGACCCTTCCTATCTCTCTCTATGATTCTATGAGTCTATAGTCCTATTTCAATCCTCCCTGATATTGCCTTTTCTGAGCTCTTTTGTTAATTACAGTTTGTTACACTTGATTGAGTATAAAGTAATTTCCTTCTTCCACCCCCACAACAATGAACAAGCCTGGATGGGCTATGATCTACTCTCTTGGAGATAATATGTGTGTTGATGAGATCCAGGGCCCATTGAACTATACATTGAATTTTGAACAATATAAACTTATAGAACTAAGATGTCTAGTAAGAAATTAAAAACCTATGTGCCGGGGCAGCTAGGTGGCGCAGTGGATAAAGCACCGGCCTTGGATTCAGGAGTACCCGGGTTCAAATCTGGCCTCAGACACTTGACACTTACTAGCTGTGTGACCCTGGGCAAGTCACTTAACCCCCATTGCCCCGCCAAAAAAAAAAAAAAAGAAGAAGAAGATTCTATTCTTTAAGGGGCAGCTAGGTGGCGCAGTGGATAGAGCACCGGCCCTGGATTCAGGAGTACCTGAGTTCAAATCCGGCCTCAGACACTTAACACTTACTAGCTGTGTGACTCTGGGCAAGTCACTTAAACCCAATTGCCTCACTAAAAAAAAACAAAACAACAACAACAACAAAAAAAAACCCTATGTGCCAGAGGAATGCAGTAGCTCCCATGGATCCCATTATCATTTCTATACCCCTGATTCTCAGATCTGCTTATCCAGAACTAACTACTCTCTTAATTCCTAAGTCTGGCATCTCTAACTGCCTATCAGACATCATCCCACAGATATCTTAAATGCAAAGTCACCAAAACTGAACTCATTATCTTTTCCAAAAACCCTCCCCCTTTCTAATTTCCCTAATACTGTGGAGAATACCACCATTCTCCCAGTCACCTCAGCTTACAAGCTGGGATCATTATCAACCCCTCACTGACTCTCACCCAAATATGATCAATTGCTAAATCTTTTCCATTTTACTTTTGTAACATCTCTAGAACGTACCCCCTTTATCTCTTCTGATACTACTAATACCCTGGTGCTGGCCTTTATCCCCTCGTGTCTAAAGTATTATAATAGTCCCTTGGTTGGTCTTCTTGCCTCAAATATCTCCCCACTACAGTGCATCCTCCACTCGGATATCAAATTGATTTTACTAAATCAAAGGCTTGACCATGCCACTACCACCCCACCTCCCAACCAAACTCCAGTCGGATCCCTATCTGCTCCAGGATCAAATAGAAAATCCTCTGTGTGATAGTCAAAGCTCTTCCTAACTTGGCCCCTCCCACCTTTCCAGTCTTCTCATACCTTATTCACCCACAATGACTCTTGTGATTCAGTCACACTGGCTTCATTGCTATCCTTCATCCAAGGTACTCCATTTCCTGATGATATTTTCACTGGCTGTCCCTCATCCCTGGAATTCTCTCTCTCATCTTCTCTGCCTCCTGGTTTCCTTGCCTTCCTTCAAGTCCCAGGTAAAATTCTGCCTTCTACAAGAAATTCTTCCCAATCCCCCTTAATGCTAATACAGTCTTTCTGTTTGTTAGATCAAATTTTTTTTGTGTATATCCTGTTTGTACATGTCATCTCCAAGTATTTAACACAGATCCTGACACATAACAGCTGTTTAATAATGCTTTGTTGACTACCAGGCATTGTACTAGGTACTAAGGATACAAGTAAAAAGTAGGGGGGAAAACTCTGGCCTCACATTTTCTAATGAACACCTCAATTTCCAAATAAAGCCATAACCCTGCCCCTACCCTGAGAGCCATGCCCTGTATTAAAGGAATACTAATAAAAAGGAAGAAAGATAGGTAGTGGAACAAAACTAGCCAACACAGCAGCATCTGACGGTATATATGATATTTCATACACATAGTCCCATGCTTCTGAGAAGAACAAGGAAAGGTAATTTTTTCTCATCTCTTCCTCAAGGTTAAGTTTGGTCATTATAATTACACAGCATTGGGGAGGGGGTCGTTCTTTCCATTTACATTGTTATAGTCATTGTGCATATTGCTCTCCTCTTTCTGTTTTCTTCACTTTCCATAAGTTCATATGTCTTCCCATATTTTTTCTGAATTCTTCATATACATAGTTTTGTATATATAGCAATATTCTATTACATTCATGTTCCATAATTTGTTTAGTCATTTCTCAATGAATAGGGTTTCAGGAATCTTGTAGTATTTACTGGGGATATAGTGAATGAATTGATTGATTAATTGATTGATTAATTAATGAAAGAAAGCATTAGTCCCAAGGTTTTGTCAAATACTATGCTAGTACCCAGGATATGATTATGAAGGTTCTACCAGCCCTACCCTCAGGGAGCTTACATTCCAGTGAGGAAAACAATAAAACATAAGGGAAAGGAGATTTTGCCTAAGGAATCACAGAAATGCTGAGTGAAGCCTGAGGGTAATCAGGTATCCCACTTTTTCCAGAAGTTATAGTAATATTGATTTGATTACTTTTCCTAGAGCAAGAAGCAGGAAGGGAAGAGGACTGGGGAGATAGGTATGACAGGGGATATAACAAGATGTCTGGAGTGCATAAATGCTAAACTATGCACAATAACTGAACCATGAGTGTCAACAAGAAGAAAACACTCTTTCTATACAAATTAGATCTTAATCTAGCAACTCCAACTAATATGAAGTCTCGGGTCCTAAGGAGAGTTCTAAGTGGGGAGAGAGAAGCAGTGGTTGGGCAGATGGCAACATGCCCTGGATGGATGCTCTATAAGTACCTGTTTACTAAATGATATCAATGTGCTCAAGGCACTCACCCAGCCTATTATATACTTATTTGTCACCTCAAATCTTCCCCTTAAAGTCCAGGAGTCTATGAGCAGCCTGTACTCCCAGGTGTGAAGGAAAAGATATATTCTCCCATATTTGTCCCCCAGATCAAATACTTCCTTGGCCACCCCCGATAGATCTTTCTTACATGCATCAAATGCAGATGAAGTGAACCAAATTGAAGGTAATGGAACTAATCGCTTCACAAGAAACAAAGTCAAAGCAGCTGGTACACTTCGCCTATGACCCTGACTGGGGTTAGAGGTAATACCTTCCTTCAAGCACAATGTCCAGTATAGTTAAGCGCTTAATAAATGCTCAAGTATGAATAAAGATTTTCACTTTGTGATAAAATTCCTTCAAATAACAAGTTTCCCCAAGTGCATTTAGGATAGGGTTTAGTTCACAAAATGTTTGTTTTGTATTCAGGATTTCAGGAACATATAAGGTGTGGTGTTGCTGTGTGCCCTAGGACAGGCAGTGCCTGAGAGGAAGCTGCTGCACAGAACGATCCTATCTTTGTGAGAGGAGAGCAAACTGTTCTTTGCTTCCCCTCTCTAAATCTTTCCCCCAATAAACCTTTCTGCAGCGGATAAGTCAGTCCCATTTCATTTTATCAGCATGATACTAGCAGTCTGATAAAATTCTCCTGAAGGATAGACTAATGTAAGATAAAATACAAACTTGGAATCCAGCTTGGCATTTAAAGCCCTTGATGATCTCTCTCTGGTCCTACATTTGCAGGATTATAGCACATTCCTCCCCTTCACGTGGTCTATTTTCTGGCCAAACTGGACTACGTGTTGCTCCCCAAACTTACCCCATCTCCTGCAGCTGAGGCTCATGCTAAGTGCCCTTATGCTTGGAATGTACTAAGTTCTTCCTTAAAATTCTGAGCTTCTATCAGGTTCAGCTCTGGTGTAGGAAGCCTTCTTGACACTCAACTTCTCCCCTACTTGGTAAAAGCTCTCTCCCCTCCATTTCAAATTATTGTGCAATAATAACAAAGAGTGCTAGGTGGTACAATGCTGGGTCAGGGGTTAGGAAGACCCGAGTCCAAATCCTACCTCTGACACTTACTAACTGTACAGCCCTGGACAAGTCACTTAACCTCTGTCTGCCCTGGTTTCTTAATCTGTAAAATGGAGAGAATCAAGTTGCTGTCAGGACTCAGTGAGTTAAACTACGTAACATGCAATGCAAACCTTAAAGGTTATTGGTTTTTTTAAGTGTAATTAACAATTGCACTTTAACAAGTGTGATTTTTAACAATTTAACAATTAAAGTGCAAATTAACAATTGTTGACATTTATGTAGCAATTTTAAATTTGCACTGTACTTTACACATAATAACCATGTGAAGTAGATGCTATTATATATTATAACCATTAATAACCATGTGAAGTAGATGCTATTATTATCCCCATTTTACAGATAAGGAAACTAAAACGCATAGAATTTAAGTGACTTATCCAAACTATTTACATGCTACATACTTCCAGTATAATATATGCCCCTTTCAATCATGGATTATTCCATTTTGCCTTTGTATCCCCTAACACAAATCCAGAGCTTTACATACATAATAAAAGTTAAATAAATGCTCATTAGACTAGCACAAGTTAAAGTTTACTGGCTTGAAAGTTCAGTCTAGTCTCAGCTCTCCCATTAAGTAGCTATGTGAACTTTGGACAAACGACTTCATTCAACTCTTTGAGATTTAGATTCCTCATCCTAAAATGAAAGGGTGGGACTAGAAAATCTCTGAGTTTTATTCCATCTTTAGTCATTTCTAGCACTCCAAGCTTCTTAAAAAACTAGAGTGCATTATAAGATATTTCTAAAGACAACTTGATGTGGATACAGGTTGAAAAGGACCCTTCAACATATGTCATGCTTACATATCTCTAGAGTGTGTCTTTGCTATTATAAGGGAAAGAATCCAGGATCTGCACAATAACTGATCCATGAATGTCAACAGGAAGCAAACACCCCCTCTGTACTCCTCAGATCTTAATCTAGAAACTCCAACTAAACTTCATCGACTACTCAAAAAATAAAAATAAAAACCCTACCTTGGATTGCCTCTCAAACTGTGCTTTTCAGAGCCATATTTGTAATATTGTGTATGTGTGCATGTAGATAAATGGATACATAAATAGAGATACAGATATCTAAAAAATATGTGAAATCTAATGATGGAACGCTTAACTATGGGGGAGGAAGGCAGCCTATGCCACCTTTCCAATTTACTATGAAACATCTCTGTGGATTTGCTACTATTAAAAGCCACATCTGTAAGAGGAATTCAGCAGTGTAACTAAAATCATGTTTCAGGACACTAGAATACTAAATGTCTATGTGGCAAGAAGAAATTCGTCTGGCCTTAAAGAAGTCAGGTAAATAGAAAGTTAAATATTGCAATGCCTGATAAACATACGTAGCAATCCACCAGATACAATATCAATGTGTCTTTTATTTCATTGTGACTATAGTAATTCCTGGTGAACAGACCTCTTAATTAAATAAACAAATAAATCAGGAAAATTTTTGAGTTATCTTGTCATGGTAAATTTTTGTGCATATAAACATACATATATGTATGTATCCATATATAGATAGATTTATATATACAATATGTATTGTGGTAAAAATTATTTGTGGTAAAGATTAATATTGCAGTTTTTAGCTGACTTATTTGGGGGGGGCCACACCTGACCCACCCTGAGGTTACATATGCTACTGAGATCAGAAGGAGAACTCTCCATAGGCAGTTTTTGAAGGACCTCCTCTTTTGGGGGAGGAAAGATTCAACGCTCCCTGAAGAGAAGCAGAGGCTTCTTCCAGAATGCTAGGCTCTTCCGGAACACTAGGTCTCTTCCAGAACGGGGGAGCTCTAGAACTTCTCCCCTGGCAGTGGTGGCACATGTTCTCTGTCTCAGGAAGCTGCTTTTCCCAGGTGGCACCGCAACTGTAGACTGTCCAGGCTTTGGTGAGTTAATTAAGGAAAACCCTAAATTCCTTTGAACTAGCTTAATTGGAAACGGTCTGGGAATTGAATAGGTTAAGTTTAGAGTTAGAAATATTTATCTGTATTTCTATTTTCCTATTTCCTTATCTTTGATTTTTATTAGTTTCACCTTTGTTGTTTAATTAATCCCCAATTAATAAAATCTGATCCTTTTGTGAATTAAAGCTTAAAGGCTCCTTTCTTATTGGCCTGGGAGAAATATCTAAAAGAGCAGTTCAGAGGGGAGGGAGAACCTAAAAAGTCCCTCATATTTCCAGGACCCCAATATTAAGGCGAGTCACCCAAATAACGCTCCGTATATCAAATTTTGGCCCTCACAGTGTGTATATATATATATATACACACAGGGTGGGCCAAAAGTTATGAATATTTAATAACTCCTTTATTTCTTCTTTTTAATTTATAATACCATAGCATCATATATAGTATTTACGGGAAATGAATTTACATTACATGTTAAAAATCAAATCTCATAAATGGCAAAAAGAAAAAATAATTTTCAAAAAGTTATTAAAATATCTGTCACCTTCTTGAGTTTTGGCCCACCCCGTAAAAGATACATTCACACATATCAACAGAGGGAAGAAAACGCAAGGTGAATTAACAAGGAAGTGGAGGAGAGTTTCATTATCTAATAAAGGTTGACAAACTCCTTGTCCATGGGCCAAAAATCCAGCCCACTTCCTGTTTTTATATGGCCCACATACAAAAATAATAGTTTCAGTCTTAGCTTCCAGTCCACACAAAAAACAGATGGTAGACCATTTTTAGCCTTTGGGCCATAGTTTGCCAACCCCCGATCTATGAGACTATTTAGGTCTAGATGGACACAGCTATATACACAAACAAATACAAATAAAATACACACACACACACACACACACACACACTTTATATTGGTCTGAACCAGTGATTCCCTTCACTGATGAAATAACAACTCATCTGTAATTCAGTAGCTTAGAGTATATAATTAGGCCAACAAAACTTTAATTGTCATGATGCTTACCATAATGCCTCATCTCTGTAGTTCCATACCTCTTTTTTATTACGTGTATAAGAATATGGTTTATCTTTTGAATAATTTCGTAAGGAAAAGTGCTACCCTTCTTCACTCTGAGAAATGCAAATAAATTGCATGCTATAGAATATTCACAAGCATATAAATTGTAATGAATAGGACCTTGTTAGGCTCTTTTTGTCTTTGTTTATTCCTTAGCATTCACGTTTAGAATACTAAGGGGAAAGCCCATAAGCACCTCTCTTAAGTAATTCTTCATTTGACAGAATAACTCAAGGCTATGGTTTTGGAACTTACCATGTGATTGGTGTGAATCTTGTTTCAACACTCTCTTGCATTTTGCTTTCACCCCTAAAACTAGCCAAGAAGGTCTCCCCATTTTTCCCAATAATAATCTCATTAATACAGTGTCTGTCTGGGCCTACCTGGCACCTGTCATCACAGACAAAGCCCTTCACACCCCTCTTTCATTAGCTAACCTTGAATAAGCCAGGAATATTCTAGTCTCATACTCTCATCCCCCTCAACCAATTATTACAAGCAAAGATTCTGAACTAACAGATCTGAAGGCAGCAAAGACAGATAACACTTTGGTCCTCACCAATCACTGTACTAAAACCAAAAAACAAAAAGAAGTGGATCTCTTTGACACATATCAAAGATGGGGCTTTTCCTATACATAAAGAGAAAGCTGGGGGCAGCTAGGTGGCACAGTGGATAAAGCACTGGCCCTGGATTCAGGAGGACCTGAGTTCAAATCCGCCCTCAGACACTTGACACTTACTAGCTGTGTGACCCTGGGCAAGTCATTTAACCCCACAAAAACAAAACAAGAGACAGACAGACAGACAGAGAAAGAGACAGAGAGAGAATGAGAATGGTGTCTGAAAGAAGAGTGGATGGCAAAAAAAAAAAAAAAAGAAATTGACCACCTTCCCAAGGTTTACATAATGATTCACTGGCATACTAGCCAATCCTGGAGCAAGGTTATTTTTTTTCCCTTTCTGGTTCTTACTCCATTGTATAGTTATATCATAAATCAGAAAAAAAAAGAAAAAGAAATCAGAGATTGAGTCCAGAACACCACCAGTTCCTGATTAAAAAAAAAAGTCACAAGGTATTCTACTAAGTCACAGAAAGGTCAGGACTAGCTGGAAACAGTATAGTATAACAGAGAGAGAGAGTCAGCCTTGGAGAGAGGAAGACCTGGGCTGAAGCCCAGCCTCTGACACACAATACCTGGGTGACCATGAGCACATCCCTTGGCCTCCCAGTCCTCAAGTTACATATAAGTTGCTAAACAGCATGGGCAGAGGGAGTTCCCTCACAAAGAAGTTTTTCTAGCCAATGAAAGCACTGATCCAGTCAACCAAAAATCATTTTAAGTGCTTACCATGAGCCAGTCTAAACCATAAAGAACAATACTCCATAGCGGGTAGCATTGGCAGAGTGGAAAGGCCACTGGATTGAAATCCCAGCTCTGACACTTACTCCCTATGAGCAAATGTCTTAGCCTTTCTTGGATTTAGTTTCCACATTTACAAAATGAGAGGGGTGGGCTAAAAGGCTCTTGAGGTCCCTTCCTCCTCTAAATCTATGATTCTATGTGGTAAGAGTTGGAGTTCATGGATTACCTATGAGGTCCATTTCAATTCTAGGATTCTAGGATTCGATAACTCCACTTAAAGGTGTCCATGCACCTTGCCCATTCTTTTATTTGCTTTTTTTGTTTGTTTGTTTGTTTGTTGTTTGTTTTGTTTTGTTTTTGTTTTTGCAGGGCAATGAGGGTTAAGTGACTTGCCCAGGGTGACACAGCTAGTTAAGTGTCAAGTGTCTGAGGCTGGATTTGAACTCAGGTCCTCCTGAATCCAAAGCCAGTGCTTTATCCACTGCACCACCTAGCTGCCCCTTGGCCATTCTTTTAAATGGTTCAGCTGCTTCCCTTAAGAATATATCATTTTTCCCACTTAAAGATGTTGGTACTAAGACATATGGAAAGTGATTTTACAGTTTTGTAATTACATAGACTTAAAAGAGGTGAATGGGGCAGCTAGGTGGCACAGTGGATAGAGAACTGGCCCTGGATTCAGGAGGACCTGAGTTCAAATCCAACTTCACACTAGCTGTGTGACCCTGGGCAAGTCACTTAACCCCAATTGCCTTACAAAAAAAAAAAGAGGTGAATAAATATTCTGGACATGGACTTGATAAGACCTGGGTTCAAATACTCCCTTGACCACTTACTAGCCCAGTGATCTCAAGCAGGTCACTCAATTTCTCTGGGCCTTCATTTCTTAAGCATTTGTGTGAGATAATGACTATAGTCCCTTCCAGCTCTAAATCTAAGATACCTTAGTATCATAATTCTTTAAGGTACATGGAATTCCTCCTGAAAAGTCCCAAGTCTGATATGATACAATACACAAGAATCATACCTCCAGAGATTCTCTACAGTGGTAAAAAAACTGCTTCAATCCTTGATCAGTGATGGCTTGGATGTCATCATGGCAGCGGTGCAGAGTGAAAGACTGGGGGTGATGGCGCCCCAAAGTGACCAGCCAGTCGTCATTCAAGGAATGGCAGTCTGATATGTGGATCCGTTTCCCTGGAAAAAGAAAACCCTTCCTTGGTGGCTGAAATACTCCAAGAAGATGATTCAATTGCAAATAACAATTCATAGGCCCTTCACTGAGCCAAATCACTTTCTACTGGTTTGATAAATTTGATGCTAGAATTTATCAAGCAAGAAGACAATGAATTGCTGGCTCTGATACATGAATTAGCTCTTTGAGGAAATAACTTCTGAAATTACATTCAATCACAGAACAAAAGAGACTTGACCTGTGATTTCACTGGTAAAAGGAATTTCCAGGTGCAGATATTCCCTTTCTCAGTGAATGTCAATACCTTCTCTACAAGTTAGTCTTAGAGACTTCCCTTATTATATTATACTGACCTAGAAAACTACCAATTAAAATTATCTATGTTTTATTGTATTTCTGTTTATTTTGTTAAACATTATCCAATTACATTTTTTTATGTGAGGCAATTGAGGTTAAGTGACTTGCTTAGGGTCACACAGCTAGTAAGCATTAAGTGACCGAGGCCGAATTTGAACTCAGGTCCTCCTGAATCCGGGGCCACTGCTCTATCCACTGTGCCACCTAGCTGCTCCTTCAATTACATTTTAATCTGGTTCAAGTTTGATAGTCTACCCTAGAGCACTTATCACTAGAAATTAAGCGATTTACCCAAGATCATACCCACCATGGGTCAGAGATGGGACTTGAACCCAGGTTTTCCACTATGCCATGCTGCCTCCAAGTTAATTGTATACTACTTTTTATTGCTATTTTTTCATTTATGTTTTGCTTTCTCATCTAGATTGCAAGCCCCTTGAGAGCAGAGACTATGTCTTAAACTTCCACATGTCCTCAGTTAACATAAAAGTCTGGGACAATAAGCAATAAATAGATTTTTGAAGAAAGGCAACCTGATGTAGTGACTTAGATTCTAGTCCTAGGCCTCATGCTAACTAGATATGTATCCTTAGGGGAAGTCACCGCACTCCTCTGGTCCTCAGATTTCTCCTTTGTAAAATAATGGCTTTAGGCTAGACAGGTGAATTCTGATGTCCCTTCCAACTCCCAAGTTCTATAATTTCATGACAATGACAATGAATGACCTACAGGAATATTATGATACCATTCCAAAGTAATGACAATTTAATTCTTTTCATCTGTTTTATCAGCACAAGGTCCATTATTTTCTCTCACACAGTACAAGCTTTTAATGAAAAAATTGTTGTGCTTCGTAAAGAATTAATTGTTATTTGAGGTTTTTATGACCCCATCTTTTGGCTAGAATTAAAAAAAAAAAAAAACCTCGGCGCGTGCACTGGCCTGGGGCTCTGCAAACCCACCCACTGGTTGTAGCCGTCGCCATGATGCTGGCACCTCACTTCATCACCACTCACCGACACCTACATGGGCCTGGCAAAATTATAATGATTGGAAGCCCAGTGAGGGTAGTCATGTGACTGTCAGAACGGCTAGACAATTGGGTGGGGGCTGTGGGTGGTCAGCCTGGTGTCTGCTGGGAAGAAGGGAGGTTTTTTCGCCATTCTAGTTTGAAGCTGGAAGGTGACAGGATGCTGCTGTGTGTTCTCAGCTGATTCCTGGGCAGTGGTGTTGTTCATTGTATAATTTCCCTTTCCCCATTTTATTTCCTTTCCCTTAATCCTACTGATGCTGTTTGTGTTGGTTTTTTTTTTTTAAGTTCATTCTTGTTAAATAAATCCTGCTCTGTTTTGAGGGAGGCTGTCAGTCTCCTTCCTTGCTCCAATATTGCAGCGAGCCGCCTAGCTAACACTCCCCAATTAAAAGTTGGTCCCTACAGCTTAGAAAAATAGCACTATGATCCAGGTGTGCTTAAGCCAGTACCAACAGCCCCTTGGGAGCTGATTGTTAAATTCTCAGTGTGAGCATTTACACCTGAGATATCAGCAAAAACCACGAATCAAAGCTTGATTTATTGTTTTGTTGATTATTTAGACTCAAGAAAGTGAAGTGGAAAAAAAACATAATGTAGGTTAAACTTATAAGTGTCTTGCGCATGCATTCTTTTCTCCCCTCCCCAAAGGCAGGTATTAAATATTTACTAGCATATGACTAATTATAATAGTAGTATCATCTGGACAAACATTAGAAATCCCACATCATGGATAAACTCCTGTTGTTGGAGTCAGGAGACCTACATTTGAATCCTGCCCTTGAAACTTATTCCAAAAGAGTTCATATCCCAATTCTCTGGGGCAGAGTGATTGAGGGATCTCATCACACCATCTTCGATTTAAAGCTAGACAAGATCTCAGAGACTATCTAGTCCAGCTCCCTCATTTTATAGATGAGAAAAATAAGGCCAGAAAGGTCAAGTTACTTGCCTAAGGTAACACAGGAAGTGACAAAACCATGACTTGAACTCATCTCCTCTGTTGCCAAAGCCAGAGCTTAACCTTTTCACTTGAAGATACCCAACAAGATCCTAACGGCAATGAATTAAGACAGCCACTTGTCAAGGGAGTTTTTTCAAAGATTTATTCTTCAGTTAGGGATTGCCAGCTCCAAGAATCTATCATTACATGAATTTCCATGAATCCACTGAAGCACAAACAAGATAAAACACCTAAATGAAACATTACAGAAGCTGCGATTCAGGCATTCTCCTTCTCAATCTGAGTGTTATAATTATTACTAATGATGATCTCAGTACCCTGACTTGAAGGTCCTGATCATTAAACCTTAACTCTTATTACAGATCCTTTTGCCTTCTGAGTCTAAACTTCCAAAAGCTCTAAATTCTTAAAAATATCTAATCAATAGAATGTGGCTCATTAATACCTCTTACTTCCCCTACCCCCAGAGTGGACTCAAGTTTGATGAATTGCCCTGAATGATCTTTTCTGGAGCCCTATATCCCAAAAGTATCTTCCAAATATCTGTTGCAAAAAAAGAAACTGTAAATTATAAAAATGGCAAAATTCAAATTCACCTTCATGCTCACAAAAGCAGACTTGCTGAATTCTAATCAACCCAGAGAAGCTTCTATTCACATGGCCTCTTCCTGAAATTGCTCCATTCTTTGACATCATAAAATAATAGCATATACTTGCCACCCCCAACCCCTTTACTTAATATTCAAAACTTTTCTGAAGTCTAGTTTATCAAAGGCTGTTGGACACAGCAAAGCCACCCACATTCATTTTAATATCTTGCTGATGTTTAAAAGCATCTCTGCCCTCTGGGCATAAGAAGACCCCTTTGGCAAGGACACCATTTGTTGGTATTTAAGACAATGATTTAGATTCAAGAAGACTGAGGTTCAAGCCCTGCCTCTGATATATACTAACTCTATGACTGTGGGCAAGTTTCTTAGACCCTTGGGGTACAGAGCCAATTCACTAAGACTAAATTACAGACTATTTGCTGACTTCTAGACTCCTGTGCCTTCTGTATGACCTGCTGATGCATTCCCTGAGGCCCCCCTACATTGCTGTCCATACTGCCACTGTCTCCTCTGGTTCCATGGACCTAGCTGTCTACCCTGCAACTGAACCCTCCTAAATGTGTTATCTTCCCCTCTTAGAACATGAGCTTCTTGATAGCAGAGACTGTCTCTCTTTTCTATTTGTACCTTCAATGCTTAGCACAGTGTATATAGTAAGTGCTAAATAAGTGTTTTCATTCATCCATCTTTACCAGAGGAGAGATTTGTCACATCTAAAGTGGTCTATGCCAATAAAATCATAGATCCAACAAAAGACACTAATAAAGTATCAAATATAATATCATTAAGAAAACACATTCCCCCAAGAGACCCCCAATAACCCTTCAGAGAAAAATTCTGTATGACTTAGTTCCCTTTGTTTCAGTCTCTTAAGATAAACTTACATTTCATTCTTCCACATACCCAGAAGACCCTCCACCTCAAACGCTCAGTACCCTGTCTTCTTTGATCTCATAAAGGCATCCTCAAATTACATAATATTAAACAAACCTCTTAATGTTAATCATTTAGACAAACCCCCACCTACACATCTATAACATAATAATCTTTTCTCTGACAATCTCATCAAGTCTCCAGAATCTTTGAAAGTACAATCACACTTTAAGTAAGTGAATAGATACAGAGATAGATGGATGATAGGGAGGTAGATAGATAGATAGACAGACAGATAGATACATAAATAGATAGATGATAGATAATAAAAATCCCAAAGTTAAACAAAGCCCAAAGTTATTTATATGCAGAGGATTTGTATTACTGGATAGCGCATCGTGTGTCCATGCCATGCAGCCTTAGCACATGAGCTGCAAAAGTCCAGGGGCCAGGTCAGAAGTTTGTTCTGTACTCCAATTAGCTCACAATGGCTACACAACAAATAACATACAACTCTCCAAACTACATGTTTTCCAGGCATGAGAATGGCTTGAGCATTCAGCATTTGCATCTATCTGATCCCCAGGTGTTCTCTGGAGACATAGCTTCAACAATTCAGTGGAACATTTGATCTCCATCTCCCTTAGAGACTCTGTGAGAAAATCAGCACCTGTTTGCTAAAGCCAGGAAGCCCTGTACTAGTAGGGTCTCTCCTCACATTCTGTCCTGATTCTGAGTGCACATCCAGTGTCACCAATGAACATAGTTCACAACTCTGGTAACACTAAAAGTTGGGAGATTCATCTTCTCAGATCTGTTTTTTATTTTATTTTATTTTGGTGCTTAAGGGGATTTAAAAAAATAATAAATATTTGCATTTAAAGTTTTGAGTTCCAAATTTTATCTCTCCTTCCTCCTTCCCCACCCTCCCTGAGTCAGTAAGCAATCAGATATAGGTTATACATTGGCAATTATGTGAAACGTTACTGTATTAGTCATTTTGTATAAGAGAACTTGAATAAAAGAAAAATAATGAAAGATCATAAAAATAGCATATGTCAGCCTATATTTAATCAATATCAGTTCTTTCTTTGGAAGTGGATAGTATGCTTCATCATTAGTTTTTTGGGATTGACTTGGATCATTGCATTGCTGAGAATAGTCAAGTCATTCACAGTTCCTCATCAAACAATATTGCTGTCACTGTCCACTATGTTCTCTTGGTTCTGCTCACTTCACTATACATCAGTTCATACAAATCTTTCCAGGCCTTTATGAAATCAACCTTCTTGTCATTTATTAAAGCACAATAATATTCCATTATAATCATATACCACAGATTGTTTAGCCATTCCCCAACTGATGAGCATTCCTTTGATTCACAATTCTTAGCCATGTTCCAGGGTTTTTTTTCCTTAAATTAGGCTAAACACTCACAACACAGAGACTACCCTGAAGTTCACCACAGATTTAACTTACTGACAATCCTATAAAAATATCTATTTTGGCATGTTCCTCTTCCCATTGGCTGCTTTTAAAAAAAGAGAACACACAGACACTGGGTATCATTCATCCCTCCCATAGGAAAAGATACTTCAACTAAGCAAAGGGGATCCCAGAGAAGGAAGGACAATTCAATGGCAACCAGGCAGTGCCTGAACTACTCAAAACCAAAGAGAATCTCTATTCTATACCAGGGAAGTATTAGGTCAGAGTTCTTGGTCTTTTGTGTACAGTAGACCCCTATAACAGTCTTGGCAGACTGTGAACATTCCCCTTAGCAAAATAATGTTTTGAAATTCATGACACAAATACATAAGATTACAAAAGGAAACTAATTATGTTGAAATAGTTATAAAAATGTTTAAGCAGATTCAGGGAACTCGGATTAAGCTCTCTTGACAGCCCCTTTTCTTAAAAAAAATAAGTCCTATACAAATTTAGAGCTATAAGGGACCTCAGAGATCATCTCCCCCTCATGAAATAATCATCCCTAACTCCCTCACTTTACAGATGAGGAAACAGAAACATAGGAAGGGTGAATGCCTTGCCTATAGCAGAAGTGTCAAACTCAAATATAGAAATAGGGACAACTAAACCATAGCTAAGGATCCCTGCAGGCTGCATATCAACTTAGAAAGCTACACATTTTAAAGTATTTTTTCTTTTTTTTTATTCTTCTTTCTCTTTTTCTCTTGTTTTTTACTAATACATATACATATTAAAATCTGATAGGAGGGACAGCTAGGTGGCACAGTGGATAGAGCACCAGCCCTGGAGTCAGGAGGACCTGAGTTCAAATCCGGCCTCAGACACTTGAAACTTACTAGCTGTGTGACCCTGGGCAAGTCACTTAACCCCAATTGCCTCCCCCCCCCCAAAAAAAATCTGATAGGAACTACATATGAATCTTGTTCTCTCAGAAGTGTTAAGGGTCATGTGTGAGGCCTCTGCCTGAGGGCATAGAGCCAGTAGCAGGGGCAAGATTCAAAGTTATATATTCATTCCTAATTTTAAAAATGAAAAAACAAACTCATCTAGAAATGTACAAAATAGTGAAAGTTGGACCATATTCAATAAATCTGTTCAAGCTATATGTACCCTATGGGACACATCAAACTCCAGCTGGGACCCAGGTGTTCTCAGATGCCTGTGTGACTATCATAAAATGGAAAAGGCCCTGGCTCTAGAATGAGAGAACATGAATTCAAATCTCACTTCTGTTGCCTTCTACCTATATGACTTCAGGCAAGTCTCAAACTCTCAGGGCCTCAGTTTCTTCATCTGTAATATTAGGGGGTTGGTCTCCTTCTGGCCCTAGGTCTATGATAAAATACCAGAGAAGTGACTCTAGAAAGTATCTCATGGGAAGACGGGCAGCAATTTCTAAAGAAATTAATAACAGGTAACTGCTATTAATAAAATGGCTACTTTAAGATTTGTAATTTATTTTATATATAAAATCTTATTTGATCCCCACAATAACTCTGTGAGGTAAGGACTACATATACTTTGAAAAGTTAAGGGGTAAATGTAGTCAGTTCCATGAGAGTATTTTTGTCTTTTTATCCTCCAGCACTGAGCACAGTGACCAGCCCACAATGGGAATTTAATAAATGCTTGCTGATTAATCAATTGATTGACTTGCCTACAGTCACAAAGCCAATAAATATGTGAGGTGGTATTTGAACTCCAGTTTTTTTTAACACCAACACTCAATTTGCTGCCTCTACAAGGAAATTTTGAATCAATCTTCTATTGAGCCAGAAAAACGAACCAAGGGAAAGACTACAAAAATAAATGCCCACTTGACTTGAAACATCATGGGTTTGTGGTGGTGGTGCTTTTTTTCAAATCACCTCTAAAGAAAATGTTTCATGCTTACACAATCACCACAGTTTTACTCAGTTTTTACCCAAATAGAATTTCTCATTCTCCACATGAGAAGGGGTGAAAATTAAAATCTTAAATCACATTTACCCTCCCACCAGTTCTTTTCTCCATTCAAAGATGTCTCTGAATCACATGCAGTTTGGTTACTGGGTACCAAAGTTTTCAAAGTTTAAAAAAAATGAATCTACCATATTAAAATGAAAGAAGGAACCCTTGGTGGAATCATAAAATTTACAGAGATTACAAGTCAAATGATGAAACTGAAAGTTCATATGATCATAGACCCAAGAACTGGAAGGAACTATGAAGTCATTTAGTCCAACTTCCTCACTTCTCAGGTGTAGAAATGGAGCCCCCAAAAGAGTTTCAGTGACTTGCCCAGGATTACCTATAGAGATAAGTAATTATTGGTAGATCCAGGCTTTGAACCCAGGTTTTCTGACTTCACATCCATCACTCTTGGTCTCCCTATCCCAAGTCTCTACCCACTCTAGTCAATCCTCCACACAGCTGCCAAAGAGATGTTCCTTAAATGTAGATCTGGATATATCACTCCCCATACTCAGTCAATAGCTCCCTATTGTCTCTAGGGGAAAAATATGAATTGCTCTGTTTAGTTTCTAAAGCCTTTCAAAACCTGGCCCTGATCTGTCTTTCTAGCCTCACTGAACATGGCTTTCCATCACTCTCCAACTTGCACTTGCACATCAGTCAAATAGGCTCTCTGCCTCACACAGGAGACTCTATCTCCTGTCTTCATTGCTTTGCACTGGCCATCCCCCATGCCCTGAATACCCTCTCTCCTCATCTCCACCTCCCTGTGCCCCTCTCTTCCTTCAAGATGCAATTCAAGCACTGTCTTCTACATGAAGCTATATTGGATCCCTCTGAATGCCAGTGCCCTCTCTTCGAAACTACATCATATTTAACTATTTTATTTATTTGTATTTATTCTCTGTATACTAATTCTCTTTTTACTCAATTGCATGCTTGTTATTTTGCCTCCATTAGAATGTAGGCTCTGTACAAGTAGGCATGATTTCATTCAATGTATTTGTATCCCTAATGCCTAATACAGGATCCAGTACAGAGGACACACAATAAATTCTTGGGTTTTGCCTGATTGCAGCTGGTCTCAATGAAAGAAGGATCTTACTGACATCCAAATTCTAGGAGTCAAGAGATTTCCCCCAGAGGCTCTACTTTCTGTTCTTTGACTTACTATCTATGGGCCTATGGGCAAGTCCCTTAGCTTCTCTGAAACTCTCCTTTCACATCTGTCAAAGGAGAGAACTATATTCAATCATGTCGAAGGTCTCTTGACCCTGGGCACGTGGCTTAATTTCTCTCAGCCTGTTTCCTCTATATAACAAATGGCTTGGTCTCCAAGATACCTCCCAGCTCTAGATCTAGGATCCTCCTAGAACTGACAGTTTGTGATCTATGTATGATTCACAAGGGGTGAATTCCAGATCAACCAGGCCAAGAGCCATAGGTGGTAACAGCTGCAAAACGTATGTATGGGAGAGCCACCCTTCCTCCTCCCAACTCAAGGAGCACCTGATTGGATCCCCACATCAGGAGCCAGAAACTCTGTTTGCAATGCCCCAACTTCAGCCCAAGAGCTGTTTGTTTAACTCCTTCACTGTCCTGAGGTCTTGCATAACTTATTTTCCAAATAAGTCCTGTCCCTGCCTGCTAAGCAAATGAATCAGTGAATACTGCTGACCTACAGGCCAAGAAGAAAAATCCCCTATGCTGACTAGAGGATGGACAAACTACTAGAATCACAAGTTAGGGGGGTCTTTTTAAAAATCTTCATTCGTCTTAACAAATGAGTCCAGGAAAAGGGCTGGACAGTTAAGGGGAAAGCATAGTTACACCATTCATTAAATATTTTCCAAACAGTGCCCTTCAACTGGAAAGACAGGTCCTCAAACAAGCCTCAGCCACTATGCTGACGTGACGCACAAAGGGGCGAGAGTCTAGAATAGCACATCTTTGTTCCTGTCTCATGAGGAAAACAGGATGAAGATTGGGATCTTATTTCTGCAGTGTCCATGCCAGCCTGCTTTGTGTGCCCACGAGCATTGTGAAAAATCACTGTGTCTGTGTTGGGGGTGAGGGAGGAATCCTTTAGCCATGTCCCTCAGTTCCCTGCCTCAGAAAGATTGTATTACTAGGCAGGGTTTTTACAACTTAGGCCACACATGAACTTTGGCAGCCACCACTCTTTCCCCCTCCCCCTAGACTAGTCACCTGACATGCAAGGAATTAGTCCAATAACTGAAAAAAACAAATATTTAAATTGGACAACCCTTGGGTCCAGAGATTCAAGGATATCACTCACCTTTTGTTTTATGCTGATGCATATTTAAACACTCGCCCCATTGGGCAGGATTCCAATATTTTGCCCAAACCTCACTAAAACAACATATCTGTCCATTGGTACTGGGTTTTTTTCCTGTAGTTAGTGCCTCGAGTATGATAATTAGAAGGGAAGAATCTTCCTCTCTGTATCACTAGCCTCATTTGAGTGGCTATGAGCTCCTTCTGCTGGCCTCAGCATTCCAAAAGAGGAAGCCATGAAAAGCCCTTGATGACCTGGCTCCAACCTAATTTTCCAGTCTTCTTATATATTATTCTCCTTCATGTACTCTATGGTCAAGTCAAACTGAGCTTCCTGTTGTTTCTCACACATGATGTTCCATCTCTCCATGCCTCTGTATAAATTGTCCTCCATTCCTAGTGTGCACTCCTTCCTCACCACTGCCTCTTGGGATGCAGAATTTCCTTCACTAATCAATGAGCTCAAATGCCACCTCCTACATGAAACTTTTCCTGATTTTCCCCAAACTCTGTCTCCTCCCTTAAAATATCTTTTGTTTATTTTGGATATATGATGTATATGCTTTTAGAATACATATGTCTCCCCCACAGAGTGTAACCTATTTGAGGGCAGGGACATCTTTGTCTTTCTGTCACCTAATAAATACTTATTGACTCATTGATTGATTTGATAAAGAGAGCAAAGAACTGGGACCAAGAACCTCCCAGATGTATTTATCTTAGCTTATTCTTTCTATGGCAAGGAGGCATTTCTCCCCTTCAGTTACCTCCATTATAAAAATATTATCTACCTCAGAGGGCCTTGGCCTCTATATCATTCAGATTCACAAAGTAATGTTTATAAAGTGCTCAAGATAGGATATAGTTTTACCTCAAAGGTGATAAGAATTGTTATTTATGACAAATAACCACTGTGATTAGTGTGAATGGATTTAGTAGTCAGGGAATAAGGTCATGACTAAAGTGCCTAACTATATAGGCACACATTTGTGATAGCAGGAAAGGAAACACCAGACACAGTCAGACATGTATCTTAGACATTATATCAAAATGATCACTAGCAACTTATGGGGCAAGGGGTACTTAAGGCACCTTCCAATCAACTCTGAAACACACTATATTCAAGTCACACTGACCTATTTGTAGTTGCCCATATGGGATATTCTATCTCATGGCCATGCTGTTGCACAGGGCACCCTCCATGTTTGGAATACTCTCTCTTTTCTCCTCTCTCTCTTGGAATACCTAGGCCCCTTCATTGCTCACCTTAAGTGCCACCTCCTATAATGGGCCTTTTATGATCTCCCCCTTGTAAGTGTTCACCCAGCCCAAAACTACTTTATATATATTATCAATATTTTTTATTTACTTATCCAGGCAAAAATTATCTTCCTTCTCCCCTTAACCTAGAATATTCCTCCCCTGAATGCAGAGACTGTTTTTTTTTCTTTAAATCACTAGCAACAGTTCCTGGAATATAATAGACATTTCATAAATATTTGTCGAATTGAATTGAATAACTACATGCCCAAGGACAAATTATCCCTACTTTCTCTGAGCCTCAGTTTCCTCACATGGAAAATTAGAGGGTTGGATTCAACGACTGCTGAGGCCCCTTTCAGATGTAAAACTTTATGATTCTATGATCTCGATTTCAGAAAAATGTTTCATAGACTAATGTTTGAGAATAACATAATAGGGGCAGCTAGGTGGCGCAGTGAACAAAGCAGTGGCCCTGGATTCAGGAGGACCTGAGTTCCAATCCAGCCTCAGACACTTGACACTAGCTGTGTGACCCTGGGCAAGTCACTTAACCCCCATTGTCCCGCCAAAAAAAAAAATTTCCAATCAAGAATAACATAATATAGATGGTGGGTAACATTGTTCTGTGATTTTGAATCTGTTTAAATAACAATTTCCAAGAGAATTAATTAATGGCCTTGTATCAACTTAAAGAATATTCAATATTTTCATCCACTTGGATAGAAAATATTTCAAGGTTATTTATCATGTTTATAGATGATATAGAACTAAGTTGTCTCAAAGATCAATGGTAGAATCAAGATTCAAGAGGGTCTCAATGTGCTAGAACACTGGGTCAAAACCAAGAATTCAAAATATAGCAAGTACTTCATTTAAGTTATTTAGGAATCAATCACACAACCATAAGATAAGGGAAATCTGGCTAACCAGGTCATGTGGAAAAAAGCTGACATTTTAGCTGACCATAAATGTGTCTTGAATCAATGCTATGACACCGCTGGTTTATTTATTTATTTTTATTACATTTTGAGTTCCCAGTCATTTCCCTCTTTCCCTCCCTAACACTGCATTGGAAAAGACCAACATTTGATACAGATACATATGTGGAATTATGCAATATATATTTTCATATTCATTTCATTCTCTGGCATTTTCCTTCCTAAGTCCTTTATGGTGGATTTGAATATTCATATTTTTAAGTAGTTTAGTCATTCATATTTACTCTTTGAACAATATTGTTGTTACTGTCTATACCATTCTCTTGGTTCTGCTCATTTCATTCTGCATTATTTCATGCAAGTCTTTCCATATTTTTCTAAAATCAACCTGCTCATCCCTTCTTATATCACAGTAGTATTCCATCACAATCATATACCACAACTTGTTCAGCCATTTCTCACTTGATGAGTGACCCCTCAACTTTCATATCTTTACTACCACAAAGCGAGCTGTTATAAATATTTTAGAACATATACATTCTTTTCCTTTTTCCCTGATCACTTTTGGAAATAGATTTAATAATGGTATTGCTGGGTCAAAATGCATGCATAGTTTTATAGCTCTTTGGACATAATTCCAAATTGCTCTGCAAAATGGTTGGAGCAGTTCACAATTTTACCAACAGTGAACTAGTGTCCCAATTTTTTCATATCCCCTCCAATATTTCCCCTTCTATCATTTTAGTCAATCTGATAGGTGTGATCAATAATCAATCTAATCAATAATGATTTAGAACATTTTTGCATATGGTATCTTTAGCTTTGATTTCTTCTTTCAAAAACTGCCTGTTCATGTCCCTTGACCACTTATCAATTGGAAAATGACTCATATTCTTATAAATTTGACTCCCTTCTTCTATATATTTAAGATGAGTCCTTTACCTGAAAAACTGTACATAAAACATTTCCCCAATTTTCTGCTTTCTTTCTAATTTTGACTACATTGGTTTTATTAGTACAAAGACTTTTAAATTTAATATAATCAAAATTATCTATTTTGTATCTTGTCATGTTCCCTATCTCTCATTTATTTGTAAATTCTTATCTTATCCATAAATCTGATAGGCAATATGATCCAGGCTTTTCTAACTTACTTATAATATTTCCCTTTTTGTCTAGATCATGTATCTATTTTGACCTTTTCTTGACAAAAAGTGAAAGATGTTGGTCTACAACAAGTTTCTGCCACTGCTAATGTCATCTTGACTACATTAAAAGATGAATGACGGGGGGGGGGGGGGGGGGGGGGGGGGGGGGCAGCTAGGTGGCGCAGTGGATAGAGCACCGGCCCTGGAGTCAGGGGTACCTGGGTTCAAATCCGGCCTCAGACACTTAACACTTACTAGCTGTGTGACCCTGGGCAAGTCACTTAACCCCAATTGCCTCACTAAAAAAAAAAAAAAAAAGATGAATGATGGGGGCAGCTAGATGGCACAGTGGATAGAGCACCGGCCCTGGAGTCAGGAGTACCTGAGTTCAAATCCGGCCTCAGACACTTAACACCTACTAGCTGTGTGACCCTGGGCAAGTCACTTAACCCCAATTGCCTCACTAAAAAAAAAAAAAAAATGAATGACTACATCTTGACTACATTAAAAGATGAATGGTATACTAAGCATTCACCGGTAAGATTTTTTAGTTGATTCTCTAGGATTCTTTAAATATACCACCATATCATCTTCCAAAGAGTGATAGTTTTGTTTTCTCATTGCCTACTTCACAACCAAATGCAGAAAATAAAAAATATTAAATGCGTCCCTTTCAGATTATAATGCAATAAAAGTAACATTCCACAAAGGGCTGTGTAAACATAAATTTTAAATTAATTGGAAACAAAGTGATCTAATCCTTGGGAATGAGTGGGTCAAAGAACAAATTACAGAAATAATCAATAATTTCATAAAGAGAATGTCAACAATGAGACAACCTTCTAAAATTTGTGGGATATAGCCAAAGCAGTACTTAGTGGAAATTTTATATCTCTAAATGTGTACATCAATAAAAGAGAGAAAGAACAGATCAATGAACTGGGTATGTAAAAATGACAACAAAAATGAGAAAAAGTGCACATTTAAAATCCCCAACTAAACACCAAAATGGAAATTCTAAGAACCAAATGAGAGATTAACAAAATCAAAACAAAAAATTGAATAAATTCCAAAGTAAACCATGATGAAAAAGACTATCACCAGAGAGAGAACTAACAAACTCTGAATGCAGATTGAGGCATACTTTATTTTTTTTTACTTTCATTGTTTTTATTGGGTTTTTGTCTGTGTTTTTGTTTACAACATGGCTAGTATGGAAATATATTTTGCATGACTTCACATGTATAATAAATATCAAATTGTTTTCCTTCTCAAGGAATAGAGTAAAGTGAGAGCGAGGGAGAGAATTTGTAACCCAAAATTTTTTAAAGCAAAAATTTTGCATGTAATTGGGAAGTATTTAATGAATTTTTTAAAAAAATTAAAACAAGATGGGAATGGAGGGAGGAAGAGAAGTTAGAACACAAGTTTTAAGAAATTGATTTTAAAATTTGTTTTTACATATATTTTGGAAAATAAAATTCTATTCAAAACACTTTTTAAAAGATTACTATATGCCAGGCACTGTTCAAGGCACCAAGGGCAAAGACAAAAGTAAAACAGTCCCTGGCCTCAAGAACCAGGTACTCTGCTGGAGTGGGGAATGGGGAGAGAGAGAATTACACAAATAACTAAATATATAACAACCATTCTGAACTTCAGTTTCTTCATTTTTAATATGAGAATAATAACAGCAATCCCCCATGACATTGTTGTAAGGATGGAAAAAAACATACATAAAGGGCTTTGCATACCTTAAAGCACCACATAAAAGCCAACTATCATTATCATGATAATACCTGTTGATACATATCTAATAGGGTCATTGGGACAGTCAGCTTATATGAAGTGTGTAAAGGACTTTTCAAACTTAAAATATTCTATGAAAGCCAATAATTTAATAATAATAATAATCAGATAACTAGAAAGTGTGGTGGATATAATTCTGAATGTGGTGTCAGAAAGACCTGAGTTCAAATCCTTCCTCAGACACTAAGTAGCTGCGTGACCCTGGGCAAGTCAGTTAGCCTCTTTCAGTCCCAGTTTCCCTAACTATAAAATACAAATAATAATAGTACCTCCCTGACAGAGTTGTAAGAATCAAATGAAATATTTTTATAGTTCTTCACAAATCTTAATGCCCTATATAAATGCAAACTATCATTAGGGAGTGTATTATCTAGGGTAGAGAGCTGCCCTCCAAGTCAGGAATGAATCAATAAATGAATGAGTGAATGAATGCATGCATGAATATAAAGCATTTATTAGGCACTTCTTATCTGCCAAACTCTATGTGAAGTATTAAGGATATAAATACAAGACATTCCCTGTCCTCAAGGATTTTACATTCTAATGGGGGAGATAACACGTGTAGAAGAGCAATGGCCAAGGAAGGGATTAATAGTCTGAGAAGTAGCAAGAGATGGCAAGTGGAACGATATGGCAAACCACTGTAATGCCTTTTCCAGTGGAAATAGTAGGGCTGATTTGTTTATAGTTTTCTGAACAAGAGGTAGAGAGGAAGGATTTATACTGGGCCTCTGGGTGGAAAAGGGCTAGGGTTAAGGAGAGGACACATGGTCTTAGAGAATGTAGAACTGAAAGGGTTAACTCCTCCCAAGCCTAGTCTCTGGGGATGGGTCTGAAGAATCAAACAGCAACAGTGGCAACAGCCATGGCTGAGCGACAGATAGATCTAGACACATATCTCTCTGACATATGCTGGCTTCCTGACCCTGAGCAAGAGACTTGAGTTTCCAGTTCTGCAAAAGCAGCTCTCTTATAACCTCCAAAAGGGAAGAAAGTAATAAGCACACTAAAGAACCTAGGGCTGTGGTGAGGAAGATTAGGAAAGGAGGTGGATGAGTGATTGCAAAGAATGGTTCATGACAACTGAAACTAAAGACTATTAATTCAGTGGAAGAAGATGGACAAAGCCAAGACAGTAGCACATCTTAGATTATGACACAGAATGTATATCCTATTCATGCAACAGTAAATCCCCGACTCAAAGATTGGTCTGTCTTGTTTCACATATGGTTGTTCATTTAGAAAACTATATTTTTACATATTGATTTTCTAAGATGAAAAAGCCACACAATAGCCCATTTTCCATAAAAAGTCACTGGCATGATGAAAGACAACATTAAATTAAATGAAGAAAATTCACTCAAATTATTCATACCCTGTTTGTATTACAGATACAAATGTAAACTTCAATTCTTCTGCATGTAACACTTTCTTAATCCATCAAGAGTAATTCATCTAAAATAATTAAAGTAATTCCAAGAAATAGTCCAGACTATACTTAAGTGTTAAAACCTGCCAAAAAATATTTTAGGTTAGCAAGCTGATTATCACTGGTAATAAAGCACCAAACTAACCAAATATAATCTGACATTGAATGCAATACCTCTATCCAATGCCAGTTGGACAGTCCTCTGAAAGACGCCCCTATGATACTGAGTATGTGTAGAGGGAAGTGACTCCTAATTGGCTGAGAGACTTCTGAGACCATGATGCTATGTATAATTAACTATTTCCTTATTAGAAATATTAAAATATAATTTTATATTAAAATATGGATATATCTATGTACACATAAGCATATATACATATATAAAACATTAAAAATTAAAGCTTTCTTGCACCACAAAACAAAAACAAACAAAAATTGGCCTCAGATACTTACTAGCTGCTTTCAAGAAACACAGACATATATTCAAACAGATACATACACACATGAACAAATATGTATCTATATATTAATGTGTATATAGATATATATACACAAATACTTCAACTCTTAAAGGATCTGTGATTTTACTGGTGTAGATATGCCCTCTACTGGATGATTTTGAGTTGCCTTGGCCAAAAAACAAAAAAAATTGCCAACTCTTAGCCAGTATGCTAGTCATAAGTCTCAGGAAAAAGATGTGGTTTTCTGATGGGCCTTTACCCAAAGTCTTGTCATCTTAGTAGAATCTGCTATAAGCTGTGCCCAGTTGGTATTCCTCTAAAAAATGCAGTCACTGCCATTCTACAATGAGGCATCAAAGTAGGATATTAATGCATATATCTATTTTTAGATTCATATCTAGAATTTCTTTGATATGTAGAACTCCTGGTGAAGAAACTCTTTCTATCAATGCAGATTAGAAATTGGTCTCAGACTTAAAGATTTAGAATGTTCCCTAGAGCACTGAGGTTAAATGACTTGTCTAAGGTCACATAGCCGATGAGGGTCAAAGGTGACACTTGAAACCACATTTTTCCAACTATGAAGTAGCCTTTCTATCTACTAAGCTATGGTGCCTCTCACACCTTTATAAGTATAGATATTTAATACATTTTCATTTTAATTTGTCAAATGAAAGAGTTATTTGGACCTGATGGGTTCATAACTTTTAATTCAGCTTGAAACGAAAAATATTCAAACTGGTTTTGCCCTTTGTAAGCAAGGGGTTTCTTTTGCTAAGGAAAACAAGAAACGAGAAAAGTTAATCTAGACCTCCCTCTAGATTATTTGCTGTCTGATCGAGTTTGTAGAGTATTCAGGTTTATGAATTGCTTTGCCTCTGCCTGTTTCATCTTTAATTTCTTTACCATTTCATCATTTAGTACTAAATTACTATTTCTCCTAGCAGTGAACCCTTTCTGCTAGCTAACTTTACTTCTCTAGGTACTCTAGTTTTGCTACTGCTCTTCACCCAATCATTCTTCCATTGTATCCCTCCTTCCCATTTCCAGCTGTTGACTTGAAATTGGAGCCACCATTGATGACTGCCATATTTCTTCATGATTCTTCTATACTCTGTAAGCAACAGGACCAACTTCAAACACTGGCAGATAAGGCTGTCTGTCACTCATGCACTATGACTTTAGGAATACAGGAGGAAAGTGAATTTTGTAAGAAGAGATTAAATTACTTGACTCTATTCTACAACCAGAATAGTTGTATAGAACTAGAATAGATTACAGAATACCCTAGGTATTGGTGTTACTATTAGCAAATAAATAACCTAACCAGATATTTTTTAAGCAGGGTAAAGTTTCACATCTGTCTTAGGTGTAGTCTATGAAACAAGTTTCATCACTATTGATCAAAACTGGTGCACTCCAGTAACGTGATCAAGTAATCTTGAACTTCCTTCTCATCCTCTAGCAATACATAAAGAGCTCAAGGGCTGTCCAATGAAACACTGTAGGGGGGGTCCATTGTACACTGCTGGATTTGGAGTCTCTCTCCTCTGTGCTTTCTCTCCTCCTTTCTTTCTTTTTTCTTTTTCTTTTTGATCTCTCTCCTTTCCCTTCTCTATCTCTCATTCCTTTGCTCTCTTTCTTTTACTCTTCCCCTTTCACTCTCTACCTTCCTTCTTTTTTTTGCAGGGCAATGAGGGTTAAGTGACTTTCCCAGGTTCACACAGCTAGTAAGTGTCAAGTTTCTGAGGCTGGATTTAAACTCAGGTCCTCCTGAATCCAGGACCAGTGCTTTATCCACTGCACCACCTAGCTGCCCCTCTATCTTCCTTCTATCACCGTCAGTCCAGTCTATGACTTTTCTTTCTCCCTCTCTATCTTCCCTCTTTGTTTTCCCCTCACTCACCTTCTCCTCTTTCCCTCCAAACTTGGTGACAATGGTAATACCCTGACCCTCAGAAGAAAATATAACATAAACTCCTCCAATAGAATGCAACCTACTTGAGGACATGGATGATAGTTTTTCTTTACATCTCTGGGCCTGCCAGGTTTAATAAATGCTTGCTGAATTGAATGGATAGCCCAACCCTCTTCTGAAGTCTTGAATATAAACTCACCTGAGAGGAGAATGGAAAACAGAATACCAAATAGCTGCATGGATTGGATCATCCTAATGCAAAAGTTCTGCAAGAATGCTACTATGACAAAAGCTGTCAGAGATCAGGTATATCTACTCTGTAAAAAAACTAGTATGAAGAGGATAAAAATACCATAGTTGTGGAGGCAACTAGGTGGTAAAATGGATAGAGTGTTAGGCCTAGAATCAGGAAGATCTGAGTTCAAATTTGGCCTCAGATACTTACTAGCTGGGTGACCCTGGGCAAGTCACTTAACCAGATTTTCCTCAGTTTCCTCATCTGTAAAATGAGCTGGAGAAAAATGGCAAATCACTCTAGTATCTTTGCCAAGAAAACCCCAAACAGAGTCACAAAGATTCAAACACAACAAATAAATCAACGACAACAAGAGGCAATAATAAATAAGTGAAGAGAAATTCTCCTTCCTTGTGTTCATGGATCCTGCCTCTTTGCGTTCTATGCTCAATATACTTTGCAGAAAAGCATCTTAACTTCATTTGTAGATTCTCAATAGCTTTCAGGAAAGGATCTAGAATTAGTTATTTATACCTTCTTGAGAATTTATAACAATGTGTTCTTTCCTAGTGTAGGAATACAGCTCAGGGAATGCTCTACAGGTTGAGTTTGGTTATTGAGTGGAAATAATATAGCTGCCTATACCAAAAGTTATTCGGGTATTTAGTAGCAGCTGTTAGTGTCAAACAATGAGAGGTATGTGCATTGCCTAGAATCCACAAAAGAAGGTAAGATGCTTCTCTGCAAAGTGTATTGAGCATATAACCCGAAAAGGCAGCTCTTTCTTAAACCACCTTCTTACTTCAATTAGAATATAGACAATAGTCTACCAAAATTTTCTATTAATTTTCTTCAAACAGAAAACACACACACACACACACACACACACACACACACACACACACACTGCTACAAAGAGAATCCAAGTCCATCCTCCAAAGCCTAGGTAAGAACCTAATCTCATTCATGGTTAGTTGAATTCCCCTTCAGACCACAAGAGGCTTTAGCTGAGCTCAAAGATGACCTTATTATCTCCTGGCCTGCTTTGTAACGATGCAACTGCTAAAAAACATTTGCTTTGGACTACAGAGGCGGCACAAGAGGGCAACTAACTCAAAGGAACAATTCACTTGGTGTCTAAAACATTTGTTTAGCATCACTGCAATACTGAAGTCTGCTACTTGGAGGCTCTCACCTTTGTTAGCACAGGGTGTTAATTATTAGCTTTGGACTTCACCCGTGAGAATGTGACAGAAGCTAGAGTCGGCAGAGATCAGGAAAAAAAACCCTCCAATTCAGTTTGCTGACATGACCACAGCCTTGAAAATGTTCTTCTTAACAACCCACAATTCTCATTTCAGTCACAAGAACTGGTTGCCCCAACCTCCACTCCAACTGTCAACTGCTGATCGACCACAAATGATAAAGAACTCCTTTTAAAAATGTCACCAAGAATGTGAAATTCACTTTCCAAAAAGTTCAATACACATACAATTTTAGAAGGCGGCCTCTTAGGAAAAGTAAGGTACACCTGACGAATTTGTCTATATATCTTCCAAGTAATGACCCATGAGTCAAACAAACTGGGATGATCATTTAAACTAACACTTACCTTATATTTCTGTTACTTATTATGTAGTGAGTAGAGTCTTGGGCTTGGATTTAGGAAAAAAAACCTTGAATCAAATCCTACCTTTGCCACTCACTAGCTGCAGAAACATGGGGAAATCATCGAATTTCTCTGAACCTCAGTTTCTTCACTTTTAAAATGGGATTAAAAATATCTCTCCTATTATCTCATGGAGTTCTATAGGGATCAAATGATAAAAATGTGCATCAATTCTTGCAAAGTTTAAAGAACTGTGTCAAAACTCAGCCACTATTATTGAGGTCATATGCCTTAGAGTTCATCCAGTAAGAGCTCTCCCACTGCATAGAGACAGCACATGAGTTCCAGAGAGACCATGGTTACACAGGCAATATGGAGCAGAAGAAAGAATCAGATATAGGGCTTATCCTGCCAAACACAGTGCTTCCCCCCATCCCTGACCAGTAATATTATATAATTACCACTTCTAATAATAATTTACTATTATATAATCGCTTCTACTAATGATGATAATATTGCAGCTTTCCAAGAAAATTAATATCCCAATGGCTTGCATCTGCATAGTGCTTTGAGGTTTGCAAAGTGTTTTATATATCTCATTTGATCCTCACAACAACCCTGTGAACTAGGCGCTATTATTATCCTCTTTTTATATGTGAAGAAATTGAGGCTGAATGAGGTTAAATGACTTTCTACTAAGTCGTTCGGCAGGATTTGAACTCTACTCTTCCTGAATCCAGGTCCAGTGTTCTATCACTGTATCACCTAACTGCTGTATTATCACTTGTTGTTCAGTTATTTCAGTCACGTCTGCCTCTGCATGAACCCATTTGGGGTTTTCTTGGCAAAGATACTGGAGTGGCTTGCCATTTTCTTTTACAAGAAATGGCTCATTTTACAGATGAGGAAACTGAGGTAAACAAGGTTAAGTGACTTGCCTAGGGTCACACAGCTAGTAAGTGTCTGAGGTCAGATTTGAACTCAGAAAGATGAATTTTCCTGATTCTAGGCCTAGCACTCTATCCACTGTGCTATCTAGCTATAAGTTGCAAAAATGTAGTGCTTACTAAATAAATACCTAAGAAGATACAATCAAATAATCAGATTTATAAACCAGAATCTCACTATCCTTTATTTAACCTCCCCCCCCCAAGAAAATTCCTACACTGCAAATATGAACCACAGAACGTCCTTGAGAATTCAGCAAATATACCATACTGGAAAGAGAACAACATCACAGATTATCCTGGTGTCCAGACATCCTCAGTGTTATTTATACTGACCCATAAAATCTAAGAACATTTTAAATAGCTCTCAATAGCTATCTCTACAAAATACTCATAACCTTCAAACTACATGTATCAGAAACTCTTGGTGTATAGAAATGGTGGAGGTAACTTTTTTAATGCATGAACAGGCTAAAGTACCTATCATGCCTCTTGTCCTGTCTCTTGGCCTTTTCTCAATCTTCATTCCACTTAACTCCTTTAAAGCCTGTGACAATGTCGTTCCCCTCTTCTTCTTCATACTCTCTTTTCTCTAGCTTTTCAGGGTTTCACTATCTCCTGGTTCTCATCCTACCTCTCTGAATGCTCCTTCTCAGTATCATTTGATGGATCCCCATCCAGGTCAAACCCACTAATTGTGCATGCTCCACAGAGCTCTGTCTGGGCCCTCTTCTCTTCTCTCTCTATATTCCTTCCCTTGGTAGGCTCATCTGCTCCCAAGAATTTCAGTTGGGTGGCACAGTGGATATAGCACCGGCCCTGGAGTCAGGAGGACCTGAGTTCAAATCCTGCCTCAGACACTTGACACTTACTATCTGTGTGACCCTGGGCAAGTCACTTAACCCCAATTGCCTCAAAAAATTTTTTAAAAAGAATTTCATTATCATCTCTATGCAGATGATTCTCAAATCTAACTATTCAGCCCTAACCTTCAGTCTCGCATCCCCAACTACCTTTCAGGCATCTTGACCTGGATGTCCTGGAGACATCTTAAACTCAAATGTGCCCAAAACTCAATCCATTATCTTTCCCCCTAAACTCAAAGGTAACATCATCCTCCCAGTCCCTCAGGTTTGCAACCTAGATATTACAAACTCCTAGCTATCTCATTTCCCCAACATTCAAGCTGTTACCAAAGCCTGCCAATTTTACCTTTGCCACATCTCTCAAATATGCCCCCTCCTCTCCTCTGACACTGCCACCACCCTAGTACAGGACTGAATCACCTCATGCCCAGATTATTACAATAACCTACTGGTGGGTCTGCCTGCTTCAAGTCTCTCCCCATTCCAATCCATCCTCCATTCAGCCACTAAAGTGATTTTCCTAAAGCACAGATACAACCATATCACCCCCACACTCAATAAACTCCAGTGGTTCCCTATTAGAAAGATACTTCAAATAAAAGATCCTCTGTGGGGCATCAAGCACTCTCTCCCTCTCCAATCTTTTTATACCCTACACCACCCCCACCCCCAGCTGCAAACTCTTCAATCCAGTGACACTGACCTGCTGGCTATTCCACAGACAAGATGCTCCAAGTGTCAGCTCCTGGTTTTTCTCTGGTTTTCCTCCATGCCTAGAATGTTCTCCCTCATCTTTGCCTCTTCATTTTCCTAGTTTCCTTCAAGTCCTAACTAAAATCTCTCCTTCTACAGGAAGTCTTTCCTAATCCCTCTTAATTCTAGCATATTCCCTCTTTTAACTACTTCCCATTTATCCTGTATATTGCTTATTTGTGCATATTTGTTTGCTCATTTACTCCCCCTTTAGACTGTGAATTTCTTGATGGCAGAGACTGTCTTGATCTTCTTATATCCACAAACCTTAGTGTGTGCTGTGGTACCTGACACATAGTGAATGTTTAATAAATGTTTATTGACTGACTGACTCTCTGATACTGTAATTGTCCCAAAGATGCTTTCAATAAGCCAAGAAAGGATAAACTTTCATTCAAAATAAAAATAGAATCGTTTTATTCATCATCTCAATAGTTTAAAAGGATGTTTGGCAAATTGAGACCAAGAGCCTGTTTCTGGAGAGAGAGAGAAGAAAGAAGAAGAGGAAAAGGAAGAGGAAGAAGAAGAAGGAGGAGGAGGAGGGAGGGAAGGGGAAGGGAAGGAGGGAGAGAGACAGAAAGACAAAGAGAGACAGAGACAGAGATATAGGAAGAACAAGAACAAGAAGAGAGAAAGGGAGGGAGGAGGGGAGGGAGAGAAGGAAGGAGACAGGGGGAGAGAGAGAGAGAATGAATGAATGAATGAATGAATGAATGAATGAATGAATGAGTAGATAAGAAGCAGTATTTATTAAGCACTTACTAGATGCCAGACACTGTGATAAGAGGTGGGGATACAAATAGAAGGAAGCAGAAAAATATCTGCCCTCAAAGAACTTACATTCTACAGAGGAAGACAAAAAGGATAGCCAGAAGGGGAGATCATGTACCCATGGCAGGGTTTGTACATGGCCTGGAAGTGAAAGCTTGGATTTGAACACAGTAACAACAGCAACAATTCATAGGGTCATTTTAGAGATAAAGAAACTGAGGCACAGGGAAGTTAAGTGATTTGCCCAGGATCACACAGCTGGCAAGTATCTGAAACAGAATTTGAACCCAGATCATCCCATCTCTATCCACTATAACCATCTTGGAAAAAGTGATCTTTCCCAGGTACATATACCAGGAAATAATGCTTCCTTTATGGAGATGTACTTTGTTTCTTTTTTAAATTCCTCCTCTCTCTAAGGTGTTCTATTACTAGGACAAATAAGAAGGATTTGGGAAAATCAGACAATTTAAACTGATGTGCTTTTTAATCAAGAAAAATGAAATTATTTTTAAGAAGCTTTTTTTCTACCTACAAGCAGATAGCTTGCCTTCTGTTAAATCACTGCTATTATCAGATTTGTTAGCATACTTGAAAGCATTCATTATATGGCATAATTACAATCATTTAAAAAATTCTAAGTGGTTGGGGCATGTGTACCATCTAATGAAGCCAATGCATTCCTTTTTTTTTTTTTTTAACCTGGGGAATGAAGTAGCCTCATTTGGTTTTTAAAGCAAAGCACCAAGGAAATTAAAACTATACCTCTCAAGGGGATTTTGAAATGGAGTATCTTAAATCTTAAAAATGGAATGCAAGTAATTAGAGAACAGAACAAGAGGCTGGGAAGAGAAGAGAGCATTCCTTCTGGGAGAGGTTCTAAGCCCACTAAAGCTTTCTTCATGGAGGAACAGAAGGGAAATTAGAGTTGACAACAAATGATGGGAATGGAGGGCACGGGTAAGGAGGGAAAAGACAGATTTTTCCTTGAGGCAAGTTTCTAGCTAAACTCTGAAGTAAGGATTTTCAAAGGTGAAGTACCTGCAGTCCCTGAGAAGTGCTTTGTAGAATTCCCTTATTTGTGAAACTCAAGCACATTCAATTTCACTGTTTGTTGTACTTCCTTTTTAAATTTATATCTTCATTATATTCTTTGACAGAACTATCACCCTGACAGTATAGAAGAAGGAGGAGGAGGAGGAAGAGGATGGTGATGATGACAATGACAGCTAACATTTATACAGTGCTTTCTATGCACCAGGCATTGTACTAAGCACTTTACAATAGTATCTCATTCCCACTACCTGGACAAACAGGTAAAATCCATCAAACAACTGGGTGATCACATAACCAACCTGCACAAAATGGGGGCCCCTAATTTTGGCATGGTGGAATATCTTTTTGACAAGCACACCCTTGGAGACAGTGACAATGAGAGCTAAGCCACACCTGGCTTCCCCCACACCTGGGAATTGTGCACGACACTCCTTCTGTCTTTCAGTGCATGCATATTTTGGTTATCTGACCTTTTCATAATCTGTACCAAAAAACTACCACCATTTACATCCAAATAAAGTGACTTGGTACTGATGAAAAAAAATAGTATCTCATTTGATCTTCACAATAACCCTGGGAGGAAAGTGCTATTACTGTCCCCATTTTATAGATGAGGAATCTAAGGCAAACAGGTAAAGTGTCTTGCCCAGGGTCACACAGCTAGTAAGTGTTTGAGGCAGGATTTGAACTCAGGCCTTCCTGACTCCAGGCCCAGTTCTCTATCCACCACATCACCTAGCAGGAGCACTGACTGAATTCGGGTTGAATATTGCCTCTGATGACTACCTGTGTGACTTTGGTCAAGTCACTTAAGCTCTTTCAGCCTCAGGTACCTCATTTTTAAAATGAGGGGATCTGAACTAGCTTACCTCTAAGTCTGGAATCCTATGAGCTGATAAATTAACTGGAAATAGCAGGAATAGGAATCATTGACCTAGGCCTGGGCAGGCCATTTTTGAAAGGACAATTAGGCACTTGACTGTGAAGAAGCTAATTGTTTCTAGTATTTAAGAAACAGAGTTATCTCAGCCACTGTTTTCTGAACTGTGTCCTTCTCCTCAGAAAACAGGACAAATGTGTTTCTGAATAAGGACATTGCAGCTAAACTCCAATAAATCTCAGCTGTGAGATTTTTCTGTCTCTTGCAAGTGTGCATGCCGGAACATTCCCTTTCAATGAACATTTCTGCCACAGTCTGTGCTTTTGCTGTCTCTCTTGAACCACCACAAAGCCTGTTCTGATGCAGTTTTACACAGTTTGGGCAAAAGATACAATGATAAATGAGCAGGTTTCAGAAAACATCAACTCAGCCCATGACTTGAGAGAATCAAAAGAAAAAGCAAATTCCTCCTAATCATTGTTATTAAAAATAGCCCCAGGGGCAGCTAGGTGGCACAGTGGATAGAGCACTGGCCCTGGATTCAGGAGTACCTGAGTTCAAATCCGGCCTCAGACACCTAACACTTACTAGCTGTGTGACCCTGGGCAAGTCACTTAACCCCAATTGCCTTACTAAAAAAAAAAAAAATAGCCCCGAAACATCCTTTCTCAGTCAGTTATGATTGCCTAGAAGGACTTCTTTAAAACTTAAAATAAAAATCTGTAGCTTAAAAAGAAAAGCGGAAATCCTGCCTTTTGAAACCATAGGTCTAAAGGCAGATGGTCCTAACCCCTAAGAGAGAGGGACAGTACAGATTTTCTCTGTGCTGGAAGATTCCAACATTACCTTTCCTCCTAAATCAGACCCTCCTTTTTCTGCTGCAGAGAAGGGCATGTTACCATGCAGAATCAGAAGGGAGGAAATAAGCTCTCCTTCAACCACATAGTTTGGCTTTGTTGTTCTTTAACACCTACAACCATCATCATATCACTTCACCTCTCTGGGTCCTAGTTTCTTCATCTAGAAAATGAATGAGTTGTGGGGCAGCTAGGTGGTGCAGTGGATAGAGTATCAGCCCTGGAGTCAGGAGTACCAGAGTTCAAATCCAGCCTCAGACACTTAACACTTACTGGCTGCATGACCCTAGGCAAGTCACTTAACCCCAATTGCCTCACCAAAACAAACAAACAAAAAAGAAGAAAATGAATGAGTTGCATCCTGGATTGTCTTTAAGGTCAATAAAAAATCTTATAACAATAAAAAAGCGTATTTTTGGATCGTACTTTGCATGTGGCATAGTGGACTGGAAGCTGACCGTGGGCCAGAAAGATCTAAGTTCAAGGCTTGCCTCTGGTACATAATGGCTATGTAGCCCTGGGCAGATCAAGTGAACTCTCAACACCCTAGACAACTTTATAAAACTATAAATTGGAGAGAAGGTGCTAACCTACATCCCTACACCAATAAAATCCCAGTGCCAGCCCTATTTTACATAGATTATATCATTTGTTCCTTAGAAAGGCCCTGGTACAGTTGGTTCTACAGGTATCAATACCCTCATTTTATAGTTAGGAAATTGAAGCTTAGAGAATTTAAGTCAGTTTCTCATAGTAGTGAATGTCAGATGAAGGATTGGAATGCAAGTCATCCCAACTCTAAGCCAGGGGCTCCTGGCACTATAACACATTGCCCTCTATTTTTATTCATTAGGATTTGCTATATTGTGTCTTGGTTTCTCATAAAGTCACTGGCTTCCATTTGTTCAATCCTAATTCTTAGGCAATTATTTTCTTCAGAGAGCTTTTTCATTTGGCTTTTCAAGCTGCTGACTTTTTTCTCATGACTTTCCTGCATCACTCTCATTTTTTCCTCTACCTCTCTTTATCTTCAAAGTCCTTTTTGAGCACCTCTCTGGCCTGAGACCAATTCATATTTTTCTTGTAAGCTTTGGATGTAGGAGACCTGGTGTTGCTATCCTCTTCTGAGGGTGCACCTCGATCTTCCTTGTCACTAAAGAAAGTTTCTATGGTCTGCATCTTTCTCTGTCTGCTCATGTTGCCCATCTTATACTTGCCTTTTACTTCCTTCTTAAAGTGGGGCACTGCTTCCAGGCTGCACTGTCCCAAGCTTCAGGGGGTCCCAGGTGGTACAGTTTAAGGAGAGGCACACTCTGTACTCATCTAGCCTGTGCTATGGTCTGAAAATAACCCCAGGCCTACTTGCTCTTCAACCAGAAAACAAAATTTTTGTTTCACTGAGTTGATAATTCTGGCGAGCCTGCACCCCTCTCCAACATGGGCCACTGCCACTCAAGGCTGCTTCCTTGTTCCCAGCAGGGGTAAAACATCCAAGTTCCGTCTCAGCATCCTGGCACTATAACACACCCTCAGGAGTCTCAGAAGATCTCCTTTCTACTTGCATACCTTTGTTGCCACCATTTCTCCCATGTGCAATGTTATAGTATCATAAGGACATTTAACTAGAAAGAGACAGGACTTCAGAGGTCACATAATCTAATTCTACATATAAGGAAACTGAGGCCTAGGTAGGTTGAGTGCCTTGCCCAAGGTCACAGATAGAAAGCATCCAAACAGGAATCTAAATCCAGGATCATCAGTACCCAGGACCCTGAATAGCCATTGACAAGGTACCACATACAAGTGCTGACAGCTGGTACTCCTAATATTAACACGTGCCCAATTCATTCCTAATTTTTCTTTAAAAAACTTTCTCTCATTCTAATGCATATAAAGCTTCCAGCCATAGTAATTACAGGGGTTGCCTAAGCAATCGGTTGTGCAAGAAAGGTCTCCAGACATAATTACCCTCTCACTACAGAGCAGAGGAATTCTCTTTGTTTCCTAACCAAGGCAACACTGATGGAGCCATTCATTCCCCCAGTGAAGCTCACAGTGCCATGCCGCATCACAGCTGTACAGTGACCTCCCATTACAGGGACCCATGAATAATTTGGAGCTTTTCCTTTTTGCCATTTTTTTCATGGTAGGAAAATTTTTGTTTTAATATGAGACATTGCTAACAGGTTAATGAAAATGCTCATGAGAGAGAGGGAGAAAGAGACTGAGTGGGAAGGAGAAAAAAGGGAGACAGAGGAGGGGGAGGCACTGCTAAGGATGCCATAGTATTTGGCATCATGTTCCTAGGTCAATTTGGCTTCTAAAGCCATTTTCCAGATAGGGTGGGCATCACCAAGTTGTAAAGGAGGAATGTTTCTTTTTCTTTCTTTCTTTTTTTTTTTTTAGTGAGGCAATTGGGGTTAAGTGACTTGCCCAGGATCACACAGCTGGTAAGTGTTAAGTGTCTGAGGCCAGATTTGAACTCAGGTACTCCTGACTCCAGGGCTGGTGCTCTATCCACTGCGCCACCTAGCTGCCCCAGGAGGAATGTTTCTTGTCCCAGAAGGCCAAACAATACCAAAATCACTCTCACACGGAAACAATTGATTCTATTAGCTCCTTGAAGATCGCCCCATACTGACTTCCACTGAGAGTTCAGAGAGAGAATGAAGTCCAATATTAAGTAAGTAATAATTGCCAGAATTCCCAGATTTTCCAGCTATCTCCAACAAAATTTCTCTCTACAAAATGAGTATGAAGATGCTTGAATTTGGACTACCACCTTTTTAATCTTGCTGATCCAGGAAACCCAGCCACTTGCCAGAGAGCTGATCCACTCCTGAACACAATCAGCATTCAGTCTTCCCCTGAGCCTAATTCTCCCAGGGCCCTCCATTAAAAGTCCCCCATTTAAAAATGAGGTACACTTGGACACACATCTACCCTGTTGGATTGTTGCAGCAGCGCTGCTGTCACTGGTGTGCTAAAAGCTAAAATGATTTATGCACTCAAAATTTTTCTTAAAACAATATTTCTGTGACTGTATAGTGGTTCCTTATTTCCACTAGGAAGAAACACCAACTCACTGGGTGGACATTTGATGTCCTCCAGCCTTTCTAGACTAACCAGATTATTCTACCTCATTCCCCCTTTATTATAGCTAAACAGGCCTAGTCATGTTTACTCTATACAACATCCTGCCTCCATCATTTTGTACAAGGTGGCCCCTATAGCTAGACTATTCTCCTTCCTCATTTGACCTACTGTAATAGATGCAGTCAAGGATCAGCATAAGTACTACATTCTACAAGAGGCCTTCCCTTGATTTTCCCAGTTGTTATTGCTCAACACCTCACCCAACCACTCAGCTAGCAATACACACATGCTTATTTTGTAATTTATTTTCAGATGGCTAGGGAGTGTGGTGGATTGAGCAATGGAAGTCAAGAAGACTTGAGCTCAAAACCCACTTCCCACACTTACTAGCTATGTGACCCTGGACAAGTCCCATAAATTCTGTTTGCCTTAATTTCTACATTTATAAAATATGGATCATGATAGCACTTGTTTCACAGTGTTGCTATGAGGATCAAATGAGATCATATTTGTAAATTCTTGGCATATAGTAGGCACTTAATAAATGCTTTTCCCCCTATGTATTTTTTCTATTTACTTAACTGTGTCCATAATGTTTCCCCACAGTAGAATATATGTTCCTTGAGGGCAGGATTATTTTGGTTTTGACTTTTTTGCCCTCAATGCCTGCCTTGTTTTGTACCTGGTACATGGTAGGCCCTTAATAAATGCTTACTGGGAGAATGAATCAAAGGATCTGATGAATGTAAAAGTGCTTTGTAAACTATAAGGGGATATGCAAATGAAAGATGATATTATTCCAAAATGCTTCATTTGGTGAAAAGGCAAATCACCATATGAAGCATGATGTTAGTTGCTAAATGAGGTCACAAGATTCTGAGAGTAACCCCCTTCTCTCCTGAATTTTGGATCCTAGGATTTAGAGATAAAAATGGTTTTAGAAATCATCTAATCCAATCTGTTCATTTTACAGATGAAATTCATCCATTTATAAAAGTGGATAGACAGAGCACTAGGCCTGGTGTCAAAAATACCTGAGTTCAAATCCAGCCTCAGACACTGACTATCTGTGTGACTTTGGGCAAGTCACTTGACCTCAGTTTTCTCAACTGTAAAATGGGAATAACAGTAACAGGATTATTATGATAATCAAATGACATAATATTTGCAAAACCCTTAGCACAGTACCTGGCCTATATTATGTGCTATGCAAATGTAAGTTGCTATTGTTATTGTTAAAAATTAAATGACCTTTCCAAGGTCACACAAAGCAGTCGGGTTTCAAACTTGAGTCCTTTGACTCTAAACTTAGTGTTCTTGCCAATACACAATAGAATGCTATATTTGTTTAAAATAAAAATATGGGGTATATATGTGCATGTGTGTGTGTGTGCAAGTATGTGTGTTGTGTGTGCTTCATTCTACTTACAAAAGCTGTCATCATTTGCAAGCTGGTGGAAGTGGCGGCAAACTTGTGCAACCCGAGAGAGCTCCTTATGAGACAGAAGGGAAAAGATGCAGCTCCAAATTTCATCTGGCAGAAGCTGCCACATGGAGAGGGCTGAGGTTCCTGGGCTGTTCTGGAAGGAAGCCGAGTTAATATGTGACCAAATGTGCCAAGCTCAAGGAAAGACTCCATGTTTTTAAAATGAAGCCATTTAACTAACAAATCTTTGTTGCAAAAGGAACAGGTCTTGAGACATCTGCGAGAAACAAAGCTCAGAGGAGCCTTTATATGTCAAACAAGAACTATTTCCTTCTCCTTTCTTCCCACTGAGCCTAGTTACCCACTTGAGGAGCCAGCAGTGACTCAGACCAGCTACTTCATCAGTGAATAGATCTTACCTATGTTAGCTACAAAGTAGCCCAGGACCTTAAACGTTATATTGTAACAGAAATTTCTGTTTATCCTGCTAGTAACTGGTAGAATGACTTTTGAATTGAGTCACTTGTTTTCTTTATGAACTGAAGGAACATATTTATTCAAAGAGAAGGGGAAATGGGAAACAACATTTGTTTTTATTTTAATTTGAGGAAGTTATCTGAAATTTAAATGTTCACTCATCTACTTTTCAGAGAATAACAGAATGGAGAATAATAATATTTAATATATATCAGTTTTAAGTTTCATATTAAATACAGGCCATTTTAAGAAGTTCATAACCAGTTATAAAAAGAAATATATTGTTTTAAAATTGCTTTTCAACTAATTAAGGATAATCAAATAATCAGCCAGTCTATAAACATGTGCTAAGCACTAGGGATACAAAGGGTCAAAAGACAGTCCCTGCCCCTTAAGGAATTTACAATCCAATGATAACTGAGAGGCAGGGAATATGGGATTCTTCCCCAGGGAACTGAGTTTAGAAGATACTGGGGAAGGACTACAGCTCTCCAATACATGATAAACAATAGAGTTTAGCATTTAATTACCAAGGTTAATTGATTAAACAAAGAGCTACCAGACACAAGGGTGAGTGAGTTCAACTTCTATCCTTCCCTACTCATTCCTGATATCCAACCCCAGCAGCAATCTCAAGCTAGTGCCCTGGGGTCTCTGTTTTCTCCTCCCCCTACCCCAAATTTGTGTACATTTCTTTCCACTTCTCCCAGGTACAATTTGTGATACTTGTCATTGGTACAAAAATTCCTAGTTATAGCTCTGATCCTTTGATTCTCACATATATATATATATATATATATATATATATATATATATATATATATATATATATATATATACACACACACATACATATACATATATGAGAATATATATGTATGTGTGTGTCTGTTATGTGTATGTTTATATATGTATATGTGTGTATGTGTGTGTATGTATATATACCTATATATATACATACATATACATACACACATATATCCTTTGATTCTCATATATACACACACATACATATAAATATATGAAAATCATGATTAAGCACTTTCTATGCACCAAGAATTATGCTTAGAAAACTGGGGCGGGGGGGGGGGAGGCAGTTTCTGCAAAGAAGGAGCTCTCACTGTAACTGGGGGGAGACCACAAATGTAAATTTATATAATTATATGTGTCATATAATACATATTATATATAATTATTAGCAATTGTTTTAGGACTCAGAAATATATTCTGTCTACAATTTTTATGATTCCATTAGGAGAACTGAGTTGGAGAAATATGTAATTTTTTAAAAACAGAAAGAAGCAAGAATTCAGACTAGAAAACAACTGTAAATTAAATCTATTCATCTTTCGCATTTTCTATTCCCATGTATCTATGGTATTGTCTAATGACTTATTCTTGCCTGAACAAGGTTTACTTCTCATTGTTTTGGGGTTTTTTTGGGGGGGAGGCGGTAGAAATCAGAGAAAAAACAGCAAGAAGATTTCATTAGCTATTTCATGCTGTGCATGACAGAGTTACCTTATTTGTCATTTCTCCATCCAAATCTATGTAGACATTCTTGCAAAGGCATTTGGATGTAGACCCTAGAAAAAGGTAATAGAATATTTAGCATGGAAACTTTAGAATGGGGGCATATAAGTGGGTTATAATGCATCCATTTGTACATCTATTGGGATATGGGAAGAGAAAAAAAATAGAAGCCAAATGTTCTCCAGGGCTTCCCAGAAACAAAGGCGCCTTACAATGAAGAACTCATTGGGAAGGAGTGGGTGAGCTGGTCCACTTTAAACTTATGATCAGTAGCTAGTTTACCAAGGTCACACAAAGGGAGCATGCTGCTTTAGTGAACAGAAAAGAACGAGGTATAAAAATTAATTGCATGCTCTTCTCAGATCTATTCCATTTTTTGTTTGCCTTTAATAATAACTGGGAGCATCCACTGAAAGGAGATGGAAAGCCTCTCATGTCTGAAAATGAATTCAGATTACCATAAGTGAGATTAGGTCCTTCAAGGTGGGAGAATAAGGAAGAGGATTATGTTTGTGCTTATTCTTTCATGTTATAACTGCTTCTGGATGAGAAAGAAAAAGGATGTGAGGAAGTGGGACAACTATTGACAAATGTGAGCAGGACTAATGATGGGGGTCAAATATAGAACTATAGAATGTTAGACTCAGAAAGCTTTATAAACATAAGGAAGAAGTCAAGGCAGTTCAGCTATGGGACTATCAAGCAGCAGCTATGGGAAAAAGCCCTGAAGGCCAAACTAGACACTTTTCTACTGCAAGGCTGCTCTCAGACAGTAAACACCTAAAGAACCTAGATTCTTCTCTTAATCTCAATTCCCTCATATACAAAATGGCAGTAATAATAATTTAGATAACATGTATAATTGGGTACTCCTTTAAGTTGTGGAAAGTTTTCCTAAGGGAAAGGGAATCAAGGAAGGAAAAGAATCAAGGAAAGTTAGTAAAAAAACATTGAAAAAAATAGCCAACAGAGAAAAATACCCAGATGGATAATGTCTCTGTCCCATTTCCAAACATCTAATTTTCATACGACTGATATAAGAATTTTAAGGATGAAAGCTGATATCTACAACTGTTTCATGACTATGGGACAAAAGTGTATTACCTAGTAGTTGCCTAGCTGGCAGAAATATGGATTTGAGATTTTCTTCACAAGATTACAGTGAGTTATTTCATATAGGAGACCCTACTTCAAAGCAGTAGGGTTGGTCAAGAATAGCCTTCTAAGTGAATCAGAGCATATATTTAGATAGATAGGTAGAGAGATAGAAATAGTCATAGATATAGATAGCTATCTCTGATTCCATGTATCTATATCTATATACCTATATCAATCTATATACCTATATCTCAGACATAGGCCTAAGAAGACTCTTAACAGATAGGACCAGGAGTGACTCTAAGTTTTGATTACATTAAATTAAAAAGGTTTTGTACAAACAGAAGCAATTCATCCAAAATTAGAAAGGAAGCAGAAAGCTGGGAAACAATTTTTTATGGCCAGTACTTCTGATAAAGGCCTCATTTCTAAAATATATAGGGAACTAAATTAAATTTATAAGAATCCAAGTCATTCCCCAATTGACAAATGGTCAAAGGATATGAATAGGCAGTTTTCTGATGAAGAAATGAAAGCTATCTATTGCCATATGAAAAAATGCTCTAAATCACTATTGATTAGAGAGATGCAAATTAAAACAACTCTGAGGTACCACCTGACACCTATCAGATTGGCTAAAATGACAAAAAAGGAAAATAATAAATGTTGGAGAAGCTGTGGAAAAATTGGAACACTAATGCATTGTTGGAGGAGCTGTGAACTGATCCAACCATTCTGGAGAGCAATTTGGAATTATGCCCAAAGGGCCATAAAGCTGTGCATACCCTGTGACCCAGCAATACCACTTTTCGGTCTTTTCCCCAAAGAGATCATGGAAAAGGGAAAAGGACCCACATGTACAAAAATATTTATAGGTGCTCTTTTTGTGGTGGCAAGGAATTGGAAGCTGAGGAGATGCCCATCAATTGGTGAATGTCTGGACAAGTTGTGGTATATGAATGTAATGTAATACTATTGTGCTGTAAGAAACAATGAGCAGGAGTTCAGAGAAACCTGGAGGCTCTTGCATGAGCTGATGATGAGTGAGATGAGCAGAACCAGGAGAACATTATGCACAGTATCATCAACATTGAGTGCTGACCTACTGTGATAGACTAGATTCTTCTCACCAATCCAATGGTACAAGAAAGTTCCAAAGGACTCATGATGGAAAAGGCTCTCCAAATCCAGAAAAAAAAAAAGAAAGAAAGAAACTGTGGAATATGGACGCTGAGTGGACCTTACTATCTCTTTTGTTTTTGGTGTTGTTGTTTTTCTTTTTTGAGGTTTTTCCTTCTTGCTCTGATTCTTCTTGTATAACATGACTAATGCAGAAATAGGTTTAATTTTATATATCAGATTACCTGCTGTCTAGGGTAGGGGGTAGGGAGAAAAATTTGAAATTGGAAATCTTATCTAAACAAAGATAGAAAACTTTAATTAATTAATTAATTTAAAAAACAATAAAATATCTATATGGAAATAAATAAATAAAAAGAAGGAGTTAAAAAAAAAAGAGAGATGGGACCAGGAGTGACTTTAAGTCAGGTCTGGAAACAGAGATAAGAGCTCAAACTAAGAGACAGAACCCCTCAAAGCCCAGCTAAAAGGACAGACCTGGAAAATTTTTACAGAAATTAGACTTAGGGCTTCTGTTTTGATCAAAGTGCATGATGCAGGGGCCACTAGGTGGTGCAGTGGATAAAGCACCGGCCCTGGATTCAGGAGGACCTGAGTTCAAATCCAGTCTCAGATACTTGCCACGTATTAGCTGTGTGACCCTGGGCAAGTCACTTACCCCTCTTTGCCCTGCCCCCCCCAAAAAAGCCAAGGGACCCTGAAGGAAGGGACCTTCCAGAGCATCTAGTCCAACTTCTTTATTTAGATCCCTCATCCAGATCACATGCTCCAACCACAGGTATCCCTAAGGGTTTTATCCTGGACCCTTTTCCCCCTCCATACTACTTCACTTAGTGACCTCATCAACTCCCATGGATTTAATTGTCATCTCTATGATGATGATTCTCAAATCTACCTTTTTTTACCCAAAAGCTCTGCTAATCTCTAATCTTACATCTCCAACTGACTTTCAGACATTTCAAACTCAATATTCAGTAGACATCTTAAACTCAACATGCCCAGAACTGAACCTTTTATCTTTCCCCAAAGTCCCCCCCCCCCACCTTTCCTGTGATTATCAATGGCAACACAATCATCCCAGTCCCTCAGGCTCACAACCTAGGAATGATCCTTGATTCTTCACTATCTCTCACCCTATCCCCACCCCACCCCCATCTCCCATATCCAATCTGTTGACAAGGCCTCTGGATTTCACTTTTTCTACATCTTTTGAATATGCCCCCTTCTCTCCTCTGACAATGCCACCACAGACCCTCATCACCTCACATCTCATTATTGCAGTAGCTTGCTGGTGGGTGTCTGCCTGCCTCAAGACTCTCCCCACTCTGGTCCATCCTCCATTCAGCCACCAAAGTAATTTTCCTTAAGTCCAGGTATGATCATGCCATCCCTCTGCTCAATAAACTCTAGTGGCTCCCTATTTCCTCCTACATCAAATACTAAATGCTCTGTTTGGCATTCAAAGTCCTTCATAAACTAGCCCCCTCCTACATTTCCAGTCTTCTTATATCTTACTTTCCACCACATACTCTTCCACCCAGTGACACTGGCCTCCTGTCATTTCATGAAGAAGATATCTATCTCTTGTCTCTGGGCATTTTCTCTCACTGTCCCTCATGCTTGAACAATCTCCTTCCTCATCTTCTCCTACTGACTTCCTTGTCTTCCCTTAAGTCCAAATTAAAATCACATCTTTTACTGGAAACCTTTCCTAATCCTTCTTAATTCTAATGCCTTCTTTCTGTTAATTATTTTCTGTTTATCCTGTATATAGATTGCTTTGTTTATATTTGTTTTCATGTTGTCTCCCTCATTAGATTGTAAGCTCCTTGAGAGCAGAGACTGTCTTTTGCCTCTTTGTTATCTGTAGTGTTTAGCACAGTACCTGGCACATAGTAGGCCCTTTTAAAATGAAAAACAGAGATGTGAGATACCTTACTGAAAGTCACAAAATTAGTCAGCAACAGATTTAGTATTAAAACCCACACAACCATCACCTGTGTCTTTACATAACAAGAGTAATACAAATTAGTCTACATTTCATAGCATGGTATGGTAGAAAGAGACCTAGCTTGGAAGTAAGAACACCTGTATTTGTGTTAGACACACTCACCAGCTGTGTGGTGAGGGGCAAGTTATTTTATCTCTTTGAGAGTTGTTTCCTCATCTGTAAAATGATGATAATAAAATTTATACTACCCACTGCTTCCTAAGATTTTTATGAGGAAAGTGCTTTGTAAACCATAAAGTGCTATAAAAAATGTGAGCTACTGTTGTTATTTTAAAAACAACAACTATTTTCAAGGCTCCCATGAAGTAATTTTCCTTTAATGCTTTTTGTAAGTCTTTTAGGTTACTGTCAGTGGAACTATAGATAGTAACCAAAACTAAAAGAAAGCTATACAATAACATCTTAATTATCCTATATACTTATCATTAAAAACAATTATTTTACTGAAAAAGCAACCAAATGCTAGTTATTCAAGTCTTCTACATGACATAATGCTGAGCAGACCAGCTTTTATCCTGTGACAAAGTTTTCTGTGGACATAAAAGTTACCATCAGAAAGAAGACTCATAAAACAATGATATAAATGATAAAGGAACAAAGTGGAGAATGGCAGGAAATCCACAAGATGCTCTGAACTCCTAGGGCATCATTAGCACCACCTCCCTTCATCCTCCATTTAACTGTGCAAACTTTGTCACAAAGTCCTGTTGAGCTTTGATATAGAATTGGCCCATGAAGAGAAGAACTTATTGATATCTGGACAGGGTATACACTTATGTCCTCAAAAACTCTACAACCTATCATAAAAATAGAAATTGTAACTATACAATTACCAACTATTTCCAATAAAGATCCTACTTACTTCTGCAAGGAGTTTTTCCCTGTACTTCCTCCTAATAGTGACTTACCTCTGCAATTACCTTTCATGTGTGTGTGTGTGTGTGTGTGTGTACACACATATGTATATATATATATCTGCAACTACACATAAACATATGTGTATACATATGCATATATCATGTATGTACCTAATAATCTACATATTATCTCCCAGTTGAAATGCATTCAAGGTCAGTAGCCATGTTTTTGCCTCACTTTGCATCCCCAATGCTTAGCCCAGTGTCTGGAAAAGTAAATACTTAATAAATCCTTGTTGACTTGCTAGTATAACACAAGAGATAGTGTATTATTCTTTGCATTCTCTTCCTCAAGAAGTAGAGTCCAAACCATTTTATGGGTTGTGAAGAAGTTATTTCTCAGGCCTGTACCCAACAGGCTTTCATAGGCATCACTGAGTTAGGCAGATAGATGAGTCACTTCAGCACCCGAGATTTTTATTTCACCAGCATATGAATTCCTTCTACCAATGCAGATCACAATTCCTTCATACCTCAACAGTGTCATAAGTTGATGTGTCCTGAAAAGATCCATCTCCCAGGGCCTAACTTCTAGGAGATAATGAACCTAGACTGGCTAGCCAACAGATTTGCAACCCACCACCAGAGCAGTGATACAATGCCTTTCCTACTTGATAGAACCTATCAAAGTTTTTACTCCAGTGTCATAGCCTTCAAAAACCCAGGCTCCCCTCCATTGCTCCAGTGGAAGCATTCAGTCAACCAATAAACATTTATAATAAACAATAAACCTAATATGTGCCAGGAACTTTGCTAAGCACTGCAGATAAAAAAGGGAGGCAAAAGACAGTCCCTGATCTCAAGGAGCTTACAATCTAATGAGGGAGACAACATGAAAACAAATATAAACAAAGCAATCTATATACAGGATAAACAGGAAATAACAGAAAGAAGACACTAGAATGAAGAAGGGTTGGGAAAGGTTTCCAATATAAGATGTGGTTTTAGTTGGGATTTAGGGAAAGACAGGGAAGTCAGTAGGAGGAGATGAAGAAGGAGAATGTTCCAGGCATGAGGGACAGTGAGAGAAAATGCCCAGAGACAAGAGATAGATATCTTCTTCATGAAATGACAGGAGGCCAGTGTCACTGGGTGGAAGAGTATGTGGTGGAAAGTAAGATATAAGAAGACTGGAAATGTAGGAGGGGGCTAGTTTATGAAGGACTTTGAATGCCAAACAGAGCATTTAGTATTTGATGTAGGAGGAAATAGGGAGCCACTAGAGTTTATTGAGCAGAGGGATGGCATGATCATACCTGGACTTAAGGAAAATTACTTTGGTGGCTGAATGGAGGATGGACCAGAGTGGGGAGAGTCTTGAGGCAGGCAGACACCCACCAGCAAGCTACTGCAATAATGAGATGTGAGGTGATGAGGGTCTGTGGTGGCATTGTCAGAGGAGAGAAGGGGGCATATTCAAAAGATGTAGAAAAAGTGAAATCCAGAGGCCTTGTCAACAGATTGGATATGGGAGATGGGGGTGGGGTGGGGATAGGGTGAGAGATAGTGAAGAATCAAGGATCATTCCTAGGTTGTGAGCCTGAGGGACTGGGATGATTGTGTTGCCATTGATAATCACAGGAAAGGTGGGGGGGGGGGGACTTTGGGGAAAGATAAAAGGTTCAGTTCTGGGCATGTTGAGTTTAAGATGTCTACTGAATATTGAGTTTGAAATGTCTAAAAGGAAGTTGGAGAGGTGAGATTGGAGATCAGCAGAGAGCTTGGGCCTGAATAGGTAGATTTAAAAGTCTTCAAGAGGCAGCTAGGTGGCGCAGTGGATAGAGCACCAGCCCTGGAGTCAGGAGGACCTGAGTTCAAGTCTGGCCTCAGACACTTGACACTTACTAGCTGTGTGACCCTGGGCAAGTCACTTAACCCCAATTGCCTCACAAAAAAAAAAAGTCTTCAGCATAGAGATGATAATTAAATCTATTGGAGTTGATAAGATCATCAAGTGAATTAGTATAGAGAGAAAAGAGAACAACAGTTTTAAAGTAATAAGCCAAATAATTAAAAAACAGTAAAAGAAAAATATTGTATTTTTACTATTCTATAATTTGAACTTTTTATTCATTCAAATTGACCTTCACTACCAAAGATTCCACATTAGAGGCAAGAGGTTCAACTCTCCAAAGGTATATTTGGGAACAGGATTCTATATAGTAGAGCACCTCACGGTTTAAAACTTGTGTGATTTTCTAACTGTTATCAGTGGGTGTGGCTTGCTATCCCAACCACACTACAAACTCCATAAAGGCAAGGACTGTGTCACATATATTTCTCTATCCCCCTGTTGTACAAATAATAACCATTCGTTAAATACATGTTGAATTGAAAATGACCAGACCCAAAAAGCTGAGGGTGGGAAGAAAGATTTTCTCCTGTTCTTTTGCCAATAACCATGATAAACAGTGAACATGAACTGCTGTCTTTCTGACATTCATCTGTCTGAAAGCCTGACCACCCTACACTCTGTCAAAGACCGTGCTCAAGCCTGGTGTCAGGGAGAAACTCCCTGTCCATTAACAAAGGTGAATGCATATTGGTAATCAACAGATGAGAAAGAGAGAGAGATCCAACTCTGGCAAATGTTGGGGAAAGTAGATAAAAGCACTGATCATACAACCCTGCTTTGGCTGGACTTAATTAGGAGCTAAAATACTTATATCTTTGATTATCCTCTTTTAAAAGTTGCAAGTAGTGTTTTTAAAGATGTTGGCAAAATTCTCTGTTAAAAGAAATCACTCTGTGGGAAGGGATGAAGAAAGGGAGATCTAGGCAATGTTAAAAAAAAAACCAGGGGCAGCTAGGTGGCGCAGTGGATAGAGCACTGGCCCTAGAGTCAGGAGTACCTGAGTTCAAATCTGACCTCAGACACTTAACACTTACTAGCTGTGTGACCCTGGGCAAATCACTTAACCCCAATTTGCCTCACTAAAAAAAAAAAAAAAAAAAAAAAAAAAACCAAAAGATATTATTAAAAATACATTTTTAAAACATGTTCTCAACAAGACTCCCCCCTCCTTAATTATCAGCTGAGTGGCTAATTTGTACCCCACCTTGGCCTTAATATACAGTTCACATTTTCACATCCACTGGTGTACCCCAACTGGAAGATGGAAGTGACATGCAATGTGATTGGTATATCCATAAAATGAGTAAAGGAGCTAATATTTGGTGAAACCACCTACTCTGACTCAATGCACCCTACCCCTTCCCCAATGTTATTTTTCTTCCTGGATTCTGGGTATGCCCCTTAGCTTTGGATGTGTTGTTTCTGAACTTAAAGCAGATCTTGATGTCTAGCTCCCTGGATCTGTTACTTCATGGATTTATGGCTTAAATTTTTAACCCTTTAGGTTCTCTTTGATCTCTGGAACCTATGATTGTTGTGCTTAGATCCCTCATTCATAAAGAATATCTTCATTGGGGGCAGCTAGCTGGCACAGTGGATAGAGCACCGGCCCTGGAGTCAGGAGTACCTGAGTTCAAATCCGGCCTCAGACACTTAACACTTACTAGCTGTGTGACCCTGGGCAAGTCACTTAACCCCAATTGCCTCCCTAAAAAAAAAAAAAAAAGAATATCTTCACTGACATTCTCTGTTTGTGAATCATTAACTAAGCCCCAGTTCACAAACTGCCCATTTTCCCCACACTATGGGTCTAGGGGCCATAAGCAACCCTTCCATCTCCATAAAAAAAATAAATAAATAAATAAAATCTAGTAAACCTTTTGCCCTAATGTCTGTATGTAATTGATTTAGTGGCTCAGTGTTGGTCAAAATATGAGCATATGTATATGCTACTCAGTATTTGTCTCAGTTATTTGTTTTAGTACAAAACCTCATGGAAAGCAGTGAACTTGCTGAACTTGCCTTTGCCAACGGTGCCTGACACATGCTATGCAACAATGAATGAACACTTTGATCATAATAATGACCATTATTTAATTATTAAGATAGTTATTTATAAAAGGAAACATAACAAGCTTTCTGATTTTCAGTACGTAGCTAATTGGGATTCTATTAACCTTTGTAAGGTTAATTTATGCCTATCATTTCAAAAGTGCAATATGACAAAAATGGTCTTTAATGATAATGTAAAACAACATAGGACAGAGATGCTTCCTTTTGAAAAAAGACCTAAATTTCTCAATTAAATTCCACAATACCCCCTCCCATTCCCAAGGCAAAAAGATTTTGTTAAGTCGGGGGGGGGGGGTTGCCAGGTAAAAAATAAGACAAAATACAATTTGAATAACTATTTTTGAAGCTCTAAGCTGGGAATTTTTGCTACTTAAAATGCTGGAATTTATTATAAAATTTATATGTGTACATTTGTTTTTATTACATTAGTTTAATTTGTTGATCTGATGGAAAGTACAACAGGTTTGTAGTCAAAGGACCTAAATTCAATTCCTGAACCTTGCATAATGTCATTTCTCCTTTCCAGGACTTGTTTTTCTCAGCAATAAAAAGAAGAGGTTGTACTTTATTATCTCTATTGTCCCTTTGTCCTTTATGCAGAATAACCTTTTGCAAATATGACATTCTAAAACTAGTAGCTCTTATTAACTATGGAAGACCCTTTCAGGAGATTTGAGTCACTCAAGAAAGATAAAGTTATGCTCACTATAATTTTAGTGTCAAGCTTAATTTTATTCTATTCCACTTCTTTGATAACTGTAATCCATATGTTGTCAGTAGAATATCTGAACTAGAAAGAGATGCTCTTCAGATGAGTATCTAAATTTTAGAGATGACCATGCCCAATTCCCTACTTTTACCATTGAGAGGAATGAAGCCCAAAGAGGAGAAATGATTTCCCCAATGTCACACAGCTAGTCAGAGGCTGAGATGATACCAGAGCCCAGCTCTCTTGACTTCCACCGCAAGACAGGATTTAGACTCATGAAAACCTGGATTCAAATCTAGAGTCAAACACATGAACTGTATAATCCTGGGCAAGTCACTTAACCTCTCTAAGCTTTGATTTCCTTGTTCATAAAATGGGGGTTGTGATAGTAATTATGTCAGGATTGTTGTGAGGATTAAACAAGATCATAAATGTAAAAGAGTTGCAAATGTTTAAACATGTGAGACATAGCCCTAGTTATTATTACGCCATGTTGCCTCTCTATGGTAACTCTGAGTTGTCCAGAAAATTTGGCATGCCAGAATTTCCCAATCCTTAACCTTACCAGATAAAACTAAGTCTGCATTGTTGAAGCAGTTCAATCAGAATAGAGATCTTTGTCACAGAGGAAGGAGGCAAGTCACATAAGATGGAAACAGTCAGAGTGACTGATGAGTCTATTAGGCGTAACCAAAGAGCATCAAAGGAATTGTAGCAACCAACATGTGTATATCTTATAATTATTCATATGTATATATCTTACTATTAACTTATTCATGATTACATGCAAAGGTACCTATGGTCTATGAAATTGGTACATCTAAAAATGGCCCCAAATCTCTGTTTATCCTTGAGTATGAAATTGTGTAAACCCCAGGGTTCATGAACAACTTATCTCAATACGCAATTGTGGCTGAAGTGACCATCCCTGATTGGACCTCCAGGTGTGCAAAGAGTGTGGACCCAATGTGAATGTAGCACATGAAGCCACCATTCTATGCATGCCTGGGGTTGGACTTCACTTAGGTTGTCATATATCCCAGATTTGGGACAGGGTGAACTCAGATGTGTCATATCCTTTGTTTTAACACCAATAAACATAACTAGGTAAGTTTCCTCTGAGTGTGAGTAGGTGCCTCTTCCCTGAAGTCCTTAACTGAACTGGAATATTTATAGAGTGAAATAAAGTCATCAATAGTTCATCAAGGATAGTTTGCTTATAGAGATGGATTTTTTTTTCAAAAGGGCCCTAAAGAAATAGATAATTCCCAAGTCACCCAACATGTTATTCAACAATGCCTAGGTAGATGGGTAAATGATCAGGAGACACGGTACTTTGAGGGGTTCTCTAGAAACGGAGTAGACATTCCTAGTTCCATGAAGTTGGCCAGGCCAGAGAGAAAAGCTTGGGAAACGAGCAGCCATGTTGGGGGATTTGAATAGTATTTGCCACAGCACAAGATATTGTTTCCTAAAAACACTTGCCATTTCCAACAAAGGCCTATCTAGGATTGGTCCAGGGCCCTAATAGACTCTTTGACAGAAGAACATTGTTGGGTCCCTCTGTCTAGCTTAATTTGATAGTAAGGGACATTTTTTAAATTCCCTATAAACTACCGCACATCATTCCTCAAGTCAAAGTAATCGCTGGTGTGTATTGCCTTTCTCCACCCACTATATATATGGCCTACTAGTAGCTATTCACTGTAAATAACATTTGCATGGTTGGTTGGTTTTTTTCCTCCATACCATAAGACATGCAAGTCAATCCTCAGAGTGGCTCAGTACTCAAAAAGCTACCTGCAGACATATACATCTGAGGACAATTTGCTGACTGAGCTCTTCACCAAAACCCTCTACCAGTAATCAATGCCTACTAACCAATCAAAAATGTATTATACAGAGAAGGTTCATCCAGGTTGACTGACTTATCAGCAGAGTTAACTGCTGTCTTCCAATCAAGGTCAGTGAAAGCATTTCAATTGGTCTATGACTTCTAGAAGCTTATAACTTAATCAGACTGAATATTATTATCCTATGTGCAATGGATAAAGAACAGGATTTGGAGTCAGACACGTGCTAACGTGTGTGACCCTGGGGAAATCACTTAAGTGCTCAGACTCGGTCTCAGTTTCCTCATCTGTAACAGAGAAATAATAATAGCATCTATTTCTCAGTGTTATTGTGAGGATCAAATGAGATAACAAGTAAAGTGCTTTGCCAACTTTAAAGTATTTATATAAATAAAAATACTAGCTATTTTCTACTATTATACGGTTCAATGGAAAAAGTGGACTTGGGGTTCAGATCCCAGTTTTGTCACTTACTACCTGTGTGATCTCAGGTTTTTAATCCATAAAATGATAAATGTTATGCTAGATAGCCTCCCTTCCATCTCCAAGTTTTCACATTTTCTCCTCCAATTAGAGTGTAAGCTCCTTGAGGACAGGGACTGTTTTCATTCTTTTTCTTGTAATTTTTTTTTTTTTTTGGTATAGAGTACTCCTGAAACTTTCTCTAATAATTGTGGGGACCAATTTTTAATTGGGGAGTGCTAGCTAAGCGGCTTGCCGCAATATTGGGGCAAGGAAGGAGACTGGCAGCCTCCCTCAAAACAGAACAAGATTTATTTTAATAAGAACGACCTTAAAAAAAAAACACAAACAGGATCAGTAGGATCAAGGGAAAGGAAATAAAATGGGGAAAGGGAAATTTAATACCTGTAAAAATACGGCCGCCCAGGAATCAGCTGAAAATATGCAGCAGAACGCCTGTAGCTTTCCAGCTTCCATCTAGAATGCCCAATTCTCCTCCCCCAAACCTAGAAACACCCCACACAGCCCCAGCCAATGGGATGGCTGCTCTGACAGTCACATGACTGCCCTCACTAGGCTTCCAATCATTATAATTTTGCCAGGCCCATGTAGGCATTGGTGAGTGGTGATACTGTGAGGTGCCAGAGCCCTGGCGACGGCTACAACCAGTGGGTGGAGCACTGTGCGGTTTGCAGAGCCCCAGGCCAGTGCATGCTGAGGCATAAAAACCTCAAATAGCAATTCTTTACATAATCCAGGTTGGTAACTTCTCTATAATTTATGATCTTTGAGAGCTGACTAGAGCTAAAAACTCTCTAAATAACAAAAGCAGGACCATATAGCTCATACAGGTTATGGTCAAGACTTGAACCAAGAACTTCCTAGTTTCAAGAATGCCTTTCTTTATCAGAGGAACTTAATAAATGTCTGTTGATTGACTGATCTAAGGTATCTGCTTTGATGGATGGAATGCCCAAAATGACTAAACTACAGGTCATTGAAATTTAGCTCACTGAAAAAATAAGAAAGCAGACTAGTGAAAGGGAAAGAGCATTGAACTTTGCAGTCAGAGAACTAGAGATGATTCTATGATCAGTGGATTGCACAAGTTTACAGATGTGTACACTTTGTTGTTAAATTGTTTCCATCTTGTCTGACTCTTTATGGCTCCAGTTGGGGTTTTCTTGGAAAAAGTTACTGGAGTGATTTGCCATTTTCTTCTCCAACTCATTTTACAGATGAGAAACCGAGGCCAACAGGTCCAAGTGACTTGCCTAGGGTCACACAGTTACTAAGCATCAAAGGCCAGATTTGACCTCAGGTCCTCCTGACTCCAGGGAGTCTATCCATTGTGTCATCTAGCTGCCCTATGTGTACACTAGATCTCTCTCTCTCTCTCTCTCTCTCTCTCTCTCTCTCTCTCTCTCTCTCTCTCTCACACACACACACACACACACACACACACACATGACAATCTTAAGACAATGTCTTGGTGAGATTTGACAAAAATGTATGTCATTTCCTACACCCTAACTCCAACAAGCTACAATGTCCAACCCTAACATATTATATACATGTATGTATGTGTGTATATGTATATATGATATATACATATATGTTATAGTTTTTTCTGTTTGGTGTATTAGAATGTATCCATGATAGCTGTGTGACCCTGGGCAAGTCACTTAACTCTCATTGCCCCACCAAAAAAAAAAAAAAAAGAATGTATCTGTTTTGTGATAAAATAATGGGACTTGGAAGATGCCCAGGAACCCCCACCTGAAGTTTGATTTGGAATTGATTGAATTAGGTGAGACTGAGAAACTAAGTACTCACTAGTGATGATTAAATCAGTACCACACCTGGCCCCCCTGAATAGGGTGTTGTTCTCAGAAGTTGAACCTAGTTAAGGTTGATTAAATTGAGATCACACATGGCCAACCATGAGGATAGTGTGTTCTCAGAGGCTATGGACTGCGACATCAACAGGAGACCGCTCTTGACCAATCAACTTGAAGAACCTCTCATTTCGGGAAGGAGGACAGGAAGTAGGAAGTGGGAGGGGGGGTTGGCGGACTGGAGATTTTTAAACAACACAGTGCCCTGAGTATGACAACTCTATCTTTACAAACTATGTAACCAGGATTATTAGAATCTATCTTTGCCCTGAGGATCACAACTATATCTTTACAAGTTAAGTAAATCCTCTTATACCCATTGCTTGTGTGTGATCAGTTAAAACAAAAAGAGGAATATTCATATAATATTAATAGATCAGTAGTGCCAATGATCATCAGCAAGAGTTCTATGATAAAGACCTAGCTGAGTAGTCTGAGTTGGGATAAAATGGTGAGAAGGTTTTGTGAATGGGTAAATTAAGAGCATTTATCTGGAAAAGCTAGAAAAAAAATATAGTAATTTGTCCATCCCATCTCAGACCTATATTCCCTGCCTTTGCCCTATCCTAATTCTTTCTTCTGCTGTAGGAGTTTTTTATCTGGGGTTTATGAACTTTAAAAAAATTATAATTGTATTTTAATATGATAGGTTTCCTTTGTAGGCCTATTGTTTAATTTGAACATTTAAAGATCCCTTCTGAGAAGGGATCCACAGGCTTCATCCTCTTTCCAAAGGGGTATGTGACACAAAAAGATGCTAAGAACCTCTGGTCTATTGATTCTTCATTTTGGAATTATTGCTCGGGCATAAGCAACTCTTCTCTCTGCAATTCCTCCTGCCAAATGAATTTGAGCATTTGGCTTACTGGCTACTTGGGAACCTACCAGATGGACAAATGATGTGAGAGCCCGTGGTGCTTTTTCTCTTTTCAGCCTTGGCTGTACTTGGTCTTGACATGTTTTGTGATCTAGAGAGCAAGAGAAACACAGAGAATACTTCAGATTTAATATCTCTATCTCTTTTATTTGCACAGCCTCAGATAGTTTAAAAAAGGTATTATATAAAACAACAACTCAATAGTACAATGTGCTACTTGGAGAGCTGTCCAAATGGCATTACTTCCCATTGAATTATTGAGCTATTTCTGTTAACCGTGTTAAATGGCTATGGCTATGGCCAGGCTTGGACACATTACAAAGGAGGGAATAGGCCCTGTGGAGCTGATAGGTTTACATCCTCTTGAGAATTAGGGGATGCTCCTTGACAAGTATCACCTGACCCCAGGCTTTGAGCACAAAGTTTCCTTTCTTTCACACAAAATGAGACGTTTTAAACTAGTAACTTAGTGCCTAGAAGTTCCACAGAGAGATAAAAATCCTTAATGCAGGGGCCTCAAGGCCTCTTCATATCTTGTGAGTAGGTCTTCCACCTGGTACAGGTACCATTTTGAAAGGAAAGGAAACCAAGTGATAGGTATCATTCAACAGAACCAGAATTATTAAGATACATTCTTGCCCTGAGTATAACAACTGCGTCTTTACAAGCTAGGTAACCAGGATTATTAGAATGTATCCTTGCCCCAGGTATGACAACTGTATCTTTATAAACTAGATAAACCCTCTTTTATATTCAGTGCTGGTTTCTGATTATTTCTTTACATCATAGCAACACCTGGCAAAAACAAAAACACCTGGGCTTAGGGCAGCTCCCAGCAGTCTTCTTAAGACAACAACATTTTTACATAGTCATGAAATTTAGAACTGAAAATTCCCTAATCCAACCCATTCACTTTTACAGACAAGGATACTGAAGCACATGTCCAAGGTTATATAGATAATAAGTGATCCAAACTGAGGTCTTTTGACTACAAGCCCAGGGATCTTTCCACTACTCCAGGGTATTATCTTCTCCTTTCAGTGAGTTATACTTGGCAATCTGCAATTTAATTGGTGTGGGTATTCCCTCCACTGATGCAGGTAATTTGGGAGAGAAATCGATCAACAAGCATTAATTAAATGCATAGTATGTGCCAGGTAGCGTGCTAGGCACTGGTTATACACAATCATGAAAACAGTCTCTGCCTTCAAGGAGATTACAGGAAAAGCAGCTGAAGTTGTGGTTCTTGAACTGAGCCCTGAAACTGGGGATAACTCTCAAAAATTACTGAAGTTAAAAATTCATCACCCTTCAGGCAGGAAACTCATGCATCTGTTTGCTGCTCTAAGTGTACCCTCCATACAATTTGTTACCTGCCCACGAGTATGTCCCCGCTCACCCTTTGGAGGAAGATTAGGGCTCATGCTTATTTAATGGGCTGTGTCTGAGAGCACCATAAGAAGATAAATACTAATGCTTTTGACAATCATAGCTATTCTGATAATAATGATCAATAACCTCAAATTTCCTTATTAGCATTTAATACAGTCTCATCACCTTAGCCCCCAAACATCTGTCATTAAATAGGAAAGTCATTGGGGACATCTAGGTGGCGCAGTGGATAAAGCACCAGGCCTGGATTGAGGAGGACCTGAGTTCAAATCTGGCCTCAGACACTTGACACTTACTAGCTGTGTGACCCTGGGCAAGTCATTTAACCCTCATTGCCCCGCCCCCCCAATAATAATAATAAATAATAAAGTCATTCCATAAGCTTGCTAAACTAGGGCCAGTTTATTATCACAGCATGTCACTCCATATAACAACCGTTTGCAAAGAGAACACATTTCACTTATATGTGATAGAGGTCTTACCGTTCCTTAAATATGCAGAAATTGTAAGATTAACACCAGAGTTTGAAACTCACCACAGTCATAGACATCTAAGTCAATGATGTGGTGAACAACTGAAGAACAGTAATTATTAGGGGAGAATGATAACAAATCATGCCTAAGGTGACCTCTCTACAGTTTAAAAAAAGAAAAAAGCGTTGCTACAAAACTGCATAAAATTGACTATTTCTAGAAGCAAAATGAATGAAGAGGGCTGATTAAAAAAACTAGTATACAAAAAGGGTCATTATAAGGGGTTATTAAAATTAAATGACTCTTGTAAGTTATTATTGGTTTCCATCCTAAATTAATTTTATTATTAATTATTATTATAAGGCCATTAGCCATGTATTCCACAGAGAAGTCAGGAACCAATGAGCTTTCAATAGCTAAACATGTTTTGTGCCATGAAACAAATTAAATTCCACATTGGGGGATTAGAAGGATGAGAGTCTAGTATCTTTCATGGGGGCAGCGGGGAGGAGTGTACATTTTGGTTTATAACATCTTTGAAATGGGTATGAAGGCAAGCTGTAGGAAGACACAATATTTAACTTTATTTGCATGTCATAGATCTACTTTGAGGGATATATATTTTAGATAAAATTTAGATCTATCCATCTATATGTGTTTCTGTGTGCAACTACATCCATACACCATGTCACAATGTATACACATATGTGTGAATGTAGGAATTATAGATGTACATTGTAAGCATATCTCTTATGGGATAAGGGGAAAAGGAGGAGAGAAACAACCCAGTGTCACTCCTTTACTAGAGGCCAGAATGAAACCCTCAGATTTGGTGTATTTTGAGACCCTAATATGCCAGAGAAGTCCCCAACAAAATCTAAGGTGGATTTGGAGAAAACAGAAACAGGAAAACTTCAGTAAACCTATGCATAATTTCAGGAGCACCTAATACAAAATATGATACATTTACTTTTCTACTGGCTATAGCAACCTTCTAAAGCTGTATCTTACTTTGAAATGCCAATCATCCCTTTATGACCCTGTCAATTGCATTTGCTCATAAACATATTTTCCCCTTTCAGTTGTTGTTGGGTTCTCACAATGAAGAGATCAGACACCCTGGGCTCAATTGTATGTAGACATCTTCTTCCATATGTAGCACAACATTCAAATCAGACCCCTTGTAATGACAGAAATTACTGGACATTTTAGCTGTCTCATAGAGTATGGTGATCAAGAATGAATGACATCGGGGCAGCTAGGTAGTGCAGTGGATAGAGCACCGGTCTATCCACTCAGGAGGACCTGAGTTCAAATCTGGCCTCAGACACTTAACAATTACTAGCCATGTGACCCTAGGCAAGTCACTTAACCCCAAATGCTTCACACACACACAAAAAAAAAGAATGAATATCTACTATACCTTTCCACTCCCATATGTGCACACAGTGCTACGTAGAGTAACAGATATCAACAGGTGAGAGGCAGAATCATGTATACAACCTAAAGTCTTTAAGTGGATTTTCTATTATTGTTCCATCATAAGAGTACACAGTTCCCTTTGCTCTGAGTCAAGAGGTGGAATGTAATCCCAAGTCTTCCAATAATTTGTTTTGTTGTTGTTTTGCTTGTTGTTGTTTTGGTCCTTGGAAAGTTCCTTTACCTAACAGCTTTGGTTTCACCATCTGGAAAGTTGAGGGCCCTAGATCAGATGACTTCTAAGAACTCTTCCCTTCTAAAATATTATTTACTGAGAACATTCATGAAGATGAGAAGTGACCATAGAGATTGTAACAGACACAATGAAGTGGATTTCTCAGAATTTGAAGGAAGCAAAGGCAAGATGCCTATCTGTCAGGTATGTTACAGAGAAGATTCTTGCCCAAGCATAGGTAAGACAAGGCAGCCTCTCATATCCCTTCTTTTTTTTTTTTTTTTTTTTTTTTGGTGAGGCAACTGGGGTTAAGTGACTTGCCCAGGGTCGCACAGCTAGTAAGTGTCAAACATCTGAGGCCAGATTTGAACTCAGGTACTCTTGACTCCAGGTCCAGTGCTCTATCCACTGCGCCACCTAGCTGCCCCCTCTCATATCCCTTCCAACTCTGAGACTATCATGGCATATTCTATGTGTGGTTCTCAATGAATGGATCAGTGTTAGCCCTATCATTGACCAATGGCAACTGAAAAAGATTAACAGGTTGCTATGGGCAAATGCATTCCATAGCATCATAAATTTAGAGCTGAGAAAAGACCCAAGAGGTTGAAGAGTGAGTAGCCCAAAGTCCCATCCCTATTCAGGGCCATCAGCAGTCATCTAGACCTATGTCTTGCCACTGGACTCTGATGACTCTGGAGGAGAGAGGTGACTTTGCACAGCTCTGCCTCACTTAAATCCAATTCACTTGCAAGTCAAGACTTCACTTCCTTAATGTCCTCCTCAAACAAAGGACCAACAACAACAACACATAGCTATTAAGTGTCTGAGTTGAGATCACAACTGAGATTTTCCTGACTCCAAGTCTAGCATTTTGCCCTCTATATCAAAGCCCCATATGGGGTCACATAACTGAATGTGGGGGTCATGAAAAATTTGGCAACAGTAAAAAGTTACATATACCTATTTAATATACCCATATACCCAGGGTCATGTAAAAATTTCTTGGGCAAAAAGGGGTCATGACTGGAAAAAGTTTAAGAAGCCCTTCTCTATACCACCCTCTGAGCCAAGGTTTTAAGGGTGATTTCAGAATTTCAAATTAAGGAACAGCTTTGCAAGATAAATATCATTTCCCACCTGATTGTTCTCCTGGACTTTATTATTGTTTCATAAAACTCATCTTCCAGTAAGATCACATCAACTCTGAAACTCACACCTCCTCGGTACTCCTCCCCAGTTCCTCCTAAGGCCTCTCCCTTGCTCAGATTAGAGACTTCCATCCAGATCCTCCACTTAAGGAGGGGGCCCAGGGCAGCCAACTCCTCATTTCCAAGCCAGCTGCAGGACTTCATCATGTTCATCATGCCCCAACGTGAGCACCTCTCATTTTCACCTCCTTTTCATTTGTTGCCCACTATTAGACTGTGAGCTCCTCGAGAGCAAGAACTGTCTTTTTGCCTTCTTTATATCCCCAAAACTTAGCATAGTGCCTGGCCCATAGTAGGCACTTGATAAATGTTTATTGCCTGACTGAATATGGATAGAAGAAAACAAAAAACCACCACCATGAAAGTGCCAGACCATTTTGTACCTTTTTCAGAGAAGCCATTTCTAAATACAATCTATCCCTTGAACAATTTTACAATGTTGATGAAACTGGCCAATTTACACAATGGTTTATAGGCTCTACCCTGGCATGATAATAAATCTTGTGCACCAAGGTATAAGCAGAATAAACACAGCTTGACTGTGTCTACATGGGCCATTGCTACAAGCTTACACAGGCATGCACACATGCAAACACATACATACACACAAAATCTATGGGGTTCAGAAAACTTAATCATCCTCAAGTTTTTAAAGGTAACACACATTTACCTGTTGCTTTCAGGAATGGAGAAAAAAATACTGTTGTTCTTGCTAATGATTTCATATTATAATTATAGGCTTAATTGAGCATAACAAAGGTACTCAGTTCAGTTCAACAATCACTTATTAAATTCCTACTGTATTCAACACATCATTGGAGTGCCAGAGGAGATAAATTTAGAGAAGGCAAGGCAGGAGAGTAGCACAGTGGATAGAGCACATGGCCTGGAGTCAGAAAGACCTGAGTTCAAAACAGACCTCAGACACTTACTAACTCTGTGACCCTGAGCAAATCACTTAATCTCTGTTTGCCTCAGTGTCTTGAACTTAAAAATGGGCAAATGACAGTAAATATCTCACAGAGTTGTTGTGAAGATCAAACGAGATCATATTTGTAAAGTGGTTAACACAGTGCCTTGTACATTATAGGCAGTATACAAATGCTTAATTCCCTCCTATTTGTAGTGCTTACATGCATCATACATGCTTTCTGAGGAAGAACAGCATTTATTTATAATATGTATTGTGTGTATATTTATGTGTATATTACACATGTAATATACATGGAGATGGATGGATGGGTGGGGTGGGTGAGTGGTTGGATGGAGAGATGGATACATAGAAGGATTGATAGATGGATGGATAGATAGATATAGATAGACAGACAGACAGACAGACAGACAGACAGACAGACAGACAGACAGATAGACTATGGGAGGGGAAAAAGGTCATGATGCAGTGGCATCACTGAATGAGCACTGGCCTCAGAGTCAGAAATCCTGGGTTGATGTCTCCTCAATTTCTTACGTAGCAAAATGGACAAAAATACCACCTGCACAACCCATCTCATGGTCTTGTGAAAATGTTTGGAAACCATAAAATGCTCTTCAAATATGAATTTACATTGTTGTTGTTATTCTTAATATCAATAATATTATTATCCACTTTATTCCCTGCCTTTTGCTTATAAATACACGGAGGTCTAGAGAGATTAAGTGTCCTGCCCAGGTCACAAAGCAAGTTACAGCTAGGACTAGAATCCAGGTCTTCTGACTCCTAATGAATAAGCATATTTTCTACTAAGTTGTATTTATTCCTTAGCACACACAGAATATTGTATAAAAATAACTTATAAACAAAAATACTAAATTATTAAAAAATGGATTCCTTCTAAGAGGTTACTACATAATTGAACAGTAATTTACCCAAGAGACTCAACTCTATTATTCTAGCACCTGTGTGACCTTGGTAAAGTCACTTAACCTCTCTAAGCCTCAGTGTATTCATCTATAAAATGAGGCAGTTGGACTGGATGATTTCTAAGGACCCTTCCCTCTCCAAATCTGTGTATCATGAGGTCACATGGTCTAACCTGATTTTACAGATGAGAAAAGGGAAACCTAAAATTTCCTATGGTCACAGAAATAGAATATAGTAGTGCCAGCATTTGAACTCAGGTCCTCTGATTCCAGGTCCAGCAATCTACCCACTAGACCATCATAACTGTGTTTTCTTATCATATTCCCCTGTAATCATTTTGCACTGTCTTGTCCCCTAGGGAGCAGAAAATGATGAAATCTTAGCAGTTTATCTGGAAAAGACAGCTTCCTCCATAATAACAATGTCTCAAACACAGATTCATCTCCCGGGGCCAAAAATTCCAGCCATGAGCTCTTGCTTCAACATTTAGCAAACTAGGAAAAAAAAAAAGTGAAAGGCTTAAAAAAAAAAAAAAAAGGCACACACACATCAGTTACACAGACCAAGAGTACATCACGCTTTACTGTAAATTTTAAGGACTCTTTTCCTCCACTTCTGCTTCCCTGACAACAAATTAGCTACCACCTAAGGATTTAGCCCTAGTTAGTACAGAGATAGATAAAATTACTTAATGTAATTTCATGCTTGGTCTAGGTTTTCATCAATTCTATTTATCAATAACCCTGTTTAAAGGCTTTGGGTAATTAAAAGCACAGGCATATATATACGTGCTTCTTTAGAGGCACCTGCAAGCATATAAAGACAGCATGCCATGTGTCAGAATTGGAGTTAGCCAAGGAATCCTGAGTTCAAATCGACTCAGAGTCTTACTAGCTGTGTGATCCTAGGCAAGTTATTTTATCTAAATCTTGGTTTCCTTGCTCAAAAGATGAAAATAACAATAACATGCAGCATTATTGTGAGGAATAAACGAGAATGTATATAAAATGCTTCATAAATGGTAAAATATCATATAAAATATGAGCTCTTAGCATTATAGTAACATTCCCTTATTTCAAGGTCAGATTTCCAGAATCCTCAACCCTCTAGAAGATACCCCTAAACCCAGCCGCTAAACTACCCTCACCAAAAAAAGCATCATTATCATCATAAGCAGGATTTACATAGCACTTTAACATTAGCTGGGTTTAATGGGATTAGCAAAAGTGGTACAATGCAAGGGTCTTTGAGTGGAAGACTTTAGATTTACTCTAACTTGAAATAGGGGATAAATATGAAACAAAGCTAGGGACCGGACCTGGCTGCTTTGATAGAGTGCTCATTCATTATAAGAAATGATCATTTCCAAACCAAAAACAAAATCATATCAGGACATTTTTAGAGTTATAGGCTTAAGACATAATCCTTTAGAAAGATGGTGCTCTTCAGACTTGAATTAACCAGGATTTGGAAGATAATGGGGATTCTTAAAAAGGAGAGGAGATAAAAAGACCCTCCTGGCAACTCTAAAACAAAGTTTGCCATTACCAAATTTTGGTTGTTTTTAATTAGGCTCTTGAAGTTCTTAGTTGTATCAGTCCTTGCATTGAATGAAGGGTCATTCTCCTACCTATAAGAACATTTAAAAATAACAATGGGGGGGAGGGGCGCTAGATGGTAAAGTGGATAAAGCACCAGGCCAGGGATTCAGGAGTACCTGAGTTCAAATCCAACCTCAGACACTTGACACTTACTAGCTGTGTGACCCTGGGTAAGTCACTTAAACCCCACTGCCCCGCAAAAATAAATAAATAGCAATAACAATAACAATAACTTCACTATTTGGATTTGCCAGCCTTCAGGCTCTCTACTACCCTTCTGGATAGGTAGGAAAATAATCTTCATAAGGTATAAGTGTAGCCACATGACTCCTCTCCTCAAAAATCTTCAGTGGTTTTCTATTGCCTTTGGAATAAAGGAAAAGTTCTTCAGGCTAGCATTTAAAGGCTTCCACATATGGGCTCCAACACGTCTTGGCCACCGTACTTCATTGTACTCCCTTTGACACATCAGCCAAATTGTATTAGCAGTCTATCTCTGTGAATTTGTCCAGTCTGTCTCCCATGCCTGAAAGCACACCTTCCTCATCTCTGCCTTTCAGAATCTTGTTCTTCCTTCCAAGATCATCACAATAAAATCCACAGAATGCTAGGTGCAAAGCGAGGGAGGCCTAGATTCAAATCCTGTGTCAGTCATTTGCTAGCTATATGGCCCTGGGAAAGTCATTTAACCTCTCCATACCTCAGTTTCCTCACCTGTAAAATAAGGAGAGTGCACTGAGTAGCCTCTAAAGTCCTTTCCAGCTAGAAATCTGTGCTATCCCACAAAACCTCCTCAGCTCCCGCCTACATAGGTACATGTCTCTCCTCGAGGCTCCCTAGGGCTCTTTGAAGCTCTTCTTTGTCCAGACCATACCTTCTATTTTTTTTAACAACATAGATGATTTCATGGGTGTAAGAAGGTCCTGTGGAAGAACGACCAGGATGTGGGGGAAATGGAACTTGAACCCAGGTCTTGCTGACTAGAAGGCCATCACTCTGTTCCCTATACCATCTCACATCACATTCTAACTTCTATTATTCTAGCTTCTATTAATCTGTTTAAAAGTCATATTCCCCATCGGGGCAGCTAGATGGCGCAGTGGATAGAGCACCGGCCCTGGAGTCAGGAGTACCTGAGTTCAAATCCAGTCTCAGACACTTAATACTTAACTAGCTGTGTGACCCTGGGCAAGTCCCTTAACCCCAATTGCCTCTCTAAAAAAAAAAAAAAAGTCATATTCCCACTAATGAAAATGTAAATTGCTAGAAGAAAAGGACTGTCATGTGTGTTTACCCACACATAAATAATTTATACAGTATCCATATGTACTCATGTGTGTACACTATTTTGTTCAGGATCTCTATATGCATGAGTGTGTATGTATGTATTATGTGACTATATTGTATCTAGCACAAAGCCTTGAACATAGTAAGGCATTTGTAGAATAAGGCAAATTATAGAATTTGTTAAATTTTGAGATCCCAGATCACCGAGCACAAACTATTTTCATAGTTTCTCATTTTTGCTGCTCTGATCTCAAGGAAAGTCATTGAATTCAGTTTTTTAACTGCTTGAAATGAATATTGTATAACAGAAGAAAGAAAGAGGGAGGTCAAACCTTAGTTCCTGTTCTCCATGTTTCTGAGGAGACCATGCCACACTGGACTTCTCACAGTAGTTCTTACAACCAGTTGCTTTAGAGGTAATTTTTATGGAAGCAGAAAATGGCCTCTCTAAAAACAAAAAAGACCACAGAGTTAAAAAATGCATGATTTTTAACATTAAATCCATACACTGTATACTGCAGATGCAGGTCAAGTGTGATTTCCCAAATATTTATACACAACTTATAATACTGTGATGCATTAGTTAGAGGATTTAGTCTGTAGAGGAAATTTTAATATGAATGTTGTGGCCTATTTGTAAAAACATTCTCATGTACAAATAACCATATAATGTGCAAATGGACAGAGACCTTAAGAGCCCTTGAAAGCCATTCCAAAAAACATCAGGAACAGTAACCAGGATGGAGTAATCCGGACTTTCCCCCAGGGCACCAAAATTTAAGGGCTTCCAAAATCTAAACTTAAAGTTTTTAAAGATGGCACAATTTAAAATATTTGTTACATTCATATGTTGACAATACATATAATCCTTCAGCAGCTAGAAATAAAGGAATTTCTCCCCTAGTTAGCAGAACTAGTAGAAATAGGAAGCTACCAGATGGTAATATTGCTAATAACACCCATCTGTGAACAACTCTAGTAACTAATTCCCCCACCAACTCAAATGAATTCATCTTAATTACTTCTTGCATTATTTTCTCATTTATAATTACAACATACATTTGAGAGTACTTTTTTGCTACTGCTAAGATTCACATATGTAGCTTGCAAAGGGCACTAAAAATATATCTCCTTAAAAACAATCAGAATACAGAAATCTCCAGGTCAGGTTGCAACTAATGAAGCTGCCATTCTTCATCTTTCACGGTATTCAAAGCAAGTTTCTCGAAGTCTGAAAGACTCAGAAATATCAGCTTTTAAGAAATTCTCCTCATCCCACGTCAGACGTGCATATTAATAGTCCTCTTTCAAGGTGTCAAGATATCTGAATTAATTTTAAATGGAGGGAGGGAAAGAGGAAGGGGGAGAGAAAGAAGAGAAAGGGGAGATAAAAAGAAAGGGAGAAAGAGAAGACAAGGAGGAGGAAATAGAGGTAGACGAGAAAGGGGAAGAGGGAAAGAGAAAAGAGAGGTAGTAGGAGAGGAAGAAAAGGAGGAGGAAAAGAAGGGAGGGGGAGAGAAGGAGGAGGAGATGGGAGAGGGAGAAAGGGAAGGAGGGAGAAATAATGGGGAAAGGGGGAAGTAAAGAGGGAGGGAAGGAAGGAGAGAGACAGGGAGACAGAGAGAAAGAGAGGGAGACAGAGGGAGAGATGTGCATATCTTCAGCAGTAAAGAAACTTGGATTTGAATCCTGGTTTATGTATTTACTAGCTGTGTAATCACAGGCAAATAATTCATTTGGGCCTCAATTTCTGATTTGTAAAAAGTGAATATTAATATTTGTACTATCTATTTCATGGACATAATATATCATATAAATATGAGATTATTTATATAAACTTCCACACATGTCATTTACTTAGGGAGAAGAAGGGGGAGAAAAAGACTTGTTCAGCAGTGTGGCTACTTCCAGGTATGAAACCTTCCCCGCTTATACAGATAAAAACTGTATCACATAGTCTTAGAAAGTTGGGGGGGGGGCGGTATTTAAAGGTAAAGTGACTTGCCCACAGTCACACAGGTAGTATGCATCAGAGGGCAGAACTTGAACCCAGATTTTCCTGACTCTAATTCCATCTCTGTGTGTACATTATTGTGTATCAAAAAAGAAAAGAAAAGGGGAAAAATTCTGTTTAACTAAAATATAAGAGATTTTAACTACATAGTCTGTCTTGGGTTTTTATTTTCTATGAAACCAAAATGATTTAATCAATTTCAATCTACAGTGCACTCTGAATTAAGAAGATGTGCACCATTTTCCAGGGCTCAGTTATTAAAATGTATTTTAGATGAAAGGCACACGAAAATGCTGATTTACATATAAACTACTAGGTAGCAAAATGAATAGAATCATCAGGCTCATTGTAAAACAAATAGTTGAAATATATATTCCACAGAGGAAATAGTATAGTATTTGTTCCCCAAAAAACCATCTTCTAGATTGTTTTTAATTAGCTGGAGGATTCTTAGTCTACCAAAACAGGTGTTGGAATTAGCAAACATAAATCAATTCTTTTATTACGAGACCTTCTGGGTGAAGCTTTGACTTCTTAATAAGATTGCTCAAAGACTTTGGAAAGAGTCGTTCTTCAGCAGAGTCATGTTGGGCATTCTCCTGTCCTGGCTCAGCAGTATCTCTGTGACCAACAGTTTGAAACACACTGCTCTCACCACTGAATCTGATTCCTTTACTTATGTGTTTCTTCTCTGGATCCCCTTTGCTGTCACTGTTTTCCAAAAGTTCAGTAAAGTGGTTGGAGAAAAATGAGCTTCCTTCTTCTGAATTACAACCCCTGATCTTCTTCAATTGATGCAAGTAAAAAAAATATGTTTCTAGCACACTGGCTCTTCGCTCTGGTTTCTCTGACAAAGCATCATCCCAAGAGATACTACAGCTGCTGCCACCACCACCACTACCACCTACTTGCCAGGACAAACGGGAGTCCTCTGAAGTGGTTTCAGGTAGGTCTTTGGAGACAAGATGACTTGAGAAAATAGACTTTTCCTTATTCTCGCAAGTCATCTCCTTAGCAATCACTTTGGGTGTTTGTAGAATTTCGCCGTCTATCCCTGTTGAAGATAACAGGTCAACCCTTATATTGTGGCGAATGACACAGTGGTGGCCAGAGATGAGCTCACGCTCTGAAGCATAGTCAGAAAAAATCTTAGGAGTGACATTTTCTGATGGATCTCCTACCGAATTCAGTCGAGGATCAGAAATCTGAATCATGGAATCATTCCCCTGGCACCTCTCACTAATTTGCCTTTGGCCTCTCTTATGGATTTTGCTTTCACCAACGTCAAATCCACTGTTGATATTAATTTCCTGACTTCTTATTCCTTGACCAACAAAAGTCTCATCTGCCTCCTCCACACATTCAGGTAGCAATCCACTTCTATAGTTGAGGTTCCTTGGGGAGACCACAAAGTCTAATTCCTGAGAGAGTGATTCTCCTTTTCTCAACCTGAAGTCAACAGGGGAATCAGATTGGTCGGTGGACAGTTTGCTAATAAGCACTGAGCCACTTGTCTCCTGGGGATTGTCAGCCTGAAACCTAGATATGAAATCCCTGAGTTTCCAAATAGTTATTTCTCCTTCTTTGGATTTTTCACTGATATCAGCCTCCCATCCGGAAAAAATATTGCCTTTCAACCTAGGGGATCTCAAGCCCATTGTATGAGGACTTCCAGGAGATAAGGAAATTCCTGAAACCTTTTTGGAGTCTCTGAGCTGAATATCCTTCCTAAAAGTTCTCCAGTTTTCCCCATTTTCATCTGTACATTCATCTTCAGAGCTATCTGTTAGTGGGGCCCAAAAGCAATCATTTCCATGCCAATCTTCATTGGTTTTCTCAAAAAGACTCCTTTCACCACAGTTCTTGGGCTGTAGCTGGACACTGATTATCTCAGGAGGCATGCCTGTCTCTCCTGGCTCACTTTGATTCTGAGAGTATGTCTTTCCAGGCCTGTCACATGTTGGCTGAACAAGACTTGGATGCCTGAAACCAACTAGAGGTGACGCTGGGGGACTTTTCTCTTTCTGAAATACAGCTTCCTGCCACCCACTAGACCCATCACCAGGAAATCCCCTCTTCTCAGAAGAACTTTTTTTCAGAGGAAAACATGTCTCCGATAAATTCTCTGTAGGGACTGAAGAAAAGCTAAAACTGCTTTGAGAACCTGTGTGTATTCTTGGGTCATCATCTCTGGAGTGTGAGGGAGGATGGCAGGAGCCAAGCAGAGACAAAGTAAATGGTGGATTGTCCTGAGGACTCTTCAGTTCCTGGCATTTGTTCAGAAACCTCTGGGCCCAATTCATCACATGCCTTAGTTTCTGTGTCTCTGGAACCAGCACATCATCAAGCAGGGAGAGATCTAATTCAGAAGGGCAGCTGTTTCTCCGGCCTGCTTCCTGGACTCGCTGGCCCACCTTAGTTCTATCTTTGGTTTCTTCACCAGCTACTTTGGACAACCGCTGACACATATTCACATCCTCACCAGCTGCCGATGGAGGTGACTGCCTACGACCTCTCAAAGCAGAGGTCTGACTTCCTGAGGGGTTTGTTTTGGAACCCAGAGGAGTTCTTGGGGAAGCTTTTAGTGCTGATTTATTGTCATTTCTGGGAGAACCAGTCTTGAGGATCCCAATGCTTTTGTAGTAAGCCACTCTTCTGGCTCGCAAGAGCTTCAGCTCACAGGTTCGAGGGGAATCCGTCCCAGCAGTGGGACAGTCACGGGATGGCTTTGTGCTTGTTTTTCTGGATAAGTAATCCATCTGCAAACAAAAAAGACAGAAACTTTCAAACCCATAACTGGCCAATCTTTTAGCTGCACAGAAAGAATTGCTCAGGCTGGGATTGAACTATCATTCTGATTAAACCCGTTAGAGCGGTTTTGTAACACAAGAACAAAGCAACTAATGAGCTGTGGAACAAGAAAAGGAAAAACTTTACCATCTGGATTTAATTGCATTTAGTCAAGATATGGTTCTTGGTCACCAAACAATAAAAGGGCAACTCTGACTTTTATAGTGGCATATGCTCATTTAATATGTAGAAATCCCAGGAAGAGTTTTAAACAAAGATACTAAATTTCTTTTCAAGGGTTGCACTCAGTTCAATTAAACAACATTTATTAAGGACCTACTATGTTCAAAGCAGTGTGATCGTCACTGAGGATAGAAAGACAAAAACGTAGTCTGTACCCTCAAGCATCTACTGAAGGACTAAAGCATGTGCACAGAGAAGTAAATTAGAAATACATACAAAATAATATGGAGTAATTTCAAGAGAAAATTTCAAGAGAGTTCTAGCAACTGGGGCATGACTGCCCACAGTGTGCTTTGAAAGAAACTCTAAAGCCAATGAAGCTGAGGTGAGGAGAGAGTAAATTCCATGGGAGAACCATTTGTACTAAGATAAAGAAGTAGAAGATGGAATATTGCTAGCAGGCTGGTTTTCTGGAACAGAAAATATATGAAGAGGAGTGATCTAATAAGACTAGAGAGGTAGATGGAAGCCATACTGTGAGGCATTTAAATGTCAAGCTGATGATTTTGGATTTTATCTTAGAAGCAGGAAGTCAATAGGGAGCCATTGACAACTTTCAAGTTGGGAAGTGACACAGTCAAATCTGCTTCACTCTAGCATTTATGGAGTCGGGCACAGAAGTCACCAAGGAAAGATTCCTAATGTACCCTTGACATCAGAAACACATGACAATGTCATCTTTAAATTGTGCCCCATAATACATTTAATATTGATTCATACTTACTCCAGACAACTATCCCATATCTATTCCTCCTCTTGTTTACCTTCCCTGTCAAAAGCTGACTCAGGACACTTCATTTTTTGTCTTTCCCAGGACCTACTGTCATGCTGAGCACAGAGTAGACATTTAGTAAATACTTGTTAATTGACTGACTTGTAATTCCCACAAGTCCTAAGACAACGTCATGCATAGTAGGTGCTCAATCAATACTGGTTAGTTGTTCTGATTGATTTATCTCTAGCAAATGTCTATTCTGGTTTTCCTAAAGCCTTCTCTGTGCTATCCTCAATGTTGTTAAAGTCCTGCCCATTCCTATATATAAAACCATCAAGAAAAGCTGTATTTCTCTTTAGAAATTGAACGGGGGCAGCTAGGTGGTACAGGAGATAAAGCACTAGCCCTGGATTCAGGAGGACCTGAGTTCAAATCAGGCCTCGGACACTTGACATTCACTAGCTGTGTGACCCTGGGCAAGTCACTTAACCCTCATTGCCCCACAAAAAAGAAAAAGGGGGGGGCTGTATTTATCTTCTGTAGAAACTGACCACCAAACACCTGTACCTCCTACTACAGAAAGTCTGCCATCTCTACTTGGAAATAGAAGAATCCTTCTCTCTTCTCTCACTCCCTCTTTATCAAGATATTCATGTGGCACACATTTTCCAATTTTTGTTCCCTTTGAACACCATCTCAAGCCAATTTTTCCTCACTGTCTGAGTAGTTTGCCTATACACAATTCCACTTCTAGAGCAGGTTCTAGAATTCATGAAACAAAATAGCCTTATGAAACATTTTCAGGTATAATATTTGGGATGAGTCATTTGCACCTGGGTTCAGATTCTGACTCAGTTATTTACTAGCTGTGCGATGATCCTGAGTCCTGCCCTGTGTTCAGCTTCCTTATCTCTCAAATGAAAGGGTTGAACTTCCTGGGCTTAAGCTCCTTGGCAGCTATAAATCTACTATTTCTAAATCTATGATCCAAATTTATAATATGTAATTCTATTACCCCAGGACCTGTGATTTCACTGTAATGGGCAATTGTTCATGTAGGCATTCACTCTATCAGTAACACCTTTGTAAGCTGCAGTCTTTTAGAATGACTTGTCCAATGTCACACAACAATTATGTGTCAGCAGTATATCTTGAACCCAGAACTTAGTTAAGCAAACTAAATAAGGTCCTACCTCATCAAGACTCTAGGGCTGGTTTTTGTTTTGGGGGGTTTTCAGGGTTGTTGTGGTGGTGGGTTTTTTGTGTTTTTTTTTCCATTCTGCTGCAGGTTTTGTGTCAGAATAATCTGTAGCTCAAGTTTTGTTTTTAGATCCAAAATTGACAAGAGATTAATTCAAACATAAACAAGCTGGCCTGCCAATGAAAAAAGAAAACACATGAGGGAAAACAGAAGAACCAACATTCTTAAAATTTGTTTCGCACCCACTTAAGAACACTGTACAGACTGGCAGTGTCACTATAAACAGATGTTTGTTTAATAAAGTCTATATCTTATTCTTTATTTAATGCCAACATTTCCTCCCTGACAGTACATCATTGTTCCATCAGGAGCTAGCTGTAAGCCACCAAAAAATACAAGGAAATCTAGTCTTAGCTCATCCTGCCTTAGAATGCAGTCTACAATTGCCATCTACAGGCTTAAATGAAACATGCTTGTTGTCTCAGTAGCAGAAAGATCTCTGGGTTACTTCACTTGGTTGTCTGAGCTGCTCCAGCCTCCTGAAGGCCTGAGCAAAGCACAAATCAAGAAGAGAGAGGAGAGGTCACAGCAGGTGCCCACACTAGTGAAATCATAGGACATAAGACCATAAAATTCTAAATTTAGAGCTGGCAGGAGAGACCTTAAAGAGAGAGTAGAAAAAAGAATGACAACAAAAAGGGAAGGAAAAAATAAGCAAAATGGCGAGCTGAATGTGGGGTAGAAAGAGAGTGATTTTGTTTACGGATACACAGAAGGAAGAATAGAAATGAAAGGAAAAGTGATCTTTGACCTAAAACAATTTGTAGTACAGGGAAAAAAAGGTAAACATGTATGGGAGTCCTCAAATTCCCCCGTGGGAAGATGAACTCATTAGAAGTTTTTAAGTTAATTTAAAAAAAAAGATTTTTAGAGCTGGGCATTTATGAAATGCCCTATGTATATTCTGAATCCCTGTTTCTTTATTTGTGCATTGTATTCCTGGTAAATTAAAAAACTAATTTTTAATTTTTTAAAAATTGCTTTTTTTCTCAGAAATCTTGGGAAACAATTTCCCCCTAAGAAATCTAATAGACTGGAATATTACTTTAATATTTTAATATTAGAATATTAAATGACATTTGGAATGTTTTACTATTAGAACATGAATTAATATTTAGAAATTTAGAAATACTTTAATGTTTTTAGAATATTTTATCATGGTGGTACTATTTGAGACTGATGAGGTTGAAGGATAATTTTTGCTCTTTAAAATATATATCTCAGGGGCAGCTAGGTGGCACAGGGGAGATAGCACTGGCCCTGGATTCAGGAGGACCTGAGCTCAAATCAAGCCTCAGACACTTGACACTTACTAGCTGTGTGACCCTGGGCAAGCCACTTAACCCTCACTGCCTCACCAAAAAAAAAAAAAAAATAAGAAAAGAAAAGAAAAAGAAAATGTATGTTTAAAAAATAAATTAAAAAAGAATATATCTTTATGTAAAGAGTGGATGCACTCAGTGTTATCACATTGAGTAATTTTATGAATTCTTATGAGTTCTTTGTAGGGTTTGGGGATTTGTTTGTCAGGTAAAATGAAAGCTGTCTTGTTTCCAACATATTGTTGACTGAGTACTCACGTGGCAGCTGAGAAACCTTTTTACTCATATCTGCAGAAGTCTCAGCATTATATGTATTTTCTTGTACCTGGTTGAAAATCCCAGGGAGGCACACAATCCAAAGTCCCCCAACTTTGAAACCCTTCCCAATCATTTAAAGACAGAGCTTGAAATCATTGGGCAAGAGTTGGTTACAAAGACAAATGCAAATTTGTACCCTCTCACCTAGTAATAAATCTTGTAAGCCCCTGGGATATTCCTAATCCAGGCTTGGCATCAGGTATGATACATCTGGCACTCACCAGAGGCCTTTTATCATTAGTTAGTTTTTTATATGTCTTGTCTCTACAAGTAGATTGCAAGTTCTTTGAGGGAAGGTATTCTGTCAAATACTTATTTCTATATCACCACCTGTATTTCAGGTATTCTTTTCACTGAAAGAAATAGAACCTCTTGGGAGAAGCATATCCATCAACAAGGGTCCAAAGACTGTGAGTCAAAGATAGAAGGACACAGTGAAAGCAAAGTAATTTATTAGCATGCTAAGGAAGACTGATTTGTTGCTAGCAGCTTCATCTCCCTAAGGCATAGATTCAGTTTTCATCACCTTTCAGACCTTGTTTACAGTACACAGCCAATCAGTAGCACTTTGCAGTCCTTTAGGATAGATAATTAAAGCATTTCATAGGAAAGGGAGGGATAAAGAGGGGGAATCAACCCAGGAAAAAAAGGACAGTGGTATGCAATTGTCAGATTTATTGTCAGAATAAGAAAACACATTCACTGTTCAAGGACAGGAGATAAAGGAAGTGACCAAATACTTTTCTAAATATGAAAGAAGTCCTTTTTAAGACAAAACTTCAGGATCTCTCATCCAATGTCAGCAAGTAATTGTTACAACAGCATATGAGACTATCAGCTTTATCATGTCCTTGCATAGGGGTTAGGGACTTTTTAATATTAGGCCACCAGATGGTTTGGGGATTTCTACATTTTTAGTCAATCAAAACGTTGCAAAATAATTGTGGTTCCTGTTCCCACACACCCACACCTCCCATACATGAGGGCTAATACAGTGGCTTTAAAATGTTAAGGTTCAATAAATGTGTTAATTGGATGACTGAAGGGGTGTCCCAGATCTGATTTATGAGTTTTCATTGTTAAAATAGCCTCTTCAATTTCTCTCTACCCCTGCACCCCAGTATACCACTTATCACCAATTACTTAGTTCAATTTATCCAAGGGAAAATCCTAAAGCTGCTAGGAAGGACAGAAGAAAGATAATTTTGGAGCTTGGTAGGGAGATAAGGAGCTAAATGGTACAGATGCATGCCAATGCCAGTGGCCAGCTCATTGAAAGAAAGAGGTGCTGCTACTGTGAATTGAATATAATCAAGAGCAGGTAAAGTCATGTTTGATTCACTGAGCTGCTTAAGGGGTAATATGCTGGGACAGAATTTCGCTGTCTTGTTGATACTGGGATGTGGTGAATTTGCCTCCTCTTCACTCCTTCCCCCTCCCACACTTCATCCTGTCTGGTGAACTAGCCTGGCTTACCCTTAAAATGTATTTATTTGCTGTCTGCACTTTTATAATAGTTTTTATCTCCAAATAAAGATAAGCTGGTTTTTATTGCTTTTTGAGTGTTTGCTATGAGTAGACCACAATAAGGGAAAGGACTAAGAAGAATCTCTGGATAAATAGCCCTAGACATAAATGTGAACCTATACTGAATCAATCTCTTTCCCTCTCCTTATCCCTCTCTTTCTCCCTCCCTCCCTCCCTCTCTCCCTCTCTCTCTCTCCCTCTCCCCCTATCTCCTCCTCTTTCTTGCTCTCTCCCCCTCTCTTCCTCTCTCTCTTCCTCCCTCATTCCCCCTGGAAAAGCCTGAAATGAGTGATAGACTTGATTATAAACTTGGAGTTGGAGTTGGGAAGATTTGGGTTCCTGGTTATATGATCACAGACAAACCCCCCAAAATAAGCCTCAGTTTCCACAGCTGTAAAATCACCATGACCTGTTATAAAGAGCAAAGAAGACAAAATAAGGCTTGCTTTGCAAGCCTCAAAATGTTACAGAAATATTAACTATTGTAATACTACCAATGGCTAGGGTCAGCAAACTATATACATATTGTAAGAAAATGATGGGTTTTGGAACACCCAGAGTCCCCCCCCCCATTATAATAAGATTGATTGGATTGACTTTGCTGATTGACTCACTTGAAGTTGACTTGATTGAAACCACACCTACCTGAGAACCTTGCCCTCGGGGTGTGTTCTTTGAACTCTGACCCCAGCACATTCTGCTCATGGACCGCCCTCAAGTTCAGTGAACCAATGGATTTGGGTGATGCTGGCCAATTAGTTTGAAGCAATGTGTAAGGACTGCCTCTCTTCCAGACCCAGAGGAAGCTTCTGATCACACAGGGCCTACGACTTGTAGGTAAAGGTGCCTTTTTCTCTCTTCTTCCCTAGTCCTAGCTAGGCTTTCCTAAGTTTCAGGGCAATGTGCTCTATCTTTACTAATACCTAATATGCTTTAATAAATGCTTAATGTCCCAAAACTGGTGCTAAAGCTTCTAATTTATAAGTAGCAATATATTAGAAACCCCAGCTAATTTTCCCCAAACTTGGGATAGAAATAAGGTGACCACATATAGTTTTACTTGCCACAATATATATGGATGCATGTGTGTGTGTGTGTGTGTGTGTGTGTGTGTGTGTGTGTGTGTGTGTGTGTGTAGGGGAGAGAGAGGGAGAGAGGAACAGAAGGAGAGAGGGAGAAAGGAAGAAAGGGAAAGGGGAGGGGGGCAGGGGAGAGAGTATTCGATTTTTACCCAAGGGCCAACCCTTGACCTAGAGAATAGTTAAATTCATGGCAAAAGTTTCCCCCCAAAAAAAGGATCCTAGATTTAAAGCCAAAAGGAACCTCAGAAGTAATTTAATCTAGGCCCTTCATTTTATAGTTGAGAAAACTGAAGCCCAGAGAAAGTGAGTGACTTGCCCATGGCCACGTAGGTACTAAATGTCACAAGGAGAATTTGAACCCAGAGCCAGAACTCTTTCCACTGTATCATACCATCTAGTAAAAAAAGAAAAAAAAGGGGCAGCTAGGTGGCGCAGTGGATAGAGCACCGGCCCTGGAGTCAGGAGTACCTGAGTTCAAATCCAGCCTTAGACACTTAACACTTACTAGCTGTGTGACCCTGGGTAAGTCACTTAACCCCAATTGTCTCACTAAAAAAAAAGAAAAAAAAAGAAAAAGAAAAAAAATCCTAAATTATACTGATTATGCTATTATTCACTTGAAAGCTTCCCCCTTAGCTATTCTGAAATTAAGATTATCCCCCACTCCCAATTTACTTTTAGAGGCCATGTAATCTTTTAGTCAGATGCTTGGGGGGGTGAGTGGAAGGAATATCAATGACCACTAGCATTTTGAATCATAGATCTAGAAGATGAAGTCAAATCTCAGAAGCCATACAGTTCAACCCCCTCATTTTACAGATGAGGAAACTAAAACCCAAGGAGATCAAGTGACTTGCCCAAAGTCACGTGTATAATAATCATCAGAGCTTAAACCTAGGTTCTTTAACTCCAGAATTAGTCTTCTCTCCACTAAACACACAGAAAACATTCCTTCTCATCAGCAAAAATTAGACATCCCTTGGCAACTCAAACAACCATCCTGCTCAAGGTAGGAAAGATCATTATGGAGCCTACCCAGTGCCACCTTGGTCCATTGCTGCTTGGTAAAAGCCCACTACCCCATAGCATCAATCATAAGACAGTCATTTGACCCTATTAAAAGCAAATTGACCTTTCTTAACAAAAGTCTACTCTCAGTGTTTCTGAGCAGCTAAGTAGACATCACTAGTAATTCAGTGGGGAGATGCAAACACTAGACAGCATGAGATGGCAGCTTCAGTCCTGATGTTGGGGTCACTTACTCGCTAGGTGGCCCTGGGCAAGTACCAGTCAAAGACTATTTGAGGCTAGAATAATCCCTGAATCTCTATTCCTACAAATGATTTGTCAATGAACCAACAAGTATTTATTAAGCACCTACTGGGTGCTGGGCAATGGGGATTCAAGTACAAAGAATTAAACAATCTCTACTCACAAGGAGTTTAACATTCTAATGGGAAAGAGAACACATACATATAAAATAGATATGCAAAGGAATGCCCATCAATTGGGGAATGGCTAAACAAACTGTGGTATATGATGATGGTGATGGAATATTATTGTGCTATAAGAAATGACAAGCAGGGGGCAGCTAGATGGCGCAGTGGATAGAGCACTGGCCCTGGAGTCAGGAGTACCTGAGTTCAAATCCAGCCTCAGACACTTAACACTTACTAGCTGCATGACCCTGGGCAAGTCACTTAACCCCAATTGCCTCACCAAAAAAAAAAAAAAAAAAAAGAAAGAAATGACAAGCAGGATGACTTCAGAAAGGCCTGGAAAGACATGTATGAAATGATGTATAGTGAAGTGAGCAGAACCCAGCGGACATTGTGCACAGAGACAGCAATATTGTTTGATGAAGAACTGTGAATGACTTGACTAATCTCAACAATACAATGATCCAAGACAATCCCAAGGGACTATTGATGATATACACTATCCACTTCCAAAGAAAGAATTGATCTTGATGGAACAGACTGAAGCATGCTATTTTTCACTTTTCACTTTCATTTTTTTCTTTTAATCAAGTTTTCTTGTACAAAATGGCAAATATGGTAATGTTTTACATGATCATACATGTATAACCCATATCTTATTGCCACCTCAGGGAGGGGGGAAGGGAGGGAGGGAAGGAGGGATAAAAATCAGAACCCAAAACTATAAATAAAAATGTTTATCACATTTAAAATAAACAAATGGATAAGTGAATAAACAGCTAGATAAAAAGATGGATGGATGGATAGATAAATAGATAAATGAATGAATAAACAAATAAATAAATGAATAGATAGATAGAAGGATGGATGAATAAACTAGATATGGCCAACTTAAATATATACAAAATAGTTAAATACAAGGTAATTCAGGAAGGAGGGCACTAGCAAATGGAGGGAAAAGAGGGAAATCCTCATGCAGATGATGATGTCTGAGTTGCATCTGAAAGGAAGACAAGGACTCTACAAGGTGGAGGTGAGGAAGGAGTGAATTGGTGACCATTTACTATTACCGTGTTTCTTGATACATGCATCCATTACATGCATGAACTGGCAAAAGTGGAATAAATGGAATCTCCCCTAGGAGTTGGTGATCACAACTACTACAGATATTGAACCCTAGAAAAGTTTACAGGGGCCACCATGACCTCCTTCTTTCTCAATCTGATAGTTCTACAACATCTAGTGCCATTGATAGATCAGGTATCTTGCATTTCCACGTGGGACTAGACCCATGCTCACCTAAGGACCCCCTCCCCCAAATTTGCCCAGCTGCAGCAGCCTTCAAGGTCATTGTAGCTTTCACCAATATGATATACAAGGCTGAACAACCCAAGAAGGAAGATTAAAACACAGCTGCTGGAAATCACCACCATCCTCTGACCTTAACTTGAGTGGGTCCTTTTTAGAGCAAAAGTCTATGCCTGTGCTCTCTCTTCCATGCCATGGAGGGGGTGCAAAGGTAGATTACAGAAGCCCTTCTCTGCAGAAGAGAGACAATGTTATGTAGAAGGAAGAATGAGGCACTTGAAATCAGGAGAGGCCTGGGCTGGAATTCTGTTCATGACCTTTCTTAACTGCACTGAGTCTCAGCTCCCTCATCTATATGAAGATATAGATGAAGATACCAGGAGTATCAGCCTCAAAAGACTTAAGAAGCACAAATGAAATCACGCAAACCCACATAAATATCAATCATTTGCCCGTTTTATTGGTTATTTTTTTTGTTTTCATATCAGTTAATTCTAGATGATGCTTCCTTTATGACAAAGAAACAGTTAACCAAAACCAATCCGCATAGCCTCTGACAGTGTATGCAACATTCCACATCCAGAGTTCCCCACCACTCCAATGAAAAGAGGGTCATAATACCAGCTATTAACTTCAGAGGAGGATTATTAAAATCATGGCTGTAATACTTAGACTTTAATACTTCAAAAGATGCATGAGTGATTTTCTCAGTGTGGGCACCTCCTCCACCAACCCATGAAACAACCTCTCGATGCCTTAGAGAACAATTCCACGAGTTTCTGTAGCCACAAAAACTAATCACCTAGTGGCCGATTTATTGGTCCTAGGATGAAGGTAAATACTTGCTGTTCTTCAGTTGTTTTACTTACGTTCCCACTTGGAGTTTTCTTGGCAAAGAAAGCTCATTTTACAGATGAGGAAACTGAGGCCAAAAGGAGGTAAATGACTTGCCAAGGGTCATACAACTTGTAAGTGTTTGAGTCTGGATTTGAACTCAAGTCCTCCTGACTCCAGGCCAGTGTTCTATCCACTGCACCAAATGTTTACTAGTAATTCCAACTATATAGCGCTGTCTATAACAGTCAGGAATTTTAAGTCTTTTGTCAAGCTACCTCTCTCCAGACTTATTTCACATTATTTCTGCTCCTGAACACAACTATCCAACCAAACTGGCCTTTCTGTTCTTCACATACAATACTTCTATCTCCGGTCTCTGTGTTTTTGTACAATGTGTCTCTCACACCTATGCCTAAAATGCACTTGGACTCCTAGAATGTCATTTCCTCAAAGACTGAACTCACGCACTATCTTCTACATGAACCTATCCCGATTGCCCTAGCTTCTAGTGCCCTCTCTCCCCAAATTACCCTTTAATTACTTTCTAGGTATTCTTTATGTACTTTTTGGGGCATAAATTTACATCTCCCTCCATAGAATATAATCTGAGGTCAAATATTGGTTGGGGGCGGCTAATCTTTGTATATACTCAGTGCCTAGCATAGGCTTAATGCTTAATAAATGCTTATTTGCTTGTTGATTACCATCAGCCTGAATAGCAAGCCTATATAACTTTCCAGAACCTGAAAATTTATTTCACCATTCCATCATCTTAGAGAACCCAGTATCACCTTTATATCAGGATGAAGTCTAGGAATAACTCATATCTATATAGTGTTTATATTTTTTCCAAGGGCTTTCCTTACACAAACCCCGTGGGAGTAAGCAGTGAAAATGTTATTAATCCCAATTTATAATAAATGAAGGAACCACAGCTCTGAGAAGTCACTTCATTTGTCCATGGTCACACAGGAAGTAGAGGCACTATTTGAATCCTATGAAAGTCCTAACTGGGCATGTAAACGTATGAGATGAGAACTATTGAGAGATAGCAAGCGATATTTGTACAGTATACACATATACATGTATATGTATATGTATTTGTATATGCAGTGTTCCAAAAATTTTAGTGGCTTTAAACTGTTAAAGCTTAGACGTGTGTATTAGGTGTAGATTTAAATATTTCCAAAATCTTAGCTAAATTTAAAGATAAATCCCACAAGGCACTAAAATGAGTAATACTATTTCTACAGTGCTTTGCTTTGTAAAGTGCTCTACAATTGTCATCTCATTTTATCCTCACAGCTATCCTGGGGGTAAGTGCTATTATTATTCCCATTTTGTAGATGAAGAAAGAATCAGGGCAGAAGTTAAGGGACTTGCCTAGGATCATACAGCTAATAAGTGTCTGAAGTAACATTTGAACCCAGGTCTTCTTGACTCCAGGTCCAGCACTGAGCAAAAGAATTCAAAACATTTACATCTCAGGTCAGGTTGATTCTCTCCAAGCCCCCTCCCCAGTTATTGCACCCCATTCCCCTACCTGGGCAACTGAATCCGGCTCCTCTGTTGTTTGGAGCAGGGTGGGGAAGTAGGGATAGGGTTGGAAGGTTCACATCCACAGCTTGAAGAGGGTGGGGTGGAGCTAGAACGCTCTGTATCAAGCGGTCCTCATGGAAACTGAAGAGTTGGGGCGGAGGGAAAAGAAGAGGAAGCGGGATTGAGCTTCCTGATTGGAGTTTTCTCCCATCTCTCTTCCACCGCTGCCTGGAGACACCCGAGCTCCCACCTTCTCCCCTAAGATGCGGCTGCGGCTGGAGCCCTTCAGTAAGAAAACCTTTAGCTGTGTCCGGGGCAGAAGACTGAGATCCCGCCAGGGAAGGGACAGGGAAAGGAAGAAAAAGACAAAGGAAAAGCCTACTATTATCCTTCCTTTCCCACATAAATTACTAAGCTTTTCAGGGATATTTGAAATATCCTCCTGGAAAAGCCTGGCTCCCCCTCCAGTGCCCCCGCAAAGGGTTCTTGGAGCACACAATTCGCTGCTTGAACTTTTCGGTCTCTGCGGTAAAGCTAACTTTTGGCCCTCCCCGTCCACAGGGGCAAAAGCAGGTGCTCCAGCCTGGTGTAGGGGCCGCAGGTGCTGCCGATATGCCACTAGAGGGCAGCCTTGCCCCGTGCTTTCGCTCACAATGTACCGCCACACGTGGGGCTGTCTCCTTCACCCCACTCCTAGTCAGAGCACAATGTCTTCTCGGATCTTATACTGAGACCTTAGATATACAGCAGACGTTCCTAACCTGTTTGTGTGTCATGGCTTCTGCCCCACGGGACCCCTTCTCAGAATGATGGTTTTAAATGCACAAAATAAAATAAGGTTGCAACTGAAACTATGTTGAAACGCAGTTACCAAAATTTTTCTTAAGCTTATGGATTCCAGCTCTGTGATATTCCTAGTCTGTCATTGTTTTTCCTTCATTCTGGAAGGGGACCGTGACATCTGGAAGTGATTTCATGACAGGCAGTGGACTGGATTTAGGTGGAGAGCTGTGCAAAGTCACCACCTTCTCTCTCTCCTCCAGAACCATCTGGGTCCAGTGGCAAGATATACATCAGGAGACTGGAGATGTTTAAACCAATTGGGATTAAGTGATTTGCGCAGGGTCACACAACTAGTAAGTGTCTGAGGTCACATTTCGACTCAAATCTTCTCAACCTCAGGACAAGTGCTCTATCAACTGCATCACCTACATGCTCTATTCCTACTCTGGGTAGAAAGGGCAGAGTTATCCCTCCAGGATGGTTATCCTTACCTTCAACTCCCTCTTTTCAGACACAAAGAAGTTAAGTGATTTGCATAAAGTCTCAGAGAGAGGGTAATTGGCAAAAACCAAAATTTGAACCTTAGCTCAGTAGCCTTTTGTGAATGGGAATGTATCTAATCAGGTGTTACTTAACTGAAGTGAATGCTTAGTCCACAAACAGCGCCTACCATTTAGAAATCCGAATAAACTTGAGGATCTGACTCATTCAGGAGCCACAAACAGAAATTCCAAACAAAGCAGTTAAGTCTAGTTGGGCACTCACATGGGTGAAATGAGACAGTCTCCATCCTCAACAAGATTGAGTGCACAGACACTAGTAACTAAAGCAAATTAGAATGTGCTAAGTGCCTAAGTGAGGTATAAAGTGCTGGGAGAGATAAGAGGAGTGAGAAGAGGTTTCTGTAGATCATCTTTGTGCCCTAGAAAGAACTCTAGAATAAGCTATCAGAGGAAGTCCTTACAGGGCTTGGTTTGACCTGATATTTTTTTTTCTTTTTTTTATAAGGAATTGGGGCCTGGGAAGGAGTACATCTTCCCAAGGTCCTTAGGCCCTGGAACATCCCAAGATGATTGAGACCTCTTAAAAGTCATTGTCAGAGGGAGCCGAAGTTGTACTTAGATCCTCCAAAATGAGCTTGAATTCAGTGGAAACTGGGTTCAGTATTATCATAAAATTTCAGTAAAATCAAAAAGGAAACATAGAAATAAGAAATCTGGTTAATGAACCAAATTATCCCTTCCTATCTAAGGAGCTAGATAGGCTAGATAGGAGTGTTGTTTGTTGACAGCAAATATTCCAGCAGTACATTGATCAAAGGAGGTTTGGAGGCCATTAATCTAATCCATCCAAACCCCTTTATTTACAAATAAGGAAACTGAGGCTCAGAAGGGACTTCTGTAAATATTTGAACAAAAAAAATGCTTTTTGATATTTCCTTACATAAATGTACAGTACCAAGAACTGGCTCTGCAAAGTAATAAGATACTCTGAATCAGTTTCCTCTGAGATGTAAAGAGTCCTTCATGTGCTCAACACAGATCATTACTACCTGTTTTACCTACAGAGTTTACCCCAAGAGAGAAAGGGCAAGATCATGGGCTAAGAGCCTAGAATAAAGAATTCTTTAGGGAAGGGATAGAGTACCTAAGAGACAACCCTGGAAATAAGAGGCAACCATAAAGAGAAAGAGCTGGTGAAAGAGCTAAGGAACCAAGAGACCTTCAGTTCCATGCCAATGAACATCAAGGATAGTTTTGATTGTGAGACTTTAAAGTCTTCTCTGCAACTTCCTATTGCATGGACTTAAAAAAACAAACAAACAAAACCCCTTTTCCCCTTTTTATTAGCAGTAAAAAAATTTTAAACCCTTAAGAAAACTGAAAAGAGCAAAGTGTTTGCTTCAGAGAGTCAGGGAGAAGGGAGAGGGTCAGGGAGAATCTCCTTTGATAAGTCTTTCCTGATGCTTCTGATACTTTTTCTTCCCTCAAATTATCTTGTATTTACTTACCTGTGTTTGTATTCTGAGTGCCTACATGCCTCCAGACTGGGAAGAGAGAAGAAAAGATGGAAGAATAGATGGTAATGTCCAAGAAGATAAATTAGATAGAATAGTCTTAGGGACAAGCAGAAGAAATACATTAATGGAACTAAAAGTGACAGGTATCATCTCCATCAGCAGAAGAGTCCACTTTAAACTAGAGTAACTTTGGGGGTGACAAACTGTAAATAACAGGTTTACTCATCAAAAACCCCATTTTCAGTAAGGATTTAGAATAGGATTCAAAATGCAATTTACAGAATCAGTCAATAGTACTGAAGTGGAAAATTAAATTTGACGCGTCCAAAACCAAACTTAATTGTCTCCCTTCCCCACCCCCAATCTGCTGTTCTTGACTTTTCCATTTCTGTTACTAGCAGCTGCATTCTTTCAGTCATCTATCTTCAAATTTTTGGTCATATTCGACTTCTCTCTCTCATCCCATAGCCAGTCTCCCTGGCTAGTGAATATATATCTTCCCTGAATCTCATATCCTGCTCCCTATTTCAATTCTCACCATCATCATTCTATTCAACGCCCTCACTATCTCTTGCCTGGACTACTACAGTTATATTCTGGTTATAATCCCTTCCAATCCATCCTACACATCATAGCTGGATTAATTTCTCAATAGAATACAAGAACCTTAAGGTCAAGGTTTATTTCATTTTTGTCTTTATATATTCAAGGTCTACAATGGTGTTGGGCACAGAGTAAGTGTTTAGTAAATACTTGTTGATTGATTTATTCCAAAGATACATCTCCAGTCATATCATCCCAAAATTCAAAACCTTTATTATGTTCCATTGCCTAATGAATAAAGTCCAAATTCCTTAGCTTAGAATTCAAGGCCCTCAGAATTTGACTCTAAAATCTATCTTTCCAATTTATCTAATGCTGTTAGAATATGGCTCTTATTTTGAAGCCTAGAAATTTTATTATATTGTATATATAATATTAAATTAGATTAACTATATAATAGTGTATTAAAATTATATTAACAAAATTTGTATTAATTAAAATTGTATTAATACATAATATTGTATTAAAACTTTGAATTCTGATTCTGTGTGGTCTTTGTAGTTTGTTTTTAAAGAACTCCGTATGTACAAGTGATTAAAGTTTAAAGCTGCCAGTAGTTTTCTAGATATCTATATTTTAAGAATGAAATAAAAGATTTCAACCAGCAGTCTATTATTATACTTTCTTCTTCCAGTGTAGTTTCCCTCAAGATGGAACCTTGCTATGTGGATCCATCACCTTTGATGTTCATATACTCCCCTTCCTTATTCTGTCTCAAACAGAGAAATTGACCTTCCAAGGAACTCTCCTGCCAGGATACATCTGTCCTTCCTCCTTTGGTGTGGCTTTACCTGTCTATGACAGAGCTACTCCCAGCTCAAGGAGATTCTGAAGTGGCCTATAGATAAGAGCAGTGTCTCCAGCTGGAGTGTCACCCCCCCCCCCAAGTTTGACCTGACAGCATCCCATAGCTCCAAAGAGCTGCTTTTGAACTCTTTTAAGTGGCCCTTGGGCATAAAACTGGCACCAATGCAGATCCTAGATTAAAGAGAAAAAAAAATTTTAACCTAGAGGCTAACAAGTAACATGGGGATTTTTTTGTTGCTCATTTTCTTTCATTTGGATTCACTCTCTTTAAGGTTTCCTCTGTATTGGCCCTTTCTTTGGATTATGGCACTGAACTCTATACATGATCTGTGAAAAAGAAGAGTTTCTTGGAAGAATTAAATAACTCATAATATTTCCTTAGAACTAAGCATGAATAAATCAACTGACCTTTGACTGCTCCACGCTATTTTTCAGACACATTCATTACTCAGTGACAGTCAATTTAATTCCATTCAACATGTATTCATTAAGTGCCTACTATATGCAAGGCACTGTCCTGGGATTAAGATGGACCAAGGAGGTTACAAGAAATACATGAAAAGTTGAATGTCATGATGACAAAAATGTCAGTGGGGATATTCAGATCCAGGTCTTCTGATTCCGAATTCAGAGCCCTCTCCACTATGGGACACTGTGCCTGTTGCATTTATAGTCACGTGTGTATATGTGAGCATACACACTTTTTTGTATAGAGAGGTGGTGTGACACAATGGATGGCACTCTAGATATGGAGTCAGGAAGACTCTTACACTTAACCGTGTGACCTTGGGCATCATTTAATTTTAGCCCCAGTTTCATTTGTAAAGTGGGGATAAAAATAACTATAATATCCAATTCACAGAGTGGTTGTGCTGAATCAGTGAGATAAATGTAAGGTTTCTTGCAACCCATAAAGCATAATAGAAATGTTAGCTATTATTAACATTGTACATGTGTATGTATATAGAGTATTCCAAAAGCCTTATAAGCTGCACTAAGACTTTCAGGATACTCTGTATACTTATATGTAACAGTCGTTGCTCAGTCCTTTTTAGTTGTGTCTGACTCTTCATGACCCTATATGGGGTTTTCTTGGCAAACATACTGGAGTATTTTGCCATTTCTTTCTCCAGATCATTTTACAGATGAGGAAACTGAGGCAAAGAAGGTTGAGTGACTTGCCCAGGGTCACATAGCTAGTGTCTGACACCAGGTTTGAACTCAGGAAGATGAGTCTTCCTGATTCCAGGCCCAACATTCTATCCACTGTACCACCTATCTGCCTGTATCAGAGTTAATGTATATACTTTATTAACAAATTGATAGATTGAACCTATGTTGATACTGTTTCCCTGAATCTGATGGTTTGTTACTAGAATTATTTATTATTAACTGTTCTAATTAGAGATAGGGTTCCTTAAGTAAAAAGATATTTCTTTTGGGGGAAAAAATCACCTTTATAAAAAGAGTAAACCAAAACATAATTTATTAGCATTTTCATATTGTATGACCCCTCATGGAAGAAGCCATCAATTAAATAAAGCATCTCAAACCATTAGGTTGAGAGCAGCAATACCCACACAGACACAGTATGCTGATTCACTCACTGATCACTAATGGATATTCCTGACAACATGGGCTGTGACACATCATAGATTTTAGAATCTAAAATCTAGCTAGAACTTTGGGAATGGATTTTGTTATCCCCTCCTCTCCCCCACTGCCATGAGGTGCAGCCACACTGCCCCTCCCTGCTTGAGCCCATCATCTGATGGAGCTGCTAATAGTGCAATTTTGAGTCATATAAACAACAAAGTATAGGAACTAGAATGAACCACGGGTAAAAAGAGCTTAAACATTTCCCACGGGTAATTTGCCCTCTAATCCTTTGAGATAGGTATATAAGTTTTGCTACCCCCACTTTCTGAATAAGGAAACTAAATCCAAGAGAAGTCAAAATGACTTATCAGAGATGACACAGTCAATGTCAGAAATTTTAACCCAGTTGCCCAAAGACAAAGATAGAAACCTCCAGGGAGTAGTCCCAGTAGCCCTTGGCTCCTCGGGTATCCTCACTCCCTTAGAAGCAGCAAGACCCAAAACCATTACCTCAAGCCTACCCAAACTATAATTAAGCAAGAAAGTATCTGCAATCCAAAGTTCAAGAGCTTACCTTTAGTTTATACCATATGTCCTTGCCCAGGTATGCAAATCCCACTCACCTGCTTAGTATAAAGAGAGGCTCCCTAGAATGTCATGACCAGCTGACTCTGAGTGACTTATGGTCCAAGTGCTCCAGAAAATCCTCCCTTGCTTTTGTGCCTGTGACCCAAAAGCCCCCTTGCTCACCATTTCTGCTTCTCCTGTCATTCATGCCTCCCCTCCAATTTCCTCACTGAGCTATAATCAATGAAAAGAATTTATAATTTAGAAATGTTATATATTATACATAATATACAAATATATAAATATAACTTTAATCAATAAATAGAATTTTTAAATTCATAGAAGGAAAAAGTTATCCTGGTATATTTACTTTCTTGATTATTCTAACCTTAAAGCCTAGAGGCAGCTAAGTGGGTAGAGTCTGGGACCTGGAGACCAAGATCTGCATTTGAATCCGGCTTCAGATACTTACTAGCTATGTGACCCTAAGCAAGTCAATTAACACCTCAGATTTCTTAACTGTGTAAATTTAGGTTCGCAGTAGCACTTACCTCCAAGGGTTATCGTAAAGATAAAATTATATGTGTGTGTGTGTGTATGTATATATACACATACTTCTGTACATTTTCCCTCCTGATAGAAGGTAAGCTACCACAGTGTAGGGATCATTTCATTCTTTGTATTCCCATGCTTACCATGGTGCCTGGAACATAGCAGGCCCTTAACAATTCTTGTTGACTCATTGGAGTAACTAGAGAAGGCTAGCATTTATAACTCTACAGCATTTCAACCAATCATACTGTAATACCCTTGACCAATAGGGGCCATGCTGTTAATAATGAGTTGAGGCCAGATTTGTAGTAGTAGTAGTAGTAGTAGTAGTAGTAGTAGTAGTAGTAGTAGTAGTAGTAGTAGTAGTAGTAGTAGTAGTAGTAGTAGTAATAGTAGTAGTAGTAGTAGTAGTAGTAATGATGATAATAATCATAAACTCTTGTTGTGATGACAATTCCAATGATTGGAGAGCCTTGTGCCTATAAGGTGTGAATGGATGTAGAATTTCCAGAATCTTTCTCATAGCTAGGGCTGTGGAAGAACATAGTATTTCTGTGGTTTCATTAGAGAATTATCTTAGACAAGTATTTCCAAGCAATAACTAATCATGATTCCAGAGGACCAGTAATAAAGCATGCTACCCATCTCCTAACCAAGAGGTGAGGGACTGAAAATTGAGCATAAGACTTACATTTTTTGGATTTGGCCCACATGAGAATTTGTTTGCTTGGTTATACATTTTTGCTACAGGCATTTCTTTTTCTCCTCCCAATTTGGGTGAGGGAAGTAGGAGGGAGATATTATAGATTTTTCTTAATTGAAAAAAATTTAATTTAGAAAAATAAAAGTTAAGCAACTCCCTACCTCACCCCACCTCCCAAAAAACTCATTGTCTTAGAAAAGACATTACAAAATGTGTCCATAGAAAACCCTTCTCAAAAGCTCCCTTATTTGGTTAGATTTAATAGAGACATCACTATTCAAATTGGGACACATTACAAATCCCATTTATCTACTTCTCCCTCCTGGATCCCTATACCTTAAGACTATTTTCAACCTTCCTTCCTTCCTTCTTTCCTTCCTTCCCTTCAGGAGCCCATCCGAACTAGGCACTTGGCCCTCCTATCTATGAGTCTTCATCAATCCTCAAGAATCTTCACTTTAGGACTCCCCTTAAATTCTGGTTCTTTCTTCAAAGGTAAGAAAGTGTGGACAAGTATTTGGCAGATGAAGAGGAGAGCCTATAGTGGGATGTCAACATATGATAGACAATCCCAGACCGTTTTTTCACCCCAGTGAGCAATATGAATATAAAGGAGAAAATGAGGAAACATCGTTCCAGGGCTAAAACCCCCAAAGGGCTCAAGGAGGATCATAAATCTGAGTTGGGATTATTTCTTCTCCCTACTTCTTTGACTCTTTTATAGCTCCTTGGTATAGGAGGGAGATGATCTAGGACACTTTGCTCTCTTCACCTGCCTTCTTGAAAGGCTTCCAATAGAATAAAGCTCCTTAAGTGCAGGGAATTTGTCTTTGCTTTTCCTTAATCACTCTGCCTGAAAATACCAGACTGCTCAGACCCCATCAGGACAGTCAGGTAAGACCAAGAATATGGCTGTTCAAGACACTTAGATGATCTGGGCATCACCAGCTCCACCAGTTCTTACCATCTGCCATGCTGCTACACCGTCTAGACCTCTGAGCACTGTCAGCTGATTCACTGGTACCAGAAGTACCTCCGGACCTCACAGTCAGCCTCACTTATGCACCTTTTGGACTTTGGGACCTTTCCATTCATCTGTTCTTCCAATTAGAGTGTGAACTCCCTGAGACCAATGACTGTCCTATTTTCCCCCTATATATCCCTGGACTCATCCAATAAATACTCCTTGAGTGACTTACAATGAATGAATATCTAAATCACTTTATTAAAGGGCTCATCAACCTTTATTTCAAATTGCCTTTTCCAAGGCTGCTTATAAACTCAGTGGAGCTTTGCTAAATTTTTAGTAAGAGAAAGGCTCAGTGTACTTGGGGGAAATTTCCCAATGTAACTACGAATTTGGAAAGTAAATGAACTATCAAGTGAAGAGATATTCACTGAGAAACTTTATTGTTTTGTTTATGAAATGTGCCTACCAATTTGTTTGTCCCCTAAAACACAGGTTTTATTTGTATGTGGGTATGTTTTCTGCATATGAGATTTCATTGACTTAAGGAACTCCCACTGACTAAATTCCCTCTATTACTGAGCAGCAGCTATTGTGCAATTTACAGTCTTAGAGCTGCTTGGGGAACTGTGAGGTTAAGACACATGATCACACAGCCAGTAACTGCAGAGACCAGAAAGACTTAAATCCATGTCTTTTTTACTCTGAGGGCTTCTCTCTCTTTATCCAAAATGCCACTTTCCCTTTCTTTACATGGACAAAGGATCACAAACTATTCCATCACATTTTTGAGAGCATCTTTAGTTTCACCTAAAGTGACTCTGGCACTGTACAATGAAGGATATACTCCCCTTGGAGCAATCAATAAAATTCATTTTTAGAGACAAAAAAAATTCCATCACACTTCCTACATTAGCTTAATTAATTTAATAACTGAAAGAGGAAAACACAATACAAAACATAAAATATGTTTCCGTTCAACAAAACCCAATGGACTCTTGGCTACGATCTCTATTACATAATCATTTTGTTGTGCTATCTGCTATCTCCACATGGCAGCAAAAAATATGTTGATATGGAAAGGAGTTCTCAGAAATCTATTTTTTTCCTCTCCCACCCCCTCCCCACCACTGGGAAAAAGAAAAGGAAAAATGTGAAATGTTTCCTGTGCTCTCAGATGAGGTCATTGTAATCATTGGTTTTTATTTTAATGGTTATCTTGTTACAAAAGACTTCTCAGAAATTGGGAGTAATCTATAAATGTATGTCATCTTTAAAAATGCATCAATACGATTTTTACAGCAGTTAAAATCCTAGGAAAGTATAAAAAGAGGGGAAAACCTGTAAGTAGAGAAGAGTAAATATAATTGTTTAAAGTACTATGAATACAAAGCATTTTTCTTTGTATTTCATTTAATTTTTATAAAGCTGATTCATTGGTCTGGATGACTTCTCCAGGGGCTATAGGTCTGTACTCTGCTAATTCTGAAGTTGTAATTATTTGAATAGGGGTAAAGTAAATGAGAACTAATTAACCTGAGAACCCAGAAGGAACCACCAAGGCCATTTGGTCCAACCTGTACCTCACAGAATCTGAGTTAAAAAGAATCTAGGCAACCATCTTGCCTGACTCATCCGACTCAACTAGACAAGAATCCCCTCGAAACTATCCCTGACAAGTTACCATGCAACCTTTGCTTGAAGTTCTTTAGTGAGGGCTACTCTCTACCTCAGGAGACAGCCTATCTTTTCTACTGCTGTTTTAACTGTAATAACTTGTGTTAGAATGCAACTTTGGAAAACATTTTAGCATCATAGATTTAGGACTGGAAAGGACCTTAAAGGTCATTGAGTCTAACTGCCTCATTTTACAGATGAGGAGACTGAGGATTACAGAAGCTAAGTGGCTTGCCTGGGATCACACAATACCCAAAGCAAGATTTTTGAACTCAGGTATTTGACTTCAAGCCCAGTAACCTCACCAATGAGCCACTTAGCTGCCCTGTAATAACTCCAATCATGTCATAATCCTATTACTCAGATATTTAACCAAAAAATGGACTTCTGACCTAAAACTTTTTGTGTCTCCCTTAGTAATTCAGATTCGATTGTGGGGGGGGGGTGAAGGAAGAGGAGCACAGCAAGGCAGAGAGACAAACTGACAAAAACAGAAAGAAGAAATCCTTACCACACCATGGGCTTTTCATCATTGACTAGATGGCTTGAAGTTCTTCAGTGTTTCATCATACAATTGTAGTTTTTGAACCCCCAACTTGATTTCCAACGTATTACCTCCCACCAACTCTTTGGAGTACTGTGATGGGGGTTATGTGAAACATCAAGCACATATTTACAAAACACATAGGACTCTCTTCCCTCTATCTCAACCCATTCCTTTCTTTTGGTTTTTTGGACACAATTGAGGTTAAGTGACTTGTCCAGGGTCACACAGCTAGTAAGTATCTGAGACCAGAGTTGAATTCAGGTCCCCCTGACCCCACGGCCAGTGCCTTATCCACTGTGCCACCTAGCTGTCCCTCGCATTTCTCAATGATGTTGTTTGCTGTGACTGCTGTTTTTCCCAGTGGTTAATAGCTAGTTACCTAGTTCAATGTTGAACTGTTCAAAAGTTGAAACTTTTCTTGGTTGTTGTTATTGTTGTTGTTCAATCACATTTGACTCTTTGTAACCCCATTTGGGGTTTCTTGCAAAAATATTGGAAAGGTTTTCCATTTTCCCTTCCAGCTCATTTTACATATGAAGAAACTGAGGCAAACAGGATAAAATGACTTGCCCAGGTTCACGCAGCTAATAAGTGTCTGAGGCCAGATTTGAATTTAGGTCTTCCTTTTTCCAGGTCTTGGCGCTATCCACTGTGCCCATTTCTTTAGTATGTCCTTATAAATAATAGGCTGAGTGGTGACATAGAAAGAATACTAGAGTAGAACTTATGAGCATTTCTCTCAAGATATTCTGCAGTTTGGACTTTTCAATAATCTGTACTATGCTTTTTCCTTAAATAGTGGGAGTTACTTTGGCTTTATTATATTTCACTTATCTCTTCACAATAGAAAGAATGCCTCTAAGTTTCCAGTCATCTCTAAAATGCTGTGAAATTATCCATCTTTATTTCATCTGATCATCTCACTCCCACGTCCTTTTTTTGTATCCTGGACTCCTATGCAGTCTGCTGAAGTCTATGGATCCCTTCAGAATAACATTGAAGGAAAGGCTAAATTTCAGTTAGAGGTTAGTGAAAATAAAGATGTAATTTCTCCCAGTGAAGTTCATGGACCCTTTAAAAGCTATCCATGATATCTATGGCCCCCAGGTGAAGAACTCTTGAACTAGATACTAGATACTATAACCTTGCTTCCTCTGTCACACCCTCTTTGATGAACTAGATTTACCCTCATATTTCATCCTTTCTAAACAGACCTCGTGACTGCCTCTCACCACCTCACAAAATACATTTGCTTCTGTACTTTCATATAATTCATGGGCAGTTTGCCATTTCTAAGTGGGTCATGATCCAAAAAGTGTGTTTGTGAGCTACTGCCTGGAACTTCAGGCTCATTTCCCCATTAAAAACAAGATTATCCATAAATATTAGGCTGCTGTGCTAGCCCAAGAAGCTTCTATTTGGCCCATTATATAGGTGAAAGTACTAATAGTATCCCCAAGCCCTTGGCCCTTAGGCTGGTACCCACAGCTTATCTTGTGAAAATGTTAACTATTATATAGGGTGAGTCAGACCACTCCTACACTCTATAATCTTATAATACAAATGTGGACAAATATATAAAAAGTCACCCCAGTGAGTTAAAGCTTGATTAAGGGGGCAGCTAGGTGGCACAGTGGATAGAGCACTGGCCCTAAATTCAGGAGGACCTGAGTTCAAATCCAGCCTCAGACACTTGACATGTTCTAGCTGTGTAACCCTGGGCAAGTCACTTAATCCTCATTGCCCTGCAAAAAAAAAAAAAAAAAAAAAGAGCTTGATTAAGGATAGAGGTGAGGACTGGAGGAGGAGACAAAGCAAAAGCTGCTAACAGGAGTCTGAATTAGCACCAGGGATAGCTCCCAAGGGGGAGAGTGTAGTTCAGAAGTCTTTAATCTGGGGTCCACACAAAGTCTGTAGGTAAATTTCAGGAGGGGTGGGGGTGGGGGTCTAAGAATTTGGATGGGAATAGGAGTATGTCTTTATTTTCACTAACCTTTTGTTTCCTTTTTAATCTGATTTTTAAAATTTTTTATGCATTTAAAAACATTCTGAGAAGAGGTCAATAGGCTTCACTATAGACTATGACACAGAAAAAGGTAAGAACCTTTTAATATAGTTCAACCCCTAATTTCACAGATTGGAGTAGATCAGGTCTTCCCTGGCCAGATTCCACCCCACCCTCACCAAAGTAGCTTTTCTAGGCCCTAAAGGCCTGGTCTGTTAAGGAAGGTCTTTGTTCCCAATATCAGTGTTTGTGTCTTCATTCACCCAGGAATCATTTATGCTGTATCCTCTGGGAAGACTCAGGACTCAACAGGAGTGAGACTGGGGAAGTGGGGGTTCAAGACTGATTCCTGGGACTTCTAGATTCCTCCTCATTATAACCCTTTTTCCTCAGGGCCTCGAGATCTAGGTGGGAGCATAGGAAAGCTGTTTTTGACCAGGATTTGGGGAGAAAAGTTTAGTGTTAGTGGCATGGAAACAGTATCCAGCTTGGTTATTACCAAATTGAACCCCTCAAACATAGGGGTTTTTTTTTTTGTTTTTTTTTTTGTTTTTTTTTTTGTTTTTTTTTTGAGATATTTTATTTTTTCCGTTAAAAAATATGGAACGCTTCACGAATTTGCGTGTCATCCTTGCGCAGGGGCCATGCTAATCTTCTCTGTATCGTTCCAATTTTAGTATATGTGCTGCCGAAGCGAGCACCAAACATAGGTTTTTAATAAATGTTTATTATTACTATCACTGGGAATAATTATTGGGCCTCTGATTTTATTAGTATAGGAAACTCTATGGTAAAGGAACTTTATCCATGAAGGTCTGTAAGCTATAGTAAAGTTCTTGGGAATCTCTTGAAAAGGTTTAATGATTTGGCAAGGGTAACAAAGACAGCATGTGTCAGAGGCTGGATTTGAATCCTGGTCATTCTGGCTCTCAAAGTCAGCTCTCTATCCAGTAGGCCAAGCTCCTTTTCTTATAGAATAATACTTAAAAAGCAACATCATAAAGTGGATGAAGTGTTAAGATTTAAAATGTGAATTTCTTGACTGTCACTCCCTATAGCTGTTAGCACTTTATCTATCCTTCCTGAAATTAGATTGGTTTTTTTATTTACTTACTTTTATACCTGTTGTCCCCCCACCCACCCTTCAGTAGATTGTAAACTCCTTGAGAGCAAGGCCTGTTCGTTTGTATCCCCAATGTTTCTGACAAAAGGGGAACTTAACTATTTTTTGCACATAATATAGTAGAAAAAGCACTGACTGCCTCTGCAATTAGAGGATCTAGGTTCAAATCCTACCTCTTAGGTTTTTTCTTTATGTAACATATTACCTCCCTGGGCCTTAGGATTTTTTTTTTTAACTGTGGGCCTAAGTCTTTAGTAAAATGGGGGTGAAGAGATCCACCAGTTGACTGCTGAAGTTCCTCCCAGCTCTAATTCTATAACCCATTGAATTAAAACTCCACCTCTAAACCATAGGTAAGATGATGAACCCCTCTGAGCCCTGAGTGACTAAAATGGTTGCTATCTACATCAGTGAAGACACAAAGGAGGCTCTCGTTTATGTAGTGCTTTATGTTTCATAAAGTGCTGTATATTCACTGTCTCATTTGATCTTTACAACATCTCTAAGTGATCAAAAGCACAGCTATTGTTAGCACCTTTTTACTGATGAGACTCAGAACAATTGTCAACCAATCAATAAACATTTATTAAGCACTTATATATCTATTATTATATTCTTTATATTTTATTTATTATTTACATTATGTATTAAGCCAGACACTGCCTAAGGTCATACAGCCAATAAATGATTGGAGCTGAGACTAAAAGTTAACTCTCCCAACTCATAATTTGCACATAATTTTGTGCCATTGACCATGGATATAAATGTATAAGTTACTGGGCCAGGGATTTTCCATCCCTCTGATGTCATTGTATTTTAATAAAGTAGTAACATGATTTATTTCATGGGTGGTCAGTATTTTCATTTTCCAATTTCCCTAAAATGGTGAGGAGCAATTATCTTAGTTACTGCCTCCCCTTTAGAATGAAAGTTAATAAAGAGAAACTGCAAGGTCTGGCAGACATCAATTTGAGAAGAGAGACAAAAGGCCTTTAATAGCTCACATAAAATAATGATCTGTAGTTTCAATATAGCAGCTGTGTGAAATTTTTCGGACAGCACAGCAGTTACTATTCCCTCTGCAAGACAAAGATGCAGTCTGTCAATCCAGCAAGATGATGTAAGGTCATCATTCACTGGGTTGGTGGTTTCTGCTAATGTACCCAGAAGACAAAGTCTATTCTAAGTATGCCATTTCCCTATTGTTCTTGGTGACACCATTCCTTAACATAAATGCTTTCTAGCAGCAAAAAGATGCATTCGTTACAAGTAACTGACATCACAATTTCCTTTATGCTACTTGTCAGAAGCAGGGGGGTGTGCACATTTTGGAGAGAGATAGATGGAGATCACGTTAAGTGGGGTGCTTGAAATTCCTTGGGAAGACAAAGGAAGCCATAATTAAAAAGTGCTGAATTTATATCCATAAAACCCATAAGACCGGCTTTTCCAACCTATGGGACAACCCATGGGCAATCATTTCAACTCTCTGGACCTCATCTGTAAAATTAGAAAAATGAATTCAGTGACTTCTAAGATTCTTCCCAGCTCTAAATCTAAATGCTTATGATGATCTTATATGTAGAGGCAATGGGTTTTATATACTAGAAAGGCCTTTGGACCTGTGATCAAAGACCTGAATTTGAGGCAGTGGGGTAAAGTTGAGAGAGTCAGAAAGGATGGGTTTGAAATCCATTTGTGCAACATCAAGGAAGTCACCTCTCTGGGTTCCAGTTTTTTTTTTTTTTTCATTTATAAAATGACTTCTAAGGTCCCTTCTACCCCCTAAGAGCCTATGAATTTCAGTTCTGTCAGGAATTGAGTGACCTTGGGAAATCCACTGAACCTCAGCCTTAATTTCATCATCTTTAAAATGGATATAATGAATGCATTATTATTTGGGGGGGGGGGACAGTGAGGGTTAAGTGACTTGCCCAGGGTCACACAGCTAGTGTCAAGTGTCTGAGGCTGGATTTGAACTCAGGTACTCCTGAGTCCAAGGCCAGTGCTTTATCCACTGTGCCACCTAGCTGCCCCATGAATGCATTATTAATGCCAGCATCACAGGACTATTGTCAGAATTGAATGAATTAATGTTTTCAACAATCTTCAAGTCTAAATAAACTCAATGCTTATTACACATATTAATCTCCAGAAATGTATTATCCTACCTGCTAAATTATTTCTGTCATGTAGGCATTCTGTAATCTTCTGGGGTCAGCTGTAAAAATCAAATGTATGATGTTGTAAGAATTAGGAGAAATCCAGGATCATAGGGTGACTGGATTCCTGCCCACCTGAACCAAGCAAGCCCGTATTCAGAGTTTTCAAACCCACAAATGTGGGCCAAGTTCATCGGGAGGCACATTAGCTGTTTCAGGCCATTGATTTCTTTGAAGCAACAGAGGTGTGTCCTGCTTTAAGAAAAGTGCATAGAAACATCCATTTACAATTTATGGGTAGATTAGGGGCAGCTAGGTGGCGCAGTGGATAGAGCACCGGCCTGGAGTCAGGAGTACCTGGGTTCAAATCTGGCCTCAGACACTTAACACTTACTAGCTGTGTGACCCTGGGCAAGTCACTTAACCCCAATTGCCTCACACACAAAAAAAAAACAAAAACAAAAATACAATTTATGGGTAGATTAAAGGAATACCTATGCCTATGGAGGAAGGATTCTCTCTTTAAACCTATCTATCAGGTTCTATCTCAGACTACCTATGGGGTAGCCTAGAAGCCTTAGTCCAGTTTTAAGTTCTAATTGTTTAATGGCACTAAGACTTTTGGGACACCTTGTGTACCTTGTATAGATTATTATCCAATCAAATCAGGCTGTTTATCCCCTCCTAAAGATGACAATAGAATGTGTGATCTGTGAGAGTAGGGATTTTTTGAATCCCTAACAATTAAGCATAGTTCCTGGCCTATGGAAAGTGTTTAATAGTAGTTTCTTGCTTTATATTTTCCTAGTTCTTCAGTTCTTGGTTTATGTCATTTCCTCTATCTGGGATGCCTTATACCAAAGCTTCTTAAACTGTGGGTTGTAACCCCATATGGGGTTACATAACTGAATGTGAAGGTTGTGAAAAATTTGGCAGCAAATTTGTATACCTATTTTATATACCTGTATACCCAGGGTTGTGTGAAAATTTCACAGGTGAAAAGGGGTCACAAGTGGGAAAGGTTTAAAAAGTCCTACCTTATACCATCCTCCACTTCTGAGAATTTTACCCAGTAATTTTGCCCAACTTAAATGCAGCTTTCTCTAGAAACTATGCCTGTTTCCTTCAGCCAGAAATTAATTTCACCACCACCACCCCTCTCTGAATTCTTATACATACTTTGAATCTCTCTTTTGACCCTTAGAACAAATCATCTTTCTAACTTGTTCCTGGTTTAATTTTTCTCCTAGATTATAAACTCCTCAATAATCCAGGATTATGTCTCATTCATTGCTGGATAAGAGGCCCTGCCCAACAAATATGAAAAGACAAATTTAATCTTTCAAGAACTCATCTCTTAAATAAGAGATATTACATGTAATACTGATACCCCCATTGATCTGAATATATATGGCCTATAAAAATGCAAACAAAGCAAATATGCACAAACATAATTATGAATGGAGGTTATCAAAAGCCATTAAGACATCAAAAGACGCAGGAAAATTGACTAAAGGGGTTTTTTTTAATCTTTTTTGTATCAGGGTCTCTCCTGGCAGTCTGTTGAAGCTTATGGACCTTCAGATTGTGCACAAAATTAATTATTATTGAAATAATTCTCAAAACATTTTTAGAAAGACATTCACTGACTCCAGCTTAAGAACCTTTGCACTAGAAGTTCAATCTTAAAATCATTTAGGGACTTTTTGATGTGGAAGTTGAAATAATCAGAAGAACCAAAAGAGAAACTTTAAAAATGGGTGTCTGGGGGGTAGCTAGGTGGTAGAGTGGATAAGGCACCGGCCCTGGATTTCAGGAATACCTGAGTTCAAATCTCGCCTCAGACTCTTTACACTTACTAGTTGTGTGACCCTGGGCCAGTCACTTAACCCCCATTGCCCCGCAAAAAAACCCAAAACCAAAATGGGTACCTGCTCAGTAAGTGGGCAGAGGGAGGGGGTGGGGTGTAGAGGATACCATATTAAAGGTAGAGAATACCATAAAGGTACAAGACACCATTTGGCAGAGAATCCCAAAGGGCACATTTTCAATCATCTTCCCTGTAAGTTGGGGTCACATTGCAATACATTAAAAAATCCCCAAATTAAAAAAAAAACTCATTTAATATGGGTTGATTTTGCCCTCACCCATGAAAAGGGAGTATAAAGAGTTACTGATAGAAACCATCTTATCTCATCTTTCACTTACAGTATTATAACAACGAGACTTTTTTGTTTGTTTCTTCCCAGAATAGTTTTATTAGGGAATCCTGCCACCATATTGACATACAAAACAATCTCCATGTTGACAAAGAAATGTGAAATTCACTGTACAAAGATAAGGCTTGAATCACAGGTGCTTGTCCCCCCAAATCTTTAGTAATTCAATGAAGTAATCAATGATCCACATTTTATTCTTCCCAGAGCTGTGTTTATAAATATCAGACAAACCACAAAATATATTCCAAATACATAACATTTTACAAGATAATTCAAAGCACAGACAGAAATATACAACACTTAACCTACAAATTCTTTATGATCCAATTTTCATTAGCACTGAAGCCAACCGTTTGTGTGTGTATATGTATATATCTCACTTGTGTGTGCATATATATACACAGATGTACACACAATTGTAAGCACTAACAAATTAAATACTTAGTGAGTTTAGCCCACTATAACATCTGCAGGGAAAAGCGAACAAATATCAGAAATGCCCATGCAAGGTAAAATGAGAACCAATATGTATATGAAATATGTATCATTAGTGTGTGTACAAATAAGCATATAAAGACATATATATATATAAATACACACATACAGAAAACATGGTCTATACATATACTCACACATTCCTTTTCATCTCCAACCATATCTTGTACTGTTCATTTCCAGAAGTGATCTTGTCCTCATTTGATCAGCCAATGGATGACAAAAATTTCCCCAATAAACCTAATATTATCTCCAAAGCTCTATAATGCAACACTCAAGTTTTACATTCAAAAAATCCCAGTCCTAGCTTTTGTTTTCATTATATAAACTCATCAGATTCTTAATATCCCAGCCAATCTGTCTATTCACAAACACATCTGTTCACTATGGGATGCTTTCCAAGAGAAAGGGGATGTTTAGCTGGATTTTTTTTTAAATTTGGATTTGTTACTATTTAAAACACATCTTCCTAACATTGATCAATACTCTGAGGATAATAGTGCAGTGGGGGGTGGGGGGAGTTCATTTATCCATTAGGAAGAAAAATTAGTAGATTTCACTAGAGCATAGTCATTTCAGCTTTACAATATGAAGCAATATGAAAAAGTAGGAAGAAATAAAACAAATTAATGAAATATTACTTTCCAAGTTTGTTACTTGCAAAACTCTCAAAGACAGCAAATGGAGAAAGATCAGAGGACCAGAGGATTAAGGTACGTTATATTATTGGATTTTTCTATATTAATAGAAGGCATAATAAATTACTGAAACCATATGAAGAGTAGCATTGAAATTTAAGAATATAAACTCTAATATAGCTAATTTAATTCAAATTATTTAAATTATTTCAGACCCAAGTAGAGAAAGGCATCATGAGCTACCTTTCAAATCCAATTTGCAAAATCAGATGTCTAAATGAGGCATCCAGAGCCTTCAATTTGGGCTCTTAGCACCAAAAACCGGGCACCTATATCTATATATCTATATATGCCCAGATAAAAAATTACAGAGCAATTTTGAAAAATGTGCTCATGGTAAATTTAAAGGATCAGTGGAGTTTCAGAGAGCCCATAAGTTAACCAACCTCTTTTTAAATGAGGCTCACATTATAGAAAAAGCTCCAAGATGGGAGGGGGATGGAAAGAAGGGAGGAGGAAGGAATTTTTTATAAACCAAATGCGATTATTTTGTGTCATTTACTTTGTAGGGACTATGGTCCTTGCAATAGGGACATATTCTCTCTGTGGTAAGACAATAAACCCCACACCCATGGTTTAAATATTAATAAGAAGGGTACTAAACCATCCTTTCTCCCTTATATGGGAGGAAAATTTCCCATGGGGCCATGGAAACATTTTCCCTGTTAAAGATCTTGCACTTTTCAAAAAAAAAAAATGGAATGCTACTATATGCATAACAATTTTTCCATATCTTCCACATGAATCCTGTCTTCCCACAGCTACACTTAAAAGTCAGAATTAGGGTTGGGATTGTGTAAATGGTATTTTAAGTTGCATTTCTAACCCTACAGGGTAACCATATCGCACAAATTCACACACACACACACACACACACACACACACACACACACTCTCTCTCTCTCACACACACACACACACACACCACACACTCACTCTCTCTCTCTCTCACACTCACACACACATACACACTCACACACACATGCATGTACCCACAACCTCTCTTCCCCCCTATAACTCCCTGGAGTTGGTTTCACAGAACCATAATGAATAGAATGAGGGACCAAGATAATTACCTTAAACTTTCCTCCCTTTTTTTTCTAAACATACATTTGTAATAATACACATTTCTATCAACTCTGATTCCATGCTTCATTCTTTTAAAACAGCATATAATCTACATGTCCCATGGCTTTCTTAAAGTTAAGCTACCACCACTCACCTACCATATCCTGGCTAGAAATTCTTTTTGGGGGACTACATCTAGTCCTTCTTCCCTTTCTCTCTTGTTATATACACAATGTACAATGAACTCAGGAGTCCAATGCCCTCTTAGGAATCACTTTCACTCTCTTCCAATGACTTTCTGCTGCATCAGCTGAGATAGAAGATAACAGGACACAGGTGAAGGTGACTGCTCATCTTGTCAATAATATTGTTTCCCTATACTTTAGGAGGAAGATATTCAGAAACAGATTACTGGAACAAGTTATGTCATATTTCATAGGCGGTATTGTTGCTGTTTTTAAAATTAATTAGCTATATTCCCCATTCTATCTTCTGTTTCCTGAACTGTCTATATCACTCTCCTAACAGTTTGCTATCTCATATGCAGGTATAACAAATTACAGAATTGTCCAGCCAAAAATATTTTTTAAAAACAAATCACTGCCAAAACATTAAAAAAATTCCCCATGTGCCGTTTGTGCATTAATCTTACAATCTGTACACTTAAATAACTTCAGAAGACTTCTTTTGCTAAAAATTTACCAAAATATTTTGAACACATAAAAATATTTTTAAAAAAAACAACAAAAACCCAGCATAAACTTTGCTTGTATAGGCATTGGTTAGAAGAGATTGTTGCACTAAGGAGTATATTCAAAAACACTTCCCTCCGATTTTACTAAAATTCAGGTTCTGAACCTTACAGCTTATAATGCTACAAACTTCCAAAAAAAAGCAAAAAGTTAGCTCTACATAATGTTCTATGGTACGGTAGGTAAACAGTAAGCCTACGATGCAATTAAAAATAAATATCTTTTTGGTTACTTAAATAGGGCCACCATACTGGGCTATAACGAAAATAATGTTTTATTTGATTTTAACTTACTTAAGTGTATTGAATTATGAAAAGCTAACTTAAGGAGTTGAACAGTCTGTTATATATGGAACAAGAATGAAAAGAGCTACTTGCTGATGGCCCCATGACCTCTCTAAAAACCAGGCAGTTGCTTAAAAAAAAAAAAAGAAAAGAAAAGAAAAGAAAAAAGAAAATCACTAGTATTGAATATAGCCCTTAGTCACATAATATGTTAACTTTATGAGCAACCCAGCAAGTAGAGGATAAAGTTTATTTTTCTCGCCACCCACTCCTTGAGAGGACAGTAATATTCATAGTGGAACTGCTCAAACTCTGGTGTCTGACGAATTTCACAAAGAAAGGACAGATCGATGCCTGACTCCAAAAGGACGAGAAGGAGAGGAAACACAAACAGTAACAGTCCCAAACCCACGACAAGGAGCCTGGAGAAACTCTTGACGAAGGGGTTCACCTGGATGTTGCCTGTCAAAATGTCATAGCTCCATGTCAGAGCTCTCCGGGCCTCCTTCAGTTCCTCTTCCTCGGCCAGTAAAAAGGCATTTTCATCTGCCTCTAGGTCCTCAAATGAATCAGTGTCTTCTCTTTCCAACTCAGGCCTCGAAGGGCAGTCAAAGAGCATGTCAATCTCATCCTCATCGACTGGGGTGGGAAGCAGGCTGGCACTTGGGTTGTAGACCAGTTCTGAGATGGTCAAAGGTTCCTCTTTGATTTTCTCCTCCTGCTCCCTTGAGAAGTCCCCATACTCTCCAATGTCCTTTATTGGTGAGCTAGATATCACAGGGGCTGAGTTGTCATCTTCTCTCAGCAATGGAATACCTGCCAAAAGAAATTTGCTTTCCTTATTAAAACTTAAGTGACTTTCTAACAACATTTATATCCTAATGGCAAAGAGGTAGGGAATGTATTCTAGGGAATGTATCATCACTTTAGCAGGAGAGGTCATATTAGTAAGTCCAAAAGATAACTAAGTTCACAATACAAAAAAAAGCATCACTAGACAGACAGCTCTAATTACAAACCTCGCACCTCAATCAGACTTTGAAATCCTAAGGCAGAGGATTAGAGAAAAATGATATATTTAGATCTGACGGACATTAGAGGCCCTCAAGTCCAAACCCCTCATTTTACAGATGATGAAACTGAGGCTAATAGAGGTTAAGGGACTTCACACAATTAGGAAGTATCACAGGCAGGATTTGAATTTGGCTCTTCCTGATTCCACATCCTTCAGTTCAGTCTGTGTTATGTCAGGAAGATTCAAATTTAAATCCTATCTCTGACCCTGGGCAAGTCACTTAACTACTACCTCAGTTTCTTCATTAGAAAAATGATAGGATTTGACTCAATGGTCTCTAAGATCCTTTACAATTCTGAATCTCTGATTTTATGACAGGTCTCCATTCTGAAATGGATAGTATTTTATTAACAAGAGTCTTCCCAACCATCTGATAAAGTATATCCAATGGGGGACCTAGAAGTACCACGGAAGACAAGAAAAAGCTATAATTTAACATTTCAGCGCAATCAGTTGTGGCAATCTCTGTTTTATTTTTTTTCCTTTTTCAGATAATAAACATTGTTATATAAAATTTTGAGTTCTAAATTTTTGTCCCTCCTTCCTTCCCTCTCCAAGGTAATAAGCAATCAGATATAGGTTATACTGTACAATTATGGAAAACATGACCATATTTGTCATTTTGTATAAGAAAACTTGAATAAAAGGGAAAAAATGAGAGAAAGTGGAAAATAGCATGCTTCAGTCTTTGTTCAATCAATATCAGTTCTTTCTTTGGAGGTGGATAGTATGGTTCATCATTAGTCCTTTGGGATTGTCTTGGATCATTGCATTGCTGAGAATAGTTAAATTATTCCTAATTCTCCATTGAACAATATAGCTGTCACTAAGCACAGTGTTCTCCTGGTTTGATGCACTTCACTATACATCAGTTCATATAAGTCTTTCCAGGACTTTCTGAAATCATTCTGCTTGTCATTTCTTATAGCACAATAATATTCCATCACCATTGTATACCATATCTTGTTTAATCATTTCCCAATTGATGGACATTCCTTTGATTTCCAATTCTTAACCACCACAAAAAGAGCTGCTATAAATATTTTTGTAGAAGTAGATCTTTTTCTCTTTTTGGGGATGTCTTTGGGATATAAACCTAGCAGTGGTATTACTGGATCAAAGGATATGCATCGTTTTATAGACCTTTGGCCATAATTCCAAATTGCTCTCCAGAATGGTTGATCTGTTCACAACTCCACCAACAGTGGATTAGTATCCGTTTTCCCACATCCCCTTCAACATTTGACATTTTCCTTTTTTGTTTTATTTGCCACTCTGATAGGTGTGAGATGATATCTCAGAATTGTTTAAATTTGCAATTCTTTGATCAATAATGGTATAGAGCATTTTTTCATATGATTATAGATAGTTTTGATTTCCCAGTCTGAAAACTGCCTGTTCAGATCCTTTGACAATTTCTCAAACGAAGAATGACTTGTATTTTTATAAATTTGACTCAGTTCCCTATATATTTGAGAAATGAGGGCTTTATCAGAGATACTTGTTTCAAATTGTCTTTCCCAGTTTTCTGCTTTCCTTATAATCTTGGTTACATTTATTTTGTTTGTGCAAAAGGTTTTTTTTTTAATTTTATATAATCAAAATTATCTATCTTACATATCTTCCTTGCTCTGTTTTATATTTTTCAATCTCATTACCATGAAGGAGTCACCACAATGGGCATAAAGAAAGAACTATCAGTCAGTCATTATGACAGCCAAAGTAAGTGCATAACTCAAAGAACCATACTTTATTAGTCTACATTCAGCCCAAATCTGGAAAACCATACAATTTTTCATAGTTGTAAGAGTAACTCCTCATGTCAATTGAAGAAACTACTTTAATGTTTCACTATCTAAAATGAGTGGGATTTACTGGAAGTATATGTAAAGATCTTTCAAGAAACATCGAATAATTTTTCCAAATTTTTAGAATCTTCATGACACCAAAAAGAGCCCTCCTAAAGAAAAGCATAATTATTATAATATCTTAATAATCTTCTATCATTCTATAACAAACCATAATTTAGGAGTGACTCAATGGAAGGAAAATTTCACCATGAAGGAAGAAATGTAAAGAGTTGTGATCTGCACTGTGGAAATGAGTAACATCTCTAAAATCTACAAGTTTCATACCATTTGACCGTGGATCCGTGTTGCTATCCCATTTACAAAAGAGGATACGGGGGCAGTGAGGTGGCACAGTGGATAGAGCACCAGCCCTGGAGTCAGGAAGACCTGAGTTCAAATCTGACCTCAGACACTTGACACTTACTAGCTGTGTGACCCTGGGCAAGTCACTTAATCTCAACTGCCTCACCCAAAAAAAAAAAAAAAGGATATGATTGGGAATCTTGACCTAGAAAGAAAATGTTTCTTCTTTTTTCCCTTCCCACATTCTATAATCTAGCTCAACTAGTATTCTCTTAGTTATATAACACTTCATCTCCTCTACTCACACTTTGGTACTGGTTTTCCCCTAGGCCAGGAATGTACTTCCTCCTCACCAATGCCTTGTTTCCTTCAAAACTCTGCTCATGTGCCACTTTCCACATAAAACGTTTGCTGTTTCCCCTTAGCATCTAGGGCCCTCTTCCCCTCCAAAAAAAAAAAAAAAAAGATTACGTATTTATTCTGCACATGTGTACATGCATCTTCATCAATAGGGTGTAAGCTTCTTGAGTGAAGGGACCATCTTATCTTTGTCTTTGTAGGCTTATCACCTAAAGCCATGCCTGGCATCTCATAAGCACTTGTTGATTTGATTTTCCTGTAGCATATCATGCTTTAGGATCTTAGATGTAGAGCTATAAGGGAACTTCTAGTTCATTTAGTCCACCCTTATGGATATTTTTCCCTCCTCTCTGCCCTGAGTACACTTCTCTTACTGTTTTTCACCCAAAGTTACTCTCTCATAACATCCTCATGGTCCCTTCTCAATATTAGTCCTTACCAAGGTCTCCCTCCTCCTAAATTTGACCTTCTCACTCAATTATATTGCTTCTGTAAAAGGCAAATGGGAGTAACCTGTCATTTCCGGACTTGGTTAATTTGCCCGGACCTTAGCTTCTGAGTTAGAATCTGAGGTCCTGGTTCTTGGTTCAGAGAATAAGGTACATAAAACAAGAAAGAGGAAAGTCAGACATCAAGTCTAAAGATGAACATATGCACATGCACACACGCACACACACACACATACACACATATATATGTAATACACACACACAGATTCACTGTCAAGAAAGGGAAAAGGAAACAACATAAAGTCAGATCTACTCTAGCACCAAAAAAACAAACTGCTTATTGTTTCAGATAAAAAGCTGATTAATTATTAACAAGATGCAAGAACAGAACTAGTATATTTTAAATGGATATTTGTATGTTGGAGAAATTTTAGAGATTAAAAGTTTCATTATGGATAATGTCAAGAGAACCTGAAAGTAGCCATCAACACACTCGAGAGGCTACCTTTGGTAAACTTATGGAAGAATGTGGACAAGAGTCTTATAGGATGGCCAGTCATGGATAGATTTGGGTCGGCATCACTGGAGGGAATACCTACATTTTAAATGAAAGAGTGAGGATAATAAACATATACAAAATGGAATAGATATATCAGCATTCTTCTAGTGATCCAGTCTCATCATTAATTACAATATAACTTCTGCATTATTATTCTGCCACCCCTGTACACAGTGCTACATGTGGAAACTGAAGTGTCTATTGAAGAAGATGAGAGAGTTGACCAGACCTGACCAAACACAGTAAGAGACAAAATCCATTCTGTGTGACACTCAATTTCATGATTTTTAAGGTATCTCAAACTAGAAAACTTCAAAAGAAAAATGGAAGTTTTATACTGTGGTAAAAATTATGTGTGGTAAAGATTAATATTCCCATTTTTAGCTAACTCATTTGGGAGGGGCCACACCTGGCCCACCCCAAGGTTACGTATGCTACTGAGCTCAGAAAGGCAGTTTTTGAAGGATCTCCCCTTTTGGGGAAGGAAAGATTGAATGCTCCCGGAAGGGAGGGGAAGGGCTGCTTCCAGAATGCCAGGTGGCTTCCTGAACGCTAGGCTTCTTCCAGAATGCAAACTCGCTCTCGGGGCTCTCTGGTGACTCTCCTTGCGGTGGCGTGTGTTTGCGCTGTCTCTAGTGGCTTCTGACTACTGGCACAAGCAACTGTAAACAGTCTGGGGTTCTGTGAGATAATTGTGGAAAACCCTAAATTCCTTTGAACTAGCTTAACTGGAAACAGTCTGAGGATCACATAGGCTAAGTTTAGAGTTAAGAGCATTTCTCTGTATTTCTATTTTCCTATTTCCTTATCTATTATTTTTATTAGTTTCACTTTTGTTGTTTAATTAATTCCCAAGTAATAAAATCTGATCCTTTGGTGAACTAAAGCTTAGAGGCTCCTTTCTCATTGGCCTGGGAGAAATATCTAAAAAGGGCAGCTCAGAGCAGAAGGAGAACCTAAAAGGTCCCCCATATTTCCGGGACCCCAATATTAAGGCGAGTCACCCAAATAACGCTCCATATATCAAATTTTGGGCTTCACAATACCCAAAAGGCAACTGAAAAGACATCCATAACTACTGATCTGCATGCCTAATTTCTACCTCCATCAAATCCTTATTAATATGTTCTATGTGTGAACCAAAAGATCATTTATGTAAATATGAGGAGGTAACGGGCAGGTTTTCCTAAATGTTTTTCTAAAGCAGACCATATTTCCACAGTTGTACTACCACTGTTACTACTATTACTGTTGATGATGATGATGATGGTTAACATTTATATAGAGCTTACTATGTTCTAGGCATTATGCTAAGCATTTTACAATTATCTCATTTGATCCTCAAAACAACTACAGAGATGTTTAGAAAACACAAGATCCCACTGTACTAACTGCTGGTTCCCCCCCAAAAAAGACTCAGCAGAGCAATATAGAGCCTAAAAGGCTCTCTTCCAATAAGACTACACATGTTAAAATCATACACAACTTCTTGACAGATACAATCTAACTTCTTTTTTTTGTTTTTTGTTGGTGAGGCAATTGGGGTTAAGTGACTTGCCCAGGGTCACACAGCTAGTAAGTTTCAAGTGTCTGAGGTCAAATTTGAACTCAAGTCCTCCTGAATCCAGGGCCAGTGCTCTATCCACTGCGCCACCTAGCTGCCCTTGACAGATGCAATCTAAACAGTAACTTAATTGGGCAATCTCCTAGTTACCAGAATCATAAAGCAACCAAATAATAAGTGTCTATTGTGTGCCAGGCACTGTTCTTAGAGCTTGGGATGTAAATACAAAAATCAAACCAATTCCTACTAGTAAGGAGCTTACATCCTAATGAAGGAGTCTCGAAGATGGATAGGAGCTCAGAGGTCATCTAGTCTGATCTATGCATGAACCCATAATCCTCTCTACAACATTCCCAACAAGGAGTCATCCGGTTTTCTCATGGAGACTTCTACTGAGGAAAATCCATTAGCCTCCAGATATAACCCCTTATGTTTTTGGATGTATCAAGGAGAGAGGGACATGAAATAGGGGAGATAGATGCTTGCCCAAAATGTTTGCTAGGATGTCCTGTACAAAGTTAATAGCGGCTAATTTACAATTTCTCAATCTATCTTAACTGATGGGCTTTTTCTCCCATTAGCACACATTTAGGTACCAAAAATGACTAGAAATGGAAAATTAGCAAAGTTAGCCCGACTGCTTCTGGAATGATTGACAAGCTCCACTTGATTTCACTGGGGTGTTAAAAATATAAATAAGTAAATGTGCCAAGCAATTGCCTAAAGCTCACCTTCTGAATAACTGTTTTGGAAGGAAGATTATAAGGAATTAGGGAAACAAGGTGACAGTTTTTACATCAATTATGCAGCTCTATAATTCAGTTTGAAATAATTCTTCATGAACTGGAATAATAGCTATCAGAAGAATGTTGATGAGGACAAGCCAATTATTACTGACAGGTTATACTACTGGTGAAAGCCTTGTACTATACTCTCTTGCATGAAGCAAATGCTAGAATAGCGTTCTGTTTAGGGGGAAATGAATGGGAAAATAGGCACTGCCTATGTCTAAATACTTGCCTGGTCTGTCTGTTTATTTACTTTGCCCATACTGGTGAATGGCTGCTACCAAAACCTAATGAGGGAACATAATGTACAGAATACTTGCACACATTTTATACAGTGCTGTGCAATTTATATTGAGATTGCTCAATGCAATCTCACACACACACACACACACACACACACATAGTCGTGCAAAACAAATTTCTGCACAAGCTATATCCAAAAATTTAAAAAGGGAACAAAATATGCTTCAGTCTGTACAGCCCATGATCTCTCTATGTGGAGGTGGCTAACATGTTTCATCATGTGTCCTTTGGAATTCTAATTGGTCATTGTGTTGGCCAAAGTTCCTAAGTTTTTCAAAGTTATCTAGGTCTTTCAAAGTTATCACATCATGGGGATTAGAGGTATGCTGTGATCTGGAAAATCCATGTAAAATGTTTTGGCCCTCCCTTTGTACCAGAGAAGAAGTCTGAATTTTTTTCTTTTTTCTTTTAAGGGGTATTTACAGTACCTTATTATAAAATTTGGGTTCATATTATATAAGATTATACACATATTTCGTCCATTTCTGAGTTTCTAAACTTTTTCTGTGTCATCTATTGGCCTTTGAGTGTTGTCTGTGGCTTCTGCAAAACTCCCCCAAAATTCCTATTTAGTTTCTTATGCCCACTCTCAATATATAGAAAACTTAATGGGGAAAGTTGTGATGTGCAAGGGATAACTGTATTTTATAATTAATTAATTAATTAATTTTTTCCCAGGGCACTGAGGGTTAAGTGACTTGCCCAGGGTCACACAGCTAGTAAATGTCAAGTGTCTGAGGCTGAATTTGAACTCCAGGGCCAGTGCTTTATATCATTTAGATTATAAGCCCCTTGAAGTCCAGGATTATCTTTGTTTTTCATATTCACCCAAGTGCCTGGCACACAGTAGGCGCCTAATAAATGTTTATTGATCGACTGACTAAATACAACCTTGTGAGGTGGATAGGTAGAAAGTATTGGTAGATTCACTTTACAGATGAGGAAATAAAAACAGAAAGATAAAGAGACTGCCTCACAGTCACACATGTATTGTGGTGACCAATCAAAAATTGTTAAGTCTATGATTCTTTTCAGTAATACAATGGTACAAGACAATTGCAAAGGACTAATGATGGAAAAGGCTCTCCAAATCCAAAAAAAAGAAAAAAGAAAAAAGAAAAAAGAAAGAACTGTGGAATATGGATGCAGACGGAACCATACTATTTCTTTTGTTTTTGGTGCTGTTGTTTGTCTTTTTTGAGGTTTTTTCCTTTTTTCTCTGATTCTTTTCTTATAACATGACTAATGTAGGAATATATTTAATGTTATTGTACATATATAACCGATATCAGATTACTTGCTACTGTCTTCGGGAGGGTGGAGGGAGGGGAGGGAGGGAAAAAAATTTGAAACTAGATATCTTATAAAAACAAATGTTGAAAACTATCTCTATATGTAACTGGAAAATAATAAAATACTTTCATAATTTAAAAAAGTTGTTAAGTCTGAATACAGATCAATCCCAGGAGTAAATAAACTGTAGTGAGATACCTCTAATTTTTTTAGTCAGTGGGTAAAATAATTTGTCTCTTACTTGTTAAAGGAATGGTCCCTTAGTTGTACTATATGTTTAAAATATCTTTGAGGTTATGAATCCAGATTATAGAAAAGAACACTCAGCTGGAGGGGAGGGAGGGAAAAAAGAAAAAATCAGGAGACAGAGTAGGAATCAGGAAGACCCGGGTTCACATTCTGTCTGAGACACACACTTGTGTGACCTTGGAAAGTCACTCAACTTTTGCCTGCCTCAGTTTCATTATCTATTAAATGGAGTTAATAATAGCACCGGGGGCAGCTAGGTGGCACACCAGCCCTGGATTCAGGAGGACCTGAGTTCAAATCTAGCCTCAGACACTTAACACTTACTAGCTGTGTGACCCTGGGCAAGTCACTTAACCCCAATTGCCTCACCAAAAAAATAAATAAATAAATAATAGCACCGACCCCCAGGTTTGTTCTAAGAATAAAATGAGATTATATTTGTCAAGCACTTTACAAAATTTAAGTGCTACATAAATGCTAGCTATTATCATTATAAGGAACATAAGAAAAATGCTTCAAACTGCTAATAAGAAAAATACAAATTAAAACAACTCTGAGGGTTCCAGCTTATGCACATCAAGCAGAAAGCCAAAGAAAACAAAAAAGGAAAATCACAATTGATGCAGAAGCTGATGGAGGATGACCAAACTCTGTTTTTATGGGAGCCATGAAATGGTCCGACCATCCTGGATTTGGAACTGTACCCCCAAATTCACCAAACTATGCACACACTTTGACCCAGCAATACTGCTATTAGGGGGACAGCTAGGTGGCACAGTGGATAAAGCATTGGCCTTAGATTCAGGAGGACCTGAGTTCAAATCTAGCCTCAGATACTTGACACAAACTAGCTGTGTGACCCTGGGCAAGTCACTTAACCCTCATTGCCCCACAAAAAATAAATAAATAAAAATAAATACTGCTATTATTAAGCTGTGAAATGAGCAAAGGGATGGATTCAGAGAAACGTGGGAAGACTTGTATGAAGTGATATAGAGTGAAGCAAGCAGATCCTGGGGAACAATTTAAATATTGACTATTAACATGAAGGAAAACAACTCTGAAAGACTAAATAATACTAATGAATATAATGACCAATCGAGACTTTAGAAGACTGATGATGAAATATGTTTCTGACTTCTTGGCAGAGAAGAGATGAACTGGAGATGTAGAGTGAGACATATATTTTCAGACACAATGAGCCAATGTATAAATTTGTTTTAAATTATAATACTTACTTATCACCTTTATTTTGTGGGGAAAGAATTGTATGAAAGTTTGAGGAGGTAGTTATAACAAAAGAAAAAATACCACTGAAATATTAAAAAAAAATAGGCAGAGGGAAACAGAAAGAGGTTTAAAAGGGGATACAGGGGCAGCTAAGTGGTGCAGTGGATAAAGCACCAGCCCTGGATTCAGGAGGACCTGAGTTCAAATACAGCCTCAGACACTTGACACTTACTAGCTATGTGACCCTGGGCAAGTCACTTAACCCTCATTGCCCCTCAAAAAAGGGGGGGATATATAAGCAGGCAGTGTTGGCACTATCTTGTTAAATTTAATATATACTTAAAAAGAAAAACCAAGCTGAATGCAATATAGATTCACAGTTTCATATATATCTACATTTTCTGTTCTCATATGAAAATGTTCATGGTTGGTGATATTTATTAAGGTCCTAATGAAAAAAGAATATACATACATATTTAAAGAGGAGCTACAAATATGTATGTATATGTGTATATATTTATATAAGTATAAATATCTATACATATTTATATAAACATATGTATAAGAATGTGAAGTCCTTGAGAGCAAAGATTATTTTTGCTTTTTCATTGTCTCTTCAGTGTCCAGCAGCATGCCTAGCATGTAGTAGGCTCTTTTAAAAAATTTTTTTTTTTGGTGAGGCAATTGGGGTTAAGTGACTTGCCCAGGGTCACACAGCTAGTAAGTGTCAAATGTCTGAGTCCAGATTTGAACTCAGGTCCTCCTGAATCCAGGGCCAGTGCTCTATCCACTGGGCCACCTAACTGCCCCATAGTAGGCTCTTAAGAAACACCTTTTTAATTAAATTGAGGGGGGTGTGGGAAGGATAAGTGGATGGAACTAGTACCTAAGCCCTGGAAAGGGATCAAAATTCATTGGGTCTTCTGTAAATGGTCTTGGGCCCAGAGACATTCTTTAAATAGGAACTTAATGAGAAGTTCAACAGGGAACCCAGGAAGAAAATCTCAGTCTAGTGAGGTACAAGAAGTACAGACAAGAAACCACAGACTCAATAAACCAAATGATGGCACCTGTCATCGAGACATGTAACCTCAGGGTGTCACTATGCCCAGACACTGTACTCATGAGCCCTGGGACAAAAGATGAAGAAGCTCTTCACCAAAAGGGCAGAACAGATCAAAAGAGGGTTAAGGTTTCCAGAACCATGGACACCTTCAGGAAAGTAAAAGGCCTAAAATCCAAGGAAGAAACCTTTGCAGATCAGCTAAGGGGGTTCTCTCTCAGGATAATAGAGGCACAAGTGACAGTAAGACTTCAGAGGGGCATGAAGCAATGGAGACCATTAAAATCAACAAGGAATATGGCTTCAAGGTCCTTGTGGAACACCCTGAAGGTCATGGGAGGATTCTTTGTGAAGTCAACTAGAAAAGTTCCTTCCACACACCAGGAGCCCAAACTTAGTGTTGTGAAGCAATTTCTCAAGGAGCTCAAATCTAGATCAAACCAAATCTTCCTTCAATTAGAAGCCTCTTTAGGGGAACCTAGATTAGAATTAAAATCAAATAGAATAAGAACCAATTTAAGGGGCAGCTAGATGGAGCAGTGGATAGAGCACCGGCCCTGGATTCAGGAGTACCTGAGTTCAAATCTGGCCTCAGACACTTAACACTTACTAGCTGTGTGACCCTGGGCAAGTCACTTAACCCCAATTGCCCCGCAAAAAAAAAAAAGAACCAATTTAAGCACCTACTATGTGCATGACACTGTAGACTTCAGTATATCCCTGGCCTCATCAATATGGGTATTCTGGCCAAGAAAGTAAGCTCCTTGAGGGCAGAGACTGTTTTTCCTTTTTCTTTATATTCTCAGTACCTATCACGGTGCCTAGCACATAGTAGGTGCTTAATAAATGTTTGATTTATGGACTGATGAATCAGATCATCACCCATCCTCATGGCCCATCCTGTGCAACTTTACTCATGTCCTCTCATAAATTCACCACAAGGAATCCTTCTAATAGGCTCAGGGTCTTTCTCTTCTTCTCCTGACATAGTGTAGATACCAATATGATATGTGGGTTGCTCATCAGTTGTCTCCTTTCTATGTGGCTATCTGAGCTTGATTTTCCTCCCAGTCATACATTTCTCTGCTGGCATCCTTTACCAAGCATACAACAAAAATCCTAGAAAATTGGGGGGTATGTTTTCATTAGAGAATAGAATAAAGGAAAAAAAAAAGGACTAAAGGAGTTTTTCCCTACACTGTTATGGAAGGTCCCCCAAGACATATAAAAGTGTATGCCATTGCTAGCTTTCCTTTAAAAAAAACACCTGTTTTCCATAGTGATTAAGAGGGAAAAAAACTTCCAAAACTCCAAATGTGTGTGTATTGATATCAAAGCACTAGCTAGTGCTATTTTAAATGGATGTCCGCTGATATCCTGGTAGGATGTATCTTAGAATGTTTGGGTTTCTGCAAAGCTCAGGCCAAACACCTTCTGCATGAGGCCTTTTCTGATTCCCCCAGCCACTAGTGCCTTTCCTCCCAAAGTTACCTTTTATGGATGTATTTGTTTTGCATCTACTTTGCATCTACTTCTACATGTATGTATTGTCTCTCGGATTGAATGTAAGCTCCCTAAGGACAATGCTTCATTTTTGTCCTTGTATCTTTAGTGCCAAGCACAGTGCCTTGCATATAGAAGGCACTCAATAGAAGCTTGTTGATGGCTAGATCATGACATAGAAGTGACCCGGGGTTCTTGAAAACCATGCCTCCAAGGAACAAGATCTAGCTGGTCCCAGCAAGCTGGAAAGTCTTCGAGTAAAACCTAGGTTTTATGTATGTCTGGGGCAGCTAGGTGGCGCAGTGGATAGAGCATTGGCCCTGGATTCAGGAGGACCTGAGTTCAAATCCAGCCTCAGACACTTAACACTAGCTATGTGACCCTGGGCAAGTCACGTAACCCCAATTGCCTCACAAAAAACAAAACAAAACAAAACAAAAACTGTATGTCTGCCAAATGAGGACCAGAATAGCTAAATTCAGAGGGGGCCACCAGCAGATTGAATACCAAGCATGACTTTGGGAAGTAATAGCAGCTTATCAAAGATATCCAACAAGCATCCATGAAGTGCTTCCTACGTGCCAGGGACTGCAATAAACATTATAGATAAAAAAAAAAAAAGCAAAAACAGTCCCTGCCTCAAGCAGCTTACGTTTTAAGGTATAAACCAACTAATAAGGAAGATGAAGGAATTCTAATCTGCCTTCCTGGAGAGATTTCCCACACTGATGAAATTACTGTTCTTCTGAAGCTTTAAATTCAATTGAGAGGCTCAGAAAAAAGGGGGCCTGAGAGACTAGATAATATAGAGCTGAATCCACAAGTTGTTAGAGTAAGAGACCTTTCTTCCTTTGGCTGTCTACCAGCAAAAGTGACAACAACAGCAACATTGGGCTGATTGCCTCCTGGAAGAGTCTCATGACTTCTGGCACCGGAACATTCTGTGTGAGGGGAATGTCCAAAGAATATTCTCAGGGACATATCGTCCTCTGACGCTAGGTGTCAAAACCCAACTCCTAGGTAAAAAACACCCCCCATTCTGGAATAGAGAACAGCTCAGTCACAGATAAACAAAACACTTGGGGACATTATCCCCCAGCAATTTTCCTGGCAACCATTCCTAGAGGGGGAAGAATGAGTAGAGTGCATAAATTCATTTAAGAAATTTACCTAACCATTCCAGAAAGTGCCTTGGAACTAGGCACAAAGAGTCACTAAGGCATGCCATACCTTTTGACTAAGTGATGCCACTATTAAATATTTTTATTCAAAAAAAAATCAATGGGGTTTGCTACATTTATATTCCAAAGACATCCCCCAAAAGAGAAAAAGACCTATTTGTACAAAAATATTCACAGCACCTCTTTGTAGTGGCTAAGAATTGGAAATCAAAGGAATGCCCATCAATTGGGGAATGGCTAGACAAACTGTGGCATATGATTGTGATGGAATATTATTGTGCTATAAGAAATGATAAGCAGGATGATTTCAGAAAGGCCTGGAAACACTTGTATGAACTGATGTATAGTAAAGTGAGGAGAACCAAGAGAATGTTGTGCACAGAGACAGCAATATTGTTTGATGAAGAACTGTGAAAGGCTTAACTATTCTCAGGGCAGCTAGGTGGCGCAGTGGATAGAGCACTGGCCCTGGAGTCAGGAGTACCTGAGTTCAAATCTGGCCTGAGACACTTAACACTTACTAGCTGTGTGACCCTGGGCAAGTCACTTAACCCCACTTGCCTCACTTAAAAAAAAACAAAAACAAAGACTTAACTATTCTCAACAATGCAATGATCCAAGACAATCGAAAAGGACAAATGATGAAGCATACTATCTACCTCCAAAGAAAGAACTGATATTGATGGAACACAGACTGAAGCATGCTATTTTTTGACTCTTTCATTTTTTTCTTTTATTCAAGCTTTCATAATAGGGCGTCATTGAAGATCCTTGAAGTAACTACTATGCTCACGGTACATGCTAAGGGCTGAGGGATATAAAAAACAAACATAATTAATATTTACGTATCACCTTTAAATTTGCAAAACATTTTAAGTGCTTAAGGGGGATATCTAGTTGGATTTCAGATAAAGAGGTTGGAAGAGTTTGGTAAAAGCCAGAGATATTGACTTAAAAAGTAGAAGAAGTCATTCTGAATATGAAGTAAAGCATTCCATACCTTAGAAAAAGTCTAACAGAGATGCCACACTCTGGGAAGAGCCCAGTGGCTGAACCAGGCCCAGCCCAGGCAGCAACAGCCCCAAATCCAAGCAACCTGTGAAGCCTAATTCAACAGCCCAGAGGCAGAACCACCTACCCAGACCAGCAGCTGTCCAGAGGCAGAGACTTGCCCCTTTCAGTTCAGCGGCTGACCAGCAGCCAAGTGACCTGCTCAACACAGCCCAGTAGGGGAATGACCTGACCAGCAGAGACACCATGCCAGGCAAGGAGCAACCCCAGTTGATCAGTACAGTGACCCATCCATCCCCATGACATTCATAAAGTTTACCACAGTAAACTTTATGAAGAGTCTTCAGAAAAAGAAAGGGCAAGGGGAAGAAAGAAAAAAAGGAAAAAGGGAAAAAAAAGAAATTCACATGATTACTTTATTGTATATTTAAAAGTAATAGCAAGTTGTATATAATAGGTTTGCAATTTCATGTGCAATCATCTTTTTTAAAAATATACTATGTTAGGGGCGGCTAGGTGGCGCAGTGGATAAAGCACTGGCCTTGGATTCAGGAGTACCTGAGTTCAAATCTGGCCTCAGACACTTGACACTTACTAGCTGTGTGACCCTGGGCAAGTCACTTAACCCCCATTGCCCTGCAAAAAAAAAAAAACCAACCAACCAAACAAACAAACAAAAAAAACCCCTAAACAAAAATATACTATGTTAGGGAAATACTTGTTTTATTCCATAAATTAAAATTAAAATAAATAAGTAGGGGGGGGCATCAAGGCCCTACTCTTCCAGAGTTGTGAGTTGTCTTGGCCATTTATGTTCCTTACACAAATGTTTTAAGTCCATACGTACTCTTTCCTATGGAATATGGATGTATTTATGGGACAGTATGCCCCAGATTTGGGGGTGGGTGGGTAGAGTCCCATCATCATTTCACAGGAAAGAACTTTGAAAGTTTTTGCTGACCTTGGAGTCATGGGACCTGAGTCTAAATCCCAGCTCTACCACTAACCATATTTGTGACTTGGGAAATCCCCTTTGTCTCTAGTTTTCTCATCTGTAAAAATGAGGGGGGCAGCTAGGTGGCACAGTGGATAAAGCACCAGCCCTGGATTCAGGAGGACCTGAGTTCAAATCCAGCCTCAGGCACTTGACACTTACTAGCTGTGTGACCCTGGGCAAGTCACTTAATCCCCATTGCACCGCAAAAAAAAAAAAAAAAAAAAAAAAAGAGAGCATTGGACTACTCATCTGAGGTTCTTTCAAGGTGTATGTATATGATCCCATGGTATCCTTTGATCCCCACAACCACCCCATCAGGTGAGTAACAGAAGGATGAATATCTCTACAAATGAAACAAGAGTCCTGGAGAAGTTGCTGGCCCAGAATATGACAAGAGGTAGGATTTGATTCATCTCTCATTGACAGCTCACTCAGAAACAAACTTTGTGAGGATTCTCTGGAGAAAGAAAGGAGGTCACCAGGGCCCCAATCCTCAGGACTGTGAGTTGTCTTGACTGTGTACATTTCACTGCAAATGGGTCTCACTACCCTTTGACCTTTCAGTTCATGTCCACTCTTTCCCCCAGGGTTTCCAGATTCCAAGTACACCTTTATTTGCTTAAAGATGAATAGGTATGATCCCTGCCCTCATGGACCTTACAATCCAATATGGTAGGTGGGACATGTACACAAAAAACTATCATGCAACTTGATAAAAATAACACATTTAAATGGCTATTTAAGGTTGACAAAGAATGTTGTTATTGAGTAGCTTCAGTCCTGTCTGTCTCTTCAGGACCCCATTTGGGGTTTTCTTGGCAGAGATACTGAAGTGGTTTGATATTTTCTTCTGCAGCTCATTTTACTGATGAGGAAACTGATGCAAACAAGGTTAAGTGCTTTAGCCAGGAATAAGTGTCTGAGGCCAGATTTGTTATCAGGTCTTCCTTACTCCAGGCCCAGCATTCTATCCACTAACTGTCCTTACAAAGTATGGTGGATATGAAAAAATGTAGTAGCTCTGAAGTTTTGTTTTGTGTTCGGTGGGGCAAGGAGGATTAAGTGACTTGCCCAGGGTCACACAGCTAGTAAGTGTCAAGTGTCTGAGACCGGATTTGAACTCAGGTCCTCCCGAATCCAGAGCTGGTGCTTTATCCACTACACCATCTAGCTGCCCCCCATAGCTCTGAAGTTCTAACCCTAATGCTCTATGTTTTTTTATGAAAACATGCTATAATTATTATATTTGCCCAATGAGAATTTTTCATCATCAGGTACTCTAAAGCACATCATTCTAGGAAAGTATCTGATATAGTCAGTGGTAGAATTTAGAGCTGACAAAGGGCCTTAGAGATCCCCTAGTCCAACTCCCAAGTTTTATAGATGAGGAAACTGAGGTCCAGAAAAGTTACAAGGTCACACAGCTGGTAAATAGAAAAGCCAAAATTTAACTCCAGGGCCTCTGATTCCTATGATATCACACTGTCTAAACATTCTTGAAAGATTCAAAAGCCATTCTTTTTTTTTTTTTTAATTATATAGACTCAAGCCTGGTGACTCAGAAAAAAACTAAACAAAACAGTAGAGGCATGGAAACACAGACACACACTTGTTATGTAAATCTAGAGCAAGATGGATAGAAAGGGAGGAGAAAAAGATCAGCTGTCTAGAAATGCTATAGGTCTAAATCAAGCATTAACAGAGAGTCAGAAATTCCAAGGAGCTATCCCATCCCTCTAATTAGAGTACTAGATAGCTTCGCTGGCTGCTCAGCCTGGAAATTTCCAAATTTCTAAACAGTTGGAACTGGTAGAATTTCCCTGGAGATTATCTCCAACCTGGCTCTCTTCTGCATGCATGCAGTTCTTTAAAAAAAAAAATACCAATGCAGGCTCATTTAATTATTCTCAGCTTACTCCCAGCAAAAATTCCATGTGACAAGTCCAGTGATTCCAAGTCAACTACTGGGTCTGGATCCCCTGCTTTAGTGATTGCTTAGCTAGATGTTTGTAAATGTCTCACTATCCTATTGACTATTCACATTCTCTGGCATTGTTGCTGACAGTGTTTTTCTCTGTGTGTCTGGGAAAGCCAAATGCCTGACTCATGGCCTTCTCCACACCAGGGAGGGTATCATATGCCCACTGGTTGGCAGCTGTATCTATCCTTGGCAGAGAGTGCTGCTTTTTGAAACTTGTTCCCTTAGTCTTGTAGGCTAACAACAACTAGGTTCAAAGGGAGTATGTTAGGAGCCTGTCTACTTAGCAATCTTTGGCTCCATCAGAATTTTTGATTGACATCCTTTTGCCTTCTAGATATTCTGAAGTGGGGGGTGGGCGAGAGAGGCATAAAAATGTATTCTTCCTCTACTCTGTTCTTGACAGAATAATAGATATAGGAAAAGGTCAGTAGGGAGCAGAAATCAATCCTGGAAGTAGATTCAGAATGAAGCTTTCTGTTGTTGATAGGGTTAGACCTCCTGAGTTCATGAGTGGGGCAGCACTCCCAATGGCCTCCTCAGATGTACTATAGAGCTTCCAAAGCTGAAAATACAGCTTTACCTCCTCCTCTCAGGTAGTGCTGAAGGGAAGGCCATAGAGATTCTAATAAGGAGGAAGCTGGCTTGTTGGAAAAATATAAGAGTACAAAGGACTTCCACAAGGCCCTTTATAAAGCATCTCTCTTCCTGGGAGAGGATACTCTTCTGTCCTGCCCTTCAATTCTTCACACTCTCTGTAGCAGTTACTTATGAGAACTAGTAGGTCTGATTCTTAGCTCACCTCTCTGTTTTCCTTCCTTCATTCTTTTCATCTTTCTTCTTGCTCAGTCTAATTAGGGAGGGGGGGGGGGCACATAGCCTTGTGAAAAGGAAGCCAGAGAGATAACCTAATTCCCAATTCCACGATACTTTAAGGAATGTGTATCTGTGTCTTTGGGGTCAGTCAAGTTATTCAGTCAATAAGCATTTATTAATAAGCACCTACTATGTGTCAAGCACTGTGATAACAAAGAAAGGCAAAAAGTCTCTGCTCTCCAGGAACTCACAGTCTAGTTGGGAGGGAGGAGAAGACAGAATGAAAAACTATGTACAAAACAAGATATAATAAACAAAGATAAATGGCAGATAACCAAAGAGGTAAGCATTAGCATTAAGGGGACATCAGGAAAAGTTTCTCATGTATGTGATTTTTGCTGGGGCTGGAAGGAAGCTGGAGAAGTCAAAAGGTGGAGATGACAGGGAAAAGCATTTCAGGCATGGGGGACAGCCAGTGAAAATGGCAAGAGTTGGGAAGTGACTCTTCTTGTTGGAGGAATAGCAAGAAGGATGGTATCGGGGCAGCTAAGTGGCACAGTGGATAGAGCACCAGCCCTGGATTCAGGAGGACCTGAGTTCAAGTCCGGCCTCAGACACTTAACACTTACTAGCTGTGTGACCCTGGGCAAGTCACTTAACCCCAACTGCCTCGAAGAAGAAGGAGAAGGAGAAGAAGAAGAAGGATGATATCACTCCATCTCAAAGTCCATGGGGGTGAATAAGGTATCAGAAGACTGGAAAGGTAGGAGGGGGCCAGACTGTAAAGGGCTTTGAGTGCCACACAAAGGATTTTATAATGGATCCTAGGGGTGATAGGATCCAATAAATTGGAGTTTATTAAAAAGGGCATTTTTTTTAAAAGGGCATTTAGGTGACACAGTGGATGGAAGATTCCTCTTCCTGAGTTCGAATTTAGCCTTTGACACTTACCACATATGTGACCCTGAGCAAGTCACTTAACCCTTCTTGCCTCAGTTTCCTCATCTGTATAATAAAGTAGAGAAGGAAATGGCAAACTACTCCAAAATCTTTGCCAAGAAAGCTCCAAACAGGGTCACAAAGAATTGGATATGACTGAACAACAATAACAAAAACAAAATTAAATGGGGGAGTGATATAATGCTGTACTGTTTAGAAGTATGTCCTTTAACCTATGCATATTTAATCTAGGGAGATGGAAAGAGTCTAGTCCTGTGACTTCATTGGTAGAAGAAAAGTTCCTTTACCAATTCAGATGTTTCTTTCTGCAAATATACTGCTCAGGGGTCACAGAGGCTACATGTGTCAGAGACAGCGCTTGACTCCAAAATCATTCCAACTCTGAGGCCGGCTCTCTATCCATTCATTACACCGCACTGCTCCTCCATGTTCACAGAGACAGAAATTCCTAAACGTCCACCTGCTTACAGCTCCTCCTCTTTTATCCCTTTCTCAAAACTATTTGTTTATTCAGTAGAAGTCAGACAGGGCAGTGTCCCTTCATCTGCTTGCTTTAAAATTATTACTATAGCTCTCTAAGGATAGCAAAGCACTTTATATGCTTTATTGCATTTGTTCTTCATAACAACAAGAATTTTTAAGTAAATAAGTAACTATGTCACCCACCTCACCTTGGATGTTGGTGCTATTACTTATCTCCATTTGACAGATGAGGAAACTGAGGCAAAGGGATTAAGTGACTTGCCCAGGGTTAAACAGCTATGGGGTCTGAGGCAAGATTTGAACTCAGGCCTTTCTGACTCAGAGTCCAATGGTTTATCCAGTAAACCACTTAGCTCCTAATACAATTTAAAAGAACCCAACATTTGCTACCAGTTACAAGGCTCTTCTTAGAGTTGTGTACATGTCACTCCATCTCTGTTGTTTGCCATATATGTCTTTCTGGTTTTCTTTTATTCTTGGACAAAAGTTCATATTCTACTTTTGGTTTCTTAGACAAAAGTACATATTCTACTGCCTTTGACAAGTCAGTACATTGGATTCTTCAAAGGAAGGAAGGAAACAAGCATTTATTAAGCACTTACCATGTGCTTGACACTGGGCTAAGAGCTTTACAAATATATCTCATGTAATCTTCCCAATAACCCTATGAGGAATTTTACAATTGAGAAATCTGAGGCAGACAGAGGTTAAGTAGTTAAACTAAAGGTTAATCTGTAATCCTATAGAGGTTAAGCCCAGGATCACATAGCTATTTAAGCATCTAAGGCTGGATTTGAATTCAGGTCGGTCTAACTCCTGTCCCTCTGTGTGCTATGGCACCACCCAGCTGCTAGGATCATAGATCTACAGATAGAAATTATTTTAGTGGTTATTTAGTCCAACTACCTCAAATAACAGATGAAGAAACTGAGGCCCATAGAGGTTAAATGTTCAGTGATGAGTTGATCTAGTCAAATGGCATATCATTTGACCCTCAGTTTTATCATCTGTAAAACAGGGATAGTAACACCTGCAATGCTTACTTCATAGCATTCAAGATCAGGTATCTAGGCAAACCTTAACGGTATCATATACATGATAGCCATCTTTGTATACACGCCTTTCTTCATCTACCCGAGGGCTGGGACCAGAATCTACTCATTTTTTTGAACCTTGTATAGGTTACTATTGTAGTACGCACATAATTAATAACTGCTTAGTAAAATTGAAGACTTGAGTTTGGAGGCTCAACTGTGTAAACTAATCATTGTGGCCAGACACTCCCTGCATTTTTGCACTTTCACTTATCCACTGAAGAAAAAGAGATTCATGCTTTTATCACTCAATGTTGCTTTTGCCATTCTCTTCCTCAATGATTAAGCAATCAATGTTGAAATGATCAACACTGCCTCATCCCTAATTCACGAGTCCCTGGCTGCTAATTGTCCTAATACACTGCCCTTCAAATAAGCTTCCTACAATTTTTGCTTCCAGAAGGCACTCGTTATCAAAGTTCCCAATCATTTAGCCATCCACAAGTGGCTCCACATTTGGGAAGGCACAGCACGTTGTCAGAAAGGTAGATTGACAATTTTTTCCTCCTCCTCCTCCTCCTCCTCCTCCTCCTCCTCCTCTTCCTCCTCCCTTCCCTTACCACTGTAAATAAAAAAATAAGAATCCTGTCACTGAAGCCCGCAGCTGGCTTCTCTGCCTGAGTAAATACAGCTGGAAGTCAGTCAAAGTGCCCAGAAACCAAGTTATACAAAAAGGGAAACTTCACCTACCGACGTTTCTCGCAGTGATCCTGGCGCCGTGCCTCAGCAGCCGCACAAAAACATTACTGCTGCAGTGGTTAACCATATGTAAGTGGAGGCTTCTCCGAGTCTGGATCTTCACCAGACATTTGACCATATTGGTTGTTTCTATTTGTTTTCATTTATTCCACCTAAAATGCTAACGTGATGACGTTACCACTTGCCCTGCACTTGGCTTTGACCTTTGACTAAGTTGTCGCTGTGTTTTATAAGACCAACTCAAGTCCTCCTGAATGAATCAAATGTCAGGTTCCTCATGTGGCCAACAGAAATATCCCACTAGGGATCAGGATGAGGAGGGGAGGGAGAAGGAGGCATGTTATTTTTAACCTCTTCATCACACTCTAATATACAATGCAACATTGTGTTCTGCCCCTTACTTAACCATCCCAATGACTCAGCCAAAATATTTATCTGTCATTACTAGGTTCCCAAACAAGTGGAACATAACCAACCTCAACCCAAAACCCCAAACCCTTTGATTCAATGATTCCACTATTGGGAATATACCCTAAAAGTGTTATGAAATGGAGAAGGGGGGAAGGAGAGATGTGAATTCAAAGATTTTCATGATAGCATTTGAAAACAACTGGAAAATGTCCATCAACTGGGAAATTGTCAAACAAATTGTGGCAGATCCATATCATCCATGTATACAATGATGTTACAAGGGATGCAAAGAAATCTAGAAAGACCTTTTAAAAAGTATGCAAAGTACAGAAAAAGCAGCCACAGAAAAAACACACGCTGATTATGACTCAGTGAGAAGAAAATTAGGTTAGGAGTGAGTGGACAAAGAAATCTGAGAGGGACTGAAAGGAAGCAACAGGAAACATTATGACATCTTATTCACCGAAATAGAGAGGGATACAGAGACAGAGACAAAGAGATAGACAGAAACAGAGAGACAGAGACAGAGTCACTATGAAAACTGAATTACTTATATCGCTATTCAATATTCAGTTTTTAATGCAACATTTAATTTCAAGTAAAAACAATGACAACGAACTTCCATGTTATTTGTGCTATATTTTAAAGACAGGATTCAGCCTTAGTATTTAAACTTCAGGCACCTGGGGCAGCACTGTATTTGTATACCTGGCACATGTACTGTGCTGGCATCTACATCCAAATGCAGCCTGACTTAAAGGACTTTTGCTCTGCCCTTTTGACTGTGTAACTAGCAAGACCTGCCAATTGTCTGGCAATAACACTACTCCAAATACCACATTTTCTGGGAGATTTTTATGCTCCAAGATTTTTACTGCAACAATTTTTGCTCTGATTTTGTTAGTTTTCTCTTTCCTTATTTTGAGGAAAAAAAAAGTATTTTCCTTATATAATTTCAGGATACAAACACAGCTATTGTTTTTGGTTTTTCTAGGCTTACTGATTCCTCCTTCTACTAGCCAGAAAGAGTAGATCAGGTTCCTATTAATTATTTTGACAAAAGACATCAATTAGTTGATCCACAAGTATGCATTAAGTACCTACTATGTGCTCGGTAGTGCTGGGAATACAAATACAAAGAATGAAACTCCCTACTTGCAGAAAGCTTATGTTCTAATAAGGAAGACAACTGGTGTGTATATGTACACACACACACACACACAAACATACACATATACTCATATATACATAGGTATATATGCATATACATGTGCATATGTACATATATGTGTATAATATAGCACAACTATAAAGTTAATAAATATATACAAATTAATTAAATACAAGAAATTGGTTTAAAAGGGTTTTAAGGATGACGTCTAAATTTGAATTATCCATGTCATATTGAATTTCAATTAGTGGAGTTAATGGAATGTGGATACTGTACAATACTTGTTTGATAAATTGACAGTTTATGTGCTTTAAATTTTAATATTAGGGACCCTGTTAGTTTAGGATTCTGTTTAAATCCATCATATTCCTTAAAGGGTTTTCCTCATGAAAAGTAGCTTATACTTATAGTAGTATTCTGTAGTCTAAACAAAAAAAAAATGCTTTCCTCATAATTCTATGGGGGTAGACAGTACAATTATTGTCTCCATTTTACAGATCAGAAAACTGAGCACTTAGCTAGTGGTGGAACCAGAAATTGAACTCCAATTATGCACCTTCTGAATCCATGAAAATTTCCAGGTGGCACAGTAGAAAGAAAATTGTCCAGGGACTCTAAGTTTTAGAGATAACTGCCAATCAGCCAATTAACGAGCATTCAAGAACCCATCAGGTTCTGGGCAAAGTGAACACAGAGTATACAAAGACATGTAATGATTACATAACCCTGGCACATCTCTGTTTCCTCATCTGAAAAATGGGAATAATCATCTTAAAGATTTGCTATGAGGAATCCATGAGACAATCTATATGAAAGAACTTTGGGATATTTGACCTGCTATACAGATGCTAGGTAGTATTGATCATCAGATCAAGTTCCCATTTATTTAGTGCTGAACAGATTCTTGAAGTGTAAAATAGTTACTGTTCAGCTGTGCTTTACATCTCTGCACAGAACCTTAGAAAATGGCTACTTGCAGCAAAATTTAATATCAAACTAAAAAGTTAAGCAGAAAAGAATTAAAACAGCGAAGAAAAGACCTGTCTAGCACTGATGCAGTAGAAAAGGAAAGGAAAGGAAAATCATTTACTCCTAGAACACTTCTATGAAACATTTTCAAATTATTATCAGAGATTTGTGTACATTTTACCGACATTCATGAACATCTAGGGGTAGGGATGGAGTCTGGGGCTTAATTTGGTATAGGAAACTCCTACCAATGAAGGTCAATGTCTTCTCTGGCTTTTCTTTTCCCTTTGTTTGATCTCATTGTAGGAGTATAATTAAAAAACTCTTCAGACAAAAGCCTAAGGTTGAGATTCAAGTGTGGGGTGCACAGTTACAAACTGTGGAAAATCTTTAACAAGCTGACAATGCTCCTGGAGGGGATGAAGGAAGGGGGTTACACCTAAGTTCCATTTACTTACAGAGGATGCTTTCCTGATTTCTGACAGGTAGCAAGCGTTTTTCATTGACTTCTGGAGACAGAGATTTCAGCAGCAAGCAATGTGTTTTGCTTGGGGCCATTGGAAAGAATTTCTCAAATCATAATGAGTCCATTATAAAGTGCAATTTCCTTGACAAAGAAAGTATTCTGGGAGCACAGCTCTTCCTTTAAGGGAAGTATCTTACATGGAATTCTAATGATTCTTGGGGCAGAGGTGAGGAAGGGTATTCTTCACTTCTCAAAAAGAAACAAAAGGTTCAATTCCAGGTCTGTTCTAAAGGATGACAAGAAGAGAATACCTGGGCATCACAAAGACCCTATTTGGCCAGAGCAGATTGGAAGCTCTTTGAAGGCAGGTAACATTTGATTTTTATCTGCCTTCTCCCCTCCCCCAATAACTAACACAATGCCTGGCAGATAACTGGAACTTAATAAATGCTAAAGAAATTTATGGCCTAGAAGCAATTGTTAGGTTTTACTTCCTAACAGTTATTAAAGCTGACTACAAATGTCTGCTAGGTGGCAAAGTGGATCGAGCACCGGGTCTGGGTTCAGGAAGACTAACCTTCCTGAATTCAAATCTGGCCTCAGACACTTACTAGCTGCGTGACCCTGGGCAAGTCACTTAACCCTATTTGTTTCAGCTTCCTCAGTAAAATGAGTTAGAGAAGGAAATAGCAAAGCATTACAGTATCTTTGCCAAGAAAACCCCAAATGGGGCCACAAAGAGTCAGAAACGACTGAATAACAACACAAGTGTTATTCCTTGGGAGGTGGAAAGTGCTTCACTAAGAGGTCTTCATGAAATGTCTAGATGACCCCTTGTCAGGCATGTTATCACAAGGAGTCATGTTCAGTTACAAGTTGGACAAAATCAGGGGATCTTAACCTGGGGTGCATGAACTTACTGAAAATATATTTTCGTAACTATATTTCAATATAATTTGTTTCCTTTATAATCCTATGTATTTGATTTTAAACATCTAAAAACATCATTGGGAGTAGAGGTCCATAGGCTTACCAGCCTGCCAAAGGGATCTGTGACATAAAAAGGTTATGGGGACAGCTAGGTGGTGCAGTGGATAGAGCACTGGCCCTGGATTCAGGAGGACTTGAGTTCAAATCTGGCCTCAGACACTTAACACTTACTAGCTGTGTGACCCTGGGCAAGTCACTTAACCCCAATTGCCTCACACACACACAAAAAGGTTATGAATCCCTGGACTATATGTAGTCTCCGAGGTCCCTTCAAACCCAGTAACACTCTTTCTCCCATCTCTATGCCATTGTTGAAGGTCCCACTAGAATTCCTCCCTACCTGATCCTCTTCCTTTAAGATGTAACTCAAGGGGCAGCTAGGTGGTGCAGTGGATAGAGCACTGGCCCTGGAGTCAGGAGTACCTGAGTTCAAATCCGGCCTCAGACACTTAACACTTACTAGCTGTGTGACCCTGGGCAAGTCACTTAACCCCAATTGCCTCACCAAAAAAAAAAAAAAGATGTAACTCAAGCACCATCTGAATAGTCTTTCCTGACTCCAATTGCTAATGTTCTCCCTCCCATACTACCTTGCATTTACCTACTTTATCACTGTATTTATTCACTTTATATTTATTTGTTCTTTATATACTCATTGATGTATTCATTCACCCCTTTCCCCTTTCCCCCTTACGATGCAGGCTTCTTGCAAGTAGAGATTATTTCCTTCTTTGTACTCCTATCCCCAAGCATCTTGCACAAGATCTGGCACATAGTACTCCATAAGTACTTCCTGATTGACTGGTTCCATGAATTTGTGGCATGACTCATTGAGAACTAGCTCCTTCTAAATCACCTAAATTCTTAAGTAATCCATATTAATCACTAGGATAGCCTTTATTTGCACACAGTTTCAGTTCTGAATTATCTTAAGAATCAGAGCAATTAGCAGATGGGAAGAGGATCTCCCAAAACAATGTAACTCAGTACTATGCTATTTAACATCATTATTATATAAAATATGATAATGCTCTTGTTAGATGACTTTTCAAACAAGTTGCCAAGTGGGATTTCCTATACCAACTCAGGGTTTTTGTCTAATTCTGAATGATCCTCTCTAAAAATTCCCTTCAATCTTACCTTATGAGTAGTCTCATGAAAAGAAGGAATTTCAAAGTCATTATTTCAGAAGAAACAGCATCCCCTGTAACTCTTTTGCTCCTGGAGTGAAATATGCATGGAGCTATAGAGAGAAATAATTCCTTCTCTAATGTTTCATCGATGTTCCTTCCCATGGTGAGTGAGGGGAAGGAGGAGGGGGGCAGGCCTTTATACATCCTAGGATTTTTATTATCTGCTTCATGTAATAGAGTATAGAATGTGATATAATCATACATATTCAGAACCAAAGTTGATGGAATGAAATATTTTATGTAATGCACTTGATTGCAAAGAATAGCAATGGTATGGCCTTTTCTTATCTGAAATTGAATGCAGATTCCTTGAGCAAAGGATTCTTACCAGATAGCAGTAGCATGTTCTAAGGGAAGAAAAGAAAATTATATCTCCATCCTCCCTCAACAGGTTCTGATGTGTATTAACACATACTACCTATACTCTGTAAAGAATTAATTGTTATTTGAGGTTTTTATGCCTCGGCATGTACTGGCCTGGGGCTCCATAAACTGCACGGTGCTCCACCCACTGGTTGTAGCCGTTGCTATGGCACTGGCACCTCACATCATCACCACTCACTGACACCTATGTGGGCCTGGCAAAATTATAATGATTGGAAGTCTAGTGAGGGCAGTCATGTGACTGTCAGAGTAGCCAGACAATTGGTTGGGGGCTGTGTGGGGTTTCTGGGAACGGGGAGAAGTCGCCATTCTAGCTGGAAGCTGGAAGGCAACAGGAGCTCTGCTGTGTATTCTCAGCTGATTCCTGGGTGGTGGTATTTTTCAAGTTGTATAATTTCCCTTTCCCCATTTTATTTCCTTTTCCTTGATCCTACTGATCCTGTTTGTGTTTTTTTTTTTTTTAAAGTTCGTTCTTGTTAAAATAAATCCTGTTCTGGTTTTTGTTTTGTTTTGTTTTGTTTTTTTAGTGAGGCAATTGGGGTTAAGTGACTTGCCCAGGGTCACACAGCTAGTAAGTGTTAAGTGTCTGAGGTCGGATTTGAACTCAGGTACTCCTGACTCCAGGGCCGGTGCTCTACCCACTGTGCCACCTAGCTGCCCCCCAATCCTGTTCTGTTTTGAGGGAGGCTGCTGGTCTCCTTCCTTGCCCCAATATTGTGGCAACCCGCTTAGCTAACACTCCCCAATTAAATATTGGTCCCCACAACTCTCAAAGTCAGCTTCTATCCACCAGCACAGGGAACAACAGAAATCTTTATCTTGAAACCTTTAGTTCAGTATTTCAGAAAAAAATGGCAGACTTCAATGGATTTGTCACATCACTGAGGTAGGCGATCATCTCCAACAGTGAAGACTGTAACCCAAGCCATGCCTTCTCATCCTATACAATTTTCATGCATATTCTTCAAATGTCCTCTACAGGTGCCCCCCCTCCCCAAGTATGCTTAAGGTTTTCCTCTAGGTCTTACTATAATTCATGGATATCAACAGACCATTCAGGTGGTTCATTTGCTTTCTTTCACTCTTTCCAAATGACTGGGCATACCTCCTTTTTCCTGATTATACATTTTCCTCTATATCCTTCATTCCTTTCCATCTCCAATCAGGCAAATCTCTAGTCTAAGCAAAATGTGTTCATGGAATTATGAGATCAAAAATCTAGGACCGGAAGGGACCTCAGAGGCCCATCTAACCACAACCCCTCATTTTACAGATAAAGATACTGAGGCCCATGGAAATGAAGTGACTTACCCAAGTTCACGCAAGTCGTAATCATCAGAGGCAAGATTTGAGCCCAGGTCTCCTGATTCCCAAACCATGACCCGTTTTACTGTATCTACTTTTCTGACTCCCTGTTTAAATAAAATTTTCAATCTGAAAGGTCAATTTTTCAAAAGATTCTAAAATAGGATGAAATACTATTATAGATGAGAATCTTTGCTTCTCATTAGAAAATATTCTATTCAGCAGGGCATAGCAATGAGAAAATTATTTCTCTGGAGGCTTTGGGACTATGTGGCAATTTTAGGGCCTTAAGAACCTCCCCACAATTACAGCCTCATATTTGACTTGTTCTCCATGTTACTGATTCACAGGAAACAATGCATATCACTAAGCAGTCTGCTTTAAACAGAGGTAAACCCTGGAAATGTTTGTTTCTCTAGAATAATATTTTTGCTAAGTCGCTACCTCATTTTTCCCACAAGGGCATTCAGCCAAAATTTTGGGTGATGCAATTTACAGTCAGTGTCAAAAGAAGAAGGAAGAAAAAAAAAGAAAGAAACAGTGAAAAATCACAGAGAGCCAGGAACAAAAAAAGCACCATCACTTTGAAAGTAAAATTATTCATTCCTTCACTTAGGAAACATCATTCTTTATGTACCTCCTATGTGGAGAGCACCGTGTAAGCACCAGGAAGGATTCAAAACTCATTAAGACAAATCCTTGCCTCATGGAATAGACTAATACATTACAAATATAGAGTTCACTGATTTTTCAAAAGACTTAAAAATTACTAGAGACTAAGTATTCCTAGTTTGTTTGTTTGGAGTTTTTGCTAAGGGTTGGTTTTTTTCCAGCCTCATTCTTTTGGAGGGCTGGCTTTGGAGTCAGGAAAACCTAAGTTCAAATCTCACCTCTGTCATTCACTGGCTGAGCAAACAGGGACAAGTTGCTTCATTTGCCTGACTTCAAATTTCCTTATATGTAAGATGGGGTCAATAATAATATCTGTCTAACCCCTTTACAAGGCTATTGTGATGACTATCTGAGCTCATGCATGTAGAACACTTTGCAAACTTTCAAGCACCATATAAATATCAGTTATGATGATGACGATGATGAAGAAGAAGATGAAGAAATGACAAAAGGCACATAGGTTATTTGCTTGGAGTTTAAATACTAGGTCATCAATTAAAATTGAAAACTCTTGATATTTGACTTTCTGAAAAGAATTTGGTTAAAGACCTAAGGAGAAGAAGAAGAAGCAATGATAAACCACAGTTCTGGAGGTCTAATAATGAAGAAAGCCACCCACCTCTGGTCTGAGAGGTAATGGACTAAATATGCAGAATGAGACATACTTTTTTGACCCAGGATGGGAAGAGGGAAGAGCAGGATTTGTTTGCTTATATATCCTTATTTGTTATAAGGCTTTATTTTTCTTTTTTAGGGAATGGAAGAGGTGGAAGGGAAAGAAATTAATAATTGTGCTCGCTTCGGCAGCACATATACTAAAATTGGAACGATACAGAGAAGATTAGCATGGCCCCTGCACAAGGATGACATGCAAATTCATGAACAAATTAATAATTGATCACTGGAAATTTTTAGGGAGGGAGGGAAGAAACAAAAAGAAAAAAAGAAATTTACAAGATAACTCTATTGTATATTTAAAAGAAATAGCAGGTTGTACAGAATAGATTTGTAGTTTCATGTGCAATCATCTTTTAAAATTATACTATATTATGGAAATGCTTGTTTTATTCCATAAATTAAAAATAAAATATTTAAAATATTTTATATAAAAATTAATTCAATTAGATAAACATCAGGCACCCATTCTGAGTAGGTTACTATGCTAGGTGCTAGGAATAGGAGGATTAAAAAAAAGACACTATACCTGCTGTTAACCCAAAGAACTTAACAAATGTTATCAAAGAACAGGTACAATTTTCTCCAATTAAGCATGAACAGAATCCCCGGAAATTTAAAATTTTAATTTTAAATTAAGTGGCTACTTGTCTCTACACTGGCCAGCTGAGTCAAATATTCTCTTATACGCCAATACTTAGAAAAAACTATAGCTATTCTTTAGGATGCAGCATTGTGTAATGTCACACAAAAGCTTACTCAAAAAAAAAAAAAAAAAGAAATGGGTGACAAGCTGTCCTTGACAGTACCAATTAAAAGAGCCTCCTTTGTTTTGCATGTTTGCATGTTCAACTACAAATCTCTTCCTTTTGTCTCTCTCGATAGGGTGCATTTGTTTTCTCTTCAATTTTGCTTTATTATTTTGCTGCCCGGGGGCATAGCAGATGAGATATTTTTCTTAAAGCAAAGAGAAACTAAATTAAATTGCAAAAGCAGATGGAACTCCTAATCTTTTCCCCCATATTTTCCACTAGCTTTGTAGACAATAATAAGGAAAGGTGAGCAACTGTCTGAACCAATGGGAGTGAGAATCAGCCCCTTTGACTGTTCACTTAAAGTTTCTTCTCTGTGATCGCCAAGAAACCAGATACCCCCAAATTGCTAGTCTCCAGAGATGACCTGAAACCCACCAAAAAGCTGCTCCATACCTAAATCTTGAGAGCTCTCCCTTTTGATGAAAGCCCTTGTCCCAGAGACAAATTACAGAAAACGTTCTTTTGTATAAAGAAGTAGCATGTCCCTTTCAACAAGAGAATAGCTAGATAAATGGTGTTCAATACATGAACATAATGAAATGTTATTGAATCATATCATACAAAGAATTCAGAGAACCATGGGAAAAGTTGTATAAACAGATATAGAAAGAAGAGCTGAGAAAAATGTACTATGTTCCCTTCTTCATTAAGGTGGGGGATTATAGGTATGAAATATTACATATACGATCAGATGCAATTGATGTTAGTTGGGTTTTTTTCCTGTTTCTTTTTAAATAAATTCTTTGTTGCAAGGGGTAGCTCACTGTTTTGGGTGAAAGGGAAGAGATATTTTAAAAATGAAAGTGAGATAGGAGCAGCTAGGTGGCGCAGTGGATAGAGCACTGACCCTGGAGTCACTGAGACCTGAGTTCAAATCCAGCTTCAGACACTTAACACTTACTAGCTGTGTAACCCTGGGCAAGTCACTTAACCCCAATTGCCTCACCAAAAAAAAAAAAAAAGTGAGATTAAACCATAAAAGATACCCAATTTTAAAAAATGCTACCCCACATGGCAATAGGTGTCATTCAAGTAGAATCATATCAAATACATACAGAATGGTCCTCTATTTGATTCCATATCAATTCAGGTATATTCACAAAAGGCCACCTCTTTATCTAGCAAAATATCCATGATACATTCAGATTTTCAGACTTCCAATGCCTATTGCACAAGAAATTCACCAACCTACTATCAAGCATGTATTATATGCCTACTAAAGTTCCAAGCACTGCTCTTAGGGATGCAAAGACCAAGGGGATAAAAGGAATGGCCCTTGCTTACAAGGGGGTTTACATTCTATTAAGAAATGCAAAATGTACATGTATTTGTATAGACAAAAGAAATAAACAACACAAGGTGTTTTGGGGAGGGAAGGCACCAGCAGCTGGTTGGATAAGTGCAGAAAGTGTGGGGGCAGGTAGATTGTACAGTGGATAGAGCACATGCTCTGGAGTCAGGAGGTTCTGAGTTCAAATCTGACCCCAAACACTTACTAGCTGTGTGACCCTGGGCGAGTTACTTAATCCCAATTGCCTCAAAGTAAAAAAAAAAGAAGGGGGTGGGGAACATGGCTTGAGATGAGTCTTGAAGTAAATTTAGGAGAGGAGGGAATTCATTTCAGACATGATGAATGGTCAGTAAAAAAGGCAAAGAGATAAGATATACAATGTCATATGGGAGGAACAGCAAGAAGGCCAGTGCGGTTAAACCAGAGAATGCAAGAAATCAATAAGCATCTATTAAACATTTACCAGGTACCAGGTCCTTCAGAGAACTTGTGTGGGGGTAGGGTGGGAGATGGCATGCAAAAAAAAAATTTTACATATAAGATATAGACAGTGTAAATGTCAGAAGGGAAGCACTAGTGGGTGACAGGCAAAGGGGAACACCAGGAAAAGCCTGCTGAAGGGGGTTGGAAGGGCATGAGCAAGGATGGGACAAGGGGAAGATGGCTATGTAGAGTTAACCTATCTGGTTGAGCTTGGGAAGTAAGGAAAGTGAAGTCAGAAAAGGGGTGACAGTTTGAAGAAATCACTGAGGGTGGAGGTCTCAGGAAAGAAAGAGAAAAAGTCCCAAGAAAGGCAAGGCACAAGAAAAGATGGAGGTTATGATCAAATAGGGGAATGTCAGGATTTTTTACCACAGAAGCAGAACATGGGGGTGATAGAGAGCTGTATGATGTGACCATCCCTGTGTGGAGTTAGGGTGGAATGGAGGAGTAAGCCACAGGAACTGCCATCATCGCTGTATTGTTGGCCTATTTCTATGTTCGAGGAAGAGTTGGGTTAAAAGAAAAACACTTGGTGGGACTTAGTTCCAATAAGGGAAGTAAAATAAAGGAAGCAAAGGCCCTTTGTAATGGGGAAACTTTCATTTTATATTCTCTTTCACACCAACGGCCATTAATTTTTAATACTTGACTGGTTTTATGTAATGATTAAAAAGGGCAAACTAAACCAACAACAACCCTACTCTTTTCTGCAAACTGTGCAACTGTGGACATGTATACTCTGTTTTATCCTTAAACCTGTCTATATAAAAAAGTGGTACATATTGAAATCTTTTTTATTTTTTGCTTTGCAAGACGGTGGGCAATGGATCCAAGAGCTTATATAAGTGAAAGTTTAGAATCATAATAATAGGCCACATTTATATAGCATTTATTGTGTGCCCGGCACTGTGCTAAGCACTTTACAACTGTTATTTGATCCTCCCTACAACCCTAGGAGGGAGGTGCTATTATTATCCCCACTTACAGATAAGGAAACTGAGGCAAACAGAAATTAAGTGACTTAGCTAGAGTTACAAAGCTAGTAAAAGTCTAAAGCCTCACTTGAGGCTTTCCGTATGCAAGCCCAGAGCTCTAACCACTGTTTCACTAAGAATCACATCAACTTTCGACAAGTTATGTAAACTTCACAGGACAAGTCTACATGAATATAATTTCAGTGGCTTTCTACTTCAGTGATTCTCAAAAACTTCTAGAAAATCCAAAAAAGTAAGAAGAAGGGCTTCCAAAGGGAAGCCAAAGGTTGCAGAAGATGAAATTACACAAAATCCAGGATCCCTATGAGTAATTATGGGGTCATTGTCAAGACATTTGGATGAGGATGGTACCATGGCATCCCTTAAACCATCTCAACAAATGCCAGAGCTTTGGTTGTTATAACTCATCATGGGTTATAAGAGTGAAAAACCAAAGATATTTAAAACAGCAAAGTCAACCACATTATTATACTATCAACACATATTTTACACATCTGTATTGTGAATGTGACTGAGGCTAGAGTAGATTTTTTTAAATGAGTATCCAATGTCCATCCCATTTATACATAGAATAAAGCAGCTCAGTGGCTTACTTATAAGACTGAGATATATTCAGTCTTCCCAGTAGGGGCTCCAGTCAGGGATATGCTAGAGCCAAACAATCAAGTATCTCTCCAAGGATTCTTTATTCTGCTAATATTTAATTCCTGGACAAATAAAAGTAGTTCCTATCACTAGACTTCAGTATTTTCTATAGGATCATAAACTTGGATTTGGAATCTACTTCAGAGACCCTCTAATTCACCCTCCTCACTGACAAGAGAAAAAGCCCAGTGAGGTTAAATGACTTTCTGAAAAAGGTTATGTGACTTGCCCAAGGTCACATAGGTAACAAGTATCAGAGGCAGGATTTGAACCCAGGTCTTCTAACTCTCAAGCTAGTGCTATTTTCCCCGTTTTACCACACTGCTTTTTCATGCTGCTCATTTCATATCTTTTATTCTTTCCGGGCCTACAGTATACTTAGATAGATAGAGTTTGAGAGAATCTTAGCATTAGAAGAGACTTCAGAGGCCACCTGATCTAATATGTGCCCAAAAAGGGATCAGTTCTACAGTGTCCTCTACAAGTGTCCATGTAGTCTCTGTCTGAAGGCCTCTCTAAATAGAAGGGACACACTTCCTCCTTGTTCTGCTCAAACTGTCAGAGCGATTTTCAGGGCAGCTAGACAGCATCATAGTTCATAGAGTGCCAGGCCTGGAGTCAGGAAGCCCTGAGTTCAAATCTGACCCCAGACACTTACTAGCTGAATGAATCTGGGCAAGTCACTTAATTGTTTGCCTTAGTTTCCTCATCTGCAAAATGAGCTAGAGAAGGAAATGGCCAAACACTCCAGTGTCTATGCCAAGAAAACCTCAAACGGGGTGACAAAGAATCAGATGTAACTGAACAATTGTCAGGGAGTCCTTCCTTATACTGAGCCAAAGTCTGCTTCCCTGTGATAACAAATTATATCAGAACCCCAGGTGGAAAAGGGTACAGACTTTGAAATTATCTGAGCTCTTGCACTGACTATGACAAGTAATATTTACCATAAATTGATGAGGTCTTCAATATAATCAACTCAAATTAAAACAGTATAGGACAGAACCCTGTGTTGACTGTGCAACACATTGGAAACTTAGAAAATTTATGGCTACTACCTCCAAAGGATGGTAACCTATGAATATCTTCACTTTTTCCTTCAGCCTATGGTTTCTTTGGGAGAATATAGGTGTATCTCCTTGTGTAGAAGCCAACCAAAATAACTTCTTCCCCTCACAGGCGAAACAACATCTGTCACAGCTGGTTACTGAGAATCCCTTTGGGCTTAGCTCCTGTGCCTTCAGGACTGGAAAGCTGAATGACTTCATGTGACACTTGAAGGACATATTTCTTCACCCCGGCAGAGCCCTGGTTTCGCAGAACCTCTGTTAAGGTAATTCATTATTGACAACCCAGCACAGCTGTAAGATGCCAACACAAGCAGAAGGTGGAATTTTAGACATTCCCTCTGATTAAGCATATTCCACTAATAAGATAAAACTCCTCTACATAGGTTTATGAGCAACTAAGTCATGAGAACTATGCTCCTAAAGTGAATTATTTCTCACTTAATGAATTCAGCTAGAAAATCAGAACCACTAGTTCCCCCAAAGGGCCGGAGCTTCCCTCAGCTCTGCTGTCTGTGGACTGATTAGAATCTCAGCTTTGGTTGGTGCAGTACGAGGACACCATCTCATCTAAACTATTTGCTCCAAGGTTGAAGACAGTATTTTTATTTCAATTAACACTCATTTGAATGCCCCCCTGTTGTCAGTGACATATGCTACTATTATCAGGGATGGTTAACTTTTCCCCTAATATATGTAGAAACAATTCCCAATGACCTCTTGGAGATGGTCAGAATTTATCAAATAATGCAGATAATGCCAGTGATAGTTAAAAGTCATACAGCACCTAAGGATGTCACATTTCAGTCTCAGAACCAAACTATGACATTGATGCTATTTATTCACCCCATTTTATAGATGCGACCAGAATTCATGCTACTCCTTACTTTCTCAAAATTATGACTTATCCCAGGGTGATGGTATCTTGGGGTGGGGATATGGGATAAATTGTGCATGGTTTACTAAATCTTCAGGTAAGGAAACAAATATAACCAGTTCTTTTATCAACCATCCTTCCCCTCCACACACACATTACACCAAACTACCAACACCAGGTGCACTAGGACAAGTGATAATTTAGAGAAGATAAGAGGTTGTAGGGCAACTAAGTGGTTAGAGCTGGAGGCAGGACAACCTGACTTCAAATTCAACTTCAGATACCACCTGACACCTATCAGATTGGCTAAAATGACAAAAAAGGAAGATAATAAATGTTGGAGAAGCTGTGGGAAAATTGGAACACTAATTCATTGTTGGTGGAGCGACGAGCTGATCCAACTATTCTAGAGAGCAATTTGGAATTATGCCCAAAGGGCTATAAAGCTGTGCATACCCTTTGACCCAGCAATTCCACTTTTAGGTCTTTTTCCCAAAGAAATCATGGAAAGGGGAAAGGGACCCACATGTACAAAAATATTTATAGCTGCTCTTTACGTGGTAGCAAGGAATTGGAAGTTGAGGGGGTGCCCATCAATTGGGGAATGGCTGGACAAGTTGTGGTATATGAATACAATGGAATACTATTGTGCTGTAAGAAATGATGAGCAGGAGGAGTTCAGAGAAACCTGGAGGGTCTTACATGAGCTGATGATGAGTGAGATGAGCAGAACCAGAAGAATATTGTACACAGTATCATCAACATTGAGTGTTGACCTACTGTGATGGACTATATTCTTCTCACCAATGCAATGGCACAGAAGAGTTCCAGGGAACTCATGATAGAAGAGGATCTCCAAATCCAAGAAAAAAAAAAAGAACTGTGGAGTATAGATGCTGATTGAACCATACTATTTCTTTTGTTTTGGGTGCTGTTGTTTTTTTTTTTCTATTTTGAGGTTTTGCATTACTGCTCTGATTTTTTCTCTTATAACAGGATTAATGCAGAAATAGGATTAATGTTATTATATGTATATATATGTGTGTGTATATATATATATATGTCTATGTATAGAGATATATAGATATAACCTATATCAGATTACCTGCTGTCTAGGGGAGGGGGGAGGAAGGGGAGGGAGGGAGAAAAATCTGAAATTGTAAAGCTTGTATAAACAAAAGTTGAGAACTATCTTTACATGTAACGGAAAAAATAAAATACCTTATATGTTAAAAAAAATAAAGATATAGGAAAAGTGGAAAAAAATTCAACCTCAGAAACTTACTAGCTCTATGACCCTGGGCAACTCACTTAACCCTGTTTGTCTCAGTTTCCTCATCTGTAAAATGAATTGGAGAAGGAAACCACTCTAGTATCTTTCCTAAGAAAACCCCAAATGGGGTCATGAAGAGTCAGACATGACTAAAACAACTGAATAATAAGAAGTAGTAACATGAGCACCAGTTACACAGATGAGGAAATAGAGGTTTAAAAAGTTGTGAGTTGTCTAGGGTGTGACTTCTATAGAAACAGGATTCTAACCTGCGTCCTCATGTCTCAAGGACTGACACTCTTTCTACTTCACGATAATACCTATAAAAAGTTCACCCTTGATCTGAGCTAGTTCAAGATCATTATTATCACAAGAGATCCCAAATAATCATTCTTCAAATCATCCCTGGTATTCAGCAGTTAAAACAGTTAAGAGAAGCAGCTAGTGGTGCAGTAGATAAAAGCCTGGACCTGGAATCGGGAAAACCTAAGTTCAAATCCAGACTTAGACAGTTACTAGTTGTGTGACCCTAGACAAGTCACCCAACCTCAGTTTCCTCCACTATAAAATAGAGACAATAATAGCACCTACCTCTCAGGGTTGTTCTAAGAATCAAAGGAGATATTTGTAAAAAGCACTTAGCACAGTGCCCAGCAGATAGGAGGTGCTATAAAAATGATTTTCCTCTCTCTCTCCCTCTCCCTTTCCCTCTCCTTCTCCCTCTCCTCAGTAATAAGAGTCACTTCCACACATAAACTGAAGCATGCTGCATTTAGTAAAGTGATCTGGTAATACTGAATTAGCAACCTTCAGGAATGAAATGCTACACAGAGGCAATCTGAAAGGTAAATGTCAATTTTAAAAATAAATAAATAAAACATGTTTCAGTCACAGCATGATGGAATGCTTATATTCCTTACATAATAGTAAGTACTTATAATTCTTGTATTCTTTACGTAATAGTTACTACTTATAAAATCTCCATGGTCCCTTTCTTTTGAATAGTATAAAGCCCTCTTATGCAAAGTGGGTATCACCAAGTACCATGACCCAGGGCTCCTGAGATTACCCAGAATGAAAGCACAAAGGAGGCCACAGATTACAAGAAATTATAAAGTTAACAGTAGATTCTCAGAGTGTTCTGGGGCATGGTAATACATAGCCTTCATCCCTTTGCCTAAGTGGAGCATTAGAGTCCTCTACTCCCAGAGTAGAGATGGGGAAAAGTAGCTGATGCAAATCATGCCTCTCATCAGTAATTCATTAGGAGTGATGATGAATTCTGAGTTTTTAGTTCACTATTTTTGTACTGCAGTTAAAAATAAAATAAAGTGAGGAAGGAGATGCCCTGTGTCAAGTCAAGGACTCCCAAGGACACCTACCCATCACATCACCATCCAAAGCAGCTGTGTCCCTGGCAGGGGATGTAAGGGAATGACTCAAAGTGTGGGGAAGTCACAGATAGCACCATTGGGAGACACTCAAGAGACAGCAACACTGAAATGGTATAATCAGTTAATAAGCCTTTATTAAGCACCTACATCCCTACCAGGATGTGTGCTATGTGCAGGAAATACAAATACATATGAAAACAATCCCTTCCCTCAAGGAGTTCCCACTTTAACAAGATGTATAAAACTACTACATTAGTCACAACTCTAGTAAAAGGAGTCTTAGATTTTAGTGTATGGCCACATACAGCAAGGTCATAGAGAAACCAGGATGCTCCACAGGATTTGTAAATGCCTCCTACTCTTTGGTAGTCACAAGAGATCTGGACAGTGTATGCAGGCTATAACCCAACAGAACCTCAAGGAAAAATGGCTGGAATAAAATGGCCAAGAAATGACTTGCCATTGCAAGAAATTACGAACATCAAAAATAAAGAAAAGCATGAGAAGATTTATATGAACTGGATCAGCATGAAGTAAGTAGAATCAAACAATGATGAGAATTATATAAATTGAAAGAACAAAAACAAAAAAAAAGAACTAAACTGGATGCAAAACAATGACTCCACTTGATGCCCAAAGAGGAGATTTTAGAAATGTACCTTACTCCTTCCTTGCAAAGTTGGGAATCGTTGGTGTGGAATATTGCATCTATCATCAGATTAGGTTGATATATTGATTTGTTCTGCTCAATGGTTTGTTTTCCCCTTTCTTTTTATTCTCCTTTATAAAAGATGGCTTTTGGGGGGGGAAGTATGAATTTGATAATGGAGATGTAAAAAAAATTAATGAATGAAAAATACATTTATTGGGCACTTACTATGGACTGGAGATACAAACACAAAAGTGAGACAGCCTCTGATCTCGAGAAGCTCACATTCTATCCAGGGGAGATAGCATATAGAGGAGGGTTCAGCAGCAGGACGGTTGGTAAGATCTGGTGGTCCTCCACCAGAAGTTTATAGTTGTTGACAATATGCTTGTTCATCCAAAGTGGTATCAACAGCCAAGAGGAAAAAGGGGAAGAGGGCAAAACAATAACTGTCTTTGCAAAGAGATAGATAATAGCTCGAGTTAATAAAAAAAAAAAAATTCCCTGGAAGGCAGTGGAGAATAGTGGAGGACATGTTGGGTGTCCAGGGACAAAAGACCTGGGTTCAAACCCCAGTTCTGCCACTTGCTTCTTGTGTGGCCTTGGGTGAATCCCCTTATCTTTCTAGTGCTTCATTTCTCTGGGCATCAGTTTCTTCATCTGTAAAATGAGGGAGTTGGATTATATAGCTGCTAAGGCCCTTTCCAACTCAAATCTATGATTCCATGAGTTGTAAGGACCAAGAGAAAATCAGGGATGAGCTCTGGTTATGCCACACCGGGAAGGAGAAGAGGACATCATGCTCTTTTGAATCTTTAAGCACAAATAATCAAAGAGGATGCCAGAGTCAGTGGAGCATGGGGGTCTAGCAACTCAAAATCCAAGCAACTCTGTGTAGCTTTCAGGCTGTCAGAGATTTGACTGATGATGGAATGCAAGCAACTGCTTCTTATATTTGAAAGGAATTATTTTTAAGGACCTGAAAATGGAAAATGCAGCTGTGTTCCAGCTCACCTGTTGTATTCAAGGAATGGGGAAAAGGGGTCAGGGGCAGGGCAGGACTGACAGGAGGGAGGATGACATGCATATGCATAAGAACATCCTCACATGTTCACCCACCGTTTTTCAGAAATTATGTTTCAAAACCAAATGTATTTTATGGTTCCAGACATACCCTCAAAATGTGTTCAAAAAACACAACTGCATTTAGCAATAACAACATAGGTGCCCATCAGTTAGGGAAAGACTGAATAAATTATGTTATATGAATGTAATGGAATAGTGTAAGAAACTATAAATGAGGAATTCAGAGAAACATGGAAAGACCTATTTGAACCGATATAGCAAATTAAGCAGAACCAAGAGGACAATGACCACAATGACAGTGATAATGTCAATGAAATAACATTAAAAGGCAGTTAAATTCTGATTAAAACTTGACCCTGGGAACACTAATGATGAAATATAACTCCCTTCTCTCAGCAACAAGAGATGGGGAATTATGAATGCAGAATGTGGCATATACTAACAACCTCTGTCTTGGTGGTGAATGGTTTTGCTTAACTGTTTTTCTTTGTTTTCTCTACTTTTTTTTTCCCTTTTGTTACAATGGAGGGAGATGTTACAGGCAAATGACTATGGTGTTAAAAGGCAAAAATTTTTTTAAAATTAACTACATTTGTTACCTTTAGTGGAATGGCATTAAGTATTTTCAAAACAAGCATATATTATTTATTTCTGTCTGCTCAGCCTCAAGGAGGAAGAGAGAGTCCGACTTCCACCTATTTAATTAGGCCAGTCTGCATGTGTGCCATAGTAAATGATATTATCTTTATACTGAGACAGGACTACCATTAATTGACAATTTTCTTTTGATATATTTCACTCACCTTTGCCATTATAATCCCAATCTTCTTATAACGTCAAGTAGAGAACATACCATTTTTACAGTAGAACAAATAACAACAATGATTTATAGTAGGAAGGAAACCAAGTCATTTTTTTTACACATACCTGAAAAATGTACTTATGTATCTACTTGAAAATGATTTCTAAAAATACCATGTCCCTCCTCACAATCCTCACTACATTTATTCTTCCCAGCAAAGCTCCAAAAGTCAGGTTTCAAGTTGTAGAAAATTCTCAGCTGAAGCTTAACCCATTTCTAATTCACTCTGATCCCTGTATCCTAGCAACTTTAAGGCGTTATCAAAACTTTCTTGGCACTTAGTGGTATCTATAACCTGATTTTTTTTTCTGCTCAGTCCAACAGGACCAGTCTGAGAATTAATCCCCCAGGCCCGTCTTATGAAAAAAGTCATCTCACACATTTTCTCAGAAGTCTAGATAAATTAATTATCATTTAAGGCCAAGAAGGCTACTATAGCATAAATGCTCTGCACTGCCATCTCCTGGCAATTTTTAAGTTAGGAGGGAAAAAAGAGTCTGATTAGCAGACAATAACTGTTCCTTTCTCCAGACCAGTAGTCTTGATTAAACATTCCTAAATATTATCCAGAATATGGTTAACTCTATAAAATTGAGGCAAAAGTCACCATAGAGTCAAAGAACAAAATGGTATATTAAGTTCATGTCTGGGTAAAATATATTGTTTATTTTATGTTTTCTCATTTGTATTTTCTTTGTATTTGTTGAGGCATGTTTTAAAAACTTTCTTTTCAGTTTACCTGTAAATATTAAGAAATGCTGTTTTTCCAGACTAAAACTCTTTCCTTTTTTTGGATAGCAGGAAGAACAAAGACTAAGGCCTTCTTTTGAAATGGAATAAAAGTGATAACCAAACTTAATTCTTTTCTATATAGGATCATTGTCTTACCATCTACCTAGAAAGATTGGCATCATGACCCGCCTGGGGACAATGTCTCTTATCTTTTGAAATTCAAGGTTAAGATATTAATTACAAGAGGAACTATTTTTTTTTTTGGTGAGGAAATGGGGGTTAAGTGACTTGCCCAGGGTCACACAGCTAGTAAGTGTTAAGTGTCTGAGGCCGGATTTGAACTCAGGTCCTCCTGACTCCAGGGCTGGTGCTCTATCTATTGGACCACCTAGCTGCCCCACAAGAAGGAACTCTTAAGGGGATGTGCCCATGGAGAAAATGAGTAGGGCCTACTTTGGAATGTTAACCCCAAACTGTATTTTAATATATTGTTATCTTTTCATTGATGAAGACTCATATAAATGTTATCTGAAATCTTTGTATGGTAGAGAGCATAAGGAACTATGCCATTTTGGACATCCTCTTTCTCTCTCCAACATAGAAATGGTTTGAATGTATATAAATAAAATGTATATATAACATATATTAAATGAAATTAAAACTTTCTAGTAGCAGACTTGAGCCTAAATCATAGATGACATTATTTGTGTTCGTTTTTCTTCAAGAGCATTTTTTTACTTTCTCTTTCGGGGCAATGAGGGTTAAATGACTTACCCAGGGTCACACAGCTTAGTGTCAAGTGTCTGAAACTGGATTTTAACTCAGGTCCTCCTGAATCCAGGGCCAGTGATTTATCCACTGCACCACCTAGATGCCCCCCAATAGTATTTTTTAAAGCATGCACCTGTATAGTAATTTATTTTTTTAGAGAGAGTACCAGACATGATAGAGACTTTTCCTGAAGGAAGTCACCTTAAAAAGTAGAATAATGTGTAAAAACATGGACACAACACAAAACAGTGCTTATTTTTTGCCTAGCATCTTTTGATTTGGTGGAGGGGCAGTAGTTAGGAATTGGTTGGTTTTTTCTAGTTGAAATTGGTGGAGATGCATGGAAATTCGCAGTTAAAATTTAGAAAGGAACAACTGAAGAGAATGACTAAAAGAACAAGTAATAGACAGCAGAGAAGCCAGTATCAGTCAGGGCCCATCAAAGAAGCTGGTAAGAGTATAATTATTCAAACAGCTATATAATCTAATAAAAAAGTTCTAATATCACCACTATGCTGAAGGATATAATTTAATATCACATAAACTTAGCAACATCAAGATTTAATGTTACATGATAAATTTCTGTTGCAATTTTATATCACACCAATAATTTTCATGTCATCCAATTTTGAAATTTTTACCTTGATAATAACTTCCCAGGAGAAGGTAGAAGAACTTGGTGATTCTCATCTCATTTCAGAAATGTAATGATGACAGATGATGACCACCAAAATTATAAGTCTATTGGAAACTTCTGATATTGGCGTATGTTTTGTTTATATCTAAGCTGCCTATAGAAAAATCTCTTCTATCATTGAAGAAGGGTACATGTGCTGCAATTTATATTCTTAGAGAGCTGCCTAAGTTAAGAGACTTGCCCAGGGTCCCACAACCAGGATGTATCAGAGATAGGACTTACCACCATCCAAAGGAACTTCCTCTTCCTGTTCACTGGGAGAAGGCAAAAGTGGCTGCAAGGGTTCCATGTTGATTATAAGCTGCTTATTCAAGGAGTGGGAACTTTTGCTCTGGCTAATGTTGGCTCTGAAAGCAAGTATAACATGCAAGGGATTGATTTCCAAAAATCATTTCAAATGCTTATCTGATCCCTGATATCTGTCTGCCTTCAGAACTGTAATATGCCTCCTTCACAAAATGGATTAAACCAGTAGTACTGGATTATTGATCTTATGAAGGTCTGACAAAAGTCTGCATAGTCCATATGGTTTTTCCAGTAGCAATATATGGCTGTGAGATTTGTACTATAAGGAAAGGTGAGCAGTTCAGAATCGTTTTCGAACTGTGGTGCTAGAGAAGACTTTTGAGAGTCCCTTGGACAACAAGGAGGTCAAATCAGTCAATATTTAAAGAAATTAATTCAAGCTATCCACTGGAATGTCAAATACTAAAACTGAAGCTAAATACTTTGTCCACATAATGAGAAGACAGAACTCAATAGAAAAGACCCTGATGTTGGGAAATACTGAAGGCAAAAAATGACAAGATGGATAGATAGTGTCATGGGAACAATAAACACAAACCTGGACAGACTTTAATAATGGAATTTAATAATGTGCTGTGGTCCATGGAGTCACAAAAAGTCAGACGTGAGCAAAAACTGAACTCAAACCTCATTTTTCATATTTGAAGTCCTTTTTTTTTTTCAAAAAAATCTATTAAATTAGCTGGAGTTCATGCAACATAATATAGCAAATTGCATTTCCTAGTCTTTGCAATGAAATGCAGGTATGCAATCTGCATCAACATGGGGATGAGAAGGAGAAAGGAAAAAAATATCTGATTCATCAAATGGACACTCAGGACATTTGAGGTTGTGCAAAGCTTAGAGTAATTTAGATTCAGAAGACATACTAAGATGGCCAGAAAAACAGGTGACACCCACAGTTTGTAACAGAGGTGCTTTCTCTGGATTGCTAGATATCCTTGTCACACTGAATGTTTCATGTGGCCCACTTCTGATTCATTTCTTCAACTGGCCAGTCTACTCACCCATTCTGGAAGGGAATACCCATTAATTAGTAAGCATGATGACAGTCAGCTGGCTAGAAAACTCAGCAGGTGCCTCAACTAGAACATCTGCCTGCAGCTGTAATGACTGCTTACTCACTCTGCCACAGGTTGGCCAGCCAGCTGTGACCAACAAGAATTCTCTCCAAGGGAAATTCCTTCTTGCAGACAGATGCCTGCTGTCCCTGCTTTGTGTCAAAATCACAGAGACAGCCACAGGCTGGCATACTTGAGATGAAGAAGTGTGCTGGTCGAGCCAGTTGAAATGACTTCCATATCTCAGGATAGGAATTTCCATTAGCCAAGGAAAAAGACAGGGAAGGAGGTCAAAGCACCAGTATCGGACGACATCTTCCTCCACCCTGGCACCAATTCAATATAGAAATTCCTCAGGACTGGGCGATGAGGACCACAAAATCCAGTATGGGCTCCCTTTTCTGTTTCTTGTTTCTATTTTCTCTGTAACACCCCTGTCTAGTTCCAGACTGTTTCCACTGTCTTTAATATTCAAGGATACCAGTATTCACCTTATTACTATTTATCTACCTTTCAATGTAATGGGGATGGAGTAAGAGCCTCATTTTGCCCCAAGAATCTCTAGAGATTGATCTAAAGAGAAACCCTGCTGTTTAGGCCTTACTTTGGTTTAGAGCATTCATTCCACTGCCTACCTTTATCCACATAACCAACGAAATACCCATTTTCAGTCCTGCATCTCGGAAGATCTCAAGTTTTCTTTGAGCAGGCAGATGTGTGAATTGATTATTCTTCATTCTCAAAGTCAATCCAGGAGGGAAAAAAGAATCACAGGCTGATTTGTAATCTATCTATCATCTATCTATCCATTTATCTATCTATCACCTATATTTATCTATATTTATATACTTCTGGGGCATAAACATTGCTACTGTAACTGCTCCTGAATTAAACTGATTTAAGATAGTTATGAAACAGCAAGGGTATTCAGAAAAATTATAGCTATATTCCAGTAATGGCTTCAAGGTTTCTTCTTATATCCCAAGAAATGGTTACATCAAACAGATTAAATAAGATAATATCAATCAATCACCAAGCAATTACTAAGTCCCATACTATGTGGCAAACTTGCTAGGTACTGCAGACACAAAGATAAAAATAAAAAAATAAGAATAAAAAAAATGAAAATTAAATAAATAAAAGATAGAAGTCCCTGCCCTCAAGGAACTTATTTGCAGACCTATGTCTCTTCATGGAGTGGCATGGAATGGTTTTGAGCAGGTATCATAATTTCTGATTCCTTACACTGAGATGACATTAACACTTGTCCATACCGGCTTCCTCAAAATTTTCTAAACCAAGTAGCCACTGTATTTTCTAATCAGATTTTGGAAACCCCCAAACATAATTGCCAAAGTCCTAGGGAGTTGCCTAGAGAAGGGGTGTCACACACAACCCCTAAAGAAAAATATGATCAAACATAATGTTAATTTGTGGTTTTCCAAGTCACTATATGTCCAAAAGGGTTGTGGTTGTTTAGCTGTTTCAGTCTTGTTGGACTCATTCATGACCCCATTTGGGGTTTTCTTGGCAAACATACTAAAGTGGTTTGCCATTTCCTTCTCTAGCTCATTTTACAGATGAGGAAACTGAGGCAGACATGGTTATGTGACTTGCCCAGGGTCACATAGCCAGTAAGTGTTTGAGACCGGGTTTGTACTCAAGGAAAGTGAGGCTTCCTGACTCCAGGCCCAGTGCTTTATCCACTACACCACCTAGCTGCCCTCATGTGTGGTTTAGCGGCTCCCATTTCTATTGAGTTTGATACCACTGGCCTAGAGCACTAAGAGAGGTGGCTTTCTCAAGGTCCCACAGTTAAAATGTCACAGGCAGGACACGAACCTAAGTCTTCCTTACTCTCTATTCACTTCGCTACTCTGCCTCTTCCTGCCTGAACACAGTCAATCTGTCTACAAAAGCAAAATAGAAATAATACCTGTATAAAGGAGATTCCTTATGGGGCTGGGTGAGGAATTTCCAGAATAAAACAGCTACCCAGACCACTGAGAAAAAGAGAAATAGTGCTAACACTTTGTGGGGCTTTAGGGAGAGCTTTCCACAGGAGATGACCTAGGGGGAACAGTCTAGGCAGTTTTCCTTGTAAGGGGAACCACACAGGACATCTAGGATAAGGGCCCCACTCACCTGTGCACCTCAGGAGGGTCCCTCTGGATTTTGGAACTTGCCTCCACCACCTCTTTGGCAACTCTGCCACTGTAAGAAAAAAATGAAATGAAAGAACCTAAATACTACGTATAGAGAAATCAATAGATAATACTTTTCCTGAAGACAGGGGGGAAAATGGGGAAATAGTTTAGAAAAAAATGTGGTTTGAGGGATTAGCCTTTCTGGCAATATGCCTGCCTCTCCTTGGCACAGGACCCCTCTTCCTGGCTGGTAATCTCCCTCCCTCCTGTCCTCTTTCTTAGAACCTTCCATAGTTACCTGTTATAAGCTTCCAGCTTCCCTAGATCATTCCTAGGTGCCCAACTACCTGTGACATCACAGGTAAGAGAACAATAAGACACACCTGAGCCCACTGACCTTGCCTATAAAACACATTCCCTACTCTTCAGAATCTTTGAGCAGATCCATTGTGAGGGACAGTTCAGCGCAGAGCCCGAGGAGCCGATAAGAGGCCAGTATAATCAAGGTGGCAAGGTGCTGACTGCCTGAATGGACAATGGCTTTCTTCCTTCTCCTCCTCCCTACAATCCCTGAAAGTCACCGCACCCTAGGTATCTGGTCCCCTCTTAGACTCGCTATGATCCCTATATATCCTTGTCCCTTCTTCCCTCACCACATCCTCATGGTTATCTAAAGTTAACAGATTTCCCCTTGTGTAAGGTAAAATATGCCTGAGATTTTAAAAGGCCTGTTGTTTCTAGCTCATTCACTTCTGTGGAAATCCTTTTGAGGCCATTCCTCACCACCCCTCCATTTCCCCCCCTCTCCCAAAAAGCTGCAATGGACTGGAATAGGAAGCACTTTTCTTTTATTTCTACTTCTTAGCTATGACTCCGTGGTTAGCCTTTCAAACCATTTCTTTTTCCAAGGGGGGTAACTCACTCTGAAGTTCAAAAGTACTCCATGAGCAAAAAAAAAAAAAAAAAAGACATTGAAATGGAAGGAAACTGATTCTCAAAAGCAGTTCAGTCATTTGCTCAGAGGCACATAGCTAGCGATTGAAAACGAAATGGGGTGGGGGGTGGGGGCGGTGTTCGGACAGTAAGAGTAAAAAGCACTGCTAACTCCCAGGTACTAAAAATAAAAACAGTCCACGATACACTTACTTTCACAAAATATTAAATGTCTGACATCCCCTTTATCCCACTTCCCCCATCCCAAAAAAGGGGGAGCCTCTTCAAGTACCTACCTATATCGAAATCTACTGCCTTTAAAAAATATTTTGCTACTTGACACCGTCTTGATCTGACTGGATTTTGCATACCTTTAAGAAAAGAGCAGAACAGTTAGTTATCCCATTAGAAAGCCAACACCCCATGTGATACAAAGACTGGGTAGTACCATTGGTAAAGAGATGCTTTTCCAATTCAAATCAGAAATTGACAGAAAGAGTGGCCCTTAGCACGCTATTCGGTCGTCAGGGGGACACTTTATTCCTTGAAATCAAATATTTCTGCAGAGCACCAGGCCACAAACTTCCATGAGTTTTTTTTTAATATTACCCTAATGGAAAAGTTAGGAAATCCTTCTCACTACAGTCCCAAGGGATGACAGCTCCAGTTCTAATTACAGCTAAACCACCATGACCCAGTGTTTTAACTATAGCTAAATCACCATAATCCAGTGTAGTTCTCTGCCTTTTCTGTGATAGATGACTAGGATCCATACAAAGATAGAGACTTAGCCAACTGCCGAATTCGAATCGATAAATCTGATGGGTAAACAACAGGCAAATAACAACACCCTCTCCCTCAAGACACCCCAAAATATAGACTGGTTTGACACTTTCCATTTTTTTTGTTCAGTCATTTAAAGCGTATCCAACTCTTTGTGACCCTATTTGGAGTTTTCTTGGCAGAGATACTGAAGTGGTTTGCCATGTCCTTTTCCAACCCATTTTACAGATGAAGAAACTGAGTCAAACAGGGTGAAGTGGCTTGCCCAGGGTCACATAACTCCGCAGGCCAGTGTCAAAGCACCAGTTCACGAGGGACTGCCAATCTGGACAAACTTTCCTTTCTCCCTTTTCTATACTGTTATTAACATATTGTCTGTTAGCATAGGGTATTATATTCTGTTATTTGGGGCTGTTTCAATGAGCAAACCACATGTGTTTTTTGAAGAAACAAAGGGGGGAATGTGGTAAAAATTTATTTGTGGTAAAAATTATTGGAGTTTTAGCTGACTTATTTGGGAGGGGCCACACCTGGCCCACCCTGAAGTTATGTATGCTACTGAGGTCAGAAGGAGAACTCTCCATAGGGAGTTTTTGAAGGACCTCCCCCTTTGGAGGAGGGAGATTGAATGCTCTCTGAGGGGCAGAGAGCCACTTCCAGAACACTCTCACGCTTGCCTGCTGGCTCCTTGGTTTTCTCGGTGATGCGGAGAAACTAGCTGATATCCCAAGTGTGGTGAGTTTTTAAAACCCTGCATTTGGGGCAGCTAGGTGGCACAGTGGATACAGCACCGGCCCTGAAGTCAGGAGTACCTGAGTTCAAATCCGCCCTCAGATGTTTGACACTTACTAGCTGTGTGACCCAAGGCAAGTCACTTAACCCCAATTGCCTCACAAAAACAAACAAACAAACAAACAAAAAACCCTGCATTCCTTTAAATTAGCTTAATTGGAAATGATCTGGGGATTGCATAGACTTAGTTTACAGTTAAGAGAATTTATCTGTATTTCTTTTTCCCTATTTCCTTATCTTTGATTTTTATTAATTTCACCTTTGTTGTTTAATTAATTCCCAAGTAATAAAATCTGATCCTTTTGTGGAAAAGTTATAAGACTCCTTTCTTATTGGTCTTGGAGAAATATCTAAAAGGGCAGTTTGGAGGGGAGGGAGCTTTAACCTAGAGGTCCCTCATTATTTCTGGGATCCCAATATTTTGGTGAGTCACCCAATTAATGCTCCATATATTAAATTTTGGCCCCTACATAGCTAAGAAGTATCTGAAGCCAGATTTGAATTCAGGAGGATGAGTCTTCCTGACTCCAAGCCTGGCACTCTATCCACTGTGCTAGCTAGCTGCCCTCATATTATCCCTTTACTGAGCATCTACCTCAGCTGTGACATCCATAGAAAACACAATAAAGACATGGAAACCCCAACTTTCCAGGAATCAATCACTTCTTCAGCTATACCATGGGACTTAGAAACCCTTAGAAGGACTGAAAGTTGGAAGGGTGCCTGAATTTTAATGGTGGGGTTTAGAATGTACTTGCTGTTCGGAACTCTAAAGGTTTTGTCTACACTGATGGAGTGTGGTACAGTGGTAAAGAGTGCTAGTTCTGGAGTCAGAGGACCTGGGTTCATATCCTAGTTCTGTTACTTATTATTTGAGAAAGTCATTTAACCCCTCAATGCCTCAATGTTAAATGAAAGGCTTAGATTAAGTGGCTTCTTAGATCTCTTCCAGTTCCAAATCTTGGATGCTACATACCTACATAGAGATTTGAAATGAATAAAGTTATAAATCAGGGCAGCTACGTGGCTCGATGGATAAAGTGCTGGGCCTAGAGGCAGGAAGGTTTATCAACCTGAGTTCAAATCTGGCCTCAGATACTTACTCGTTGTATGACCCTGGCCAAGTCACTTAGCACTGTTTGCCTTCGTTTCCTCCTCTATAAAATGATCTAGAGAAGGAAACGAAAAACCACTCCACTATCTTTGCCAAGAAAACCCCATATGGGGTCACAATAAGTCAGACACAACTGAAACAACAGAAAAATATAAACTGGTGCTGACCTTTGATACCTAATTTCTTCTTTTTTATCTCTATGCAGGACTTTGCCCTCTCTAAATTCTTTTTTATTTTATTAGATCTCTGACTGCTCTGTTGTTCTCATTTGAGTCGTCAGAGATGATTCTGGTCCCCTCTCCCCACTCCTGAGTGTTCATTGGACTGACAGAAATCCCAGGCCAAGGAAATTCAACAGCCTCAGCCTCCTGGGTATAGGTGTGGGCTACCATGTCCACCACCCTAATCCCCTTAAGGTTATCCATTTTAGAGATGTGTTCCAAGTCTCAGAGATAAATAAATAAAAATATCCTATATATACATATATATATACATATATATATGCATATGCCTACATGCACACACATACACACATACATACATGTACAAGCATGTGACTTATGAGTAACCTCTACAAGGAACATTCCACACCAAACGTTAGAGCTGGCATGGCCCTTGGAGATCTTTTGATCTAAATCTCCTCTTTTACAGATGAGAGCACTGAGTCTCAAAAAGGGGAAGTGATTTGCTGGAAAGACCACACAATTTAGAACTAGAACTCAGGCCTCCTCACTCCCAAGCCAGCACTCCATTTTTCCCAACCTCACAGCCTCCAATCAGAAACATCTCTTTGGAGAGAGGCAGGCATAAAATGAGGCAAAGTAGAAACAGAAATTTTCTTTTTAAAAAAATGATCCTCATTAAAAAATGCTGTATTGTTATCTTTTGTTTTGAATTTACCTTCAGTTACCAAGACTCCCCTCCCCACCCATCCAAAGAGTCATCTCATCCCTGATAACACAGGGAAAGGAAAAAAAAAATGTCAACTGAGTTCAACATTTGCTGCTATGTTCCACACCCATAGCAGCCCCACCCCTACAAAGAAGGAGGGGGGGGGGCCTCTCTTCTTTAGGGAGTAGAGGTTGGTTGTAATCATTGTACCGCACTGGGTTTTGATTTTATTGTTGTGGTTCAAATGAAAGCTTCCTGATGATAATGATCGGCAGAGCTTGTCTCTTGGGTTGTTTAAGAGCTGAGAGGGGGGAGATGAAAAGCAAACTTACTGCCCCTACATGCCTGTGCTTTGCAGCAAACTCTGGTGCCAGGGCTTTCTAGCTAATCAGTGGCCCCTTTCCAAGAGTCATTCCAAAGTACTTTCATTTCTCAAAAGCACATCGGGGAATTCTTAGTCACCGAATGCTGGTGTGCGTGGTTTCCAGGTGAAGTAATGTGAGCCGAAAAGGGTAAACAACCTATGTTCTTAATGATAAGGCCCAGGACCATGCTTTGTCATTCTTCAATAAACAAAAATAACAATTGTGATCATTGTATTATGCTCTACCAGAGGAAGCAAAAGATACTCTGTGAGCCACCTAGATTGTGGCAGAGGATGGAGCACTGGGCTCGGAGTCAGGAAAACCTAAGTACGTCTCACCTCGGACACACTTACTAGCTATAGGACCCCAGGGAAGTTGTTTAACCTCTTCAATCTCAGTTTATTCCTCTGTAAAATGGGAAAGGCAGAAACTATCTCAAAGGGTCTTTATGATGATCAAATGACATGTAAAATGTCTTGGGAATTTTAACTCTTGTATAAATGTCTGCTAGTAGAGCTATTTATCCACACTGAAGCTAATGGATGAGTGATTCTAGAGATTAAATAGCATGGTAGCATTAAGTCTTCCAGTTCTCCATTTTTTGCCACTAACTGTGACCCTGGGCAAGTTACATACTCCATATGGCCTTGCCTCTAAGCTTTGATGTTATTGTTATTACTGCTGTTCAGTCATTTCAGTCATAGTCAACTCTTTGTGACCACATTTGGGGTTTTCTTGGCAAAAGTAATAGAGTGATTTTTCATTTCTTTTTCCAGCTCATTTTACAGATGAGGAAACTGAGGCCAAAAGGGTGAAGTGACTTGCCCAGAGTCACCATTAAGTGTCTAAGGTCAAATTTGAACTCTGGTCCTCCTGATTCCAGGCCTGATGCTCTATCTACTGGGCCACCTAGCTGCCCTTCCATTTACTCTGTATGTACCTACTTACTGTCTATTTATTCTATGTGTATATTGTCTCCCTCATTACAGTGTGAGTTCTTTGAGAACAGGGGTGATTTTTGCCTTTATTTGGACCCCATGATGTTCTAAACAAAGTGCATAGCACATAGTAGATACTTAATAAATGCTTGTTTATTGAGTGATGGGCATCAGTTTTGTCAACTTCAAAATTAGCAGGTAAGATCAGACAACCCCTAAGGTCATTTCCTGTTTTGACATTCCACGGTAAATTCTATGCTGTTCAGTGTGGATAGCAATGCAAACAGAACCCCATAGGAACTTCAAAAAATAAATTCAGAAAAAAAAATTTATTATTTGTGATAAAGGTAGAGGAGAAAATTCAAGAATAAATCAAAAAGATGGATAATCTCCACCACCCCCCAGTGATTTTTATCTGTGGTTCTGTTATGTGCTCTCTCTCACACATACTCACACATACTCACACACACACACACACACACACACACACACACACACACACACACACACACACACACACACGTCTCTTTACCTGGCCCCTGAGTCTTCTCAACTCAGTTCCAAGGCCATTGGGCCTTAGCCCAAGGACAGCTGTCTGAGTTATATCAAGAAGGAAGTCCCCATGAGACACCTACAGAACTTTTAACCCACCTTGTAGATGATCTCGAGTTAACTAGAGGAAGAGAAGTAACTTACAAACAAGACAAAGCACTTAGAGGATGCTTTTTTTCACCACTAGCATCAAATGAACAAAACCTGCTTACTTGTAGAAGGCCTGATTCTCCACCCCACACTTCCAGAGGTGTTTGCAAGCAGCCGGTGTTGAGGTGTGAAATGCCAACATGGCCTTTTTCTAATGAAAGGGAAGAGATCAGGAAAAAAAAAAAAAGTGTGAGAAGAAGATTTTTGAACACTCTAGAAACACAAATTAGGAGTCTGAAGTCCTCTTGAGACGGAGTCTGGTTGCTGCTTTTTCATTTTTTTTGAAGGCTCTCAAAAAACAACAACAACAACAACAACTTGTCATCTTTTCAAAACTATGCTGAAGTCCTGTCACCAATACTACTAGGCCTTTCTTCATCTTCCCATTTGTATTCCCCCTCCCTATAATTCTGTATTTATTTATCTGTGTACACGTTTTGTATCCCCTGCCGGCAGAATGAGAGTTCCTTGAGTGCAGGAGTACCCCCCCCCCCCGCCCAGTGATTAAAACATGCTTTGCACATGGTACAAACTTAAGAATTCCTTACTGATCTGAATTGAATTTGATATTTTAAGTTCTGCCTGTGACCCAAACTTGGCTGTGTGACCCTGGGCAAGTCACATAACCTCCAAGTATTCCAGGAACTCTCTTAGATAATAAGTTACCTAGAAGGTGCCAAAATGTATGGGTGGAGGGAATTTCCTGATCCTAGGAGCTCCCTATACCAATGAAATCCTAAGTCCAGGCCCTGTCCCCACCACTGTGCCTAGGATAGCACCCCATGTACAGGAGGCAGGTGATAAAAGCTTGTTGTTTGTACAAAGCCACCATCTAGACTTTTCCTGCCTAATTGTTTTCAGCATATCACCCCCACAGCAGTCACAAATTCCAAAATCATGGACTCCACTGCATTACATTGCTGTAGTTACATTTTAGGTTCTGCCGTGAATCACAGATAAAGGGGAGAAAAACAGATGATAAGAAAAATAATATCTGACCTCCTTCTGAGAGCCAATCACATAGAATGTCTTCCCTTCATACTTCAATTTGCAGACATCCGGCCTAGGGAAAGAAAATCTCTTTGGGTAAGGAGAAAAAAATGGCCATTAACAGGGTAAGTGGCTTTCCTGTAGGAATCTGGCTGCCTCACAAATGCCAAACAGGCCTCTCTGAAACAAGATATCATCTTATTATCTGTGAAGACCTGATGAGTGGTGAAAAATGGGAAAGGGAATTACACAGCAATTTTCTTTCTCAGAGGAAAGTCCAAAGACAGCTCAGAATTACTTAGTTGTTCAATTTTTCAATATATATGAGCCACCATCTTTTAAGGATTTCAAGGAACATCATGTACATTGCCAAAAAAAAAAAAAAGTACAAAACAAAACTATTTTGGTCCAAACCTGTGATTTCATCAGTGTGGGGAACCTCTCCATTGATGCAAATCAGCAATTCTTCTGTAACTTAGAGTTTTAGAGATGCCTAGGGCACTGAGAGGTTAAGTGCCCAGGGTCACACAGTCATGTGTCAGAGGCAGGATATGAACCCACGTCTTCCTGGCTCTGAGGCCAGTCCTCTATTCACTATGCCATTATTAGCAATCATATCAATATTTATTTGTGGTTTTATTTGGTGAAGTGGAAAAAATAGTCATTTCAAGTTGGAACGAATGAAATAATATGGTGTCTGACTTTCTCTCTCTCTCTCTCTCACACACACACACACACACACACACACACACACACACACACGGCCAGTCATTCATTCCTGCCCTCCATCTTCATGAAGAAATTGTTTGCCCTTTCACCAACCAGAAGCACAACAATGAATGGCAAAATGAAATGAAAACAATGATTCCATATTATTTTGAATGGTTTCTCCAATCAAACTTGCCTGAAAAGCTAGCCTTGGTTTAACCTAAGGTGGGAGAATGGTTATCAAGAAATGATCAATAATTCCATCTCCACTTATGGAAACAAATTGTGCCTGCTCCAGACTGAGCCACGGATTTGTGAGGCAGAGAAAAGGCAGTGAGAATTAACAAAGACAGAGTTGGTTTGGATTTGGGAAATAAACTTGTAAAGGCTGAAGAGCCATACAGTTTGTTTGTTGTTGTTTTTTTTCAGACAGAAGCAAGAAGAGCAATGTCTCAGGTCTGGAATTGAAGTAATGTGGGAATTGTGGGGGTCGTGTGATCCAGACTGATTCCTTCTTGTGACTCAATTCTAGATCTAGCTCAGTTCAATTGTGGGTCCAGTCCAATTTCTGTCTTGTGAGAAAACTTTATTCAATTATGTGAATTATGAGAAAACTTTATTGCATTGTTTGAACTTAGCCCTGTGTGGCTGGGAAACTGAACCACCTCTACCTGTTAGCTAGAGATCCTTAATTAAGGATCTAGGTTATGTTGACCAGAAACCCCAGTCAGATCCAAAGACTGATGCAGGGAATTTTCTCACAATTATATACCTCAAGCAACCCATATGTCTTATTTGAAAACTCACCCCATACTGTTTCTTAGTTTCTTTGACTGAATACAGATACCTGGGGTGGAGGGGTGGAACACCTCTTTTTCTGATTTCAAGAAATTGTACCTGTTCACTCTCCCCCTCCCAACTCTGAAAGCCCCATATCTTTCTTCCAATTAGAAATCAAATTAACTAATTTTGTATATATGTTAATACCCTATTAATTGTTTTTTAATTAATTGGTCTTATTTGATTGTTTCTAATGCATAAAAAATTGTCTCCCCCTGCATTTGGGCTCTAGTGCCAAGCTGAAGAGGCCTGATCCTAATTTGTTATGTAATTGGCATGAAATACTTAATAAATCAATATGCTCATAAGCTCAAACCTTTGTCTCCTCAGTCATTTCAATCAATCCACACGCCACAGGAATAAATATATAAGAGCCCATCAGAATAATATTTTGGACACCACCACCATTAAACTTTAAGAACTACATCAGCATAACAAAGAGCTCAGTGGAGCAGATCTAAGGGACTGAGCTACTTTTAGGCCTGAGGCAGTTTTTTTTTCCTTTTAATCAAACTCTGTGTATGTAGTAGAGGTTGGTTTGCAACTTAACATCTTGGTATCAATCTCTTAAATCTGCTTAGGAGTGAAAATGAGCATATACCTCAATGAGTCCCAGGCACTCAAGGATTTGGGTGAATAACTATTCAAGGCCCTTGGGAACTTTGCTGTGGACTATTCTAGTCTTCCTGTAGAGTCTCTTTCCCCCAGTAGGGCAGAGGCATCCCCAAACCAACCCTTTCTCCCTGAAGTTCTTTGGTTAACAGGGAGCTCACCCTTCGTTGAGATGAAGAGTTCCAACCAGTCACCATAAAGCTGGTCAACTCATCATACTTGGCAACTTGTTTAGCAAAGAAGGAGTGAGGCTGTGAGCATATCTTTGTATATGTCAAAAACAGTTAAGAATGAGATGGACTTCATGAAGGAGGAAAAACAGGGAGATCAAGCAGGTCCAAAAAGGAAAATCTGTGTCCTTATTTAGTAAATAAAACCTGCAGCAAAATATTGACTATGAGCTAGCTAAAACAGATGACAAATGTGGGATCTGTGCAAAAAGTAAAATTAAGGAGATACAAAATGGGTAACTGCCAGGAAACAACATGCAAGAAGATAAAATGAGTATTTTTTATAAATGTATATATTCAAAATGGTAGGGTAAAAAACCTATCCCACCCTGTCATAATTGTAATTGTAAATGTAATTCATTTTGAGCTGTTTCATTCATTGCATTTGTATCCAAAAATATAGCACAGTGTCTGGCTCAGAAATGGCTAACAAATACTTATTTATTGATTGGTCAATCAAGTCTCACATGTCACAATGAAGGCTCAATTCTGATGAACTGCAAGTCATAGGAAGCTCAATTTTCATATCTTGCCTCTTCCCAGTTCTCGTTTTGAGAACATTAATTTCAGAAGTAAAAAAAAATCCTGGGACACAATTTCTTGGGGCCAGTTGCAGTGGAAGAAGAAGGAAAAGACAAGGATAAGAGTAAGATTATGATATTGAACTGAGTGGGTACCAGGGAGAAAAATTATAAGAAGGGTTTTTTGTTTGTTTGTTTTTCTTTTTAGTGAAAACAGGTATAAGAAAAAGGAAGATATGAACAGAATAAACTGCCACGTGGGCAGTGAGCAGAGAACACATTAACTGGCAATAGGTAAGTCAGCTAGGAAAGTGAGGAGCAGACAGAGAGGAATTTAGGCAGAAAGAAGGAACCTGGAAAGAAAGATTTTACAAAGGAACAATGAGAGGAATCCAGAAAAGAACCTAAACCCTAAGATGGAAGCTGAAGTGTGTGCAGAGATACCAGTTTAATTCAGAACTGAACCCAATTTAGAACAGAAACACAACATAGAAGGACTGAATCTCAGGGGAATCATAAGATTAGAGTCAAAAGGCACTTTATAGGTCACCTAATCCAACACTCTCACTTCACAGAAAAGGAAATTGAGGCTAACAGAAGGTAAATGATTTGTCAAGGTCATCCAGATTACCAAATGACACAGCTTGGGTTTGAACCCAAGTCTAGTATGCTTTTGGCCACATCACTAATCTGGGGCAGAGCCAAATGAGTTTAATTCAGCATATACAGACAATCCTGGAAGACACTTGTCATGTGCTTCTTCTTCTTCTTCTTCTTCTTCTTCTTTTTGCGGGGCAATGGGGGTTAAGTGACTTGCCCAGGGTCACACAGCTAGTAAGTGTTAAGTGTCTGAGGCCAGATTTGAACTCAGGTCCTCCTGAATCCAGGGCTGGTGCTTTACCACTGCGCCATCAAGCCGCCCCTGTCATGTGCTTCTTAAGAAACCTCACTTATGCCTCATGGGTTCAATGTAACATGATTTTAGCTTTTTCAGCTGATTAAGGACTCTCACTTTTCCTCCCATCTGTTTTTTGTTGGTTTGTTGGTTGATTTGGTTTGTTTTTTTGGTTTGGGGTTTGTTTTTAGGCAGAGTTAAGTGACTTGCCAGGGTCACACAGCTAGTAAGTGTCTAAAGCTAGATTTGAACTCAGTTCCTCCTGAATTCAGGGCCAGTGCTCTATCCACTGTGCCCCTCCATCTGTTCTCCTATGGCCCAGGCTCCAGTGTTTCGCCATCCTTCTCACTCTCCACTGGAAGCTTATTCCCATCCTTCCTAAAATGTGGCACCCAGAACTGAACACAATACCACAGACGTGGTCTGAATGATGGTCAGAATAGGAGGGACACATCATTCATTCAGGCCAATATGCCTCTCTCGATAGATACAGTTTAAGATTCCAATAACTCTTTTGGGTGCCATGTTTATGTTAAGACATTGGATTGACTCCAAGAAATCATATGATAGGGGAAGATGAGCCAATATCTCCCTCAGTCCCCTCCGTGAAGAGGAACCCACATATTTCCCAATACCCCAAGCAATATCAGAAAGAAGTCAGATGAATTGGGAATAAATATAGAATAGAAGCCCATGAGAGTATGGGCAATGCATTAATCTAAGCCAACTTGCTCAAATGAATGAGACTATGTAGCTATAACATAACTATTTATATGGGGTGTCCCAAAAGTCTTAGGGAAGTTGTAAGCTATTAAAGCTTTAAAGCTATTATTTAAACTTTTAAAGTGAAAAACTGCACTAAGACTTTTCAGGATACCCTATATATAATTTGAACCCTGAAATGAATTTATATTCTAGCAGAATAAGATTTACAGTCAAACCAGCATGGAAGGAGATGAACTCCACCCCTTTTTGGAAATGTTAAGAAAACATTATTAAATAATACTAGTCTCAAACCTTTGGACTAATCTTAAAGATGTTTTATTATATCAGTGAAGTGATTAAGGCAATGACCAAAACAAGAGAAGGAACAAGTCCCTTTTATGTCAATTAATGGAAGTATCTCTTGACCAACTCTTTTGACCAACTGGAAAAGAGAATACTTACAGGGAATGGTCAAAGGGAGGTTGAATGATTATGAGAAAATGGTTCTCCAAGAGTGTTCCAAAAGTTAAGTGGCTTCTGTTCTACTTGCTGAAGCAAAATGTTAACTGAATTTCACCTGATCTATTAGATGCTTTGCCACATTGTAAATTTTTCTTTGTTCAGGGATAACATAAATTATAAATTGAAACTGATTTGTTAGAGATTTTCATTCATGAAATAATTCTGCCCACCTTTACTCCTCTGTAAACACAGGGCAGAGAATTTTTCTTCCATGCCAGTTAATTAGGTCCTAAGGGCCCAAGAGAGTAAATCTGCTAGGGGGCAGCTAGGTAGCACAGTGGATAAATCACTGGCCCTGGATTCAGGAGGACCTGAGTTCAAATCTGCCTCAGACACTTGACACTAGCTATGTGACCCTGGGCAAGTCACTTAATTCTCATTGCCCCGTTCCCCCCCCCCCCAAAGAGTAAGTATGCTAAAGAGAAGTAAAGAAGAAAAGCTACGATCCCAAATTTCACTGGAAGAGGTCCTTTTCATTTGAAAAGTAAAAGAAAAAAATTATTAGAGGCAAAATATTTGATGACATGTTTCTAAAATAGTCTCTAGTTCTCTTTCATTCAATCTAAAATCGGGATATTTAGCAGACTTAAATGCAAGACCAGTGGAAAAAGGAAGAGAATTCGAGTGTAGACAGGGAAAAGTTCATGTAGTACCTTCATACCAACCATTTTCACCAGTTATTGGGCTATGACACAGCTCTAAGGACAGTGGAAAAGTGTGAGGTGATGGCACCAACATTTCTACCTGGGTTACCAAATTGCCTCTAAGTAAAGAGAATTGAGGATTGGTGTATTTTGAAAAAAATGTCTGATATACATTTCACAAAGAGAGGGTATGATTGTAGCACCACTTTTTTTGTTGTAGCCAAAGACTAGGAACAAAGTGTCTCTCAACTGCGGAATGGTAGAACAAATTATGGTGTATATGAATATAATGAAATATTGCCACGGCTTAGGAAATAATGAATACAATAGCTTCAAAAGACTCATATGTAGCAATGTGAAAAGAGGTGAATACTTTGATCAAAAAGTACAATAATGTAAAGGAAAACTTTGAAAGAGAAAAGAATAACTATGGAAAGACTTATATGAACTGATGGAGAGGAAAATGGAGAAGGACAACTTATTCAGTAACCATAATAATGAGAAGCAATTCTGAAAGATCTTAGAGCACTGACTAAAGCAAGGATCAACAAAGACTTTAGAAGACTGATGATGAAGCAGCCTGACAGTAGCAGGAGGATGGACTAGAGGAACAGAACCTCAAATATGGCCAACATCTTGATTTGTTTTGCTTGATGATACATATTTTTTAAAGGACGGTTTCTATTCAAGGGTATAGGAGAGATGGGTTTATGGGAAATGACAGATATGTAAAAAGAATAATAAGAGAGTACTATAAAAGATAACATATTATAAAATATAATTTTACAAATATTAGAAACAAAAGAAAAAGGGTTCTGAAGAAGTCATGAAAGCAAACTGTGATTTTTTTAAAAAATGAACTGTAAATAAATGTGTTTGTGGTTCATCTAAGGCAATTTTTCATTTTTCTTTTGTAGCTGAATGTTTTATGATAAAAACATTTAGGGTAGAGGAAAAAAAGAAAAAGGGAAGGAGGGGGGAGAAGGGCAAAAGGAAGGGAGAGAAGGAGGGAGAGAGGGAAGAAAGGAAGGAGAAAGGGAGTGATGGAAGGAGGAAGAAGGGGGAGGGAAGGAAGGAAGAAGAAAGGGAGTGAGGGAAGGAAGGAGGGAGGGAGGGAGGGAGGGAGGGAGGGAGGGAGGGAGGGAGGAAGGAAGGAAGGAAGGAAGGAAGGAAGGAAGGAAGGAAGGAAGGAAGGAAGGAAGGAAGGAAGGAAGGAAGGAAGGAAGGAAGGAAGGAAGGAAGGAAGGAAAGAAGGAAAGGAGGAAGGGAGGAAAGGAGGAAGGAAGGGAGGGAGGGAGGGAGGAAGGGAGGAAGGAAGGGAGGAAGGAAGGGAGAAAGGGAGGGAGGGAGGGAGGGAGGGAGGGAGGGAGGAAGGAAGGAAGGAAGGAAGGAAGGAAGGAAGGAAGGAAGGAAGGAAGGAAGGAAGGAAGGAAGGAAGGAAGGAAGGAAAGATGATTGAGGGGGAAGGCTCCTAGACAGACTCTTTGGGAATTTGGGACCCCAGAGATATTCCTCTTTCTTGCCTTTGCACACCCTACTGATCATCTCTTACTACCCTAGGAATAGTGGCAAAGAAAGATGTGGTGAAGGTGTCCCTAGATATCTGACTGTAACTGAACTTGCTGCCCTTGAAGCAGGAAGGTTTTCCCTAAGGGGTTGGACTAGGACAAAAGATATATCCAGGATCCTCAGACACTATATCTCTGGAAAACTCCTCTGGGCCATTATCCCTCTCTCAGAGTGTGTCTGTCTGGCCAGGATTCCAAAACCCTAATAGTGACATATGCTCACCCCCAAATATGATTTACTACTAAAAATTGACACAAAACAACTTAGTTCGTATTTGGTTCATGAACTAAAATTGCTTTATAATGAAGTGTTAGGGCAAAGAAAAGAAAATTGGGTATTCTGCTTGAAATTTCTTAAAACATGCAAAAAATTTTAAAAGAGCACAAAAATAATTTACTTTTCCAATCACTGAAAGAAACACTTACCACTTTAACAAGTGGATTCTTTTATTTCCCTGGAACACGACAAATCCCGTAGCAGTGAATCCTAAAAATGTCGTCGTCCCTGTTGAATCCTTAAAAACAATTTGAATTTTTTAAAAAATTAAAATAAATGGCATAGTATAGTTATGTTGCCCATAGCCCAGGTTAATTCCTATTGCAATAGGGCACTAAGCAAGCACTTCCATGATAAATTTTTCCAAACAATGAGATTTGGGAGAGCAGAGACTCACAGGGAACGTTGGCAGAGGTGACCAAAAAATGGAACAGAGACAATAGCTCCTCTTCCTCCCCACTGTTATTTTCCTAGAAAATAGGATATCCCACAGGCAAATTCACAAATTCATTCTGATATTGTCTAATTCTGAGTCCTTGGACTGGAAGATAAAATTGTTTAACATTGGCTCATCCACGTAGGTTTAGCCATATTGCTATCTCTTAGAGGTAACAAGATACCATGCTAATCTTTGTGATTAAAAAATGTAAGTGGATACCTCACTAATAAGAGTTTACCCAGGGGGGCAGCTAGGTGGCGCAGTGGATAGAGCACCGGCCCTGGAGTCAGGAGTACCTGATTTCAAATCCCGTCTCAGACATTTGATACTTACTAGCTGTGTGACCCTGGGCAAGTCACTTAACTCCAACTGCCTCACAAAAACCAAAAAACAAACAAAACAAAACAACAAAAAAAAGAGTTTACCCAGGATCTCAAGCACATTAGGATAAAAATCTAAAAGGAACAGTCTTTAGCTACTATGGGCAATAGGTTCCCAGAAACCTTCTGATCCAACTCATTTTACAAATGAGAAAACCAAGGCCCAGGGAAATTAAGTGACTTGTCCAGGGTCATACAGGCAATCACCATGAGAGGCAAGGTTTGAATAAAGATCCTCTGACTTCAAAGCTAATATTCTTCCTATTGTACCATGCTTTAAAGACCAGAAAGTTCTAGAAACTGGGTATGTCATAGGCTAAGTAAAGACAAAGGACTCAAAAATTTCTGAGCTAATGGGAGTTCAAGCTAAGACTGAAACCTAAGTAGATACAAATCACCTCTTAGTCTGCCCCAGACTGACTTCCTTGTCCAAATGTGAAATTCTGTCTGTGTCCATTTCTAACCTTCATAGTTAAGAAAACCTATCAGACAAGACCCTAAGAAGTAAGTTAGGAAAGCACACAGGGTTAGTTGTGTGGTTAAAACTAAATTCACTAAAGAGGTATGGGTTGGGAAAGGAAGGGAAGAAGGGCAGAAGAAGCCACTGCATATACCTAGATGAACTATAATTCCTAAGCATTATTACAGAACACTGGTTCCAGAATCCAAGGACCTGACTTTCAGTTAACTGCCTGTGTGACCCTTGGGCAGTCTACTTTATTTCCCAAGGATTCAGTTTCCGCATCAATAAAATGTGGCTTTTGGCTGTGATGGCCTCTGAGGTCCCACCCACCTTGCCACATCTAGGCAATGATGACTTAGTAAAACTAATTCAAAGGCTTATTTTGACATATCTGGCTGATCCCCTGCGGTTAGTTTGGAATGCTGAAGAATGAGGGCACTTTGTTATCATAAAACATTCCTTAAAAATGTAAAAAGGCTTTTAGAGCACTCAAAAGATGAGACTTTTTCAACCAGCTAAATAATTTACCTTGGGAAACACAAAAATAAAAAATATCTTATGTTTCCCTATAACTTCTAATTTTTCATTCACCCCGCCCTCCAACCCATTCTTTGGAAACACATTGATAGCCTTAGGATTACAGATTTAGAGCTGGGGGGTGGGGGGAGGGTAAAACTTAGGTCAACTAAAATCAACTTCTTTCATTTTATAGATGAGAAAACGGATTTCCAACAAAGCGAAATGCCTTGCCCAGTGCCACATGGGTAGTGAGTGACAAAGTCAGGATCTGAATCCAAGTACTTTGCCTCCAAATGCAGTAGCCTGGATTTCCCTTGGAAATAAGCTGTCTATTTAAAGAGCAAACAATTTCAATTTTTATTTTGAATTTTCAAAATAAAAAAATACAGACCAAGTAGATCCCATTATCACAATTAAACAAGAAGGACACTAATCCACACTCCTTGTCTCCCTGGCAAGGGGCCAGAAATACTTGGTAGCAATCTGAACTGTGTTCTAACAACCTCATACTAGGAAACGGAGACCAGAGATCACCAAAAGTTCTCAGAGATGGCCTTGCTTACAGATCTGTATTCTTTCCAGATGTAGAGTACTGATTTCACTGGATATTTCTTAGGGAAGGACAAGAAAGACTGAGTCCTATGTGTCTGGATGACAAATCAGTTGAGACTCAGAAATCATTCTGCTAGACATTATACTGTCTATGTTTTATTATGTATTTGTTGCTCCCCAATTAAAATGAAAACTCCTTGCAAGTAGGACATTCGGTGTCTAGAACAATGCCTGGTCCATAGCAGGTGCTTCATAAATATTTTTGGATTGACTGAGAAATTTACCTTGCAGGGATGGGGATCCACCCCATAGGTTTCCAAAGTATGTGCTTTCAGTAGTAAGTTAAATTCAGCAACTGGCGGACTCTGGCCCCTGAAATGACACAAGGAAAAGACAGTTCATCAAGAAAAGAACAGAAACACACCTTGTTCCATTCAATGGACTGTAGCTGCCTGAAACAGATAGGGAGAGAAAAACCCATCTTCAAAGGCAATCACTTGGACTAAATCCTATTTTTTATTGAATTGACCTTCCAAAAGGTGTCTGCTCCTATGGTGTTCTCTGGCTAATCTTTCCACATTTAGCATAGTGGTATTTGATGTACGCTTTACAAGCATGCTCCTGACCCATACAGTTCATCGAGATTATCAAGTAACTAACAAATACAGCCATGCAAAGTCAATCTTCATATGAAATGAGCCTCAGCAACTGTTTTCCCCAACTCAATTCAGATTATCCAGAGTAAATGGCATTCCTGTCAGCTTAGGGGTATAAACACAGCCATCATGTTACAAGATCATCTAAGACACAAACCTAAATATAGCAGTCCAGTGGGAGAAATCACCATTTCCATCAGAGCCCCCTGGATTTTTAGGGGATGTCTTATTCTTGTAAGGCCTGTGCTACCCTTCAGAATAGATTCAGGAAAATGCTATAGTTTTCTTTTGTTGTTGTTGGGGGTTTTTTTGCTTTAAACCCTTTGAAACCATGATCAATGTCAAGGTCATGTCCTCCAAATTCTCACAACATTCCAATAAGGCATTATTTTCAGCACATCACACCAGATTCATGAGGAGGCACCAGTTGACCGGGTAGTCTGCCCAGTGGGACTGGGCTTTAATCCTGGTTTTGCCGTTTAAAAATAATGATGGTTACTATTTATATAGCTTCAGGATTTGGAAAGAACTTTACATACATTATCTCATTTTATCCTCACAATAACCATGGGAGATGGGTGCTATTATTATCTCCATTTAACATGTGAGGAAACTGAGGCGAGAGAAGTTAAATAACTTGCCCAGAGTCACTCAGCTAGTATATGACTAAGGCAGTATTCGAACTTGGAACTTGGGTCTTCCTGACTCCACGTACACCATTCGCTCCACTGGGTCATTTACTTGATCTGTGACCCTGGAAAAGCTTCTGTGAAACTCAGTTTCTTTACCTTTAAGATGAGGGATTTGGGCTAAATGAGCTCTTAAGTCCATTTAAAATATAAAATCCTATGAATTAAAAATTCTTTCTAGAACTACAAAGTTCCAGAGAAAGAACACAAGAATGATTTAGAAAATACCATTTCCCCTAAGGAGTTTTTCATTATTGTTTTAAAAGAAAACATCAATGCATTTGTGATCTTATCCACATGGACATTTTCCCTCTGCTGAGACAGATCGCAGTCTGTACCAGATCACATCCATACTCTTCTCATTCTGGTCCATTCTTGACCTTGTTCTATCATGGATACTCCAGAAATCAACAGGTCATAGGGTCATAGATCTAGAGCTGGAAGGGACCCCCAAGGCCCTCTTGAAGAGATCCCTCATTTTACAAATGAGGAAACTGAGGCCTAGGGAGGTCATGGCATATCAATGTAATAGGACATAAGGGAGCTCAGGACATCTAATCCAAAGTCCTTGTTTTACAGATGAGGAAATCGATGACCAGAGAGGCTAAGTTATCTGCCCAAGGTCAAACAGATAGTAAGAATCAGAGGTGAGAATTGACCAAGGTCCCATACTCCATAGCCAAATGATCTTACCAGTGTACTATGCTGGGGGTGCATATAAATATTTAGCAAAGTATCAGTTAATTAGGAAAACAGCAACACTTTCTATTTCTTTGTTTAAAGCTTAAGGCTGTGATTTTATCATCTGAGGGAATTCTCATGATGGAAGTTCTGTCTACTGTTATAGACTGGCAACTCAGCTAGAATTCATACTCTTTAAAAAAGACGTTCAGGCACTGAGTTTCCCCTTGATCTCCTAGGCAGTATGTGGCAAAGGCAGACCCTAAACCTAGGGATCCCTAAGTCTAAAGCTAGCTATCCACTGTCAGGCACCTTTTACAAACTGTTATAATAAAAGAGCTATTCTGAATGTGTGTGTGTGTGTGTGTGTGAGAGAGAGAGAGAGAGAGAGAGAGAGAGAGAGAGAGAGAGAAGAGGAAGAAGAAGAAGAGGAAGAAGCGGAAGAAGAGGAAGAAGTGGAAGAAGTGGAAGAAGTGGAAGAAGAGGAAGAAGAGGAAGTGGAAGAGGAAGAGGAAGAAGAAGAAGAAGAAGAAGAAGAAGAAGAAGAAGAAGAAGAAGAAGAAGAAGAAGAAGAAGAAGAAGAAGAAGAAGAAGAAGAAGAAGAAGAAGAAGAAGAAGAAGAAGAAGAAGAAGAAGAAGAAATGTCTGCATTCCTTACTTAGAGCTGATTAGGTTAAATAAGATTTCTGGACCCACATATAAATCAGTTTCATGCCCCCAGCACACAAGCACTATGCTAACTTTTCCCTGAGAGCCAGTGAATGACATCCATTGTCAAGACAGTTACCAATACTAATGTAATTCTGATAAGAGGGGAAAGCAATTTTGGAAGGTTTTTCCAAGTATGTAGACCCAAAGAGGTGATTTTCTCTAACCAGGTCTCTCTTCTTTCTTTCTCAAATGCTCCTGACATAATTTCTGCCCTGAGCACATGTCCTTTCCCCCAAAATGGAGGTCATTCCTTGAATCCAACAGCTGGTTTTTATTCTTTGAATCAGGTTCTACATATATTCTGGCAGTGCCTTCCAATATATTAGAGGAGTTGTTTTACCTGGCACTAGACCAGGAACAGCTCTAAAATCTGGTGTTTCTGATATGCCCCCCAAACCAGCCTTCAGTCTATTTTCCAGGGTTGATACTGAAACTAAGTGGAATTTGTACTGAAGCATCTCAGGGCCTAACATAAGCAGAAGAGATTATCCCTGCTCTGTCAAACCAAAGGCATTCTTTCTACATGTACAATCACAACCCCGTTACATTTTGATAAGTACTCCTATGAGCTGGAAAGAAACTCATTTCCTTTATCTATTAAAACTTCAGCACTTTGGCACCATGCTATAAATTGTTTATTTTCAAAATTCAGCCTATTATTGAAGTATTTTTTTAAAGTCTGTGTAGCCTCCTTTTATGTGTCTGATATGAGTTTTAGCTTTGGAAATTTACACGTGAATTTTTTGAAGGTTATTTTTTTAAAACCAGACATATGATATTATTAGTATAGAGGATTCCTAGGGAGCATGCTCACTCTGCCAAAGAATATCAGTATATTCTCAGTGACATCTAGTCTTAGAGAACTGCCTGAGGCAACTGAGAGATTAAGTGACTTGCCCAGGGTCACACAGTCAGTACTTGTCAAAGGTCAAACTTGAACCTTCAACTTCCTAGCTCTGAAGGCAGCTTTCTATCCATTATACCTCAAATGCCTTTCATCAAAATACAAAGTGGCTTTTTTTTTTATCCTGATGAGCCTCCTCTCAACGTTTTCCTTACCTTTCTTCCTAAATGGTCAAGGCAATCTTAGGCTACATTAATCGAAGTCAAGTGTCTAGAATAAGAGAGATGGCAGTCCACTTATCCTGTCTGTAATTCACACCACACCAAGAAGGTCACATTCAGGTTTAGTTCCAACATTTTAGGTGGAACACTGACAAAATGGGATTTCTCTAGGGAAGGGTGGCCAGGAGGGTGGAGAGGCTCGAAACCATGTTTAACTAGGAACTGGGAATGTTTAAAAGCCAGTAAAGGGGGTGGGGCGTCAGGGGACATGACAGCTGTCTTCAGGCATCTGAAGAACTGATGGGGAAGAAAGATTAGACTAATTCTGCCCCTAGAGGACAGAATGAAGGCCAGTTCACCCTCCAGTTAGAAGTAATCTTATTCTCCTATAAATTAAAATAACACTTTGCTAACTCCATTATTATACTTTCACATTGTACTTTATATTAGCCCATACCCAACCACAGGGATTTTCCCCTCCTCTGAAATCCTCTAGCACTTACAGCTGAACTCCTAATGATAAGTGGCCCCATGTTATATATATATATATATATTTTTTTTTTGGCAGGGCAAGGAGGGTTAAGTGACTTGCCCAGGGTCACACAGCCAGTAAGTGTCAAGTGTCTGAGACTGGACTTGAACTCAGGTCCTCCTGAATCCAAAGCCAGTGCTTTATCCACTGCGCCACCTAGCTGCCCCGGCCCCATGTTATATTACAAGGAATAGGGCTCTACTTGCAATTTTTCGACCTAATCAGTCTTTGGCTTCCTTCATATTCTAACCCCAAACATTCTTCTAGAACCACTTCACTTTTTAATGATTTAAAAGCATATTATACTTTAAATGTTATCATTTAATTATATTATTATAAATATAATAATGTTTGTAAGTTTTTTCATACTGTTTTATAGTTTGTACCTCTAGTCACCCAGAGAGAATTCAGCACTATATACAGAATCCAATGAGAGTGGGGTAGTGATCTGAGCTCCAGCAAGTTCTAGCTGTGAAACCATGTGTCAGAGCCTCAGTGTCTTCTGGACAATAGGCAAAAATAATACACTACCTACCTCAGAGGGTTATTGTGGGGAAAGTGCTTAGTAAGTCATTAAGTACCATAGAAAAGTGTATTAATATTTCCTTGCTTCCAAATGGCATAGGATGACAGGATCATATGTTGAAAGCTGTAGAGGAGTACAGACCCTTCTAGTCCTACATATTACATTTTACAGTTGGGGGAACTGGGATGCACAGATATGAAATGACTTGCCCTAAGTCATTGTTATTTAACTTTTTAGGATCCATTTCCCTCTGTGCAATCACGTGAAGCATCTACTCCAGTCAAACTGGTCTATTCACTATCCCCCAAACCTGTTTTATACTTCTTGTCTTTATGCTTTTACTCATTTCATTCTCTCTATGGGGAATCCCCCTTGCCCCATCTCAACCTATGAAAACCGTACCTGTCCTTCAAGGCACACATGAAGTCACAGGTCACCTCACCTAGAAGTGTTCTTATCTTCTTCTCAAATGAGACAATATCGGCACAGTGCCTGACACATAGTAGGTGCTTAATAAATATTTATTCCCTTCCTACTACCCCCTTCTGAACTCCTCTAGTCCTTATCATCTCTATTATTGTTGTTATTCGGTCTTTCATACATGCAGAGGACCAATAATATCATGATGTTGGGGGCGGGCACAAATACTGGGTTAGAACATTTGGGATGGAAATGGCTCTGGATTTGTGGCAGCTCACGTTTTGCTTATGATACACTAATTCTGCTCTGCTCATGGAGTATAGCACCTTCTTTGATGTAGGCACGCCATGTTGGGCAGTCGTGTACCAGCGTCTCCCATGTATCACAATGGGTTCTAAAATTCTTCAGGGAGACCTCGAGAATGTCTTTGTACCATTTCTTCTGAGCTTCTCTCCCACACTTTCTTTCACAGCCTCCCCAATGTTAAGCTAACTCTGGCAACTTATACGTCAACTTCATCATCTACATGAACATTCCTGGAAAGTATGCTGGAAAGTATGCTGTTTAGGGATGGTAGTTTTTGTCCATATTACTAATATGGCATTAAGCATCAACAACTTTGGATTGTAGCTGTCTGTGTAGTCTTTCTTAAGAGATTATGAACGGGGCAGCTAGGTGGTGCAGTGGATAGAGCACCAGCCCTGGATTCAGGAGGATCTGAGTTCAAATCCGGATTCAGACACTTAACACTTACTAGCTGTGTGACCCTGGGCAAGTCACTTAACTCCAATTGCCTCACTAAAAAAAAAAAAAAGAGAGAGAGAGAGAGATTATGAACTCCTTGAGGTCAGGGACTGTCTTATATATCCTCATATCATCCACAGTACCCAGGACAGTACAGATGATACTCAATAATATTTGAACAAATGGATAAAGGGCATGTAATTAATCATAATCTTCTTGGAGGCAGACACTGGATTCTTTTTAAGGTTTCCTCACTAATGTTAGAAAGCACCATGGAACATGGTCCAATGGAAAAAGTACTGGATTTGGTCAGAAGATATGGGTTCAGGGGGCAGCTAGATGGTGCAGTGGATAGAGCACCAGCCCTGGAGTCAGGAGAACCTGAGTTCAAATCCAGCCTCAGACACTTGACACACTTACTAGCTGTGTGGCCCTGGGCAAGTCACTTAACCCCAACTGCCTCACAAAAAAAAAAAAAAAAAGATATGGGTTCAACCTCCCAGATTGGCAGTTTACTTCCTATATGACCTTGAAGCAAAGTCACTGAAACTCAAGTTTCTCATCTGTTAAAGAAGAGTATTAGACTGCATGTCCCACTAAGATCCCTTCTGACTAAATCTATGAGTCTATTAACATTCAGTAACGTCTCTAATTTTTTAGACTACTTTTTGTATGAGATCCCTGTTATAAGGGTGTTTTAAAAAAAAAACAAACCCAGGTTATGCTTATACCCACTTGCCATTCCTTTGATGGAACACTTGGCAAGGCTCAACACACACTGTTTATGGTTCTTAGACTACAGCTGTGGGATAATTAATAGACTTATACCTATATGTATTAAGAATATTTGGTGGCACCATAGTGTACAGAGTGCCAGGACTAGAGTTAGGAAAACCCAAGTTCAAATCCAGCCCCAGACACTTATCTGTGTGACCCTAGGCAAATCACTTAACTGCTATCTGTCTCAGTTTTGTCATCTGTAAAGTGAGGATAATAATGGCACTTACTTCTCAGGGTTGTTGGGAGAATCAAATGAGATAATGCTTGTAAAGTTCCTAGCACAGTGCCTGGCACATAGTAATTACTGTATCGATGCTAGCTATTAGCTATTACACATATAGGCTGCTAGGTGGTACAGTGGATGGAATGTCAGGCCTGGAATCAGGAAGACTCAAGTTCAAATTCTGACTCAGACACTTAGTGAGCTGTGTGACCCTGGGCAAGTCATTTAACCCTGTTTATCTCAGTTTTCTCATCTGTAAAATGAGAAGGAAATGAAACACTACTCGAGTATCTCTTCCAAGAAAACCCCCAAAAGAGTTACCAGGAGTCAAGACTAACTGAACCGACTAAGCAACAATTATCCATATATTACCTACCCCCAGGACAGTATTTGTTTAGTAAACAGGGTGTCACATAATAGTTCTTTTTCAATTTGGAAACAACTCTATATAAGAGAGTTTACCTGTGAGCCTCTAAATACCCTAGTTTGTGCTTTTGTTTCTCTTTCATCCTTATAGATTGACATCAGACCTCCAGCTAGGACAGGATATTTGGTCAGTCAATAAACAAGCACTTATTGTTACTAAGCACTTCCTGGTGCCTGTTTAGGACTTTGTATCCAGGTGCCAGATTTAAAGGGCACTGCTCATACAAGTATTCCTTTGGAACAACAATAAAACCACGCAAAAACCAATGACATTTATCCTGAATTGTTATATTTCCAAAGCAAGTGACTTGCATTGTTTCATTTGAGTCTCCCAATGAGCACAGGCACAAAGGAGCTTAGTGCTTAGTTAGCAAAAATAATTAGTAAAAATAGGAAGCTACCAGATGGCAGACTAGTCCGCCCTGCTCTTCCCTCCTCCACTGACAGTACATTTTGTACCACTCGCCTGGGGCCTTGTGTTAACTTCCTTATGTACATTTAAAAAAAAAAAAAAAAAGGGCAATCCTGGAATCCTGGTCACTTCCTGCTCTACCTCCTTTTATATGTCAGTCAGTCAATAAATATCTGTTAATCACCTACCATGTGCCAGGTACCATGCTAAGCACTGGGTGTACAAAGGAAGGCAAGACAATCCCTGCCCCCAAGGAGCTTGCAATCTAATGGGGAGATTTAATATGTAGGCACTTAGCACAATAATCAGCTTTCAAATTTAATAAAGCAGGACCTTAATGTAATATGTAAATCCAGACAGTCAAAGTCAAAGACATAGAAGTGACTGCCCACTACAGATACCAAAACACCCTCAAAGACTTCCAATGAGTAAAGGCAATACGAAAGCATATAGAAGACTGTGGCGAAGTGTGATATATACATAGATTCATTTTAAATATAATTTTTTTCAAAAACATCCTAATACACAAAACAAAGGTTGTTTCTCTGCACGGGACAAAGGCTTTTCAATTAATTTGGGATAATTTAAAATAAATCTTAAGAAGTCCTTATATATTCATTGAAATCCACATAAATTTCTAATGAAAAAGAATGGTTTCCTTTTGAGTTAAACTGACATGAATATTAGCAAAAACTAAAATGGATAAAAATCTAGTCTATGACACCGTTTTTACTCCTTTTTCCTGGTTGACCAGTGATTTTTTTCCTCCTACTTAAATAAATATCAAGACTTCAAAAAGAGCCCAAAGTAGTCATGAGAATTTTAAGTTGCTATGACAACCAAACATAAATGGATGAAAGCTTTAAATTATTTGCCAGGTGAACTAAGGAAAAATAACCACCTGGCAAAGGCAGACTAGTCCAGTTGTGAGAAGTTACAAGCTTTTTCACACCTACCTTTCTTTTTGAAAAAGGAAATGAAAAAACTTAAAATTAGTTCTATCCCATAGGATATGGTAGTTCAAATTTTACTTTTTTTAAAACTAATTTAACTATTTGAAATAAAGATCATAGTTTATCAATTCAACAGAAATCATACAATTTTATCAATAGATGAAGAAAAAGCTTTTGACAAAATACAATACCCATTTCAACAGTATAATTATATACCATTTAAGGGCAGCTAGATGCTAAAGTACCCTAACCTAAATATGGCCATGATCTAATATAACTTTAAATGGTGTGCTGGTAAATATTTAAAAACCAGCTCTACTAGGGTGTTAGGGGGAATATATGATACATTTTTAAGTTTAATCTATATTATTAACATTTTCTCTATCACTTTCTCAAGTCTAGGAAACCAACAAAATGATAAATCAAGCCCTGATTTATAAAGTTTTCCGATTTCTGAGGTGGAAAAGCTCACACTAAAAATTTAACAATCTGCTCTTGCAAGTTCAGTTAGGTTGAGCTCCAGCACATTTCTGCCCATTCTTTAAGTATATATATATTCTGGCTCTTAATTGTGGGGGGGGATAGATTAGAGAATTCAAAGAATAAAAAGGCTATTGCAGTAGTCCAGGTAAAAAGCTTCAACTGAGGGGGCAGCTAGGTGGCACAGTGGATAGAGCACCGGCCCTGGAGTCAGGAGTACCTGAGTTCAAATCCAGCCTCAGACACTTAACATTTACTAGCTGTGTGACCCTGGGCAAGTCACTTAACCCCAATTGCCTCACTTAAAGAAAAAAAAAGCTTCAACTGAACAGTAGAATGAATGGGCAGAAGAGGAGAATGTTTATAGGCAGCAAAGAAAAAGCTAATAAAAAGGAAGAGACTAAAGAGGACTAAGAAATAATTTATATGATAACATAAAAATAAACAACTTAAAAGACTTAAGAACCCTGATCAATACGATGACTAATGTATCAATAATTATTTATTAAGCGCCTACCATGTGCCAGATATCATGCTAAGCACTGGGGACACACATCTGAAAAAAGAAAGAAAAGAAAAGAAAAGAAAAGAAAAGAAAAGAAAAGAAAAGAAAGAAAGAAAGAACAGTCCCTGCCCTCGGGGGGCTTATAATTTAATGGGGGAAGACCATACACACACACACACACACACACACACACAAGTTGAAAAAGGAGGGGAAGGAGAAGGGAGAAGGAGAACGCCCCCATATGGAGGTAAGGTAGAGAAGTCGGTCAGAGAAGTCCCAAGGTAGTAGTACAGGCAGGTGAGAAATGAGATGTTTGATCTGAGCTCTCTTCTTAAATGGAAGTTTGGAGTGAATGGCCCCACCCTCCAATCAGAAAAGCAGAGGGTAGCGATGAGATGGAGTCTTAGGGTTAATGAGATCTTGCAGGATGGTGAGACTATTCCAATAATGAATTTCCTGGGGAATGGTGGAAGAGTCAATCAGAAAAGTCCCCCCAGACAGGTGAGAAAAGGTGAGAAATGAGAATCTGATGACAGGTCTGAGATATTTAGACTTGATGTGATATAGACAAAGCCATTTAAAGAATGCTGAGCAAGTGGTAGACCCCCCCCCCATATTTTAAATTCTAGACTCCCAGGCAAAAAAAATAATCAGAAAGAAATTGGTTTTTCCTGTGGGGAGTTAGTTCCCTACACCTTTACACCTTTACTGGCAGATCAAAGATTTCCTGACAAAGAGGGTCCTCATTTCATTGTTGCCCCTTCAAGAAGAGCCAGATCAGGGAGGCTGGTACTGATATCTATCCATCAGAGAGCCAATTCTACGCATGTGGGAAGGATCCACCTGTGTGTGGTGACTCAAGGGTGGTCAAAATCATCATCTGACTAATAATAGACTTTTGAACTTGTATCAGAAGATGCTGAGTCAAATCCCCACTCTGCTTTCTGTCTATATGACCTTGGCAAAGTACCTTAATCTTTGTGGACCTCAATGATCTCAGCTGTAAAATGATAGGCCCGCAGTAGATGGCCTCTAAGATCTCTCACAGCTCTAAAGCAAAGATGGTATAAGCCTACCATCCATAAAGTATGAAGTGAAAAGGGCATTGGATTTAGAGTCAGAGGAGCCGAGTTCAAAATCCAGCTCTGTTACTACCTTACCTGTGTAACCTTGGACAAATTACTTAGCTGTTCCCATCCATAAAATGAAGACAAAGGCCTAGATGACGTCTAAGGTCCCTCAGAGTTCTAAATATATGGCTCTCCCCACTAACAATGGATGGTGTTGACATTCAAGTTATTAGTGTAACTCCTTTCTGTTATGCAGTCTCCCAAATGTCCCTGTCAAAAAGCAAATGCAATGACCAACCATAATTACAAGGCATCATGATGAGACATGCTATCCACCTCCAGATAGAGAACCAACTCACTCAGAGTGCAGATTGAAACATTTTCTTCTTCTTCTTTTTAGCATGGCCAATGCAGAAATTTGTTTTGCATGACTATATTTGTCATGGACTTTGTTTTCTTCGCATCCTCAATGGGTGGGAGGTAGGGAAGGGAGAGAATTTGGAACTAAAATAAAATAAGTCTAAATTTTTTAAAAGTGCAAAGGTATTACCTAGTAGGGGCAAAAATTTAACAATACTCAAATGAACTACAAACCTATTAAGGACAATGGCTAATTTATCTAATATATCCCAGTGCTAGAAGAATGCCTTTCACATAGCTAGTGATTTAAAAAATATATTGGTTTTCTTTTATTCTTTCTTTCTTGATTCCTTCTTTTCTTTCTTTTTTCCTTTCTTTAATCCTTCCCCCCTTCCTTTCTTCTTTCCTTCTTCTCTTCCTTCCTTTTTTTTAAATGAATATAACACATTGGTTTGGATTAAACCAATATATTCATTCTCTCAGGGAACCTGTCTGAATAGGGGACAAAATTTCATCATAAAAGTACTTTTGGGTTTAGGGCAAAGTTGGGTAGTTGGAGATTTATATAGATTGGTCATGACCTATGATTTCAGTGGTGTCAGGAACTAACTCCCCACGGGAAAAATCAATACAGATGAACAATGGTTCCTCAACTTAGAGACTTGCATGGGATACGAAGGAGTGAAATGGCTATTCCTGAGTCATTTAGATAGTGGATTTCAGAGTCAGGAATTGAAATCCAAGTCTTCTGGCCTCCAAGGAAGTCAGTCAGTCAATAAGCATTTATTAAGTACCTTTTGTATACCAGACATGGTGCTAAACTCTGGAGATAAAAAGAAAGGTAAAAAAGTGTCCCTGTCCTCAAGGAGTTCACAGTCTAATGGGGGAAACCACATGAAAACAACTATGTACAAACAAACTATATATAGGATAAATAGGAAATGATCAATAGAGAAAAATGCACTAGAATTAAGAGGGTTTGGGTATCTTTTTTTTTCAGATATATCCCTTAGGCTCTTGTTATATTCGAATCTGAACTATTATTATTGCATATTATTAGTTATATATCTATCATATATCATTGTATTTTGGGGTACTCCATTGATAAGATCACTATCCATTAAACCACACTGCCTCTTTAGGAAAAGGTCTAGAAGCCCAGATAGGAAACCACATTCAGAGGCTCTGGATAGCTGTGGGGCAGCACAAGAGCAATGGGTGCTTTGTTTATGTTATAGAAATAAGAAAGGAGGGTGAATGGAGAGATTCAGAAGAGCTCATGACCAACTTTACCTACTTCTCATTTGGTGTAGGCCCAGTCCTATCTATACACCTTTCTGCTATTACCAATTCTGAAGAGCTCTCTTTAGTTACTCTGCTTCTGTCAAATTTAGGTTGAAATCAGACCACAAATGCCAAAGTAACTAATGTCAGGATGGTTTGATTCAGAAAACTCTTCACAAGCTTTTTCTACATAAAGAATCAGCCAAGGAACCGTGTGTTTTCATCAGTAAAAGAAATAGTATCTTACCCCCTTTAAAGAAAGAATCCTAAGGTTAAAAAAAAACAATCCTGGCATTTAAAAAGCTTGATGACCTGAAAGACATTGGTTAGTTCTAAAAATAAGTAACATAACTAGACCTGAACCATTAATCCCCCTTCTGGGTCCCAGGATAATGCCCTAGGTTAAAGAGTACAATGTCATATCCATTTCAAGTGATATAGTCTCTGTCATTTCTTTCTTTTTGTTGTGGGACAATGACAGTTAAGTGACTTGCCCAAGGTCACACAGCTAGTGTCAAAGTGACTGAAGTCGGCTGAACTCAGGACCTCCTGAATCCAAGGCCAGTGCTCCATCCACTGTGCCACCTAGCTGCCCCGGGTCTCTGTCATTTCTAAGAGACTTTCTGACGCACAGAATCACAACATCTCAAGCTGAAAAGGCCATTCAGCTCAAATTCCAATCCCTGCCTGAACAAGAATCCCCTCCAAGATCCGTCCCCTAACAAGTAGTCACTCAGCATTTCCTTGAAGACCTCTAAGGATGGAGGGAAGTCACTGCCTCTTAGGACAGCCCATTCCATGTCGGGCTCTCATTGTATCCATCTCACCTTTCTTCAGATCTTTGCTGATACACAGATTCTTTCCTTATTTTCAGCTCAGCTGACTGACTGAAATTAGATCTGTTTGTAGAGAAGAGGACATGGCTCAAGTGACGTAAATTGAACTATAATCTAGGGAATAGAAGAAAAAAACTGATAGATCCATTGACTATCATCCTATATCTCTTCAGCATTTTTAATGGCTAAACTCCTTGAGAAAGTCATTTAAAATCAGTGTCTCATATTCCTTTCCTCTAACTCTCCCCTAACTCTCTGCAATCTGGCTTCTTGTCCCATCATTCAACGGAAACTCCTCTTTCCAAAAGTTGCCAATGATCAATTTGTTGCCACATCTGAGGACCATCTCTCAGTTTTCCTCATCCTTCTTGTCCTCTCTGCAACCTTTGACACTGTCACTAATTCTCTTCTCCTTGATACTCTATTCTCTTCAGGTTTTTGTGACATTGCTCTCTCCTGGTTCTTCTCCCACTTAGCTGAACCACTCCTCAGTCTCCTTTGTTGTATCTTCATCAAGCTTATGGCCATGACTACTGGTGTCACCCAAAGCTCTGTCCTCAGCTCATCTACCTCGATACTGTTTTGCTTGGTAATTTCATCAGCTACAAAGGATTCAAGTATCATCTCTCATTCTCAGATCTATTTATCCAGGCCTAACCTCTTTGCTGATCTCCAGTCTCACATCTCCAACTATCTATTGGACATCTTGAACTGTGTCCTTAAGCTCAACATTTCCCAAAATGGCCTCATTATCTTTTCCCTCAAACCTTCTGCTTTTCCTGACTTCCCTATTATTTAGCTCAGGGTACTAAGGTATGTGATCTTCAGACTCTCTACCCTACATGTCCGAGAATCCTTAACTCTACCCTGAACTCTCTCCCTGGTCCTCCCTGCTTCCCAGTTTCCCTGTCTTCTTTCAAGTGTCTGTTCAAGTATTAACTTCTGTAAGAGAGGTTTTTGCTAGTCCTCCTAAATCACAGTGCCTTCCCTCTGAAATTATCCCCAATTTGTCCTGTCTGTATCTTATTTGTACATAGTTTTTTATATAGTGTCTTCCCCATTAGACTGAGAGTTTTTTGAGATCAAGGACTGAATTTTATTTTCCTTTCTTTGTAATCCCTAGCACTGAGCACAGTACCTGGCACATAGTAGGAACTTAAGAAATGCTCGCTGACAGACTCACTGGCTTCCTTCAAAGGTTCAGCTCAAGTGTCACTTCCTGTCAGAGAGCTATATGAAGGCTACCCTGATCTGGGGCAGCTAGGTGATGCAGTGGATAAAGTACTGACCCTGGAGTCAGGAGGACTTGAGTTCAAATCTAGCTTCGTATACTTACTAGCTGTGTGACCCTGGCTAAGTCACTTAACCCTGTTTGTCTATGTTTCTTCATCTATAAAATAAGCTGGAGAAGGAAATTGCAAACCACTCCAGTATCTTTATCAAGAAAACTCCAAGGGGCAGCTAGGTGTCACAGTGGATAGAGCACTGGCCCTGGATTCAGGAGGACCTGAGTTCAAATCCAGCCTCAGACACTTGACAACTTACTAGCTTTGTCACTCTGGGCAAGTCACTTAACCCCAATTGCCTCACCAAAAAAAAGAAAAAGAAAAAGAAAACTCCAAATGGAGTCACAAAGAATTAGGTACAACTGAAAAATGACTGAACGACAAATTCTGATCTGCCTCAAGTGGTTACTACTTTACTCATCCCACCCTCCCCAAAATTACTTTGTATTTTATATTTATCTGTGTATATATTGTATAACACCCCCCCCTTAGCTCCCCACCCCAATATAAGCTCCCTGAGGGCAGGAACTGCTTCAATTTTGTCTTTATATTCCCAGTACCTAGCACAATGCTAGCATATGTTAGCTGCCTAATCCATACCTGAATCAAATCCCGTGATCATCTAGAGAGAGAAAATATATTTGGCAAGCACAGAGTTATGGAAAGGCTTTTTAAAATGGAAACAATAATCCTGGCTTAAATTTACAAATGCTTAACTGTGCATCGCCTTATTTTTGGTCCCTCTGAAAAACAGGGTCCCTTGAAATAGTTTACCTGAAAGAGGAACCAAGAAAGAAGAATTGGAAATGAGGACGAGGTTTGGTAGCAGGAAAGCTGCCATCCAAAATGTGCCAGGATGCCCACGGCGACACTGTCAGCATGGGGCCCTGGGCAGAGCTCAGAGCTGGGAACTCAGGGGTTATCTGACTCTGCAGCTAGCCATGAATACAGTGAGAAAAAAAAAAGCCCACTTTGAACTAATACATGGAAAGAATTCGAATGAGTACAGTAAAAGCAGAGAACTGGAAAAAAATGAAACTTGAATTTCCCAACTGACTGAGTAAGGGCCAATATGCTGTGACCCACATGATGGAAGGAACTAACTCTGATCACTTAAAAAAAAATGTTTTTCTTGTATCTCCCATTGAACTTTTGTTTACGACAGAAAATAATGATTTTCTATCCTTTATATCCTTTGCCAGAAAATGTATTGCTAAGGCTGATGGCGTCTCTAATGAGATATTGAGTGGTAATGGCAAAGGATTAACTGAGATTTTATCATTTTGTAATAGCTACAAATTCTGTCAAGATGTGTTTTTCTGCATTTAGTGATGAATATAATCGGGTAAGGTGGGATAATTATGTCTGGCTGCACAACTCCCTATATTTGCTTTTTAAAAAAATTAACTTCAAATAATTTCTCTTTTAATGTTTTGCCTCTAAACTATGGTATTATGGTAGATAAACACATGAAATTAGAGTACCTAAAATAACTTCTTGACAATAATGGCAGACTAGGTGGGGCAGTGGATAGAGTGCCAGCTCTGGAGTCAGGAAGACCTAAGTTCAAATCTGGTCTCATATACTTACTAGCTGTGTGACCCTGGGCAAGTCACTTTACCCTATTTGCCTCCGTTTCCTCATCTGTAAAATGAGCTGAAAAAATGGCAAACCACTCAAGTTTTCTTTGCCAAGAAAATCCCAAATGGGGTCACATAGAGTCAGACATGACTGAACAACAGACAGTGCTGATATTTTACCTAGAAAGAATGTGAATAAGGTAACAATCTTTACCAATTTGTGATTCTATGATCTCTGAATCATAGGATGGTAGGTCTAAGTGATTTGTTGAGGCCATTTGGTCCAACCCCTGACTTGACAGATATAGAAATTGAAATCCTAGTGAGAGGAAGTGACTTGCTCAAGGTCATCAGAGGTGAGAGTTGAATCCAGGTCCTCTGACTCCAGAGGCAGTTCTTGTTCCACTGTGCCATGTGGCCTTCCAGCATTTATTTCCTTTGACTATAGGTGGCAGGGAAAAGCAGGTGACTGGTCCAGCCTGAGTAAGGTGGAATACACATCATTATCTGGCATCATATGAGTTTCATCTTCTTTAAGCTATCCCTTGGTAGAAGGCCTGGGGCTTGGGCAGAACTGGGATGAACCTCTGAGGTACCTGAAAAGAATCCCTCTACTTCCCGATGTGTTGCTACAGATCATCTAGCCAGTCATCAGAACAAGGAGGGGAGAAGGGGGCTCTCAAGGTGCAAGCCTTGCTACAAGCATCAATTTCAAGCACACTGAGAAACCTCCCCCACTCCCAAAATAATAAATGAGGTAAGCCTGGATATTCCACAAATGGAATTAAAGCTGCAATGGACCGCAAAAGCCATCTAGTCTAAACTCCTCTATTTTACAAATGAGAAAACTCAGGCCCAAGGAGGTTAAGTGACTTGCCCAAGGTCATCAGAAGTAGGATTTATACATCTATCCTCTGAATCCAAAAACAGGGATTCCTCCACTTTTACAAATCACACACATTGGTGCTACTGGCCCTGTGCTAGTTAACGTTTTTGTTAGTAACCTGAATGGAGATGAAGAGATGGCACACTGTCAAATTTACAGATGCCACAAAGCTAAGAAGGATAATTAACATGTTACATGGCAGACATCATCCAAAATATCTCAACTGACTACAACATCATGTTGAATCTGGAGGTTTACAAGCAATGTCCAGATGATCATGTCTAGTATAGGAGCAAACCTCATTCAGATATGGGTTAGGTTAAATGGCCTTTGAGGTGCTTTCCAATTCAATTCCTGCCATGCCCCAAGAGACACTCTTGGGGACCTCAGGAAGCCTATAATAGCCCCAAGGACACCATCAAACCTCCCTGTAATTTGGGATCTTCCCGATTTTTGTTTCACACAGATAAAGATTAAAGGAAAAGGGGCAGCTAGGTGGCACAGTGGAAAGAGCACTGGCCCTGGATTCAGGAGGATCTGAGTTCAAATCTGACCTCAGACTCAACACTTACTAGCTGTGTGACCCTAGGCAAGTCACTTAACCCCAATTGCCTCACCAAAAAACCCCAAACAAACAAAAAACAAAACAAAACAAAAAAAGATTAAAGGAAATGCTCATCCCTCCTGCAGTCTTGGAAGAGTTTGGACTCAGAAAGAATGGTAGATGATCAGATTATAGTTTTAGTACTGGGAAAAACCAGAGTGGTCCTTGAATCTAACTCCTGTCATTACAGATGAAAAAACTAAGACTCCCAAAGGCTGTGTGATTCCCTCAAGGTCATACAAGTTCTAAGTGGTAGAAGCAAGATTCAAACTCAACCCTGTGATTCCAGATCCACCAAAAGGGAACATTTCCTTCACCTTTTAAATCCTGTTAGGACATGCTCTTTCCTTCTGTCTTGCTTCTCCTCCACCCCCATCACCCTCCTTTTATATGAGACAGATATGACCTAATTATCCAGTGTCATCATCAATTCCTTTAGATTTATCATTACAAAGGACATCTGCATTACCCTTTACTACAGATCATCAGTTCTTAAGTATATAACTAGAGCTAGGAAATCTAACTGATTATAATCTCACTGATGGGTGAAGCTGTTCCTGAGGGTGCATTTCCCTACTTTAAAGAAAAGAAAAATCATACTTCATTACTTCCATAATGATTTGATGTAATGTGGATTATGATAGAACATCAATACTTACTGAGAATATTGAATGGAGTGAAATTCTAGCCTTTTTCCTCTTTCTCATGAAACATATGTTCTATATCACCAGTTCCTGCTAAGGGAGGTTACTGACTGATATGTGATTATTGGTGTTGGTGCCATATCCCACTATTCAATTCAATCCAATACAAACACTAATCAACCCATTACATGCTAGGCTCTGGAGACACAAGGACAAAAATGAAGCAGTCTTTCCCCATGGAGAATCTGCATTCTATTGAAGGAATATAATTTGTACAGAGATCATAATAATACCAATAATTTTAATAACTAGCATTTATAGAATACTTTATGTTTTGCAAAGCACTCTACGTACCCAGTCTCATTAGATAAGCAGCCAAAAGTATTATAATTTGGGAAGGGAAAGGACATTAGCCAAGGGGAGAATGAGGGAAGGTGTCGTGAAGAATATAACACTTGAACAGAACCTAGAAAAAACTCTGAAAGTCTGAGATGAAGAAGGAGTACATCTTATGTGTGAAGAGCATCTTGGCCAAAATGGGCAGGAATAGAAGAATGTTGAATCTAGGGAATAGATAGTGGTCCTCCAGTTTGTACATGTGAGAATGTCAAGTCAGCTACATTCAGAGTTAGTGATGAAAGGTCAGCACAGAGTAGACTCTTAATAAATGCTCATCACTGACTCGACTAACATAATGTCAATAAGGCTAGAAGAAAAGGAGGGAGAAGTCAGATTGTGGACAAAAATATTAAAAGTAAAAAAATATATATATTGGAAGTAAGTCTTCCATTCTGAGAGGTCATACCACTGTCCTTTCTTCATACACAACTGAAGATTGTGTGGATGCTTTTACTTCACTCATACCACTGTGATAGGCACGAGATATTCTCATTACTATGAAAAGAAATTCTTGTTAGAACATGGACAGAGGTCTGGGTTTATGGGGGGGCAGGTAAAGGGCTACAATTTCATCCTCTCTCTTTTTTTAAATTTTTTTTTGGGCAGGGCAATGAGGGTTAAGTGACTTGCCCAGGGTCACAAAGCTATTAAGTATCCTCCTAAATCCAAGGCCAGTGCTTTATCCACTGTGCCACCTAGCTGCCCGATTTCATCCTCTCTCAAAGCAGATTTATCTGTTACTACTGTTTCATGATTTATCATCTAAAAGGGTTACCAAGGGTGTTGAGGGATTAAGGGACTTGCCCAGATTTATGGAGTCAGTTAATTGCTACAAGTGAGACTTGACCCCGGGTCTTCTTGACTCTAAGGCAAGCTTGAAAATACAACTTAAACAAGATACGGGGGAACCTTCTGAGTCTCATATGGATTCAGCTCATAAGCAGACAAGTTTAATCTCTGTGTCAAAACAAATAGTCCTATACAGTAGTCGCCCGATGCCTGTATACTAGTAAGTGTATGTGTTAGAGCACAACTTGGTCTCAGAGTTTAGAATGCTTTCTCCATTGGTTTCCCCACCCTCTGCTCCATTCCTCTGCTTACAGCTGGACTCCCAATACTGCTTGATCCCCATTCCGTATATGCTTTTCCCATCTGACCAAAGTGATGATTTGTTGTCAGGTCTTTGACACATTGACCAGACAGAGATGAAAAGCATAGCCACAACTATGAATGGTGAGTTCCCTAAGGAAGAAGGCACAGCACTGGTCTTGTCAGACTTTGTCAGTGCATGAATAGTCAACAGGCATTTATTAAGCACTTACAGTGTACCAGGAGCTATGCTAAGCACTGAGGATACAAATAAAGGCAAAAATACCACCCCTGTCCTCAAGAGACTCACCTTCAAATAGAGGAAACAACACACAAAATTGTACATACACATTGTGTAAGTGGAAGGCTATCTCAAAGGGAAGATGCTAGCAGTTGGGTGAGGGCTAGGGTTATCAAATAAGGTCTCTAGATGAAAGTGGGATTGGAGTTGAGTCTTGGAGGAAGCCAGGGAAGTCAAGAGACAGCTGAAGAAAAGAAGAGCCTTACAAACATGTAGGGACTGGGGGTGGGGTCAGCCAATGGAAAGGCATGGGATTGGGAGATGGAGCCCCTGCACAAGGAAAAGCAGGAAGACTTAATGTCACCAGATTATAGAGTACATAGAGGAGAGCTGAAAGTAAAAAGAATAGGAAAGTAGTAAGCAGCCAGGTTTTGAAGGGTTTTAAAAGCCAAAGAGAAGATTTTATAGTTTATCTTGAAGGTGATAGGGAGCCCCTGAAGGTTACTGAGTAGAGAAGGTACCATGGTAAGAACTGCACTTGAAACAAATCATATCGGCACTTGAGTGGACAAGGGATGGGAGTGGGGAAGCACTTGAGGCAGGAAGATCAGATGAAAGCCTACTGAAAGAGTCCACGTTTGAAACGATGAGTGCTTGAACCAGGGAAGTGGACAGAAGGGGTCATACATAAGGCATGAATGCCCAGACCCACTGCAGACACAATGTAAGGTTGTTGATTCAGGAGTAATGGGTAAAAGATGCAAGCCTCTGAGATTGATGCCAGGAAAAAAAACTTTCTAAATTTTAGGGATATCCAAAAGTGGGCTGTCTCAAAAGGTGTTAGGTTCCCCCTCACTGTAAGTCTTCAGGTAGAAGATGGATGTGACCCCTTGTTAGGTATGGAATAGTGGGGATTCCTTTTGGGGTATGGGTTGAATTAGATGACCACTGAGGTCTTTCTAACTCTAATTTAACATGCCTGTTAAATTGTGGGCATTAAAATTGTTCCATGCAGGGGCAGCTAGGTGGCGCAGTGGATAGAGCACTGGCCCTGGAATCAGGAGTACCTGAGTTCGAATCCGGCCTCAGAAACTTAACACTTACTAGCTGTGCGACCCTGGGCAAGTCACTTAACCCCAATTGGCTCAGTAAAAAAAACCAAAACAAAACAAAAATTGTTCCATGCAGGGACCTCTTCACAGAATCTTCTATAACATATTGTGAATGAGGGCCCCTGGTCAAAGGTGATATGCACCAGGACACTGTGGAGATGAACTACAAGTAGAGCAAGAATGACACAACTTAAAGAAGCAATTGACAGACACTATCATAGTCAAGGGCAGGAGCTGATCTGTGATGAAGTCCAGTCCTATGCAAAACCACAGTCCCAGAGGAATGGCCAATGGCTGCAGGAATCCCTGGAGCCTTTGATCACCTCTTTTTCTCCTTCAACACTGATTGCATGCCTGCAAGTGGAAATTCTGATTCCTTATCTGGTCCACTGGTAAGACACTTAGCCTCAATTAAACCAGGATTCCATCAGGAAGATGCTGTGATTGTGTTGAGATCTTCCTAGCATCTTCCTAAGGGCAGCTAGGTGGTTTAGTGGATAGAGTACTGGGGCCAGGCCTGGAGTCAGAAAGACCTGAGCTCCAACCTGGCTTTGGACACTTATTAGCTGTGTGATTCTGGACAAGTCATTTCATTCTGTCCACCTCACTTTCCTCATCTGTAAAACAGGATTGGTAATAACAGCCTCCCAGGTTATTGTAAGGGTCAAGTGAAATATTTTGTATTTAATTTAAATATTTTTAAGTACTTAACACAGTACCTGGCACATAGTAGATACTATATAAATTTAACTGTTATTATTATTGAGGCAGCTAGGTGGCCCAGTAGATAGAACACCAGGCCCGGAGTCAGAAAGACCCATCTTCTTGAGTTCAAATCCGGCCTCAGACACTTACTAGCTGTATGACCCTGGGAAAGTCATTTAACCCTGTTGGCCTCAGTTTCCTCATCTGCAAAGTGAGCTAGAGGAGGAAATGGCAAACCACTCCTGTATCTTTGCCAAGAAAACCCCAAATGGGGTCACAAAGAGTCAGACACAACTGAAAAATGACTAACAACAACAATAAATTATTAGTCTTAATTATGGTGGTCTTGTTATGTTCCCTTGCCCTTAGCTGGGATTTCCTGTGTCTCTCATCATGACCCCATACGTGCATAAACACAAGCGCGCGCGTGCGCACGCACACGCACAACACAAATAGTGGCTTTGTCTCTCTTCCCTGCTTTGCCTCTTCTGGCTCTGAGCAGGTCAAGGCTATCTGCCAGTGAGTTCTTGGCCCCAGGCAAGGCATATTGTATGAGAACAACCAGGAGAATAACAGCACCAGTGCACATGGCCCTCAAACAGAATGTGGATCTCTTCCAAATAAACTAAGTTCTTGCCATCTCCAGTAACAATAAGAAGGTGCCAATCTCTCTGACCAAGGCAAAGTCCATAGGGCTATCAGCTCCGTGACCCCAAGCATCACGTCTCTTCTATTGGAGCCAAAGATCACATTAACACCTCTGGCTGCCTTACACCCTGCTGACCATGGTCCAGGCATGGCCCCAGGTGGGGGCCTCCTCCCACAGGGCACTATCTTCTCCTCCTCATCTTTGTACACATCCTCAGTCTCTAGAATGTGCCCCCTTCTCACCACCACCTCGTAAAATCCCCAGCTTCCCTTAAAAGCTCAACTCAAATGCCACTTTCTGCCTGAAGTTATTCCTGATCTCCCTCCCCAGCTGCTACTGCTGCTCCTTGATTACTTTTTATAAATTTTGCATATATCTTATATGCTTTTAAGCACGTGTCAGTTCCTGGAAGACAGGGACTGTGTCACTCTGGCCTTTGTATTTTCTTTTTATTTTTTCAGGGCAATGAGGATTAAGTGACTTACCCAGGGTCATACAGCTAGTAAGTGTCACGTGTCTGAGGCCAGATTTGAACTCAGGTCCTCCTGAATCCAGGGCTGGTGCTTTATCCACTGCGCCACTTAGCTGTCCAGGCCTTTGTATTTTCAATGCATAATATAAAGGCTGGCACATAATAGGGATAGGACTGGACTTGAAATTTCATTTCTATGAGGAACTCTTGGGTGAGGAAACTCCTTACCAATGCAGGTTGGCACATTCTCTGCATCTTAGGGTCTTAGATGGCTGCAAAAGGCATTCAGAGGGAAAAATGACTGGCCCAGGGTCATAAAGCCAAAATGTGTCAGAAACAGTACTTGAACTGAGGTCTTTCAGGCTTCGAGGTCCACTATGTCATGCTGCCACTTTGTTACACAGTAAGTGTTTAATAAATGCTTTTTAAATTATTGATTCATTTGAAACTCTGCTACTTACTCCCTACATAATGCTGTGTAAGTAACAGCAACAAAAACCACAGCCACAACAATAATAATAGCATTTCTATAATGTTTTTAGGTTTGCAAAGCACTATACATGCTAACTCATTTCATTGTTACAACAACTGTAGGAGGCAGATGCTATTATTATCCCCATTTTACAGATGAGGAAACTGAGGCACAGAGTGGTTAATTAACTTATGTAGGGTCATAGAGTTGGTAAACATGTAAGTCAAGATTTGAACTCAGGTCTTGCCAATTACAAGTCCTAGGCTCTAACCACTGTACCATCTAACTGCCTCCATACTTCTACTTCATTTCACTTTTGTAGGCCTTTCTTTCCATGTCTGTAAAATGAAGATATTGGGCCAGGCAAGGATTCTTTTTTTTTTTTTTTTGGTGAGGCAATTGGGATTAAGTGACTTGCCCAAGGTCACACAGCTAGTAAGTGTCAAGTGTCTGAGGCTGGATTTGAACTCAGGTTCTCCTGAATCCAGGGCCAGTGCTCTATCCACTGTGCCATCTAGCTGCCCCCCGCCCCGGCAAGGATTCTTAACCTGAAGTCCATGAACCCTAGATTTCAAGGTATCCATGAAATCAGGTAAGAAAAAAAATTACAGGGGCAGCTAGGTGGTACAGTGGATACAGCACCAGCCTGAGTTCAAATCCAGCCTCAGACACTTGACACTTACTAGCTGTGTGACCCTGGGCAAGTCACTTAACCCTTATTGCTGACAGAGAGAGAGAGAGAGAGAGAGAGAGAGAGAGAGAGAGAGAGAGAGAGAGAGAGAGAGAGAGAGAGAGAGAGATTACATCTTTATTTTCACTGTCTGAATGAAATTTAATATTTCCTTCAATTATGAACGTAGGCAGCAAATATTCTGAAAAGGGATTTGCAGGCTTCACCAAATTGCCAAAAAGTCCATGAAACATATAAAACCCATTAAGAACCTCTGCTCGAAGGTTCCCCTGAACGTCCAAATCCTGTAGGACTATAATAACATAATCATGCTTTGGCCTTCTATGAACTTTGCATGAATCCAGTGTGTTAGTTCTCTTAATACTCTCCCTTGAGATACACTTACGTCCATCCTTTCCTGAGGCCTAATTTACTCATGAAAGCTAGGGTTTAAATAGGAGACCTGCTCATTGCAATGACTGACAAAGAGATGAGCTGCTCAAGTCTGGGCCACTCTTCTCAATCTACAATATTTGATCCTTGAAAGCAGAACCCTGAGGAAAGAAAACTACGGTTCTATTTAAAGAAAAGAAAAACTAATGCTGAGTCATAAGGAGCGAAAAAAAAATCTGATGAAACAAAAACTCTCAGTAGCATGGACAGGTTTCTTAAATCTTAGAGCCAGGGGGCAGCTAGGTGGCACAGTGGATAAAACACTGGCCCTGGATGCAGGAGGACTGGAGTTCAAATTTGACCTCAGACACTTGACACTTACTAGCTGTGTGACCCTGGGCAAGTCACTTAACCCTCATTGCCCTTCCTTCCCCCACCAAAAAAAATTAAATGTTAGAGCCAAAGATGGAGAACAGCATATAGTAGCCATCCAACAATGTTCCATTCTAAAAGGAAACTTTTTAAAAATAGTTTAAGTAAAATAAGTCACCAGACTATAGATATAGATCCAGAAGGGGCCTCAAGGGATGTAATCCAAATTTTTCGTTTTATAGATGAGGATGGAAGCCTAGTGAAGTTCATAGGATCCTATAAGCTATAAGATGGAAGTAATCCAAGGGGCCCTTCTAATCCAACTCCCTCATTTTACAGATGAAGAAACCAAGGCACACAAAGGTTGTCTCTTTCACCAGTTACACAGTTATTGACTGGTAGAGATAGATGGAGATTAAGTGATTTTGCCCATTGTCATGTATACAGTAAGTGTCAGAGTTCGGTTAATAAATTTATTTTTTAAATAATAATAATAATAATAAATGTATTAAGCATCTACTGGGTCTACTGGGTACCAAACACTGTGCTATGTTTCTGGGGGTACAAGAAAAGACAAAAGACAGTCTCCACTCTCAGGGAGCTCACAGTTTAATGGGAGAGACAATACGCAAGCCACTATGTAATACCAAGCTATTTACAACATCAGTTTGAAGTAACCAACAGAGGGTAAGAACTAGAATTAAGGAGGATCAGAAAAGGCTTCTTAAAGGTGGGATTTTTACTGGGCCTTGAAGGAAGCCAAGGAAGTCAAGAAATAGGGAGAAGGAGGGAAAGTATTCTAGGCACAAGGGACAGCCAGCAAAAAGGCCCAGTCAGAAGATTGTTTGACGAAGAGTAAGGAGACCAATATCACTAAATCAAAGAGCATGTGATGGAGAATAAGGTAAAGACATGATGGGGCAGTGGAAAGGCTAGATTAAGAATACAAGGATGGGGGCAGCTAGGTGGCACAATGGATAGAGCACCGGCCCTGGAGTCAGGAGGACCTGAGTTCAAATCTGGCCTCAGACACTTAACACTTACTAGCTGTGTGACCCTGGGCAAGTCACTTAACCCCAATTGCCTCACTAAAAAAAAAAAAAAAAAGAATACAAGGATGTGAATTCAAATCCCAGATCCACCACTTATTACCCCTTGAAACAACGGACAAGATAGCTAACCTCTCTGGCCCTCAGTTTCTTCATCTATAAAATGAGGGATTCAGACTAGATGGTCTCTGGTCCTTTCACCTCTAAATTGATGATCCTTTGATGACCACCACCACCAAGCAGCTATGGCCCTTGGTGATGATGATGATGCAACTCCTATCTAGCCTAAGACAAAAACTGAAGCTGAGTCCAGAGGTTAGTCTTTGCTTCTCCATCAAGAAAGACGGGTGGGGCAGCTAGGTGGCACAGTGGATAGAGCACTGGCCCTGGAGTCAGGAGGATCTGAGTTCAAATCCAGCCTCACACACTTAACACTTACTAGCTGTGTGACCCTGGGCAAGTCACTTAACCCCCATTGCCTCACTAAAAAAAAAAGAAAGAAAGAAAGACAGGTAACTTTAGATGCTAAAAGGGGCATCCCCTACAGTCTCCAAGCAGTAACTCAATTGTCACTGCATTATCCCCTTCTTCATAGGATAGGACTGCTGGTGAGTGATTTAGAAGGAACAATAATAAATCAACCCTTTGTAAAGCTGTCATGTGCTCTCACCTATCATTCCTGCTGAACTAGGGCTTCAATCAGCACACATGAGTCTGCAGGTCATATTCTCAATACAAACCTGTCAGCATTGTCACCATCTCTTTAAAATCAAGAGTATGGCAGGCTCGGGGGGAGGGGGGGGGGTGCTGCACTGTTTCAATTAGTCCTCGAAGAGCTCCCATTCCAACCCAAAACATGACACAATGAACCACAGACTCTTTAAACCACTGGCTCCTTTTCCTATTTTCATCTTCCAAAAACAGCTCGGAACATCTCTCCATTGCACTGGCACAGAGAAAACGTGTGGCTAATTGGAGAGAAGATGAGGCACACTAGGGAAGTGCATTCAGTTATTCAAATAGATCTGGGGGATCCATCAGCACTGGCATTGTCTTCAATAGGAAGCCTAGGTGGCATAGGAGAGAGTGTTGGAATTGGAGTTGGGAAGACCTGAGTTCAAATCCTGACTCAGAAGAAGCTTACTGTTGAGTGAATCTGGGCAAGTCAGTTAAACTCTTCCCACCTCAGTTTCCTCATCTGTAAAATAGGGCTGATAATAATAGCGGCCATCTCTCAGGGTTGTTGTTTGGAGCAGCAAGAGAGATATTTGTAAGGCACTCCGTAAATCTTATAGAGCTATGTAAATGTCAGCCATAATGGTGATGGCATGGTAGATGGAGCTCTGGGCCCGGAGTCAGGAAGACCTAAGTTCAAATCTGGCTTCAGACACTTACTAGCTGCATGACCCTGGACAAGTTACTTAACCCTGTTGGTCTCAGTTTCCTCATGTATAAAATGAGGTATAGAAGAAAATGGCAAAACACTCCAGTATCTTTGCCAGGAAAACCCCAAATGGGATCACAAAGAGTCAAACATGACTGAACAATGATGATGATAGAGATTTCAACCCATTTGCACCTGTCCATGCTGCATGACTCTTGCCACTGTCTTCCCAGGAGTTCAACCCACTGGGTCAACCCAATGAGATGGGAACCTTCTTTACTTTCTCTTGCTATTGTAAGGGTACCAGTGGAAACAGCAGCTCACAGTCATCCTTTGCTCTTTCCAGGGGGAACACACTGACAGGAGAATGTCAGCCTGATGTAATAATAATAGGCTGCCATGCTATTTTGGACTACATGATACTTGAGATACACAATCTCAATTATTTCTTTTTTCAGGTAGACTTCATATGGCAGGCCTAACGTGACATATTTTGCAGCATGGACATTTCCAGCAAAGCCAGGGAATTTAGGCTCAACACTTCAGAAACACTACTTGCCTGATATAGTCCCATATTTCCCGGATGCTGCAGATCACCCTTGATGATGACAGGTAACACATCAACAAAACCAGAGACAAGTACGAGGCCCAATTAACACACCTCCAGCTTCAAACACAGCCTCACATGCTAAGCAGATACAGTACATGCCAAAGGGAGAGAGAACTGTGCCCTCTGGAGGTACCCACACCAAAGAGCATCTGGTCTTATTTTCTTTATTTTTACTGTGAGGCTTATTATGTTATATTATATTGCAGGGCAATGAGGGTTAAGTGACTTGTTCAGAGTCACATAGCCAGTAAGTGTCAAGTGTCTGAGGCCACATTTGAACTCAGGTCCTCCTGAATCCAGGGCCAGTGCTTTATCCACTGTGCCATCTAGCTGTCCCTGGAATGATAATTTTTAATAGAAAAAAAAATAGATAATAGCTGAGATGACAATAAAATAATGGAAATTTCACTTGTCAATGCTGCTTGTTGAGCTACTGTCGCATCTCCTATGGGTCCTGTGCCCAGTGATCAAAAACACAGCCTTCCATTTGACTTTGGAATCTGTAGCTCTGGGATCCTTCAAGCATAAGATTCTAAGGCACTTACTTCTTGACATCATACGGCTTTTTTTTTTCCCTCTCTAATTTTCAATATCTTCCCGTCTCAAAAGCCATTGACATGTTTTATATTGATTTCACCCAAATCAAAGCAAAAGCATGAGTACTGAACCACGGGCTACGGGGAAAATGTTCAAATCAAAAGGAAATTTAATGTCATTAAATTCCTCAACATCAAATTGATCTTTGATCCTCTGTGTCATGATTCGTAGTGTGGCAAAGCAGAAAGAGCAGGGGCTCTGAAATCAGAGGAACTAGGTTCAAATCCCACTTCTGATGGTTACTACCTCTGTGACCCTAGGCAACTCACGACCTCCCTGGCACTGTTTTCCTAATCTGAAAAATGGTTGTGTTGGATTAGATAGCTTCTGATGTCCTTTCTGATTCTATCCCTCAATCAATAAACATTTATTAAGCTCCAACTTTGTGCTAAGTCCTAGATATAAGATCCCATGACACCAAAATGAACCAAGGGGCAAATGATTTTTCTATTGCATTGTATGTAGCAAGGAATCTATGTGTCTCAATGGGGAGGTTTCAGTTCTGTGACAAATTGCTTCTACCCCCAAAGTGTGTGTGTGTGTGGGGGGAACAACGCAGGAGCTTTTTGGAATTCTTTCAAGGAATCTGAACCTTTTGAGAACACTATATCTTACTTGCCTTCATTGTACCTTTTTAGAAATTCTGCATGAATGTCTTCTTTTGGCTATCTCGGGTGTTTTTCCAGGCATCCCTCCAACCAAAGGAAAAACGGAGTTCTTTACACCCCAAAGGCAGCCATGCTATTTCTCAGACTGACCAGAAGGGGGTGTACGTGCTTAAGGCAGCTCTTCTGAGACCCATTGATTTGTTACAGATCGTGAGGTTCTATGAGGTTGTTTCCCTTCGGAGTAATGAGACCACATCTTGACTCTGGTAGTTCTCAGCTGTATGCTGCCATAACAGAGTCTATGCTCATTGCAACCTTCTAAAAACTCCAGCTCCGCTTTCCCCCAGACCCAGGTTATGATGATGGAGGAGCTATCAACACAGGCACAAAATGAGAATTCCAAGCTGGGAACTGATCCCAAGTCCCGTCTCATTTCATTTCTGATGGCTTACCCATAAGACGTTCCCCTTGTTTTTATGTAGTCAGTAGTTCCTTTCAAGATCATAGTATGAGGAAAATAGAGCAATAAAATAAAATTCTTGTCTCAAAAGCAACTGGGCAAGCACACTGCATGGGGAAGTCATTACTATTTAATATTAAAGTGTCTAACAACTGCCCTAGGAAAAGTATGTGCCAACACAGAGCTAAAAATAGAAGAGATGAGATACAGATAGAGATATATAGATAGACAGACAGACAGACAGACAGACAGACAGACAGACAGACAGACAGACAGACAGACAGATAGATAGATAGATAGATAGATAGATAGATAGATAGATAGATAGATAGATAGATAGATAGATAGATAGGCAGGCAGGCAGGCAGGCAGGCAGGCAGGCAGGCAGGCAGGCAGACAGGCAGACAGGCAGACAGACAGACAGACAGACAGACAGACAGACAGACAGACAGATAGATAGATGGATGAATAGATGGATGGATGATAGAGATAAATATACACATGGACATACAGACATATAAACATATATACGCACATAGATATAGAGACAGAGATAGAGAGATAGAGATACATATACATATACACATATATCTATAAATCTTACTTTAGGAAACAGAGTAGTTGACAAGTTACCATTAGGAAGAAAAAAAACAGACAAGAAAAATATCATCCCAACAATTCCTCCAAGTTCCCTAAGGTAGTTTACACTGTACCACATACAGATGTAATGATTAATAATGACAGCTACCCTCTCTTCCTTGATGACACATGTGAAAACAAAACCAAGAATTCTGCAAACATGCAACTAAGCCTCTGGCTTCTCAAAAAGGGATTTCTGTATACTATCCATCATCGAAGCACACACTCACAGGTTTCTCTGACAGACAGCACACCGTATTACCTGAGTTCATTCCTGTGTGTTTCCATTATTTTCCTTTCCAGCTTGTGGGACTGCTTAGGGAAAATCTCAAAGTCACTGATGTAATTCTCTGGGTGTTCATCAGGGTCATAATCCCCAAGCTCAGCTGTGAGGAGAGAAAGAAATGGGGAGGGAAGGAGGGAGGGAGGGAGGGAAGGAGGGAGGGAGGGAGGGAGAGAGAGAGAGAGAGAGAGAGAGAGAGAGAGAGAGAGAGAAAGAGAGAGAGTGAGAAAGAGATTAAGAACAAGTAAATGAGCATTATGCAGCAAACATTTCCCAATGGGGATTACATGCCACTCTGAAATAATTAAAGGAAAGGTCAAATTAAGTGCATACCTAACACAATATGTTTGTTATCTCCCTCCCAGTCACCAAAGAACTCCATGGCAGCAACTGCTCTTTCTGTATCCTCCATGGTTACCCTTGAACTCTTTTTGGTTTTGGTTTTTTGGGACAATGGAGGTTAAGTGACTTGCCCAGGGTCATACATCTAGTAAGTGTCAAGTGTCTGAGGCAGAATTTGAATTCAGGTCCTGCTGAATCCAGGGCAGGTGCTTTATCCACTGTGCCACCTAGCTGCCCCCCTACCCTTGATCTCTTAATGTTCATTTGAAGCTAAGTAGCAAAGGTAGAGGGTTACAATTCAAAATTCATGATTCCGGGTAGCTAGGTGGTACAGTGGATAGAGCACCAGCCCTGGATTCAGGAGGACCTGAGTTCAAATCTGACCTCAGACACTTGACACTTACTAGCTATGTGACCCTGGCCAAGTCACTTAACCCCAACTGCCTGGAAAGAAAAAAGATAAAAAAATGACAAAATGACAAAATTCATGATTCCTCATTTAGTTTCTTTTCCCCATTGATTTTTTTTACTTTTTTTTTTTTTTTTTGGTGAGGCAATTGGGGTTAAGTGACTTGCCTAGGGTCACAGAGCTAGTAAGTGATAAGTGTCTGAGGCCAGATTTGAACTCAGGTCCTCCTAAATCCAGGGCCAGTGCTCTATCCACTGCGCCACCTAGCTGCCCCCCCCCCAATTGATTTTAAAGAGAGAGAACATGGTGTAGAGTAGTAGTGATGGTGGTGGTTAATGAGTCATTTTCAGTCATGTCCAATTCTTTGTGACCCCCATTTGGGGTTTTCTTGACAAAGATTTTGGAGTGGTTTGCCATTTCCTTCTCCAGCTCATTTTACAAATGAGGAAACTGAGGCAAATAGGGTTAAGTGACTTGCCCAGGGTCATATAGCTAAGTGTCTGAGGCCAGATTTGAATTCAAGAAGATAAATCTTCCTTATTCCAGGCCTGGCACTCTATCCACTTTGCCACCTAACCACCACAGAATGGTGGTGTCCAACTGAAATAGAAATAGGAGCCACTAAACATTACATAAGATCCCCTGCAGACACACGTTTGCCACCTCTGCTGTAAAAGATAGAGAGCTGGCTTCAGAGCTAGAAAGACCCAAGTTCAAGTCCTCCTGCTGACATATGTCAGCTGTATCACCTGGGCACACTGAAGTCATTTAACTTCTCAGTGTGGTAGGCATTTGTCTTGAGATTATAAATCACACATTGTACAAATATAACCTATATCAGATTACTTGCTGTCTTGGGGAGGGGGGAGAGCGGAAGAAAAATTTGAATCTAGAAATCTTATAAAAACAAATGTTGAAAACTGTCTCTAAATGTAACTGGAAAATAATAAAATATTTACATGGGGAAAGAAAAGATTATAAATCACAGAGAAGGTGCTGACCTGTACCAGTAGAGGGCATTTCCTCAAGTAAAAGTTCCCTATACAAATGAAATCACAAGTCCTGTCACCATCCCCCCATTTTAAAGTAGCATCAATATCACTGTGGCTTTTCTGTCTTTCCATAGCTTCAGCAGGGCTGTGATCACATGTGGGAGTATTTGGCGGCAGCACCCCATTAAATAAATACCAATAGAGCCAGCAAGAAGCATTTCTCTAATTATTTACTTTTTAATGTTCTCCTTAGCTATCCCTGGAGCCCCATTACTATGAGTTCTTGCTTACGGCTCCAATTTGTGATAGCCATACAGGCAAATGACAATTGTTATGTTCTCTGGTAAATGGCAGTTTCTAATCGTTTTTTTTAAAAAAAAGTTTTATTGATATTTTTTGTTTCTATGCCACAATGTAAAAATCATTTCCCAATATGTCTCTCCCAACTCCATTTAGCCCTTCCCTGTGCTGCACCCCCTCCAGGCTGCTCCCTAAATATTTACTCACACTCCCAGACTGGGTCCCCAAAGGGCAAATGCTAACTTAGGTTCTACCGATAACTGACTAGTCCTTCTTCTAGAGGCTTAATTAGTTCTTAGCAAAGTCATTTACATAGATGGTAAGGTAAGATCAGTATAAAACAATCCCCCCATAAACCTGCGGCTCATTTCCTCATGAAAACACACAGTACACAGACAGAGACGGGGCTCAAACCTAAGCAAACAATGGGAGTGAGGTATGTGCAATATCAATACGTGGCAAAGGCAGCTCACAACCTATCTAATACTGCAGGGCCTGCAAGTCCTTTCTCCCTGTGTAGGAAGTAGTCATGCTTCTTGAAACTACGTCATCCCTCAGGTGACTGTCTCTCTGTATCTGCATCTGTCCTGTCTGCTCTGCATCTAGTAGCCTCCATGACATGATTGACAGTGAAGGCAAGAGGATGGGGAGGGGAAAGAGAGAAAAAATTTACTTCCTCACCCTGCTGCCCTCTGGTATGAGTGCAGGCATCTTCTTCTATAACTTCCTCCAACTCTCAAACTCAAATCTGAACTCCTTAACTGCTGAATGGCTTCCTTAATTTAAAGACAGGCCCAAGAAAAAAAGGAGGAAAGAAACAAAGAAGGAAGGAAAGAAAAAAAAAGATGCATATCAGTTGTCTTGAACCAAGTCCTTGGCAGTTAGCTTTAATGCTGAAGTCTAGGCAAACAGTGAACCCTACATATCTCTTCCCAGAGGAAGGATGTCCCCTGCCTGGTACTCAGGCTATCTCTGTGGGAATAGACCCTCCAAAAGTCTTGGAGTGTAAAAGATGAGATCCTCTTGAAGTATGATGAATTCTTCATGGTTTAAACTGCCAGTGTAGTGTAGTATCTTCCTTTAATGGGGGAATCTCCAATCTCTGTGTCTTTGCACTGGCTGACCCTCGTGCCTAGAATGCACTCCCTCCACACTTGCACCTCACAAAATCTCTCCTTTCTAGATACGGCTCAAGCACGGCCTTCTACATGAAGACTTTCTTGATCCTCCAACCCATAGATCCCAACTCCCTTGTATGTAACTATACTATATGTGTATATATAATCTCCTTTTTATACTTTTATACGTACTTATCTCCCCCCAAAAATGTAAGCTCATTAAGAGTGAGGATTATTTTGCTCTTTGTATTTCTATCACTAGTGCCTAGCCCAATGTCTAATACATATTAGGCACATAATATGTTTGTTGAATAACTTATTTAATTCACAGGACAGAATGGAATTTATACCATCCTTTGATGATAAAACTGCCCAAAGATTCAAAGATAAACCTGCCATGAGGACTGCATCCTGCCAACAAGAAAGATCAGAACTTGCCCCATAATTCTTTTTTTTTTTTTTTTAAGTGAGGCAATTGGGGTTAAGTGACTTGCCCGGGGTCACACAGCTAGTAAGTGTGTTTTAAGTGTCTGAGGCCAGATTTGAACTCAGGTACTCCTGACTCCAGGGCCGGTGCTCTATCCACTGCGCCACCTAGCTGCCCCACCCCATAATTCTTAAGTGCCTAAAAAATGCTTGTTGGCTTGACTTGACTTTCCCTCAAAGCCTCTCACTCACCCTGAAGAGATTTTCACGTTTTTTACATGCCAAGAGAAGCTGGGTAGACAACTTGTAGCTCTCCTTCACCTAATATCTTGTGGTGAAAACTGACATCTTGGATAATTATAATGTTTTTTAACAAGCCCTGGCATTTTTCTAAGAAAAGTGAAAATTTGTAGAATGGCAAAGATGAGTATAGGGATTCATGAATTCATTCAACATTTTATAAGTACTTACTGTCCCCTAAAAAAACTGCTGGGGGGCAGCTAGGTGGCGCAGTGGATAGAGCACCGGCCCTGGAGTCAGGAGTACCTGGGTTCAAATCCGGCTTCAGACACTTGACACTTACTAGCTGTGTGACCCTGGGCAAGTCACTTAACCCCAATTGCCTCACTAAAAAAACAAAACAAAACAAAACAACTGTTGGGCACCAGGAGAAGGAAGAGGGATTAGACCTGAGATTTCCTAGGTACAGGATACTTCTGGATGTGCAAACTCCCTCCACCAAAGAAGGTCCTTGTTCCTTGTCTGCAGCTGATTGTCCTAATTAGAATTGCCTAAAACAGTAGTTCTCAAAGTGTCTGCAGATCCCTGGGGATCCATGAGGTCAAAACTATTTTAATAATAATACTAAGATATTATATGCCTATTAACATATTCCATCCTTTTCTAACTACATAATTGTGTGAGGCCAGATTTTCTTCATATATTTCACTCAAAGCTATAAATTACAAAGGATTGAATGCAGAAAGCAGATATGACAATTTAACTGTTTTCTATTAAGCCAGATAGTACAGAGATTTGCAAAAACGTGTAAAACAATGCCATTCTTCTCATTATAATCTCTGGGAAAAGATGGTTCTGTTCATTAAAAAAAACATTATTTATATAATTTATATAATGGATTTGTTATTATTACTTAAATAAATTAATAAATATTTTTGAGATTTAACCATTTTAAAATCTCTAATATGGAACATATTGATAGATAAGCCACATAAACAAAAGCTCTTTGGGTTCCTCGATAATTTTTAAGACTGTAAGGGGTCTCAAAACACCCCAAAATAGAGGGCTGCTGGTCCAAAGCATTGAGTGGCTAAATTACTTGTCCAAGGTCACAGATTTTGTACATGTCAGAAGCAGGATCAAAACCCAGGTCCTCCTAGATTCAAGGCCAACTCTCTAACCATAGTATCAAGCTACCTCTCATTGCTAGGCCCCATCAGAGACAAAAAAACTTGGGTAAGGCACGGGCTCTTCTCTCAGTGGTGCTTCCAGATTAGCACAATTGTAATGTACAATATTACATGGCAATAACATCTAGGATTTGCAAAACACCGTGCTGTATTATGTGTTCAAGGGAAAATGTCATTGATCATGAAGATCAGGAAAAGTTTCATGGAGGAGGGAGTCTCCAAACTGATCTTAAAAAGGTAAATGAGAATTCAATGAGTGAAAAGTGGGGAGAAAGTGGACATTCTAAGTATGGAGAATGAGGTCAGAGGTAGGAGCAGACATGGCATATTCAAGGGATAGAGAAATACTCAAGTTGCACTGAGAGATAGTATGTGGAGGAGATAAGCCGAGATGAAGTCGAGTCAAGATCTGGTCCAACTTCCATGCTAATGTGGATTATATCCTCTACACATCAAATGGTCATCTGTCTACTACTGGAACACTTCCAGAGACAGGTAATTCATTATATCAGCAGGTAGTTATCCTCTATCCTGTTAGAAAGATGAGGGATAAATGGTTGGAGAGCGAGCAAGTGAGCATTTAATGAGAGTTTACAATGGGCCACAGACCATACTACATGCTAGGGACAGATACACACATACACACAAATACACACACACACACACACACACACAAAAGATGGTCATATTCTCAAGGACTTTATATTCTAATTTTGTTGTTGCATAGTTGTGCACAATTCTTTGTGATCCCATTTGGGGATTTCTTGGCAAAGATACTGAAGTGGTTTGCCATTTTCTTCTCCAGCTCATTTTACATATGTGGAAACTGAGGCAAATGAGGATAAGTGATTTTCCCAGGGTCACACAGCCAGTAAGTGTCTCAGGCTGGATTTGAACTTATGAAGATGAGTCTTCCTGATTCCAAGCTCAGCGCTGAACCACCTAGTTGCCCCAAAATAATAGGTAGGACAATCAAAAAGTTAAATTATCTTTCTCAGAAGGTATTGAGTTCCCTCTCCCTGGAAGTCTTTAAACAAAAGCTGGATGACCACTAGTAGAGGGCATTGTTGCTCCTGCATAGGTTGGACTAGACATCCTCTGAGGCCTTTTCCAATTCTAAGATACTGTGAGATGTCCCTTTCCTAGATATGGATGTCAGTCCTCTTTGAGGAGGAAGGAATATGATTCCTATGTTAGCATAATACTAACACTGCTCTGCTCACTGTGAACAGAAACTCAACACGTTTGCATAAGTCTCTCCCTTCCTTTTGGAGGGGGTGGGGAGGGTAAGAAGAAAATTATTTTTAGAAACAAAAAAAAGGGAAATGGGCCCACCTAGACTCTGTTTGGGGAGTTTTAGTTGGGGACTTTTTGTTTGTTTTTTCCTTTGCAATGCCAGCTTTAATCATGACAAGAAGTTATTCATTTACTCAAGTAGTTAATTTTACTGGGGGGGGGCGGGAGAAGGGAGGGGAGAAGAGGAGAGGGGAGGAAGAGGAAGAGGAAGGAGGAAGAGGAAGAAGGAGAAGGAAGAGGAAGAAGGAAGAAGGAAGAGGAAGAAGGAAGAGGAAGGAGGAAGAAGGAAGAGGAAGGAGGAAGAGGAAGAGAAGAGGGAGAGGAAGAGGAGAGGAAGAGGAGAGGAGCAAACAAAATGAGATTTTCTCATGCATTTACAGCATTCAGACTGCCTTCTGGATAGTGTACTATGCTAACAAGAAAGATTATTATTTGAATTTCCAAATGATCCCAAAAGCTAATGGAGAATTAACTAAACAAAATGCAATTTTATTAAAACAACTGTTTGTCTCCTTAGGATCACATATCTAGAGTTAGAAGGGAGCTCAGAGGCCATCTTGTCCAACCCCCTCATTTTACAGATGAGGAAATTGAGATCCATGGAAGGAAAGTGACTTGGCAAAAGTCATCTAGGAAGTAAATTTTAAAGGTAAAATTGGAAGCTAGGTCCTTTGACACACAAGAACTAGTGCTCTGTCTACTATGCCACATGGCCTCCTTGACCTGAGAGAAAGGGGACAACAGAATCATAGAATTTTAAAATGGAAAGAAACCTTAGCAATTACTAAATCCCTTCTTAAGCTAATAGAAGGGTTAATGTTCAGTAAAGTAAGGAACAAGAAAAAAAGGAGGATATTATCTCTTCTGGATGCACGAACCCTTACAAATGTAAAAATGAAGAGAGTTTCCATTGAAAAGGCCTACTTTTAGCCTATCCTTGGTAAACTGGTAACAATTCACAATAAATCAATACATTGTGAAATCTTCATCAGTTAGTTTGGAATATGGATTCTCAATTGCTCGTTTGTATCTTCCATAATACAATAAAACCTTGACTAGAATTATTAATATAAGGAAATAGAGGGGTTTCTTTATTCATTTTTACTAGTTCTCCAATTTGGCATGATACAGCACGGTATCCCAAAAATCTCAGTGTGGTTTTAAGCTATTACTGTTTTGATACTTTGTCAATAGTCAATAAACATTTGTATTCCCAGGCTGGTAAAACAAATATGAAAAAGTCTCTGCTGCCTTTAAGGAGCATACATTCTAATGGGAGAAGACAACACACAAATATCACTGGCTATTGACAAAGATTTTTGTCTAGATCTCGACACACATCATGGATGCAAAAGGAAAGAGCAACTGTCTCCATTATTAATGCAATTCATTGTTCTCACAACAGGACAGGGCCAACTTCTTTTTCCGTTCTGATATGTCTTTGATAAAATATCCTTGACCCCCATTAGTTCATTGATAATAAGTGGCATTCCATCACCAATACTGAGCTTCCCTCAGATTTAGCTGAAACATTCAGAGACTGACATCTGCCTATGGTTCTCAAAATAATATGCAATAGAGTGGGCAGTCTGAGTTGGTCTAACAGTATATGGATCTTAGGGGGCAGCTAGGTGGTACAGTGGATAGAGAACAGGACCTGGATTCAGAAGGACCTGAGTTCAAATCTGGCCTCAGACACTTGATACTTACTAGCTGTGTGACCCTGGGCAAGTCACTTAACCCCCATTGTCCCACCCTCCCCCCAAAAAAATCAGTATATGGATCTTGACTGTCACTACACATCGAATATTTTCCTTTATATTACCAATGCTTGCCAAAATGGCCTGCATTCCTTCATAAGTGTTTGTTGAATCAAACTGCACAATGAACTGGGCCAAGAATTGAAAAAGATGAGGCTCATACAATAAGTTCCTTCTAGGACCTTAGAAACTATTCAGTCCAACCTTTCATTTAACAGATGAGGAAACTGGGGCACAGAGAGATTAAGTGACTTGAATAGAGTCACACAGCAAGTAAGTGTCTGAAGCAGGATAGGAACCCAGGTCTGTACGATTCCAAGTCAAGTGCTCTAACCACTACTCTACACTGACCTGGATGGCCTTGGAAAAACTGCTTGTTGTATTTAATGATCCCAAACTTTTCCCTGAAACAAAGACCCATATTTTAAACTTATAAACATTTTTAAACAATGTTCTCCCTGTAACACAATATATCTGCAAAGCATGGCATATCTCAGTCTCTGGAGAATTCAAGTAGCTTTAACGAAGCATCTTCAATGAAGCATCTCATGGGTTGTACCATCTCCTTCAGATTGGTGTTGTCAAGCGCTTCAATTCATGGGCTAAGAGAAGCAGACCTCATTTCTCACAATGAAAATACATCCCCATCACTTTAATACTGTACTATCTTAATCAGTGTGGAAACTTCAGCCAAAATCTGATACTTACTCTTTGGTTGCTGCCAGGAGAGAGGAAAAGAGGAGGAAAACAAGCCTCAGGATTCCTTTCTGAGCTATACAGCACGTGAGAATCAGGCCAAAGATACTCTTTTACACGGCTGAGATTTCCCCTTGAAGAATGGGATAAGTGACTGTGGTAGTGATACCCTTGAAAAGAATATCTAAGCTATTCTCTTAGTAGGAGAATGACTATCGCATATTCCTTAGAGGATCCAATACAAGTATAAGGCACTACATGCAGACTGGGTCTTGGCTGACACCAAATGAGCTGACCCATGGGATATTCAGTCTCGTTCCTATTTTAGAGCTAGCTCCTAGGTGTGTATACACACACACACACACACACACACACACACTCCTCAGCTTATAAACATATCATTAAGATTCATGTTCCATGAGATTGGATCACCTGTGTCCTCCCAGACTGACCCTGCAGCTGTTTTTTCAATTGGACTCCAGAGGAAAAAAGATGTCTAAGTTGGTTCCTACAAGAAATATCACCATAGCAATAGATCACTGCTACCCCTGGAGACTGCCTTCCCTCAAACCTCCTCCTATGTTACAAAATAAAAACAAAAACAAAAACAAACTCAAACAAAAAACATTCAGAGGGAAAACACTGGGGTGAATGTGATGTCATTTTCTTCTCTCTGCGATCCTAAAAAGAAAACTCAATGAACTAAGCATGACTATTTTTGATCATGAAGAAATGCTTCATTAAGGTCTTATCTCCTTATAAAAGCCCTCTTCCCCCATCCTTTGACATATCTTAGTGCCTAGCTTCTTAAATTGGGTCACAAAACCATATGGGGTCATGTAAGTAAATATGGGGGCTATGAAAAACTTGGCAATAGTAAAAGGCTATGTGTACCTATTTTATATATCTATATAACTAGGACTGATTAAAAATTTCTTGGGTGAAAAGGGGTTGAAAATGAAAAAAATTTTTAAAACCTTGCCTTAATGAACTCCTCTGAGAAAGCCACAGGATGGCAATCCATCTATTCAACTCAAAACACATTGAAAAAGTAAGTGCACATTTTCAGGTGAAGAAATTAAAGCCAAGTATAGTCATATAAAAAATGTTCTTAATCACTATTGATTAGAGAAATACAAATTAGAACAACTCTGAGGTACCACCTCATACCTATCAGATTGGCTAATATGACAGAAAAGGAAAACGATAAATGTTGAAGAAGATATGGGGAAATTGGAACACTAATGCATTGTTGATGGAGTTGTGAACTGATCCAAAAATTCTGAAGAACAATTTAGAACTATGCCCAAAGGGCTATAAAATTGCATATTCTTTGAATCAGCAATACCACTACTAGGTCTGTATCCAAATGAGATCACAAAAAAAAAGGAAAAGTCCCCATATGTACAAAAATATTTACAGCTATTCTTTTGTGATGGAAAAGAATTAGAAATTGAGAGCATGCCCATCCATTGGGGAGTGACTAAATAAGTTGTGGTATCTAAATGTAATGGAATACTATCATGTTATAAGAAATTATGAGCAGGCAGATTTCAGAAAAACCTGGACTCACATGAATTGATGCTGAGTGAAATGAGAACCAAGAGAACATGTACACAGTAACAGCAACATTTTGTGATAATCAACTATGAAAGACTTAGCTCTTCTCACCAAGACAATGCCAAAGGACTCATGATGGAAAATGCTCTCCACATCCAGAAAAAGAACTATAGAGTCTAAATGAAGGTTGAGGCATACTCTTTTCACTTTTTTTGTTTTGTTTTTTTGTTTCTTCTTTCTCATGTTTTTTTCCCTTTTGTTCTGATTTATCTTTTAGAGCCTGACTAATGTGGAAATATGTTTAACATGATTGTACTGTATAACCCATATCAGATTGCTTGTTGTCTTGGAAAGAGGGAAGGAAAGGGAGAGAGGGAGGAAAATTTGGAACTCAAAATCTTTTTTTTTTTAAATTTTTTTTTTGAGGCAATTGGGGTTAAGTGACTTGCCCAGGGACACACAGCTAGTAAGCGTCAAGTGTCTGAGGCTGGATTTGAACTCAGGTACTCCTGACTCCAGGGCCGGTGCTCTATCCACTGTGCCACCTAGCTGCTCCTGGAACTCAAAATCTTACAAAAATGAATTGTTGAAAACTATCTTTACATGTAATTAGGAAAAAATAAAATACTACTAAGTGATAACATGTAAGAAAAAAAACAATTAAGTACTCACCAAATATTTCACTGACTTTGATATCAAAGGGCTACAATTTCTGTCACACTGCTATGGAGTTCTTGAAATAACAGAGCAATTTGACCAGAGTAGGTGGCTACTTATTCACCTTACCCAAAGATAGTGTACTTCTCTGCCTCATAGATAGAACTCACTTTATTTTGACTGGACTCATTTTTTCATGAATAGCACTGGTCTAGTAGGGAGGTTTCATGATCCAGGTTGGTATTCAATATTCATGCCTCAGTGTCATATTCAGGAATTTGGTCCCAGCTGGGACCTAGAAAGTCTTAAAGTGACAATAAAAACACAAGGGGGCAGATAGGTGGCGCAGTGGATAGAGCACTGGCCCTGGATTTAGGAGTACCTGAGTTCAAATCCGGCCTTAGACACTTAACCCCAATTTCCTCACAAAAAAAAAAAAAAAAAAACCAAGGTAAAGAGGATACACCCTTCTTCCTCCTTCCACCAATTTAAATGGTAGGCAGAATTGCCTATCAGGACTAAATCAGCTAGCAACCATTTTGATTGGTTGTCATAAAATGCTAACTGCACTGAACCAGGAAAAATCTGGCTGAACACCCCATTTTTCAGTGTTGATAGCACCAGGTTGCCAATCACAAAGACCTAGAATCACTGGAAGATATAGAATAGGTCCCCTCCACTAATTCAACATAAGAAGGTTCCAGGCAGAAGTCTGAAGTTGCAAAGAATATGCTACTTCTACATAATAGGTGCAAAACACTAGCAGACACTACTATCCTTAGAATACTGCTCAGTGTCTTCCATGTCCTCTTAGAAGTAATTAGGTGTGGAAAAATTGGGACACTACTTCACTGTTGGTGGAATTGTGAACTGATCAACCATTCTGAGGAGCAATATGGAATTATGCCCAAAGAGTTATTAAACTGACCACACCCTTTGACCCAGCAATACCACTATTAGGTCTATTTCCAAAGATGATTAGGGGAAAAGGAAAAGAACATGTATGTTCTAAAATATTTATAGCAGCATTCTTTATGGTGGCAAAGAACTGACAATTGCCGGGATGCCCATCAACTAGGGAATGGCTGAACAAGCTGTGGTATATGATTGTGATGGAATACTACTGTGCTATAAGAAATAATGAGGTCAGTGATCTTAGAAAAACATAGAAAGACTTACACAAAATAATGAAGAGTGAAATAAGCAGAACCAAAAGAACACTGTATACAGTAATAGCAATATTATTTTAAGAATGGCTTTGAGCAAATAAGTCATTTTGACTATTATAAATACCCAAATTAACTATAAAGGACACATGAAGAAAGATGCTATCTGCATACAGAGAAAGAACTGATAAATAGAAGTATGTACAGAATAATTTTACATATACATACCTATTTGTGTCTAATGGTAGCCATCTCTTTCTTTTTTAAATTAATAAAGTATTTTTTCCCGTTACATGTAAAGATACTTCTCAACTTTTGCTTATACAAGCTTTCCAATTTCAGATTTTTCTCCCTCCCTCCCCCCCTCCCCTAGACAGCAGGCAATCTGATATGGGAGATATATATATATGTATATAGACATATATACATATATATCTATATATACATACACATAATAACATTAAACATATTTCTGCATTAGTTATGTTATAAGAGAAAAATCAGAGCAATGACGGAAAACCTCAAAATAGAAAAACATCAGCACGAAAAACAAAAGAAATAGTATGGTTCATTCAGCATATTTACTCCACAGTTCTTTTTTTTTTTTTTCCTGGATTTAGAGATCCTCTTCTATCATGAGTTCCCTGGAACTCTTCTGTACCATTGCATTGGTGAGAAGAATATAGTTAATGGTAGCCATCTCTAAGGTGAGGGTGGGGGGAGGAAAAAAAAAAAACAAAAGGGGTAAAGGAAATTTACATGATAACTTTGCTGTTTATTTAAAAGGAACAGGGGCCGCTAGGTAGCACAGTGGATAAAGCACAGGCCCTGGATTCAGGAGGACCTGAGTTCAAATCCAGCCTCAGACACTTGACACTTACTAGCTGTGTGAGCCTAGGCAAGTCACTTAACCCCCATTGCCCCACAAAACAAACAAAAAAAGTTTTTTAATAAAGGGAACAGCATGCTGGACATAGTGAATCTGTGATTTCACATACAATCATCTTTTTATTGCACTGTGCTACAGAAATTCTTGCTTTATTCCATAAACTAAGTAAATAAATAAGTTTCAATTTAAAAGAAGAAGAAGAAGTAACTGGAGAAGACCACTCTGTTGGAAGCTCCCCCTGTCCTCAAAGGGAACAAAGCCTTCAGGTTTTCCCAGTATAGTTATGGATCTGACCTGCTATTAAAGTCATTGATTCTGTTCCAGTTCCGAGTCCTCATGCATAACTAAAGAGGGATATGGGGACAACTGAATGAATCCTGGAAAAATCCCTCCAGCCCTTTTGCTCTTCTCTTAATTAGCAACAAATATGGTGGGAAGGGAGGGCCAGGCAAGGGAGCGTGAGTTCCTTTTTACCATACTCTGGGTCATACACTTACCTTGAACAATACAGGCCCCCAGGTAGGCAGCATCCGTAAAGGAGCACAGCAGACGACCATGGAAAATGTCTCTTTTAATTTGCAAATATAAAAGGTACCTGCAATACAAAAGGGGGAAAATTGCATGTTTTTCATGTACTTGTGATACTAGGGTTGTACCAATTTTCTGAACAGTCAATTTAAGGCACATCAAGCCCTAATCACAAGAATTAACTAGTTGGGATGGAGGTGCTTTGGGGTTGGGAAAAGCTTAACAATTTGCGGTGAATCAGATCAGTGGAGCTCCCAAAGCTCATAATAAGTATTCTGCTTTTTCGAAGTCTCCTAAGAACACTGAACAAAAGATGATGGTGTCCAGCCAGCCAAGAGTTAATTAGGAAAACTCCCAAAAGGCCCGACAGCACCAGTCATTCAGCTGAACTTATATACAACAAATGGATGAGGCACCCTCAGAACTGTCTGCAAGACCAGATAAAATTAGGGCCCACTTACACTTTAGTCCTTCAAATAGAAAAAAGGCCTGGGAAAAAAGTACTCTCTGAGAACAAGCACGCATCTTATTCACCTTAGCGAATGCCATCCCCTGTCCTTGCCATAGTAAAAGCTCTTTTAATCATACAACCCTGTTAAAACAGCTACCATTAACGATATTTGTTAAGGCCACTAACACAACCATTTAATGAATGGTCCCTTTGTGACTGAAAGAGTTAATCAGCTTGCTAACATATCCAAACAATATAACCAGAGCATGACCATATAACAGGAAAATCAGGCTTAACACCCCATTTTTCAAGATTTGAGCCTCTGGGGTCATCTATTTCAACACCAAAAATCTCCAGTGCTTACAGCAGTCACTTCGAAGGAATCCCATTTCAACTTGAGCCTCTGGAGAGCGCATCTCAGTTCCTGAGGTATGGTATAAGTCTTTGCATCCACACAAAACAACATGGCACCTCAAAGCAGCAGACTTAGCTTCGAATTTGTAGCAACCTTTACTAAATGTAACATGGTCGAACAGGAACAAACCCATTATTGTGTGACTACAGGATTCTTAAAACTAATGAAGTAGCTAAGAGGAGATTGCATAGACTCATAAGCCAGAATAACCCAAAACACAATACTGGCGTCACTGTGACGCCCCAACCTCACCGAAAGGATTGCAGGAATGATAATCTGGTAGGAGTAGCTGAACATTTATCAATCTAGCTCCTAGTCATACTACATTGGAAATAGAAATGCTTTCAGAAGTAGCAAGCAGCAGAGAATTTTCGAAGCAAGCTCTCTCACTGTGGGTCACCCAATTTACTTCCTGTTTTATTAAGAAAGCAAATTAAAAAAAAAAAAGAAAGAAAGAAAGAAAAAGCAAGGGGCAGCTAGGTGGCGCAGTGGATAGAGCACTGGCCCTGGAGTCAGGAGGACCTGAGTTCAAATCCGGTCTCAGACACTTAACACTTACTAGCTGTATGACCCTGGGCAAGTCACTTAACCCCAATTGCCTCACTAAAAAAAAAAAAAGAAAGAAAGAAAGCAAATACTGGGGCAGCTAGGTGGTGCAGTGGATAGAACACCGGCCCGGGAGTCAGGAGGACCTGAGTTCAAATTTGGCCTCAGACACTTGACACTTACTAGCTGTGTGACCCTGGGCAAGTCACTTAACCCCAATTGCCTCACACACAAAAAAAGCGAATACTGCAAGCCAAGAAAAGAAAAGGGGACTTTACTAAATTCCAAGGCATAGCTAAATGAGTAAAAGGACTAAAAGTCAGAAATTTCAGGGTACAAATTGCCCCACAGCATCGCCCTGCTAGATGAATATAACCATAGTTGACCCCTGCTGTACTCAAAAGTAGGTAAGAAGGTCAATGAGAGTCGGCTAGACTTCAATCGCATGTGTCTGAATTATTTATGGGTCCTGGATTTATCCTCATTATCAAGGGGCTGAAAAACACTGTTCCTTCCTAAAACCATTCCTACAATCCCACCTATGAAGTTGGTCTTTGTTACTCAACTTACTTTCTTCCAAAGGTAAAGTGGTCACACCATTTCTCCGCATAAGCAACATGGCCAATTTTTGTATCTAATACTGTTTCTTTTTAGGTTGTTCTCAGTCCTTTCAATTTACAGAGCCTACTGTGGAGTTTTTGTTTACAATTTCATCGTACTTCAAAACAGAAAAGAACAAATATCCCTCTGTTTCTGACTAGACAAAAAGTTTGGTGTCTATAAAATATTCATCTTCTTTCACAAACATAAGGCTCAGTTTTCTCTATATAACATGAGCCCTGTTTCCACTGAACTTTGGGTCCTAACATAACTTGAAACAGAACTGACTTTATATATTAATGAATAGTATTAAAATAGCTGTTCCTTCTCCAGAAGCTGAGGGACTTGGAAAAGCTAACTTGTTTATCCTCAATCCTCCTCTGTAACAAGACTGTATTTGACTTGCCATGAACAAATGTTTATCAGTTTCCTACACATAGGAGGTATGGAATAAGCAGCTATTGAAGAAAAGAAGTCATTATGAATTAAATATTTAAACAATCTATTCTAAATTTCTTCAGAGAAGACGATTCTATAATCCTCACATAGAATACACCATCCCACATTATGACTGGTTGCCCTCAGGATTTCATTTTTAAGTTGTTTGGAATCTGGAAGGCATGTCTCCCATATAAACCAAGGTAGGCCAATACTAATACTTTTCTACAATCTAACCATAATACATAGTAATATTTCAACAGGGAAAAAACAGTAAGAATTCCAACTTGGGATGCCAGGAAAACACCTCCTCATTACCTCTTGAGTGACACAAGGCACTGCCCCCATTAGGCAATGAGAATGGGAAACCCAAGTTCCAGGCCACCAGTGTTATCTCCCAAAGGCAGAGAAGGAGACTTCTGGACAGATGGGGGAGGAGGAGGAAGGGGGAGAGTAGGAGAAAGGGTACTCCAGATGGTTAAAAGGAGAGATACTATGGGGGGGGGGGTCAGGTCCTCCTACCAGTGCAAATTGCCAAACATACCACACAAGTCATAAAATGTAGATCAAAATCACCTAATCCAAGGTCTAAAATGTTCCCATTTTGCAGGTAAGAAAACTGAGCCATAAAAAGGTAAGGTTAAATTGCATGCCCATGTTCACAAGTGGTAGGTAAGGATCTGGGATCTGAACCCAGGACCTCTGCCACCAAATCAACACCTTTACCACTGCTCTGCCTCCCTGAGCTATGAATTCATCCCTCTCCCACTCTTTTCCTTAACTTCTTTGGGCTCCAAGGATTGGTCCATCTTATTTCTAACCAATGCTTCTCTCCGGTGGCCTACAGCAGAACATAATATATTATATCCTCTTCCTGAATCAACCACAAATTTAATTTCAAGAGTTTTTATTTTTTAAAGGTTTTTACTACCTACTAACAAAACAGGGCAGCTAAGTGGCAGAGTGGATAGAGGCACTAGGCCTAGAGTCATGAAGAGCTGAGTTCAAATCCAACCTCAAACACTTATTAGTTCTGGGCAAATCACTTAACCCTGTTTGCCTCAGTTTCCTCATCTGTAAAATGAGCTGGAGAAGGAAATGACAAACCACTCCAGTATCTTTGCCAAGAAAACCCCAAATGGGGTCATAAGAGTCAGACACAACTAAAACAACAGTAACAATGAAACAGCACCCACACACCCAACCCAACTTTTCTCAAGTGAGCACATACATAATAATGGTGGATCTTTGAGGACATGACATACTAAAGTTCAAATTCAGTTACATCTCAAGGAAAAACCCAGCCTGAGTACCTATGATGAGCATTTTGTCAAAGGAGGCTGGGAGATTTAGGGGGAAGGGGAAAAGGCAGAAAGGAATTTGGGGGAGGGGTAAAGGTTATCCTTCCTTTTCCATTTTGAGGAAATGCCAAGGTCAACCATACTCACTCCTTCACTCCTCTCTGGGCTCTGCTCTTGGCCCTCCAGATTTCTCCTCCATGCACCTTTTGCCCTTCATCCCTTTGAAGTCTTCCCCATAAGAATGTAACCTACTTGAGGGCAGGAACTGTCTTTCTTCTTGCTTGTATTTCTATTCCCAGCACTTAGCACAGTGCCTGGCATATGGTAAACAATAAATGCTCATTGACCTGATCTTCCCTTGGCCATCTAGACCTTGCTCTGAAATGAACTGGAAATGGGTTAAAGGAGATAGTAAGGAGAAGGAGTGGAGGGTGAAGAGATAACCACACAGTGAAGTCTACAGAGAGGACGAGGAAGGGAAGGGAAATACTAAGAAGCAGCAGTGGGGAGAGAGAGAAAGTTGGCCCCTGGTGGCAGATTGTCTGTATGGGATATATCTAGCTGAGCTTGAGCATATGAATCCAGAGACTTGCTCTACTTACTCTCTGAGCTAGACAGAAATTAATTGATGAACAGAATACATGTACCGCTTTGAACAGATGTACTTTGTTTTCAGCAAGCTTATTTTAAGAAGATAAATATTTACCAAAAAGAAATTAGAGGATGATTGTTATTTATTTATAAAAAAAAGAATCTTTCTACGTACTTCCTTCTTTTTATTGGCGAGATGGGAGACAACAGGTGTGGAATGTGGTATATGTTGCTTGTTACAAGGGAAGGCTTGCTGGGTAGGGGATGGGAGGGAGGCACATTCAGAATGTAATGGGAAAACAAAAGGCATCAACAAAAAAGAAAAATAATCTTTCCTTTAAAAGATTTTCCAAATAGGTAAAATATTATTGACTTATAAAATTCATTCTGCACCCAACTGTTTTAAATAAAACAGAACAGAAAAGTATGGGCCCAATGGACATTTAGAGGTGATCCATCATTGCCCGGCCATCTGTCTGAGGGCAGATAGAACATCTTTGATCATACCATGTCCATTTGTTGTTCTAATTTAGCACTTCCCTTTGCCTATGAGAACTAAATAAATACTGTATTTGCCAATGATGATGGTGATGCCTATAAATCATATAAGATAAATAGTGGCACTGACTCTTTTAACAGTTGATAAACAAAAGGTATAATGCCAAGATATAAGAATTAAATGCAAGGAATTCTTACCTGTATGAGTTATTACCCATCATTCAGGGAGATATTTATTTCCAAGTTGCATTTTTTTCAAATAAAGTGATATAGAATTGTACTTTTATACCCAATAAGTATTCATCAATGGCTATTCCTCCAGACCACCACTAGAGCTAGGTAGTAGCTAGGTAGCACAGTGGATAGAGTTCTGGACCCAGAGTCAAGAAGGACCTGAATTCAAGTCCCACCTAAGATACCTCCTACCTGTGTGACCCTGGGCAAGTCATCTAACCAGTTTCCTCATCTGTAAAATGGGGATAATAATGGCACCTACTCTGAACAAGTTGTGGTATATAAATGTAATGGAATACTATTGTGCTGTAAGAAATGATGAGCAAGAAGATTCAGAAAAACCTGGAAAGATTTAAGTAGACTGATACTAAGTGAAGTGAGCAGAACCAGGACAATATTGTACACAGTAACAGCAACATTGTATGATCAGCTGTGATAGACTTCGGTCTTCTCAGCAAGACAATTCCATCATGATGGAAAATGCTCTCTACATCCAGAAAAAAAATACCTGTGGAATTTGAATGAAGATTGAACCATACTGTTTCTACTTTTTTTGTCTTTTTTTGTCTTTTTTGAGGTTTTTCCCTTTTGTTCTGATTCTTCTTTCACAACATGATTAATGCAGAAATATGTTTAATGTGGCTATACATATATAGCCTATATCAGATTGCTTTCTGTCTTGGGCGGGGGGGAGGGAAGGAAGGGAGGGAGAAAAATTTGTAACTCAAAATCTAATGAAAAACAAATGTTGAAAACTATCTTTACATGTAACTAGAAAAAAATACTTTTAAGATTAAAAAAAAATTATAGCACCTACTTCCCATGGTTATTGTGAGGATAAAATGAGGTAATATTTATCAGGCTGCTTTGCAAACCTTAAAGTATTATATAAATGCTAGCTATTGTTTTAATTATTTTATTTTGCTGCCAGGAAGAGGAATAGGATGTGTCAAGTCATGCTTTCACAGGATCATCAGTCAATTCTACCACATAAATCTCCCTGTAGTCACAGGGATCATAATAAAACCATAGTTTTAGATATGTAAGGGACACAGATCTCAGAGGCTATCTGTCTAATTCAGCCCTCTCACTTTACAGATAAGGCAAGTGAGATTTGTCCAAAGTCAAAGGCAGTGTCAGAAACAGAACATGAAGCCAGGTTTTCTGATTCCGTAACTACCATTGTCCTCTCAGAATCAAGGTAGATATCCAAGACCTCCAATGTTCCTTTTTAGCATCTAGGTGGCACAGTGGATAAAGTGTCTGTTGTGGAATCAGGAAGATTCATCTTTCTGAGTTCAAATCTAGCCTCAGATACCTACTATCTGTGTGATCCTGGGCAAGTCACTTAACCCTGTCTGCCTCAGTTTCCTCATCTGTAAAATTAACTAGAGAAGGAAATGGCAAGAATTTTTGCCAAGAAACCCTCAAATGGGGTCACAAAGTGTCAGACACAACTGAAAATGACTGAACACCAACAAAAATGTTCCTTTTAGCTGAAAATACCCCTTATGAGCACCTGAAGTCACTGGGTCACACACACCCAAGAATTATCAAACAGGGTGAAGGGCAAATGTTTCCTCAACTCAGCACAGACCCACTTCCATTCCAAAATTTATCCTGTATATATAACTTGTTTGGACAGAGTTGTTCATGTGTTGTGTCCCCCATTAGATGGTAAGTTCCCTGAAGGCAGCTTTTTGTTTTTCTTTGTATCTAGCACTTAGTACAGTGCCTGACACTTAATAGTCCCTTCCTAAAAGCTAACTGACCAAATGACTGACTGCTAACCCTGACTACCTGACCTTCTAGCCTAAGGACCCTTGACTGCCTGACCTTTAAGACTTGTTTCACTCCCCAGATCATTTCCAGTGCTGCCCACTAATCACTTCCTGGTCTCTCAAGCTTCCACCAAGCTAGACTCCCTCTCCAGATATTCACTGCCCTGCCCCAGCATGACTCAAATAACTTAGCATGTGGGGAGAGAACAACCTGGCCACAGAACTTTCATTGGCAGCAGACTCCTTTATATTATCCGAAATCGATCTCCTGTTTCCCAAAATAGATGGTGATGTGATAGCTTTACCCATTGAGCTGACCTTTCTCCAAACAGAGGCTATTTTTCTAACTTAAATGGGTTTTTGTAAAGAGGAAACAGCATATAAAACCCTGCCCCTAATTAGCAAGATTTTGATCTAACTCACAGGGCTATTGTGAGGAACAACCACCACCAACACATATTAAGTGCCTACTGTATACAAAGCATTGTGGTATTTATTTTGCATAGACATATATGTATACATGTTATTTCCCCCCAAGAGAATGTAAGTACCTGGAGATAAGGACTGATTCCATTTGTTTCAGTATTTCTTAGAACCTAGTACAGTGCCCAGCACAGAATAGTTTCTTACTAAAGGTTTATTGATAAAGGCAGAATATGAAGGCAAAGCATGACAAAGTTACCTTCCCCTTAAGGCAGCTAAGTGGCACAGTGGATAGAGTTCTGGGCCCAGAGTTAGGAAGACCTGAGCTCAAATGCAATCTCAGACAAATTGGGAAAGACAACCTCAGACAAATGCAATCTCAGCTCTGTGACTTTGGGCAAGTCACTTAACCTCTGTCTACCTCAGTTTCCTCATCAACAAAATGGGAATTATAACAGTGCCCACCTCCCAGGATTGTTGTGAGGACCAAATGAGTTAATATTGTAAAACACTTAGCACAATGCCTGGCACAAGGTAGCACCATAGAAATGTTAGGTATTATTATTAGTATTAACATTCTGTAGTTTATAATATAATAGAGTATATGACATGTACATGTAACTAATATTCCTTGGAATGAGGGGCTAGCCTGTATGCCATCCTTATTGAATTTGAAAGTGCCATTGCAAATCACTATTTAAAAAAACCCAACAATTTCTTGGAAATATGTGCTAAAACTATGGATAATCACATGAAAAAATTACCCACATATACTTCATTACTGGTTGAGGAGGGTTGCACACTTGACCCTTCCCCCAAGGGAAACAACTAGGGGAATAAGCTTTTCCTACCAAGAAGATAGAGGTTGATGAAGGTCTACTAGAGTTCATGACTACATTATATTAGACTTAAGTCTATGAATCATATATAGGCTAAGTCAAGCCACTGTATCTGCAACCAAGAGTGTCCACACGGGAAATTTCCCATTCCTTATTCTGACTGCTGATGGACCTTTCCTATGCCCTGACCTGTCAGAGCACAAATCTCTCAGAAGTACTCATTTCCTAAGCTTCCTGGGACTAAAATAACATTATAACTCATTCAGGGATATGTGCTTATATTCCTCTTGTTGCTTTATTACTCATTTCTTTTTTCCATTTACTATTTATTTCTTTCCTAGTTAAATGTTTTATTGTTTTGATGCTACTCCTACTCTGGGGCTATTATTATGGTCTGTAGCTGACAACCTAGACCTGAATTAACTTCAGATGTTCTCCAATTTTTGAACTAGTAAGTCAAAAATAGGTAAATTCCTATTAAAAGTCCCCACCACTTGGGGCAGCTAGGTGGTACAGTGGATTAAAGCACAAGCCCTGGATTCAGGAGGACCTGAGTTCAAATCCAACCTCAGACACTTGACACTTACTAGCTGTGTGACCCTGGGCAAATCACTTAACCCTCATTGCCTCCCCCCCAAAAAAAACCCCACAACTCCATCCATAGTTCATATGGTTCAGAGATTCTGGACCTCGTGGACTATACACACAAATAAGAATACTATATGGTGGGATGTGATATCGATACAAATAGCCATAGCATACAATAATACAAGATAAGCAATGAAAATGACAAAATAAAGGACTATGTGAAGAAGATTGTGTGGGAGCCATGGTAGATTAATTCAATATCAAAGCTACATTTCATCTCTAGCTTTGCCACTACGAGTCTGACCATTCTACTATCTCTTCAAGAAATGTCAATGGCTCCCTGGAGCCACTAGAATAAAGTACAAATTCTTCAGCATCACATTTAAAGTCATGTCCAACTCTTGGTGACCCCATTTGGGGTTTTCTTGGCAGAGATACTAGAGTGGTTTGCTGATTTCTTCTCCAGCTCTTTTTGAAGAAGAGGAAATTGAGGCAAAGAGGGTGAAGTCACTTGCCCAGGGTCACATAGCTAGGAAGTGTCCAAGGCCAGATTTGAACTCATGAAAGAATCTTCCTAACTCCAGGCCCAATATTCTATTGACTGTGCCACCTAGCTTCCAAAAGGGATATTTTACAGACAAACAGAACAGGGAAAACAGAGAAAACAGACAGGCCACAGACCAACTTCTCTGGATGAGCTAGTTACTAAAAATGGAATAAATATGAGCCATTTTGTGTAGCTGACCTTAACAAGCTAATGAGAAGTTCAAGTGACTTCCATTTATTCCTTAATTCATTCAGCTGTTTATCAAGCATCCATCATGCGTAAACATCTGTCCTAAATGCCATGAATGCAAAGATCAAAGTGAAAAGAGCCTCTGCCTTCAAGGGCCCTATGTTCCCCTGGGGAATAAGACACGTGAATACAAGATCATTTGAGGATGGAGAGAACATGAACACAGGAAGGAAGGCATGAGGAATGGCTTCATGCTGGAGGTGACACCTCACCTGAAACTAGAAGGAAGCTAATGATTCTTCCAAGAGGGAAAAGTGAAGGGGGAGTATATTCCAGCCTGCGTGAAGGCACGGAGATGAGTGAGGGGATGCTGAATGGAGGCAGTTAAACTGGAACATCGTGTATGTGAGGGGAAAGGAGTCTGGAAAGGAAAGATGGCGCCAGATAGGGGAGAAAGATGGTGAGGCTTAAGGACTAGGTAGAGGAGTGTATATTTTATCCTAGACCAAGGGAACAATATGAAAATAGAAACGTTGCAAATGCTTCTCAGTTGTTTTGAATATTTTTTTTTCTCCAAGCAAAGAAGCAGTTGTGAAGTTCTCAGTATAAATCATTTCATCTAATGAAGAACCTACCCCAATTAGCACAGTGCCTGGCAGGGAATACACACTTAATACGTACTTTACCTAGCCATCTATCTGTGATTTCTGATACCATCTTCCTGATCTCACAACTACCTACTGGCCATCCATGCTGTTCTGACAATAGTGGGCCTAACACAGGGGAGCACTTCAAAGATCATAGGGTCATCTAGCCCAATCCCCTCATTTTACAGATGAGGAAACCGAGGCCTGGCCAGGCAAGTTAATATATTGACCCATTTTAATGCTGAAAAAAACTATTCTGAGCTAACCTTCCCCCAAAATCACTATAACGTATAACTACGAGAACTTAAAAGAAAAAAAATTTTAATAACTATCAGGAAGTTCAAATGAATAAACTAAACACATCTAGATCAATTACTTTGGGAAGTCTTTGATTTATGAACCTCATGCTCTTTTTGGCCTGTTATAGATTGATTGAGAGGTATAATTGTTGTCAAAGTTATATAGATCTGAGAAAATGGTCTTTAGGATGTAATCCCATACAGGGGCGGCTAGGTGGCACAGTGGATAGGGGGGGCACTAGCCCTGAAGTCGGGAGGGCCTGAGTTCAAATCTCACCTCAGACACTTACTAGCTGTGTGACCTTGGGCAAGTTACTTAACCCCAATTGTCTTAAACATCTCCAGTCATCCAGATACATATCTTGCCACTGGACCCAGATGGCTCTGGAGGAGAGAGTGAGGCTGCTGACTTTGCACAGCCCTCCCTCACTTAAATCACTGCAACTTATGACATAACTCCAATGTCGTGAACTTCTTCGAGAATGAAGGACAAACATACAAACAACAATCATATACAGACTGGACCAGCAACCCTAACATCCACACCCCCCAGCCATTCATTCCTTCTTCACTCCCACCTCACTGAGTTCTTCTCTTCCTCCAACATTCAGCTCAAGCATCACCTTTCTGGATCCACCTGCTAATGTACTCCCTCACACACTACCTGGTATTTAACTACTTTGCATTTATTTGCATTATTCTCTTTATTTTTATTCTGTATACACTTCATATGTTCTTTCCTCCTCCCTTAGAATGCAGGCTCTTTGCAAGGAGGGATTGTATTTGCATCTCCAGCATCTAGCACCCTGATGGCAAAGAGTAAACAATTAGTAAATGCTAGTTAGAAAACTGAGCCTTACATACATACATATAAACATAAGTAATAGGATGTGTGTCTATTCTACTAACACACATCTTTCACACACACAACCTGTCTTGGGGAAACTTGTTTTGCTGAAATTATTCTTACTTTTAGATTCCAAAATGTTTCAAAGATCCATACATGATGCTAGGACAGGATGCTACAAATTTTCTTCTTTTTATAATATTTTAATTACCTCATGGGAGATGGGCCACACACACTTTTTTTGTTTCCGTGACTGACAAGTTTAAACAACAAAAACAACAACAAAAAGCCTCTGATTTGGAAACTTCAAAACCCAGAAAATTGCCTGCTTAAGACATACCTGTCAAGTATTTTGAAAGATTACAGAAACATTTTTCCTCACTTCCTTTTAAACTTGAAAGCAAATCCTGGCAAAAGCTTGACTTCATCTTATTCCTGGAGTACTTAGCAAGTAGAACATTGTAGTACATGCAGAACAAACAGTACTTAGAACATTGTTGGCTAGGTAAAACCAATAGAAACTTCAACTTCTTCAAACATATAATTTTATAGAGTAATACCCAGGATGATTGTCTGGGTGGAGTTCTCACATCAATCCATCAGCATAAAATCTAAACGTAGCAATAACAGGGGGCAGCTAGGTGGTGCAGTGGATAAAGCACTGGCCCTGTATTCAGGAGGACCTGAGTTCAAATACGGCCTCAGACACTTGATACTTACTAGCTGTATGGCCCTGGGTAAGTCACTTAACCCCCATTGCCCCGCAAAAAAAAAAAAATAGCAATAACAAAAACAATCAAGAAATTCATTGAGCAACTACAATGAACTTCTTCTACCCACCTGCACAAAGCCTACAGATAATAAAAAAGGAGACCCATTGGAAAAGCCAGCAGCTGTGCTCAGCTAAACAACCCTTTAGCTTCCCAGGATACCAGAGACCAGCCAGAAATGTGTACATCCTGCAAGGCAGTGTAAGACTTAAATATCTAGTGCTCTGAACCTCCAAGATCCAGAGAGTCTAAGCCCAAGAAGTAGACATGAGCACAAGAATCAAGATGACCTAGGTTCAGAATAAGCAGGACAGGGGCAGCTAGGTGGTGCAGTGGATAGAGCACCGGCCCTGGAGTCAGGAGTACCTGAGTTCAAATCCGGCCTCAGACACTTAACACTTACTAGCTGTGTGACCCTGGGCAAGTCACTTAACCCCAATTGCCTCACTAAAAAAAAAAAAAAGAAGAAAAAAAAACAAAGAATAAGCAGGACATCCCAACCCATCTAAAAGCATGGATGAAAGCAGATCCTGGTCCTGGCATGAAGCCCCACTTCAGGAAGTATGGCTGGAAAGATGAAGAAACACTAGAAACAAGCCAAGTAAAGAATTATAACAGGTCCAAAGATAGCTAAGAATCCAACCTAGAAGGAGAAAGTAACTCCAAACAACTCGCAACGGAGACTGAATGGAGGAAAATGGATTTTCTATAAGTACAACATGGGTACCTAGAAGAAATGAAGTGAGATTTTTAAATGAAATAAATGCTATGGGGAATAAAAAGCTTAGAAAAGTGGCAAACTTTACCCACGAAACAGATTCTCTGAAAATCGGAATGTACTAAACAGTTATCAGCTACTTCACAAGATGGCAAGAAATGGTAGAATAAATTAAAAGCCTGTAATAAAAACAAAGGTATCTGATATACAAAGGGGGTATCTTAGTATCCAGGATATAGCCAAGTGATTTATTATTTGCTTTACTCAAGTCATTTATATTATCTAATTAATTGTTAGCTAGAAAAGGTACTCAAATCAACTTCTAACTTTACAGAGCTAATGCACATCAGTACACTTACTTTGATACTCTGAAATACTCTTTATGTCATCAGTGGAGGTACAATTCCTGCATCCACTTAAACAGAACTGACTGCACTAGGTCTTTCAATCACTTGTGCAATGTATTTTTATTGTATGGATCTGTGATTTCATTGGTAGAGGGGAGCTAGTAGTGAGGAAATGAAGATGGGCAACTTACAATCTTAGAGAGATGCCCATACAAGAAGTTAACTGACTTGCCTAAGAAGATATAACCAGTATGTGTCAGAGTAATGTCTTGAACCCAGATCCCGACTGGAGACTAATTCTCCATCCCCCATGCCAATCTTCTGTTCATTTGCATGATTAAACGTTAAAAAGAAACCAAAAACTCTACAAAGAGTAAAAGTGACCTTAATTTGATACTTGGATGCATCTCTTATCAACACCTCTAATAATATAGAATGCAATCTATCCAGATGCCTTCTCATCCCATATGACTCTTGTTCATGTCCTCCTGTGAATTAATCCACTGGACATGATGGGAGAACAGGTGGGTAGAGGAGAGAAGAGGAATTCCCTCACATTCTATTTGCATTTCATGAATCTGCGTGGAGTATACATCTGTCCATTGATCATCTTTCATTCTCATCACATAGGATCATAGAGTTAGTTAGAAACGACCTGAGAGATCATTAAACCCTCATTTTACAGAAGAGGAAACTGAGGTCCTGAGATAATGAGTACCCAGGTCCCAGGTCCAAATTCATCATTCTTTACACCATGGTACATCCCTGGCCCATTTTTTTCTCCTCTATTATATCTCTCTCTGGGTACATTCTTCTCTTACACTATTTTTGATCGGGAATATGTTGCAGCCTATTCATGTCCAATGAGTGCTTCTCTCTTGTCCTTTGGAGAATTCTTAACTTTATTTCTTCAGTGGCTGTGAAATTCTACATTCATCAGCCATTACAGCATCACCAAAAGAATACTATTGTGTAGAAAAGGAGGATCTTTTGTTCCAGAAAGATATATAAGGTGTTGTGCAAAGTACTACACAATTTCTCAAAGGCAATCCAGCTTTTTTTTATCCTCTTGTTTAATTCTGTGTCCATGAGCTCATAGTCCATCTGTTGTGTTTGTCTAAGATATATGTACTTATGAGCCAACTCCACCCATTCACTTGAATATCATAGTTTCAACAACAGACATTCTTTAGTTATTTGATTTTTATAGTGTGGATAATTAGGCCAAACCCTTGAGGAATTATGAATTCATTTTAGATACTCAAAAATGTCCCAGGCAGTGATGCCATCAGGATGATGTTACATGTAAACACAAGCATGTGGAAGACCTTCCCATATTTGAAAATCCTTCAATTTGGACTATACTGGATACCCTCCAGGGTGATGGTATAAACATTTGGCAAAAATACAAAAGCACATATCTCCTTGTCCTATACCTCCTTTTATATTAAAAAGGTCATTTACAGAAGTAAAAATGATGGAGCATAATCTCTTCTTGATTTGAAAATGGTCCTTATCAGTATAGCATGATGAAGCCTGGCACTTATTCTTTTCATCGGCTCAAACCTTTTAAAAAGAGTTTCTCAACAATTTCCCTCCTCAATCCTCACATAGTCCTTGTGGAATAAGACAGTGACAGCATCCCCTTTCACAAGTAAGTTAACTTGATCAGTATGGACTGTCAGTCACCCACAATGGTCTGGGACAGAATTGGGTAATAAAATGCAGGATGTACTAATTTTGAAAATACTAATTGGCAAGAGAAATTCTACATTATACTTAATAATCACATTCCACTCCTTAATCTCCCTTCTGGACAGATACAATTCTAATTCTAATAAGAAGCAGGATGCTTAGCAGTCAGAAAAGGTCATTAAAATTGCACACTTTGATGCAGAATAATACCTCACTCCTAAATAACACATCCATCCTCTGCTTTAGTCATAGACTATGATTTGAGAGTTTCATGGGCCCTTAAAAAAGTTCAGCTACAACCTCCTTGTCTTAAAAAGTAAGAAAGTGGGTAGCAAACGGGTTAAATTGCTTCCCCAAAGTCATCAACTTCAGCCTGAACTCTCAATTTTCAAATGTGTTCTTCTTCTAAGACCCAAGATCATACAAAACCAAATCATGTCACATATGTTAGAAAGTCAAGAGTTATCTCCTGATGAATTAATGTTTGAATACAAATAGAATAAATTTTCTCCACTTTAACAATTTTAGCAGTTTTAATCAGTTTCATCTTTTTCCTGATAAACAAGGACTAACACTCTGTACTATAACATAAAGCTTAACAGTAACAACCACAAATCATTAACAATATATATATATATATATATATATTGCTCATATGTGTTCTCTAAATATAATCATGGATTCCTGCATATTTTACATAGCACACTGAACTTTGGAGTTCCTCATTCATTTACAAATGGGTTTAGGTACAATATACTCATTTCTATAATATTTGTTTTGTTCTGTTTTCCCTTTTTCTTTTTTGCAGGACAATGGGGGTTAAGTGACTTGCTCAAAGTCACACAGCTAGTGTCAAGTGACTGAGGCTGGACTTGAACTCAGGTCCTCCTGAATCCAGGACTAGTGCTTTATCCACTGCATCACCTAGCTGCTCCCTCATTGGATAATATAGCAAAAGACAGAATGGCAGCATGTATAGTCTGTAGAAAGCTAGCCTTGGAGTCAAGACAACCACAGTTTGAGTCTTATCTCTGACACCAACTAGCTACAGGACCAGGGGAATGTTCAATAAGGAAAAGAAAGTTTTTTGAGGATCATAGAAAGGGAAATAAAAGTATAAAAAGTCCAGTCTTTTATTCATCGAAACAAATAAGTCTTTTCCACTCTTTATAATTATTTCTGTCTTCTTAAATCTACCCCTTTGATCATTTTTCTTATTTCAAAAAGAGTTTTAATGGTGGAATTATCCTTAATGATAGTCAAAAAATACACAAATATTGCTAAATTGCCCCACTTATTTTTAAGTTTTCATTTCGATCATTATAAAATGGCAAATTGTTTTACAAATATGCAGGTAAACTAGATGTTTTCAATATTAACATTTCAAATCATAAGAATTCAAATTATTCGTAGTTCCTACATTATTTTTGAATTCTAACAGTCGTGTTGGTGGATACACAGTACTTTTCACCTGGATAAAAGGACAAGATTACCTTGATTCTCAATATTTCATCTTCTCAACATACTTAATTCAACAAAGGATAGTGAAATGTTTTCCAGATTATGACTTACATGAAAAAAGCCTGATCAGTAGTTAATGTCTACTAAATTGTGTTATTCTCTCAAAACTTATCAATCTTTCAATATAACATCTCCATATTTAATCTTTCAACTCAATAACATCTCCATCGGTATTGAAGAAAAATGTCTAATAAAAGTAAAATCTAACTCTTTGATGTACTTATCTAATCTCTACAAGTAGATATGGTCCTGGAGAGCAGCAGCTAGATTATACAAATCTATACCACCTCTCAGCATCATAGATTTAGAGCTGGAAAACATCACAGAAGCCGCCTAATTTTAAATCCTCATTAAGGTCCAGAGAAATTCACTGATTTGCATAGTCAGAATGAAATGGAATAATATAGCTGAAATGTGAATTCAAACCCTTAATTCCAAATCCAGTGAACTTTCCACTGGATTCCAAGACCATCCAGCATGGTGTGCCCACATCAAAGAAGGCAGAATTACAGTAGCTCAAAAGAAACATCTCCATCCCAAATGTTCATATGGACTATCTATGCCCAACCTGTGGTAGAGTGTTCTGATCAGCCAGTCAGACACACTGTACATTTACCCCAACATAGTGATGTCAATTTGGTGCTTTTTGAGTATGAAGGACAACGTCCAACCAACTTTCAACCGGATCTTGTTGTCTCCATTGGAGGTACTCAATGAGTTGTTGATGAATGAATTATTTTATTGTAAACAGAAAAAGACTACTTTATAGAAATGTTACAAGTATCTCTCAAACATTAAGTGCATTATTTTCCCCCTTCTCTACCTATCCCCTCAAAATACCTAAAAGAACTGTTCTGAGCAAATGAATAAGCTAGGAGAAATGACCTATCTATTCATTTTTAAAACCACCCGAAGCCCACTAAGACTAAGTTTTACCAAGTAGTCTTAAATAATGGGAAATCAAAGAAAAAGCTTCTCCTCAAAAATGGTAGAGATGGTAAAATGTATTAACATTTTTGTTAGAGCTACAAAAAGGCACCTTAGTTGAAAGATCATGATCTACAGTAACTTTGCAAAAACAATTGGGGCCAAGTCAAAAATAAGACTCTGAAACATATTTCTTCTAGTTGGCTCACTCATGTTCATTTAACAATTGCCTTTCATATCCATTAAAACACATACATGCATGCTATATAAGTACATATGGTTTGAGAATATCATTGAGAAATGGTGTTCATTTAGGCGGGTACTTGATGTGGGTGTACGTGTGTGTGCTCACATGCCTGTATCATATGTGTATTTTCATACCCATAAAAACATGTGTATTGTATTGTCTATAATATGATTTTGTGGACTATGTGTACGTATATGGTATTATGTATGTAATGAACTGTCCGTGCATGTGGTACATGTGTGTACACATATGTATGTGCACATATCAAAGACCCTCCTAAATTGGTTTAAACTATAGCACATTGCTTTGTGCAAGTCCACTATTTCTATTTAAACACAGATAAAATTGAGAAATGGAAGCTATAAGGGTCTCTCACAACCTCTTTCTTATGACATCGATATACTTGAAAAGCTCCAAATGGTCAGAGGTTTATTAACTTGATTTATATACTCACTATAAACTCCAAAAAAAAAAAAAAAGTCCAGCTTATTTAATGCGTGCTCAAGAAAGAGTGGGTAGAAGGGAGCCAATCATGTAAAAGAATTATGAAAGCATGATCAGATTAACAGCTATGATCTCCCTTCAATCATTTTAGCTGACTGCTAGAAAGGGAAGAAACCAAGCATCCAAACCAGATGAAGCAAACACAAGTTGGGCAGGCATTGCTGAAATAAACAACTGTCATTTTTACTACTATGCCAAAGGTACTATCATGTTCACTTTTCTCTCTTCCCTCCCCTGTCCTAATGAAGAACTAATCTAACCAATAACAAAAGCAGAGCTAAAAGGGGTAGAAAGGATCTGGAGAAAATGCCCGGCCCACCAACACTCTTTCCTCAACACTATGTCAACTTGCTGTCACACACAGGACTGCTGCTAAAGGAGGAAGAAGAAGAAAGAGAAGAAATGCAGACTGATAATAACAATAGCCAACATTTACACTGCACTTTGTAGTTTGGGAAACACTTATCATACCTAATCTCTTCTTTTCTTTTCTTTTTTTTTTTTGCGGGGCAATTGGGGTTAAGTGACTTGCCCAGGGTCACACAGCTAGTAAGTGTTAGGTGTCTGAGGCAGAATTTGAACTCAGGTCCTCCTGAATCCAGGGGCAGTGCTCTATCCACTGTGCCACCTAGCTGCCCCTTGTCATACCTAATCTCATTTGATCTTCATACTAATCCTATGAGGCAAGTGCGACATGTGTCATTTTATAAATGATGAAACAGGTTCAGAAAAGTGAGGTGATTGGCCTGTGGACACACAGCAAGTAAGTGTTAGAGGTGGAATTTGAACCCAGGTTTTCCTAACTCCAAGTCAAGCAAACTAGTTACTGTGTTACACTGGAGTAGAAGGTAGAAGAAAAGAAAATGGGGTGGTCTTAAAAGAGATTTGGGATGTACTAATCATCTCCAAATTCCTTTTAAAGTCAGGGAAGGTAAGCAAAATTTGCTAATTACAATTATCATCTATGTGTAAAATGTTCATCTTAATAAAATTTGTGCTATGATACAAATGCATTTTATGTGTAATATGTGAACTTGTGATCCATGTGAGTCCCCTTTATAATCAGCATATGCAGTATGTTTGTAAAGGTTTATAATTTTTAATTTACAAATTTTATAATAGCTTTATGATTATATTATTTTATAAGAAGTTTCTAATTTGTCAATTATTATATCTTTGCCGTATTTATGTATTCTGGTTAGAAGCATGATTTATTTTATGATGCTGTTTTATGCCAAGACCTTGGCCAGTAAAATAACCCCTAATTATTACATTGCTTCTATGTAAAAATAACATCTGCTTTACAGGGATCCACTTTCGAGAGAAATTTTCAGAAACATTGTGGTGAAGAGCAGAGATTTTAAATGGGAGGCTTGGCTTTCCTATATTAAAAAGGGTAGAGATGGACAAACTCATGCACTCCAACTTGCAGTCAAGGCCAAAATTATTACTTCAGGCCAGGATACTGGACATGGAGCTAGAGAAAGTGTTAGAAGTGGGGGCCCCAGCAGGTCACTTCTAGGAAAGGACCTTGAGAAAGTTTTGCTGTTCAGAGAAGAATGAGAGCCACGAACTAAGGATAGAGACAAGGATAGAGAAGAAGGATTTGTTTGGAAAGCTCAGTCTGGGACGAGGAGAACAGCTCTCGCTGTCAATCTCTCTTTTTCCTCTAGGAATTCTTTAGTTCTTCATGGATGCTCTCAGGTTCCTGCTGTTCTGCTTTGCCCTCCACATTGAAAACATTCTTCTTCTATTTTTAGCATCCCACTGGAAGCTGTTTCCTAAGGACGCCTCCCCCTTAAGCCGCTGTTCATTTGTGTGACTTAATTACACTCCCAAAGACAACTGTTTTAAAAATCCAAAGACAATTAAATGCTAAGGAAACACTACAAGCTGCAATGTGTGGTTCGGCACATGCCTTGTTAGTGCATTTCAGCACAGACGTAAGGAGAACTGGACAGCCAAACAAATGAGCCCCTGGCTTGTGGAGGGTGTGAATCGAATGCACAAACAAACAAAAAATACCTGGTGAGCTCTTCTTTAATCTTCAAAGGTTCGTGTGGGTAGAATTTCACTCTAAAGCACATGGTATATGGTGGATGAGCTGAAACATTATAAAGAAAAAGCATGAGAACAGCAGCAAAGAACATGGATTCAGACACAGGAAAGGCCGTCTTTAGAGACTAGCCCATGAGATGATTAGCTGGGTAATAACAGGCATTGCACTCAACAAAACAAAACAAAACAAAAAATCAAATTAATTCAAATGTATGAGAAGCCCAAAGCAAATGCAAAATACATAGATTGTGGTCAGTCAGCACATATATGACTCTCCACTACACAGCCCAGGTTTCTCTACCTAAGGAAAAAGACATTTACCCCATCTTGTCCTCATCAACTTCCTCCCCTGACCTGCCTATCAATCTCACACCTGCAAACGAACTGTACTTAAGCCCCAGTTAAGTGTTTAATCTGGTCACTTTGAGGTATAAAATATCACTGTACATGAATTAGTTGAGTCAACATGGAGGAATGCCTAAAATCAAGTGTAGGAAAATGAAGTGAGTGAATCCTAAGAGTAATCATACAATTATAGCTTTGGAGGCTGGAAGGACCTTAGTGGTCACTTAATTTAACCCCTTAAATTCAGAGACAAGTCAAATGAAGCCCAAAGAGGTCAAGTCACTTGTCTGAGGTCACAGAAAGTAGGATGCAGGGCCAGAACTTGAACCTGAGACCTCTACCTCAAATTCTGGTGCTATTTCCATCCCATGGGTAAATAACCTACTTGTTTATAAACATACTTAAAAGAATGACTTTTTTCTTAATCAAGTTAGTTGTACAAAGACTATAATTTTGGAAATGGAGTATTATCGTAATATCCTGACTTATCAAGTATCCCAGGCTCAACTTTCCTGTAGGGAGCATAGCTAATTGTGCCTTTTCCGTCAATATTTTTATGGATTTGCTATTATACACACAAGTCTTTTAGCTTTATTTCTTTTATACTTCTGTATGAAAGCATCGGGCATCAAATCAGTCCCCAAATCTCTTAATGCAGCAAAAAGTTGAGAACAGGAACAGGGAATTAGGAGAAATAGGGATCTATTCTATTCTCTCCTCCTCCTCCTCCCCATTTTAGAAAATGTTTTAGTGATTCTCTTCCCCGCCCCCCATGTCTATAACTACCCATTAAGTAATCTACTTATTCCCTCTCCCAGTAGAAGCCCTCCCGTGTAATAGTTAAGCAAAACAAATCAACACACAATGGCCATGTCTGAGATCTGTCTCATTCTATATTAGGTTTCCTTTCATGATAAGCTGTTGTTTTTAAATCACTGCTAAGCTCATAGGATCATCGAGCTGTGGCTAGCAGGGACATAAGGGACCATTAAATCTAACCCTCTCATTTATAGATGAGGACACCGATGCACAGAAAGGTTAAGCAACCTGTCCAAAGTCAAACATGTAATAAATGTCAGAAACAGGATGTGAACCTGGGTCTTCTGATTTCAAAACCTATGTTTTTTCCAATGTACCATACTGCATCTCTGACCAACTCTTTGATATCCAGGTTTTATAAAGATACAACACCAGAGATTGAATAAAGAACACATAAGTGAGGTTTTTTTTAGTAAGGAAAATATGCTCGTAAAACAGCCTGCTAGAAAGCATTCAATTCACAAGAACCCTCAGCATCATTCCAGGTTCCTCAACAGGAAAATCAGACCTTATCATAATTTCTAGTTCGCCTCCCCATCAGGAACTATAATCAGTTGGCACTATCCTGAGTCTGCTTGGGATAGATTAAAGAGAGAAATCTGATTTGATTCATTATGAGGGTAAAAGGAAAAAAAAGTACACTTTTAATACTTCACGGATTTATGGTTTAATTAGGTACATCCTACATCAATGGTGATCACAACCTTGTATACCTTAATCATTTATTGTTATTAGTTCACACAAACAATAAAATCATAAATGCTACAAGGCATCCTAGAAAAGATCCAATCCAACTCCTTCATTTTTAGAGATGAAGAAACTTAGACACTGATAAGTTAAGTGGCTTACCCAGGGTAATACAGTTGATAAGTGGCTGAGGCAGTATTTAAACTCAGGTCTTCCTAAATCTAAGTCCAGTTCCCTGACCACTCACTATGCCATAAGGCCTCTCAGATTTCTTGGGTCAAAAAAAAATTTATCGGGACAGCTAGGTGGTGCAGTGGATTAAGTACTGGCCCTGGATTCAAGAGGATCTGAGTTCAAGTCCAGCCTCAGACACTTGACACTTACTAGCTGTGTGACCTTGGGCAAGTCACTTAACCCTCATTGCTCCACAAAATAAAGAAATAAATAATACAAAATTATCACCACTGGGATGGGGGCACCACTCAATGGTATATATGAGCCAATACAAATTTAACTAGGCTAATCCTCCAATGACAGACACACAGCTGTTCATTGCCAGCATCCTTGGAAACTTAGTAGGACCACTAGAACTTATGTCCCATCAGCTTTGAGAACGAAGTTATCCCTAAGTTGTGATGTGGCAGCAAAGTAAGACACAAGAAGAAGATCTCATAAGCAGGAATATTTAGTCTTTATAGGAAAACAAAAATTTTCAATTCATTTGGGTTTTTATGCCATCTAAAAATACATATTTAATATAAAACACCAACATCTTCTGCTACCAGAAAGAGCTTAATTCCTTTATATCATGCCCAGAAATACAAAATTGCCATTACTTTTACATGATTCAAACTAATTATTTCTTTTTTCAAAACCCCTGGGCCTAGGCTTCCAATCTTGGATCTATAAGTACTTTTCCATTTAATACACGAGAGAAGAAAATCTTCTGGCTCTTAATAAATAAATTGTAGATAAGAATGATCCTAAGTCCTTTCCTAATCACTTATGAATTCTACTCTTTTTGTGATTGCGCCATTATGAAGACAATGAAGCAAAGGGCAAAAATGTGAGGAAAGGGAACTTTTAAAATGGGCAAGAAAACAGAATTCCAGGAAAGGGAGCTGAAATCAAATAAGAGAATTTATTTCCCATGGTTTCAGACATTTACTAGCTATGTGACCCTAGGCAAGAGGCTTAACCTCTATCTACCTCAGTTTCTTCAATTGTAAAATGGGGATTGTAACCTACCCCCAAGGGTTGTTTCAAAAAATCAAATGAAATAATATTTGTAAAGAACTTGTCACAGTGTGCCTAGCACACAGTAGGTACTTAATAACTGCTTATTCCCTTCTTCCTGTCTTCATGTACATCCATCTTCTATACTGGCTTTGATCCATATTGGAATAGAGAACAGGAGTCAAGATTTTCCTTGTGAGTTAAGCATTAACACCCAGGGTTACTCATTCTAGAACTGAACTCCCAGCTGGAGGCAACTCAGGAGTCCAATGATGTGAGCAGCCCAATTAGTGAGATTTTCTGTCCAGATGGCATCAATTAGGATGTTTTTCTACTCAAATAAATTTAAAATAATGACAGGGTTTTAAACTTTGGTGTCCTCCCTGAAGCTTTGAAAGAGTACCAGCAACTCAAAAAAGGCAATTCTCAGCTAAAAAGACAGATTTTATCAAATGACTCAATTTTTTCCCAAATTAAATGCAATAGCCAAATCTTAAATACCAAGGTCACAAAACCTATGCTTTGGTTCTTGGGAACTTAATTCACCTTTATTGAGCGCAGAAAATAAATGATAAACTTGTAGTTCAGGTAATAAAGGGGGTTCAGATATCCTTCCTGCTTTTGATGTGCTTAAGAATATCAGAAATGCCATATACTGAGCCAAACTCATGGTCCATCCAGCCCAATATCCTCTCTGTCAATAGCAACAAAGGACATCTTGTCCACAAATATAATAGATGCCCTCTGTGACATCATTCTAGATAGTTAATGACATACCACCTGATATCTCTTAATGATCTCTTTCATAATCTTTCACACACCATGCAAGAATTTATCTAGAGGGGACAGCTAGGTGGTGCAGTGGACAGAGCACCAGCCCTGGAGTCAGGAGTACCTGAGTTCAAATCTGGCCTCAGACACTTAACACTTACTAGATGTGTGACCCTGGGCAAGTCACTTAACCCCAATTGCCTCACTAAAAAAAAAAAAAGAATTTATCTAGAGACATCGAGTCAAGATGGCTGTCCAGCTCTCCCACACCTATTCCAGCAAAAACCTGAAAACAGCACTAAACAGAAGAACAATCAAAAATTCCAATGAAAACTACAATAAGTGACTTCTTCCATACCAGAACTGCACAAGTAGCCCACAGCCAATCGTCTATTAGTGTATGCAAACAATTCCACAGCCAGAGACATATATAGCCTACTGAGCTCTCTGTCTGGAGGTAACAAGAGTGCAGGGCTCCCCTGAGAAAGTCCCAGGGTGGTTGTAAACTTACAGTGGGGCCCATTTAAGAGCCCTTCACAAACTGACTTCAACCTACCTTTGCAAATTTATTTTGCATTCTTGCCTTTCATAGATTCTTAAGTCCTGCCAAGATGGCCTTCCTCAAACAGAACATTCCTTCTCTTATCTGCTGACACAGACTTTGTATAGGGCTGACCACCCTGGCTGGGATAGAGTCCCTCCTTACTTCTGTCCCTTAGAATCCCCAATTTTCTTCAAAACTTAGTTTCTTCCATTAGAATGTAGGCTCCTTGAAAACAGGGACTATTTTTGCCTTTCTTCATTTCCCCATCACTTAGTACAGTCCTTAATAAATGCTTAGCACAGTCCTCCTTCCACCTCTCTCCCATGCTTGTTGATGGCCTGACTCAAGGCCTACGTCCTACATGAGACCTTTCCTTATCCCTCCAGTTGCTAGTACCTCCTTCTGAATTAACTTGATATTTATTTAGGATATATTTACTCATAAATTTGGACAGCTAGGATCTGTGAGGGCATGGTAGCAACCGGTGGAAATAGGGCTCTGACCAGGACACACAAGGGAGCCAGGTTCCTATCACCATGTCCTAGGACTCCACAGAGGACCCTAGAAATTTAGTTCTCTGAACCCCAAAGATCCAGGAGAACCAGACTCAAGGAGATAGAGGTTAGCATAGAGCCTCAGGTCATCAAGGGAGAGATCAATCAAAGCCAATCACAGAAAAGCATGTCAGGGGCCAAGGTGTGACCTCATAACAAATCCTCTAATCAGGAACGAAAGCTAGAGAAATGACTAAGCCAAAGACCACCAAGTATAAAATATTATTATAGATCTGGAGATTTCCAACAAGGAGGGAAGAGCTCTATAACAGCTGCAAACAGATATTTTAAAAAAATGTATTTTCCTCAGTTCCTCAAGCACTGCATGAGTATACCTAGAAGAAGTAAAGCAAGAGATTTTTTAAAATGAAATGAAAGTTTCATAGGAAAGGACTGGAAGGAGAATAAATAGCTTAGAAGAGAAAATCAGGCAGTCACCATACCAGTCAACAGGCATTTATTAAGCACCTACTATGTGCCAGACACATTCTTAGCACTGAAAGTGATAAACCTTACTCAAGTAACAGATTCCCTTAAAACAAGAAAAGACCAAATAGAAATCAATGACTTTATGAAAGCAAGAAATAGTAGGAAAAAAATCCAGAGCTTCCATGTCAAAATAAAAATACTGAAGGCATCCAAGAAAAATAAACAATCCAATTACCAAGAAAATAGTATCACTAAAGATGTGGCTCGTTCACCCATAAACAAGAAGAGATCTTGAACTACAATATTCCAAAAGGCAAAAAAGATATTACCAAAAATAACCTAACCTGAAAAGATAAGCATCATCCTAAAAAACAGAACTTTCATGAAAATATGGTCTTAGAGATCACCAATACACACACAAAACATGAAATATTCCTTACTCACAAGTTTACTTCTAATGGAGAAGATACCATGTACATATGTAAGTCTACAGAGAAGAAGCACAAAATTTGGAATTAGGAAAGGCTTCATGCAAAAACTGGCACATGAACTGAGTCTTAAAGAAAGGAGGAGGGATTCTATGAGTCAGAGGGGAATAGAGGATGGCCACTGTAAAAACATAGAGATGGGTGAGGATTGTGAAGAACAGGGAGAAGATCAATTTAAGTGGATCACAGATAGTGTGACATAGATCACATCCAATGTGACTCAAAAGATAGGCTAAGTCCAGGTTGTATAGGGCTTTAAAGGCTAAACAGAGGAGTTTTTATTTTACCTTATAGGAAATAAAGAGCTATTGGAGTTGATTAAGAACAAAACTGGGGGGCAGCTAGGTGGCCCAGTGGATTAAGCACTGGCCCTGGATTCGGGAGGACTTGAGTTCAAATCCGGCCTCAGACACTTGACATTTACTAGCTGTGTGACCCTGGGAAGGCAATTGCCCCGTAAAAAAAACAAAACTGACATGGTCAGACCTGCATTTAAGGATCACTTATGCAACAGTGTGAAAAAACATACTAGTTGGAACTGAGAGATTTAAGGCATTAAGACCACTCAGGAGAGTGATGCGAAAATCCAGACAAGAAATGATAGCATCCTTCTATGAAGATAGCATCTGTATGAGTGCAGAGAAGGGGTAGCATGCACAAAATGTTGTGGAAACAGCAAGATTTGACAACTGATTGGATATGTGGGATGAGGGAAAGTTAGGAGTCTAGTATAATGCCAAGGTTATAAACCTTGGAGATTAGAAGAATGATAGTGCTTCTGACAGAAGTAGGAGACTTTGGAAGGGAGGAGGGGAAGATAATGAGATCTCTTTTGGATATGCTGAGTTTGAAATATCTCCAGGATATGTAGTATGAAATATCCAATTGGGAACTGGTGAAGCCAGGAGGGGTTGAAATTCAAAGGAAAGACTAGGAATGGATATATAGATCTGAAAGTAATATGCATAACAATAACAATTTAAGCTCATGGGAGCTGATGCAGTCGCCAGGAGAGAGAATGTAGCAAGACATGGATAGAGGGGGCATCAGCGTGGTTTGGATAATGAACAAGGAGAGGACACTGAAAAAGGAATGACTAGACAGATAATAAGAGATCCAAGAGAAAGGGGTGTCACAAAAACTCCGAGAGGAGAGGGAACTTAGGGAATCTCCCAGTTCCCTTCACTTTGAAAAGAAATGAATGCTTTATAGTGTTAACAAAAGTCAAGAATACATTTCAAGAAAAGAATGTTTTATGGTGTTAAAAAAAAGTCAAGAATACATCTCAAATTGTTTAAAAACAAAAATGAAATTCTTAAAGAGTCATCAAGTTATTCTTTTTTTTTCCATCAATTTATTCTTACCCAGAACTTTTGGACAACCCCTCCCCCAACCTCATCACTGAAAACTGTGTATGACCTTTAAGCACTTGCCTTCAGGCACAAAGACATGCCAAGAACATGCACTCATTTTGGATTCCTGCTATGAAAATTCCATTCCACCCCTCCCCCAAGTAGTTCTGGGATACAAAGGGCAGAATACTGACCCAAAGTGAGGCAGGGCAATGGCTTTGCCTGAGAAGGACTAGATTTTTTTTCCCTTGTTCCTTCTATGTTATATATTAAATGTAAAACTAGACTTGGAATCCAGGAGACCTGAGTTCTAGTCTTGCCCCAAACACCAACTAGCTATGTGACCCTGGGCAGATCACTTTACCTGCCAACTTTAATCTCTTCATCTTTAAAATAGGGATAATTATAGCACAGGATTGTTGTAAGGATCAAATGAGATAATAAATGTAAAGACTTCACAACCCTTCAAGTGTCATATAAATGTTGGCTGTTATTGTTGGTGGAATTATTGTTTCAACTACTTCATGGAAACAATGATCAATCCACCAAGAGTCTCTGGAATCAGTCATTCAGATATCCAAATAACATTTGGGAAGGAGTTATAAAGAATGTTTCTATACCTTTCATACAAATTATTTACTATTCTAAAATATTTAGCCTTCTAAGAATGATAATTATCTTACAACAGTATACCCCAGCTCTTTCAATAAGACTCAGATGTTCTCTATTCATCCACAAGTAACTATGTGAAAGTAAAGACTGAGGTACATTCACTCATATTCCCATCAGTTGATTTGATAAGTGAATTCATTCATGCCTTGTTCTATGATAAAATTTAAGGCACAACCACAAAATATTTTTGCAGATGAGAGAAATGAGGTCTCACTACTTTAGGATCCATACTGTGAAAATCAATAACTTGATTTGCTTGACACCTCCCCTCCCCAAATTATTTAGGTAACTAGAACAACTGTATGAGGACTAGCTTTATTGGCTGACATACCAACAATCCTTTGCAGTGATCAAGAGTAAACCTAGGGGCAGCTAGATGGCACAGTGGATAGAGCACCAGCCCTGGAGTCAGGAGGACCTGAGTTTGGGTCTGGCCTCAGACACTTAACACTTACTAGCTGTGTGACCCTGGGCAAGTCACTTAACCCCAATTGCCTCACTAAAAAAAAAAAAAAAAGAGTAAACCTAGCTGGATATGCAGAAAAACTCTGAAGCCAATTAAGCTCATACCATTTGTTATAATTTTGTTGTTGTTGTTGTTTTTTGGCAGGGCAATTGGGGTTAAGTGATTTGCCCAAGGTCACACAGCTAGTAAGTGTTAACTGTCTGAGGCCGGATTTGAACTCAGGTCCTCCTGAATCCAGGGCCAGTGCTCTATCCACTGTGCCACCTAGCTGCCCCCTCATACCTTTTTTGAAGCTATTTGAGCTATTTGGTGGTTTATGAACCTTCAAGAGACATTCTTCTCTTCAAAGACTTTCCTGACAGCAGATTATGAGACTATGAACATATCCTGTTTTATGGTCTGGGGAGACAACATTATCTCCGAAGACTCCCCTTAACTTTGGTAATGGGACTCTAGGAATATCCTGTTTTTGGAGGCAACTCTTTATCAAAGCCTTGAAATACAGACTACTTATTACCAAGGATGCCTTCTGATTTGTGTATCAAAGGGCCATAGCTCTGACACCTGGAATTCCTCACCCCCCCCCCACCCCCCACCCCCCGCAATTTGGGAATGAGGCTCACTGATTCATTCCTTTCTAAGCCTACCTTTTCCCCAAAATTCGTTACCTTCATTTGTTTAAAAAGTATATAAACTATTCCCGTCTACTACCTGGTGACCACAAGCTGGATAGTACCCATGTGCATGTTATTTTTTTTTCTTCCCTGCTTAATAAAAACCTTTTTTTAATTTCACAGTAATCATCTTCCTCTGGTTTTCTTCCATTTAGGGAAAATGGGGATTTAAATCTCAAGAACTGGCCTTTGCATTCTCTAGGTGTCTTCTCCTTTGGGGGAAAGAGAGAGCTAAATTCCCTCAAGAAATTGTTTGCCTTGGTTTACAATACTTTGAAATAAAATAGCCCCTTCTTCTAAAAAACAAAAAAAAATGGACTGAATGAACAATTAATTGGGCTTAAAAATAACAAGTAAGAATAACCAAACTAATTCTTATAGACACAAGCACATCATGATGCCTGAAACAATTTCTAGTGCCTAAAAGTATGCTGAGACCAGCTTTGAACAAGTTGCCAGAGCCAACTGTCAGATTTTCAGTGTAAACAATTACACCTCAAGAAACCTCCAAACTCTACGAATCAGGGCTTAATTTATTGTTTTGTTGATTGTCTAGATTTAAGAAAGTGATAGAGAAAATGTTAATAGTGTAGATTAAACTTTAAAGTGTGTCTGGCATGATTTTTTTCACCAGAGAGCCTATTATTAAGCATTTACCAGGGCATCTCTGCCACAACTCTTCTACCACCCCATCTTTTGTTTTTTTAAATGCAAATACCATTCTCAGAGTAACTAAGAAACAGCAGAATATAATGGAAAGAGTGATACTTGAAGTGGAGAATGTTAAAGAAATGTTAAATAGAAGAAACCCCAGGTCCAAAAAGGAGAACCTGGAATGAACCAGAGTCTGATCACAGTTTACATAGATTATAAATACATTTATTGCCTGAGAAGAAAAAAAACTTGCAAGCTGGAACAGTATCAGTGTTATACTATATTCAAGGCCCTAGATGGAAAGGGTGAGGTATTTATACTTTTCAAACAAAGGGAGGCAGGGAATTTGGGGAGAAAGGTGGGAAATCCTAGAAAGAAATGAATCAGTCCCCATTCCCAAGGAAGGAGAGATCCAGGAAGGGGAGTGAGAAATTCCAGGTGTCAGAGCTATGGCTCTTTAATACACAAATCAGCCTGACAGTCAAGGCTTGAGTGCAAACAATAACATAAAGGGATGTAAAACAGGAAGTCACTGCAGATAAGGATGTCTCTTGAAGATCCATAAACCACCAAATGGCTCAGGGTCTGCTTCAAAGCTTGTTTGAGCTTAATTGGCTTCAGAGTTGCTGATTTTCTGCATGTCCAGCTAGGTTTACTCTCAGTCACTTCAAAGGACTGTCAAAACCAATACAATCAGTCCTCATACAGTTCTTCTGGTTACCTGGATAATTGAGGAGGGGGTACCACAGGCAGTAGAATAAGGGGAGGCTCAAGCAAATCAAAGTATCCATTTCCCACAGGAATGACCTGGGTTTAAAACAGTCTCTGATTCATATTAGCTGTGTGACCATAAGCAAGTCACTTCATGTCATCAATATAACAGGAATAATACCTGTACTATATACCTCAAATTTTGTTTTAAATGCTTTGTAAATCTTAGAGTACCATGGAAATGTCATCTATTACTCTAATATGCCAATGGATTTCTGACCTCATTGATGTAAGTACTTCCTCCAAAAGTGCAGATGTCAACCCATCTATGGCTGCCCATCCTGCCTGATTCTTGGATAGATCTTCTCATAAGTTTGCCACAGTGATTCACCCAATGAGCTAGGCACCTTCCTCACTTCTCTTGACATTGTGCTGATGCCAAAGGGGTTATCCCTCTCCTTTTTTTTTCTCATACATTTCTTTGGTGATATCCTTTATCCTTCTCCTTTGTCATCCTTTGTATGCAATTTGTGGCAGCCTATTTATACCAACATCCACCATTAATTACCCTTTGCATGGTCCTCAATATCAATTGAGGCTACAGTATTTCATGATCTAAAATTCAGAGGTGCCAGACTCAAGCTCTCCAGCCCACAAAACTCAATCAGGGCTGAACTAGATTAAATTATAATTGGAATATGTTTAGCAAAATAAATTAAGTACAACACAACATAGTGTTAATTTGTTGTTTTCTAAGACAATCTACAGCTCTAGAGGTGATTTTTATTTGAGTGTGATACCACTGACTTACATCACTAAAAGAATATTCATATTAAACTGTTGGGCTTTTGCTTCAGAGAGAAATTTGAAGTCTTTAAAAGAAATCTGCAATTTCTCAAAGGCAAGCCCAACCTCCTCCCTTCCATTGAATTTTGGGCCCAGCTTATTGTCCATTTGCAATGTCTGTCCACTACATAGGGGTGTGTATGTATATACATATATTGTGTAATAAGAGATAAGCTTATTAGCTATTATTACCTACATTTTCCTTCCAGATGCACTTCTTTCTAATTTCTTCTAATTCCATTCTTTACCCTCATATCCTTACCCCTTTGTTCTTTCTCTCTCTTTATTTGTAACACCTATAATCAACTCATTCTTTCCCTCACTACTTTTTCCCCCCAACAAGCCAGGCTTGTGTCATTAGGTAGTTAACTAAAACAAAACCATTGTTTTTAATCCCTCTATGGTGACTGCACTGAAATAGGGACTAATCACAATTGTAAAGTACCTTAGCTTGATTAAAGTATTTAGCTTAATAATTTAAGTCTCTTCTATAGGCTTTATGCTCCTACTAGCTTCACATAACAAAAGATGATGTAGAATTGGTTCTTCTCTCCATGAATTTATTCAGTCATCTTAAATTTTAAATGCTCATTCTTTTTTCAAAAAGGGAGCTTAGCTTTAGCAGGGAAATTGATTTGAGAGTCCTAGATCTTTAAGTTTATAATATCCTAGTTTCTTCTTTTGTTTATCATATTTGTAAAAAAAAAAATCTTGAAAATTTCGAATTGTTGGTTTTTTTATATGATGGCTTTCTTTTTTATACTGCTTGTAAGATCATCTCCTTGCTATTGTAATCTTGGAGCTTGACAATGATGTGGCTGGAAAAACTGAAGCTTTAATTTACAGTTTAGGGAACTTGTGACTTTTGTCAATTTGCAAATTATTCCTATGTTTTTTCTGGAAATTTTTCTTATATGATTTCCTCAAATTAAGTGGTAATATCCTTCTCTAAATAGTTTTTGGGAAGTCTGATAATTCCTCATTTTTCTTCTCCTTGATTTGTCTTCCAGATTGATCATTTTTATCATCAATACTTCTAAATCCTTTTTTTTCCAATTGAGTAATTTTCTGCATCTGTTTTTCAGCTTCTACTGCTCCTTCTGCCCTCCAGCAAAACAATTCTACTTTTCACCAATCTATTGTTTTGTTTATATTATCCAGGATGTTTCTATGGTAATAAATCTCATCATCATCTTGTACTGAGATTCCAAAGTCACATTCAGTTATTTCTTGATTTCATCTCATGATATAATTGCTCAATGTGTTTATTCATTGATTTCCTTCATTTTACTGTGCCTTGGGAAAATTCCAGTTTTATTTCGGATGGTATTGTTGGTATTGTTTTGGTATATTTATCTCCTAGTACTTTTGCCTCTACCTACTTTAATCCATTATGCAACCAACATTTATCAAATGTTTGGGGAAAGCTGGTAGCACAGTGGAGAGGACTCTGGGTCGTAGAATCAAGAAGACTTGAGTTCAAATAGTTTGCATTAGTTTCCTTAACTGTAAAAAAAAATAGGAATAATAACAGCACTGACACAGGGTTGCTGTGAAGATCAAAGGAGGTAATACCTGTAAAAGTGCTTAGCATAGTGCCTGGCAAAGAGCCACTAAATAATTCTTCCCTTTCTTTCCCTTCCCTTCTTCCCCTTCACCCTCAAATAAGCATAGGCAGAATTGCTTGGCCAGAGATTCTAGAAGAGAAGACTATTCAAGAAGGGCTGGGAGGATCTCAGAAAAGAAATTCTCCCAAAAAAATTACAAAAGATCTCAAATAGGAATATAAGGGGAAGGTATTTAAAGAGACTAGTGATTATTTAAGAATCTTTCCAATGAGCTCAGGTCAAAACGTACATACAAAAAGCATGCAAAGAAGAGATTATGACTAAAGATGAATTTTTAAAAAATACTACGGGGTTAAAAGAGCAGCATCAGAAAGGCTAAAGCCCAGAATGAGCTAAGGCTTGCAAAAAAAAAAAAAAAAGGGAACAACAAAACCAAATGTCTTTTTACATATGTTCTAAACCAGGAACAAAGACTATGCGCACTGACTTGGAGTGAATGGAATAATATTTAACAGATAATGGGAAGGAAGCTAAAATATACAACTTCTATGTTGATTTCTTTTTTCATCAAAGAGAATGATTCTTAGATTAGAAAGGTTAGAACAGACACAGACTAGAGCAGAGATTCTTAACCTGTGTGTGTGTGTGTGTGTGTGTGTGTGTGTGTGTGTGTGTGTGTGTCCCAGTTTCCTTTGTCAGTCTGGTAAAACCTATGCATACTTTCTCAGAATTGATGCTTTTAATCAATTGAAAGCAATCCTAAATTTCTATTAGAAATTAGTGGGGAAAAAAATTTTAAAGGAAAAAAAATAAGAAATTAGTGAAAATATGGGTGTAAGTTTTTTCCCATCTAAGGGCATGCTGTGAACCCTTAGTCTAGAGGGAACTGAAGTACAATATTGGCAAGGAGATAATAAGATCTCCTGGCTGCTATAAATGAGAACAATTTTTCTGGCAAAGAGGAATTACATTCCAGAATATTGAAAGAGATGTGATTACTGAATCACTGTTTATAATATTTGGGAAATTACAAAGGATAAAAGATATGCTGAAAGAGTAAAAGTTATCTTAAATTTCAAGATAGAAAAAAAATAGGTATATATTAGTATACATTGCAAACTGTATACTGATGAGTGTTGTTGGGGACCTCAGACACTTACTAGCTATGTGATCCTGGGCAAATAACTTGACCTCTGTCTGCCTTGGTTTCCTCTACTGTAAAATGAAGATAAAAATACTACCTACTTCCCATGATTGTTGTGAGGAGAAAATGAGATAGTATATGTAAACACTTAGCGCAGTGCCTGGCACATAGTAGGTGTTTAATAAATGTTTGCTTCCTTCTTTTCCATCTTCCTGCAAAGTGTAACTAGTAATACCTGCCCTGTTTACTTCCACAGGTTGCTATGAAAATCAAATAAGATAATGGATGTAGCATTATTTTGTAAATTGTAAAGAATTATACAGATGGAAGATATTATGATTATCTTTTAAGGGAAGCAATAGTCTGAAGTTACATTTGTGACTTTGGACCCCACCTTTTTGTTGTTGAGTTGTTTCAGTCATGTCTGACCCTTTGTGATACCATTTGGGGTTTTCTTGGCAGAGATCCTAGATTGTTTTGCCTCTTCCTTCTCCAGCTCATTTTACAATGAGGAAACTGAGGCAAATGGGTTAAGTGACTTGCCCAGGGTCACAGAACTAATAAGTGTCTAAGGTTGAATTTGGGCTCAGGAAGAGGAGTCTTTCTGACTCCAGGTGTGATGCTCTATCCATTGCACCACCTAGCTACTTCAGCTTCCTCAGTTACAAAATGAGTTAGACCAGAAAATCTCGGGGGTCCCTTTAACCTCTCAACCTATGATCATTTGTCTGAGGAACTCCCAGGGTAGAACTCCCTGAAGGGATGACCTGCTACTTCTTGGTAACTCATTCAAAGGATTATACACCTAGAATAGAAAGGGACTTCAGTGGCCACCACATCCAACTCCCTCATTTTACAGATTAAGAAACTGAGTCCCATGGATGTTAAATGACTTGTCTGAGGTCTCAAAGACACTAAACTATTAGCTTTCTTACAGCCTCAGAGAGCAGACTGGAGCACTAAGAGGTTAAGTGACCTTCTCAGATGGTCACAGAGCTTGAAACAAAGTATTTCTGACTCCAAGGCCAGGTCTCTACCCATGATGCCTTGTAGGTTCTCATTCTTCCTTATTGTTCATCATCATCCCACCCACTTTAAATTCTTGAAAAGACCTCAAACCCAAAGACCAAAGAACCCCAGAGGAAAAGGACCCACTATTTGTCTTACCTCAGTGACCTAATTCTTATTATATGTTTAAAAGGTAGCTAGCCGACATAGTGCAGAAAGTAAATGAACGAGGATATATCATCATTAGAGGAAGAAATCACATTGTAATGTCAGGGTTTCCTATGAAAATATAATAATTTCCAGGAAGTACTAATATGGAAACCTACCCATAACATGACTAAAATATTTATATAAAATGTGAGTCAATCCTGTGTATTACTCTCTACTGGCCTATATTTGCATATAAATGTTATTCCCAGTACCTAGGGGTCAGTAAACATAATACAGATGCAACCCTCACTATTCTGCCTGAACAATTAGGGCTCAAACATCTCCCAGCCAAGGGAAAGCACACTGGCTGCTTTTGAGGATAAATCGGGTTTTCTTCCATCTTTGTCTCTGTTCTTTGTATACAGTCTCATGCCTCATCCTTCAATTCAACCTAAATAAATTAATCTTCCAATCTCTCCAGAAGTTTGTTGTTGTTGTTTTGAATGACCCATACAATTAGAATCAGAAAGAAGCACTTCACCAAAAGAAAGGTTTAGGTGAGGTGCCCCCAAAGTCTTAGTGCATTTGTAAGCAAACAACACTCAGAGTTTTGGAAAACCCAGTATTTTTAAAAATTCCCTTGTTTCTCATTAAAATTGCTCAGGTTTGGGAGAAACCATGGAATTTTTGAGCCGGCTGTTGCTGAATCATTTCTCAGTCATGTCTGACTGCATTTGGGGTTTTCTTGACAAAGATATTGGAGGCATTTCCTTCTCCAGCTCATTTTACAGAAGAGGAAACTGAGGCAAATAGAATTCCCAGCTAGTAAGTGTCTGAGGCCAGATTTGAACACAGGAGCGTGAGTCTTCCTGACTGTAGGCCCCTCACTCTAACCACTGTGTCACTTACTCTCCTGGAGCTGAAAAGTACTTTAAAGATGAAAAATTCAGTCTGACCTTTTCATTTGACTAGTGAGGAAACTGAGACACAGTGAAGTGATTTCCTTAAAGTCACAGAGAGAGGAATAGGAATAACCAGGTTTCCTAGAACATCACTCTTTGCACTGTACAACCCTACTTCTACGATGCTTACTTCATGCATTAGTACAAAGGGATGAAAAGAGCCTCTATTATTATACTCACCTGTGACATCCATACCATGGCCAAAGTCAATGATTTCATTTTAATATAATTATCATAACCATTTGACTTATTATCAGGCTTCATATGCCTATGAATGAGAACCACTTTATGAACATTTTCAACTAGGCAGGTGAGACTTACCTCACCTAAGTGAACAATGCCAAATCTTCTGGAAAGGGGACCATTGGAATGAAAAGACTCATAGTTTCACTCCTTATAACACTGCCCATTACCAAGTACAAATATCCCTCATTTTTAGAAAGAATAATACTTACTAGCTGTGAAATTATGGGTAAATTACTTAAGGTCTCTAAGACTCAGTTTCTTCATTTGATAAATGAAGATGATAAAAAGAGTTTCTGTTTTGCAGAGTTGTTGTGAGGATCAAAGGAGATACCAATAAAGCTTTAGCAAACCTCAAAGGGTTATGTAAATGCAAGCTACTATTAGAGTAAGAGACTTAATAGTGCCTAGCACATAGGATTTAGATTAATTTAGGAGCAGAGAACCACAGACTTTGTGCTGATATGAAGTTTAAATGACTTACTCAATGTCACACCCATTTATAACTGGCAGAGCTATGCATGCTTTCTGTCTCTCCTCTCTTCTGTCTCTCTCTTCTTCCCACCCTTCTTCCCTCGCTCCCTTTCTCTTCTCTTCTCTCTCTGTATCTCTTTGTGTTTCTCCATCATTCTCTCTCTCTCTCTCTCTCTCTCTCTCTCTCTCTCTCTCTCTCTCTCTCTCTCTCTTTCCCTACCAGACTACCAAAGGGGTCCATGATACAAGAAAAGTTAAGAACTCCTCATGCACTATGCCATAAAGTCTTTCAATCAAGATAAAGAAGTAATAAATGGCTTCCAGGGTCTGGGGAACATCAATATTTTCAAAAAAGGGATAGACGGGCAACTTCTAAGTTAAGGCAAAGACTTGACAGCTGGAACAAAAAAAAAAACAAACTTGGGAGTGAAGACAAGGAAAAATGCTCTTGAGACATTATTTCCCTAGGTCTACAGAGTCAAGGGGAGAAGAAATACTGAGTGTATTTCAGATCTGAAGTCTTGAACAAAGAATCAGTCAGGATGATGGGAAGCACGGAAGGGGAACCCTTCTACCACAGACCTGCAATCCTACACCCAGAATTAAGGGATAGGAAAATAAATTGGGGAAGACTGACACCTTGGAGCTTGGCCCAAACTAAGTCCATCAGAAAGAAACTTAGAATTGATCTAAGACCTAGCCCAAGTAGGACTGAGGTCTGGCTGACTCTTACTAGAAAACTAGCAGAAGTGAAAGTCAATCAAAAAGAGTTAGAAAAGTGTAAGCCTTACTTCCCTGTAGGCAGTATTTAGGTTTTATGCCAGCCTTCCTCTATTTTATTCCTTAAATAGAATACTGCCCCCCACCAAAATTATATAAAATAAATCAAATAATACTGTTATGGCCCTAGCACCCCAGAAGTTTTCTGGGGTACATCAAAGAACCATCTCCTTGAGAAACTAAACCAAAGGACAGACATACCTAAAGAGATAAGTGGAACTGGATCAAGACTCATCTAGCTCCAGGACCACCACCCTTCATTCCAGTCTCCCCCACCCCTGGGGAGATAAGATTAGGTGTGGCTGCTGCCTTTGTGGCTTCAGGAGGAGAGAGATGGCTTGAGAGATCCACAGCCACCCCTCATCTAACTCCCCCAGCCACCACCAGTGGGAGATGGTCTTCCCTCAATAAGGGAACTTTCCACAGTCAGATGATCACCCCCATCAGTCCTCTATAAAAGTAGCTGCCTGTCTCCTGCTTGAGGAGATTGGTATCTCAGAGCCACACTCTGTGCCATGCCTTCTCCCCATGAGAAGAAGTCCAAGGATTCCTCTCTTGGTTTCCTTTCCCCAGCCCCTAAATAAACTATTATCTTATTCTATTGGATTTGTGTGCAAGAGGGTGTAATTCTTTAAAGACGAATTCCTAAGAACCCTAACTCCTACCCCTATCCCAAACCCCCACCCTATTTTCCCCATAACATACAATCACGCATGTTTTACAAAATATGATTGATAGATTTGGAGGTGATAGTCAGCCAGTCAGTTAATATTTAGTAAGGCCCTACTCTGTGCTAGGTACTCTATGAATTGCTGGGAGTATCGAGAAGGGCCAAAGCAAGTCCTGTCCTCCAGGAGTTTATAGCCTAGGAACCAGAGATTATCTATCCCCAAAACTTCCCCCTCCGATGGCCTCCCTTCTTCCCTGCCCTTTGACATATTCCAGGGGAAAGTTTCTCAGTTTGGGGACTCTGAAAGATTAATTGACCTCTTTGGTCACACACCTAGCAAATGACAAAGCCAGAAACTGAGCCCAGCTGGGTCTTTTTGATTCCAAAACCTATCTCCTTTCCACTACACTATGTTTCCTTCTTCCAATCACATGAGCACATCGTTTTTATTTTTAGCCTTCACACACTGTTAGCCTAGCAAAGTGTCTCAGGGTCTCCCCTCAAACATAGTAGGCCTTTGATAAATATCTGATGAACTGTTATGGTCAAGGGGTACCTCAGAAGTTTTCTGGGGGAAATCAAGGAACCTTGAGAAACTAAAGGACAGACACACCTAAAGAGATAAACAGCACTGGATCTGGACTAAGTTAGCTCCAGGACCACCATCCTTCATTCCAGTCTCCCCCACCCCATGGGGAGATAAGATTAGGTGTGGCTGCTGCCTTTGTGGTGTGAGGGAGACAGATGGTTTGAGAGATCAGAGCTGCCTCTTACCCAACTTCCCCCAGCCACCACCAGTGGGGGATGAACCTCCCCTGATAAGGGAACCTTCCACAGTCAGATGATCACCCCATCGGACCACCATCAGTCCTCTATAAAAAGATTTGTCTGTCTCCTGCTCGAGGAGAAAAGTATCTCAGAGAGTTGTTGAGGGTGCAGAGCACCCCAGAAGTTCTCTGGGGCACACCAAGGAATTTTGTCCTTGAGAAACTAAACCAGAGGACAGATATGCCTAGAGAGATAAGCCGAACCAGATTGGACTGAGCTAGCTTTGGGACCTCCACCCTTCATTCTGATCTCCCTTACCCTGGGGGGGGAGATAACTTTGGGTGTGGCTGCAGCCTTTGTGTCCTGAAGAGAGAGATGGCTTGAGTAGTGAGGGATGGTCCTCCACTCCTCACCCAACTCCTCTAGCCATCACCAATGGGGGATGGTCCTCCCTCACCAAAGGAACTTTCCACAGGCAAATGGTCACACCCCCATCAGTCCCCTATAAAAGTACCTGCTGGTCTCCTGCTCGAGGAGATTGGTACCTCAGAGCCACGTGCTTTGTTCCATACCTATCTCCCCATGAGAAGTCCAAGGATTTCTTTCATGGTTTCCCTTCCCTTCCCTCCCCCCTTCCCTTCCCTTGCCCCTAAATAAACTACCATCTTATTCTAACTGCTTTTGTGTGCAAGAGGGTGTAATTCTTTAAAGAGGAATTCCTAAGAACCCCAACCCGTACCCCATTTTCCACATAACAGAGGTATGCCTCTATGCCATGCCTTCTCCCCATGAGAAGTCCAAGAACTTCTCTCTTGGTTTTCTTTCCCTAGCTCCTAAATAAAATATTATTTTATTCTAATTGGATTTGTGTGCAAGAGGGTGTAATTCTTTAAAGAGGGATTCCTAAAGAACCCCTACCCCAAACCCCCCACCTATTTCCCCCATAACAATGAATGAATAAGCCACTTGTGACAAGTGACCTTCACAGCCTCCTCTAGAAAGTCATATGTGCACTGATGGTCAAAAGGAATCCAAATGGGTAGCAAAGGAAACCTGAACTTCTAATTGTTTCCCTTTAGTGAAGTTGGGAATGCAAAAAAAAAAAAAAATCTTTATTACTGAATTATGTAGCCACTGCCACTTGACTGAGAAGATGGGAACATAAAAGGCATATTCCCAGCAGAAACTGCCTCAGGCTCGGAAACATGATCCTGTTTGCATCTCCAGGGCTGAATCCCAGGGGTGGGGCTCAGCTTTCCCTAGACTGATAATGACTAAACTAGAGTCATTACAGATATTTAAAAAAAAAAAATCTCTCAAGGTTTCCCAGCTAGAAAAGAAAGCAAATATCTCCCTAAAATAGATAGCAAGTTAGCTTTACAAAGTATTTCATATTTGGTCTGTCAGATAAGTAGTGAAATTGTATTAGCCCCATTTTACAGTTGAGGAAACTGAGGTTCATAGGATTTAACTGACTTGCCCAATAATAATTACAGTTCACATTTAAATAGGCACTTTGAATATATTACCTCTTTTAAGTCTCATAACAATGTGAAGGGGTGGTTATTCTCATTTTATATATGAGAAGACTTAGATTCACAAATCAGGGCAAGTTTCATTAATCCCATTTTACATATATGAGGAAATTGAGGCTTATAGGATTTAAGTGACTTGCTGAAGTTATGGAATCCTAAGGACTAAGCAATGAATTTATGGGCCTAGCACCCCAGAAGTTTTCTAGGGTACATCAAAGAACCTTCTCTTTGAGAAACTAAACCAAAAGACAGACATACCTAAAGAGATAAGTGGAACCAGGTCTAGACTGAGCTAACTCCAGGACCACCACCCTTCATTCTAGTCTCCCCCACCCCTGGGAAGGTAAGATTAGGTGTGGCTGCTGCCTTTGTGGCTTGAGGAGGAGAGAGATGGCTTGAGAGATCCACAGCCACCCCTCATCTAACTCCCCCAGCCACCACCAGTGGGGGATGGTCCTCCCCCAATAAAGGAACTTTTCACAGTCAGATGATCACCCCCATCAGTCCTCTGCCTGTCTCCTGCTTGAGGAGATTGGTATCTCAGAGCCATGCTCTGTGCCATGCCTTCTCCCCATGAGAAGGATTTCTCTCTTGGTTTCCTTTCCCCAGCCCCTAAATAAACTATTATCTTATTCTATTGGATTTGTGTACAAGAGGGTATAATTCTTTAAAGAGGAATTCCTAAGAACCCCAACCCCTACCCCTACCCCTATCTCTATCCCAAACCCCAACCCTATTTCCCCATAACATAATTGGCTTGCCTAGAGTCACTTAGCTAGTGAAGGTCTGAGGCAGGATTCCAACTCAAGTCTTTCTGACTGCAAATCCAGCACTATCCACTGGGCTACCTATCCACTTTGTCTAACTAGTATGATGATTAAAATAATTGTGAGAGGGGGCAGCTAGGTGGCGCAGTGGATAGAGCACCGGCCCTGGAGTCAGGAGTACCTGAGTTCAAATCCGGCCTCAGACATTTAACACTTACTAGCTGTGTGACCCTGGGCAAGTCACTTAACCGCAATTGCCTCACTAAAAAAAATAATAATAATAATAATTGTGAGAGGCAAAATTCTCAGTAAATTATAATCAGGTTTATCAATCATGACTGGTAAGAGATTGACAAAAATGGCTCTTTAACTTCTTATCATTGAAAAAGAAAAGAGACAACAACATTGATGTAGAAGGCAAAAAGGGGCTAATAGAAAAATCTAAGACCCAAGATTTAATTCAGATATTAGCTCTAAAAGGGATTCAGATCCCAGTTAATGGATAACTTACAAGTCAAAATGCTAGGTTCTCTTACCCACAGAAATCAGTACCCATAACGGGACCATAAAGGGTCAGGTCAAATAACAATAAAGGAAATGACAGCCTATAGAAATTTAGACCAGAAATAAAAGAAAAATTATTATGTTTTGAAACTAGCCATGAGAAACAGAAAGAGACGTGCACAGAAAAGGCCAAATTTGTCCCCAGATTCACCTTATGACGTGTAAACCCCCCAAACACACCTCTACTGAAAAAGGTACCCGCCTCAGTGGTTGGCTTAGGACCCCAGGAACTCCAAACTAGGGTAAGCCCTCCCCTGTAACACCCCAAGGTGGAGAATATTATAATGAGTAGGACAGGTCCTCCCTTGTACCTCCCCAAGGTGGAGATTATTATTATAATGAGACTGATAATCAATTTATCTATACTATAAATATAATTGTCTTTTCTTTCACTATTTGAGCGATACCTTTCCACTATTCTGGTTCTCTCCCTGTGGTCACTCACAGTATTGCAATAAAACTTGGGAAACTAAGTCACTGAGTCTTGTAATTCTTTTGGGACAACTTGTGATCAATTTGACTCCAAATTCCATCCCACATCAACATGGTTGCTTCTTCAGGTTTTTATGCTTTTCTGGACAAGAGGTAGTCCACTGAACAGTAATCAAATCTGAATGCTCGACTTAATTTGAAGGTAGGCTATATTAAAGTGAAGGGCTATACCAGACCACCCCCAGCCTTGGACTAAGTATTCAAAGAATGCAAATCCTCTCCAATAGGTGGACTGAATGTTTCCTCCCTGGAGGAGAAACCTTCCTATCTAGACAAAATATCTATTTCCTTGGAAGTGATGTAGGAGGCAAAAAGGGGTTAACAGAAAAACCTAAGACCCAAGTTCTAATTCAGATATGAGCTCTAAGAGAGATTCAGACCCCAGTTAATGGATAACTTACAAGTCAGGATGCTAAGTTCTCTTAAGCACAGTAATCAGTACCCATAATGGGAACAGAGGGAGAGAGACCATGAAGACCTTAGACTAAATGACAGGCTACAGAAATTTAGACTAAGAATAAATGATAAATGAAGATGTTTTGAAACTAAGCATGGGAACCAGAAAGAGACATGTGCAGAAAAGGCTAAATTTGTCCCCAGATTCACTTTATGATGTGTAAACCCCCAAAACATACCTCCACTGGAAAAGGTACCTGCCTCAGTGGTTGGCTTAGGACCCCAGGAACTCCAAATTAGGATAAGCCCTCCCCTGTACCTCCCAAAGGTAGAGAATATTATAATAAGAAAGACAGGCCCTCCCCTGTACTTCCCTAAGGTGGAGAGTACTATAATGAGACTGATAATCAATTTATCCATACTATAAACATAACTGTCTTTTCTTTCATTATTTGAGAGATACCATTCCACTATTCTGGTTCTCTCCCTGTAGTCACTCATAGTATTGCAACAAAACTTGGGAAACTGAGTCACTGGGTCTTGTAATTCTTTTGGGAAGACTCACGATCAATTTGACCCTAATTCCATCCCACATGAGAAGGACACTGTGGATTTCTCCACCCCAGACCAAATTCCTAGCAAGATTGGAAAGGCCCTGACCAAGATTAAGGAGAATCAATTCAATCTCATCAAGAAGGACTTTGGAATTGGGGGCAGTCAGGACTCTGAAATAATGGGGGGGCACTTAAACTTTGGGATATTGGTTACATATAATAATTTCTCACACTAGTAAGGAAGTAATGGAACTGGGACTTGAACTTGGGTCTTCTCATTCTAAGTCCCATGCTCTTTTCATCACACTGTACTTGTCTTCCAGGAAAGTGAATTCAAGGTGAATTGAATCACCCTGAAAGTAATTCATTTTCCATAGGCAGAAGAGAAAATCTAATCATCTTTCATTTTAATCAAACTGAAAGGCTATTTGCAGCTGTAGCCCCCTCCTCTAAAAGCTCTGCCTCCCCTTTCCCAGTCATAACTATAGTAGGGTCTTTAAGGTCACAACATCATTTAAGAATGTCCAGATCCCAGTTGGAAGGCTTTGACTGGTCAATTACTTACAAGATGATGCACATTTATGTGCCCTGTGATTATATCATAAAAACTAAGGGGCCTTTAATAAGGTTATTTTCTCTTTATAGCATGATCCTGTTAATGGTGATCTGTCCTCCAATTCAAAGAAGTCTCTTCCTTCAAGATGCAGCTGGAGGACCAACTCTGCATCAGCAGTTATTAACCTGGGGACTGTGAACTTGTTTTGTTAAGTATTTTGAGAACTGCATTTCATTATTCTTGATTTCCTTTGTAATCCTATGTCTTTTATATTATGCATTTCAAAACATTATTCTGAGCAAGGTTCCATGGACTTCAAAAAAAAGTAAAGAAGCCCTGTTCTACATTAAGCCTTTCCTGTTCCTCCCCAGTAACCACCGCCCCCCCCAAAAAAAACTTTTAGTGTCCACCCTAAGTGCCTTGTATTTGACTACCTCTTATTTGGTTTTGTTCTATTTAGATTTACATTTGTACTTGTGCTCACCCATTAGGATATAAAATATTTACCAGCAAACCAATGACCTAAGGTATTATAAGTATGTAATGGTCACTGTTCTCACCTATATCATTCTCTCCAGATATCCTATAGCACACACAACCTCAGGAGCTATGCCTGTTGGCCAGGACTGACTCAGTCCACTCTCTCCACCACTCATTCAGCATCAGAAGATAGTAGTTTTTGAGAGGGAAAGTGAGAATAAGGAAAAATAGATAACCATGTGCCATAGCCACTGGTTGGGGGTTTTTCCCCTATTGGGGGCAACAATTATTTTCTTTTGCTGTTGGATCTCTCACAGGGATACCTTGCACCTAGTACAGTGTCTGGCATGTAGTAATTACTTAATAAATGCTTATGGTTAAAGTGAATTAATTTCTCCCCCCTCCCAAAAAAATAAATATCAAAGAGTCCCTCTGCACACTATCTCTTCTATGCCCCAGTCTCTGAAAGGAAAAAAGGCTGGGTCCCTTGAATGATGGTAACTGACATGTGTACAATGTGTTCACTTGAACTTGGATGAGAAACTGATTTATCATTTACACACAGGATCAGCCAGTGCACCTAAGATAGGGGGAAAAAACCACAATGTATTTCTGAGGATGTAATGAATTCCTAAAGTACATTTCAGAAGCTGCCCTCCTGGACATAAATAAAACTGGTTGGTAACAACAAAGAGCAGGTCAGCATAGCAAAACATCTCATCAACTGGACCATAAATCAAGCATCCTCCTCTGTCTCCAGATTGACGGTAAGTGATTTCCACAGAGATATGATTACACAGGCAGATGCCTTGAGCAGCTCTGTTAATGCAGAACAACAAAGCAACTCAACCTGAAATCACAGGATTGAGAGAGAGAGCTAGAGGGAAACTGAGGGGTCACCTAGTCCAGGGGATCTTAAACCAAGGTCCATAAACTGGGGATTCATAAACTTGGTATTTTTTTTTAATATTTTGAAAGCTATTTCAGTATCATTGTGTAATCAAAGGTATTTTATTCTATACATTTAAAAACGTTATTTTGAAAAGGGATCCATTGGCTTTACCAGACTGTCAAAGGTTTCCATGACACAAAAAAAGAGTTAAGAACACCTGATCTAGTCCAATCGCCTGATTTTTACAACTGAGGAAACTGAGTCCCAGAGAGGCAAAGTGATTTGCCCCAAATTACACAGCTAATAAGGAGCAGAGTCAGGATTTGAATTCAGGCCCTCTAATTCCAAGTGCAGGGCGGAAAGCACTAAGAGATATTTAGGAAGCAGTGTATTTTGCCCTCTAGCAGAAAGAGAAGTCTCTGAGTTCCTGATAATTAGTGACTCTGCCTTGCAGCTGAAGTTGGTTGTGTGTACACATTTGCCTTGCTTTCCAAAGACTGGGAATGGTGAAGATAACACAAGGTAGTGAATGGGGAAGGAAGGGAGAATCATTTTCATAGCCCTAAATGGAACATTAAAGGGACCACCATTTATTTATTTATTTTTGGTGGGGCAATAAGGGTTAAGTGACTTGCTCAGGGTCACATAGCTAGTAAGTATCAAGTGTCTGAGGCTGGATTTGAACTCAGGTCCTCCTGAATCCAGGGCCAGTGCTTTATACACTGCACCAACTAGCTGCCCATGGGACCACTATTATTTAAACTTCAACCAACCTTTCCAACTTCACCTGTTCTTCTTCCACCACAGGATGATAGAACCAGAACGGTGCTATGATAAAAAGAATTTTGAGTTGTGGGGTCAGAGGACTTGTTTTCGTATTCTGGCACTGACACTTAATACCAATGTGACCTTAAACCAATCACTGAACTTTCCTGAGACTCAATTCCTTGACTTATAAAATGAAGGGGCAAAAGTAGAAGGCCTCTATGGTCCCTTTCTGCCCTAATATGATTCTAGTATGATGCTAGAGTAATTAAAAAAAAAAACACCAGAACCCAATTCTTGGGTATCTTTTTAATCAAAACCCAAGTTTGGGATCAACACTTACATTTCATTTGCTTGGCGATTGACTTGTTGGGTTCTAGCCAGTGCTGGAAAGGAAAAGAAGAGACCCATGGTCAAAACGCTGCATAGCACAGTGAAGATGTAAAAACTAAGCGGCTTTTAATAAGGTTATTCTCTTTTCATAGCATGATCCTGGTAATAATAGCCCATCATCAATTGCTCCATTCTCAGAAGGTCACCATGAACTATTTAAGCAATAATAATAGAGGAAAGGGTCTATAATTACAAACTAATAATATTAATGTCTAAGTGAGTAATATTTGAGTCACGCTACATCCGATAGGAAGGCATTAGGAATACAATATGCACTCAAGGGTGAAATCCCTCATTGGTTTATGGAAAAATTTAGGAACTGTCGATTTAGTCTGGTTTTTCTAAAGCTCTAGTCAGTTCTATTTTAATGAGACATATGTGTTGCTAAATCACCTCACTGTGCACAATTGCATGAGAAAAACCACAGGGCTTATGAGGAAAATGGTGTCAGGAATACAACACTCAAAATCTTCATCAGTGACATTAAAAAAAAAAAAGATAGAATCTAATAATAAGGGTGCCACAGTTCTATACCAGTTAGATGGTTAAGAAGTACATAAATATTACAATAAATAATGCCAATGTTCATGGCTTCATCTGGCTGCTCAGCCTGCCCCCAGTTCCCATGGGGGCCAGGAAGGTAAAGTCAATGACTACAGGGTAAAAGTGGGGGGAGGGGCGACTCAGAGGGCCACAACTCCAATACTAGTTGAAGTTGGGATGTTGAATGAGTGTTTTGGTTTTTTTCATACAAAAAAATCACAAATGAGGAAAAATAGCAAAACACAGCCTTGTTGGATAACACATGCGGTGAATGGAGGTAGTTGGTAGATGTTTGAGCTATCTGTGTTTTTTTCTTTTCCAATGGGACTTGGTTTATATGGTGCAGTTTCCTGTGTTTTTCACTGATGTACATAAGCAAATGCTAAATTCAGGTTATGCTCAAATTGCTCCCCAATATGTCAATCATACCAAAACAAATTCTTGTTTTCAAAACAAGTATTATAGCAAAACTGACTGTATGTGGGGGGGGAAAAGATCCAATTAGACAAACACTAATACTACTGGATAATCATCTCTACCTCCTTTTGTTCCTAGAATCATGTTTTAAGATTGCCTCACAATAATCCTAAAATAATAATAATAATAATAGGTCACAAAGCATTTTACATGTGTTAACTTATTTGATTGTCATGACAACCCTGTGAGATAAATGCTATTATCTTCATTTTACAGATGAGAAAACTGAGGCACAGAAAAGTTAAATCATTTACCCAGGGTCACATGGCTAGGGAGTATCTGAGGTGAGATTCAAACTGAGCTCTTTCTGATTTCAAATCCCATACTCTATCCAATGCACCATCTAGCTGCCTCAGCATTGAGAGTATCAACTTCCCAATCCTAAAGATGGGGAATCTAAGGCTCAGAGATGTTCAATCAGTTGCAAAGGAATGAATAACTTTTAGATATAGGATTTTAAATCAGGTCCCAAAATCTTTCTACTATTCCATGTGGCTTCAACAAACTTTAAACTTTTCTTAATGAGTCTGGACTACCATTAAGAATAATTATTGTGCTGTAATGTATCAAGGGGCAGCTAGGTGGCACGGCAGATAGAGCACTGGGCTTGGAATCAGAAGACTCATCTTCCTGAGTTCAAATCTGTCTGACCCTGGGCAAGTCACTTAACCCTGTTTGCCTCAGTTGCCTCATCTGTAAAATGAACTGGAAAAGGAGCGGACAACTACTCCAGTATCTTTGCCAATAGAACCCCAAATAGGGTCACCAAGAGTCAAACAGGATTGATATGACTGAAACGACTAAAGAACAACTCAGGTCTTGGATATTAAATCATTCAAACTGTTCAAATATAGTAGTAAAGATGGAATAAATAAGATCTCTATGTGAACTCGAGACTTTTTCTATGAGCTTTAAGGAACACCTTTTGATGGCATATATTTGGCTAATTAGGGATAGGGGTTATGAGTGATTTCATTAGTATAGGGAATAATAAAAAATTCCCTCCACTAATATAGGTCCTCCCCTTCTTTGCAACTTGTAATGTTAGAGAGTTCTCTAGAACAAAGCTTCTTAAACTGTGGCTTGAGATCCCATGAGGGGAGTTGCAAAAAATTTGACAGCAGTAAAAGCTCATGTATACCTCTTTTATATACCTTTATACCCAGGGTCATGTAGAAATGTCTTGAGTGAAAAGAATAGAGTGGAAAAAGTCTAAGCCCTGGCCTAGAACACTGAGAGGTTAAGTCATTTGCCCAGGGGCAGAAGGCAGACTTGAATCCAGGACTTCCCAGTCTTCTAGACCCTACACCACACTGCCAAATTAAGGGCCTTTTTCTTTCTTTAAGGGAAAAAAAACTATTTTTCTAGGAAAGTTAGAATTTTTCCTAATTCACAGCTGCGTTCTTACAGCTAGATAGGAGTAATTGTCATAAAATCAAGAAATGAGAGCTTCTCTTCAAGCACTGTGACCTATTGTGGGGTCATTTATGGAAATGGGGAGGGGGGTAGAGGTTGAGCTTCAGTCCCAGCAAGCACTTTATGCAATGAATAGAACCCACCAAGTTAGGGTAGAAACAAAGTACTTTGTTTTCCAAGATGGTGCCTGGGTTCACAGGCTGCGGCTTCTCAGATAGCTCCGTGGCCACCTCTACTGTGATCATTTTCTACCTTTTCTCATTTTTCCCATCTGTGGCTCAGCCAAAAAAACAGGATTGTCAAGCCCTTCACCTTTCCCCTCTCTTTCTAGAATTCTCCTCCTTTTTCAAAATCATTCTGCCCCATTAGAGCTGCTGAAATGAGTCAGCAAATGATAAGTCAGAAGGCATAGCAGTAAATCAACTCGTGCGATTACTGTACATATAAATAGATTATATTTAGGCTATTTTTTAATAGTCATTTATTCTGCTTTGTAATCAGATGTAGTAATTAGAACGTCCCTTTGATTTCACTGCCATTTTCCTTGCAAATGAAACTATGCAGCACATGGGCTTGCTTTAAAAAATAACTTTTCCCTTTCATCAATAAGCATGCTGTTGCCCTGGAGAAAAGGAAGAGGTTGATCCTGCTAACCAACAAAAATACTTCAATATGATGCTAATTTGTAAGAGTTGAGGCCCTCATCACCTCCCATCTGGAGTACTGTAATAACCTCCTAATTGATCTCATTTTCATTCCCTCTCCTTGCCCATCCATATACCAAGTACTTGCCAAGATAATCTTTTGATGCACAGGTCTCCCTAAGTCACTCCTCTGCTCAAAAGCTGTCAATGGCTCCCTATTAGTGCTAGAATAAAATACCAACTCCTTGGCCTGACATTTAAAACCCTTCACAATCTGGCTTCAATCTCCCTTTACAGCTTTATTTCACTTTGCACTCTCTCAAGCACACTGTGTTCCTGATGTCCCAGATTAAGCACTCCCACTTCTCTTCCTTTGAACTGGCCCTCATTCAGGAAATGAACTTGTTTCTCATCTGCCCTGTTCTTGACCCTCCCTTCCTCACCTCCTTTTCCCCTTCATTGGATCATCAGGACTAGTCAGTCCTGTTGAGGCCATGCCCAAGAGAGTTAAGTAGCTCAGCTCCTTCTTGGTCCCCTTTTTAAATCTTTGTCCCAATTATGCCCACTAACCATGGGTGTCCCACAGGACTCAGTACTAGGCCCTCTTCTCTTCTCCCTCTATACTACTACTTCATGTGACAGTCTCTTGGCTCCCAAAGATCAAATTATCTCTATGCTACTGATTTTCAAATCTACTTACTCAGCCCTAACCTCTCTGCTAAACTCCAGCCTTGCACCTCCAATTACCTATTAGACATCTCAAACTGAATGCCCCAGAGATAGCTTAAACTCAACATCCGAAATCTCAAAGCCAAAGTGTTCTTCCCCTCCAAACCCTTACCTCTTGCTAACTTTCCTATTATTGTCAAGGGTATCACCATTCTCCTAATAACCAAGGTATCAGCCTCAACTCCTCACTCCTTATATCCAATTTGTTGAGAAGCCTTGTAGTTATTGCCTTAATAAAATCTCTTGAATCAACCCCCCACCCCGCCTCTACCTTCTGACACTGCTCTTACCCTGGTACAGGCCCTTGTTACCTCACTTTTGGACTATTATGGTGGCCTTTTGATTGGTCTTCCTGTCACAAGTCTCTTCCCACTATAGTCTATTCTTCATTCAACGACTAAGGTGATGTTCCTAAAACACAGGTCTGACCATGTTACTCCCCTACTCACTAAACCCCAGTGGCTTCCTTTCACCTCCAGAATCAAATGTAAAATCCTTTATTTGCCATTCAAAGTCCTTTATCACTCGTCCCCTCCACCTTGCTAGTCTTTTTACACTTTCTAGCCCACCTTGTACTCTGTGATCCAGTGATATTAGCCTCCTAGCTGTCCCATGGACAAGAAATTACAACTCTCAACTACAGGCATTTTCATGGGCTGTTCTCCATGCCTCCTCATGTCTGCCCCCGGGCTCCCCTGGCTTCCTTCAAGTCCCACCCCAAATCTCACCTTCTCTAAGAAGCCTTCCCTGACCCTCCTACATCCTAGCGCCTTCCCTCTCTTGGATATTGTTTCTTAATCCTGCACGTAGCTTCTTAGTACACAGAAGTTTTCGTGTTGTTTATGTCATTTGGCTGTAAGCTTCTTTTTTGTTTGTCTGGGGGCTTTTTGTTTTTGTTTGGTTTTGGTTTTTTTGCAGGGCAGTGAGGGTTAAGTGACTTGCCCAGGGTCACACAGCTAGTAATTGTCAAGTGTCTGAGGCTGGATTTAAACTCAGGTCCTCCTGAATCCAGGGCCGGTGCTTTATCCACTGTGCCACCTAGATGCCCCATCAGCCACTTAATCTTGATGACATTGTATCTTCCAGCAGAGGTGAAGGTACTTGAGGGCAGGGGCTGTTTGGTTCTTATCTGTGTATCTCCAGAAACTAACCCAGGACCTTGTTTCTAGAAAGTTGAATAAATAACAACAGGAGCAAAACTCTTGTTGTTGATGATGATGTTGTTTGTCCTTCTTTTTTGAAAAGGGCCGTGATATCAGGGATTGATGTTCTGACTCGCAGTGAATTGCATTTAAGTGAGGCAGGGCTGTACTGTACCAAGTCTCCAGCCTCATTCTCTCCTCCTGAGCCACTGGGGTCTCATGGCAAGGTATAGATCAGGATGACTGGAGATGACCCCAAATGCAGTGGGAGACCCTGGCCTTTTTAAGCTAAGACCTTTCCCAGGTCTCAGTTTGTTTGAGGCAACACCCATTCAGTGATTAAGGGTAAGTAAGGAATGAGGCAAGAACTGGTCTTTTTTATCTGGTTAAAAAAAAAAAAAGTCTGGGAGGGGAAGACTCTCAGGGTTTCTGGCCAGAACAGAAACTATTGCTATTTACATGAGCCATCAATACCCAAACAACGACCAAGTGAGGTTGGGACCTATTGTTAGAAAATCAGTGAGAGTCAGAGTGATTTAATTAAGAGTCTGAAACTAAGGCAGAAAATATTGGACAGAGTCAAAGCATCTCAATTTGTAATGCAAACTCTATAAGTTGCTCAACCATGGCCAAGACATTTAACCTCTCTGAACTCCAGTTTTATCCTATGTAATACTTGACTAATACTTAATACTAATGCTTATATTAACAAAAGGATCAAATAAGAAAGTAGAAATGGACGGACTTGAAAACATTATAAATCACTATATAAGGTATAAGGCAATTAGGTGGCACAGTGGCTAGAGCCCTGTGTTTGGAATCAGGAAGACTCACCTTTCTGAGTTCAAATCTAGCCTCAGACACTTACAAGCTGTGTGACTCTGGACAAATAATTAACCCTGTTGCCTCAGTTTCCTCATCTGTAAGATATGCTGGAGAAGGAAATGGCAAACCACTACTCCAGTATCTTTGCCAAGAAAACCTCAATGGGGTCACCAAGAGTTGGACATGACTGAAATGACCAAACAACAAAATATAAAGTATTATTATACCTAATAGATTAGTTTCTTCACCTATTCAGGTTCAAATGTTTTAATGTCTAGAAAAACCAGCACATTCAAGTCTGTGTTTTATTCATCTTGTAAAATGGACTCATGTTAATGAGTCAATGGACTAAGAAGGCTTCCTTGGCCCCTGGCCCTCAAAACTTTACCACTTATTCACTGATGTCTGAAATTCTAGCCCATTTCTTTAGTTTAAGACTTTGATCCCTATTAACATGCAAATCTACATGAGATAATATTAGCCTCTTAGTAGAGTTCAAAGGGCCCTCTTAGAATGTTAGAACTAGAAGGGACCTTGTTCCTTGCTCCCTTTCATTTACAGAGAAATTCAGGGGTGGTTTTTCTCCATTTGTAGTAGGGGCTCCTTTTGGAGAAGAGAAGGGAATATCAAAGAAGAGCTTACGATCTCACCCTAGTTAGTGTTAGAGCCAGGAGCAGATCTCAGATTTCTTTATTCCCTGCCTGCTGAATTATGGGTGCCTGAAGGACTACTGCTTCTGATCCCTCATTTTCAGGTGTTAACAGGAATTTGTGCTTTTGTATTAATGAGTTGCATGGTTGTTTTTTCTTGAAAGTGGTTGTGTTGGGAAGAAACCTTGAAGGCCCTGGATTCCCGAGGGAAATAAATGGAGTAATAAATAGTAGCTAATTGATTTTAACTGGTTATCTATCAGTGATACTGAGGCTCAAAAATATATTGGGGTGCTAATCACTGGTTAGATGATCCTGGAGAGATGTTAATTGTTTGACTGATGTTGGAGGAAACACAATGGATATGAGCTTGTAAGCTATCCTATTATATAAATACACCAACACCCCTAAGAGCTATCCCTATAACCCAGAGTAGCAGCTGCATGCTGAGGACTCAGTGGACCAGTCCAAGTGTGGGTTCATTGTGGTTAGCTATAATAACACTACTTTATATAGTGATTTATAATTTTCAAAGTGTTTCCACTTGTAGCTTCTTAGACATAATGTTAGGCAAATATTACATATGATATTATGGGACTCAGAGTATCTTACCTTCTTACCTACATGTGGTTTAGCCTGTAAGTTCAAAGCCCTTATAAACTTACACATGTATGCTAATGTGATCAAAGAGGTTTAAATTCAAGGAAGGAATTTATGGAAACAGAACTGGCATTGGAGTCATCAGACTTAAGAGTCAAATCCAAATTTTGCCATCTAAGTGGGGTTGGACAAGGCATTTAATCTCTTAATTTTCTGTTGTAAAATGAGAGACTTATACTAGATGACCTCTAAGGCCCTTTCTGGCCCCAAAGTTATGATTCTAAATTGTTTTAATACCCCATCAACTTGTTACAATAGTATTTTACTTGAGTGACATTATTGCTACTTTATGCCCAGCCATAAGGACACATTTCTAGGCTCCAGGGACCATGTGTCTACATACTGGGTAAATCACAAGATGGCGGTCATACCATTTGTGACTGTGGCCCTACAGCACCATCTCTTCACTTGCAAGTATAAGAATCCATTGATGCCCATACTGTAGGCAATGAAATATTTAATGATTTTGTGCAATCTTGCTTTGTGTTATTAAAATTAAAAACTTTTAAAACTCACACTGACCAACAAATATTGGAATAAATTCCCTATGGGGACCAGAATACATAAGAAACAAACCCTCCCCAAAGTCTGTAAAATTAACCTTTACAGGGGCAGCTAGGTGGCGCAGTGGATAAAGCACCAGCCCTGGAGTCTGGAGGACCTGAGTTCAAATCCAGCCTCAGACACCTGACACTTACTAGTTGTGTGACCCTAGGCAAGTCACTTAACCCTCATGGCCCCACCAAAAAAAGAAAAAAATTAACATCTACATCTGATTTCTACTTCCCTAATTCATAATCTCAGATGCATTCACAGTCCTCTTTGAAGGCGCTTTAAAACTTATAGCTCATCTGGTCCTCACAATAGTCTTTGAGGCAAAATCTGATATTCCTGCCTGTTTCTGACCAATGAGAGAACCTCTACCTCTAATAATGGTATTTAGACCTTCTTTAAATAACAACTCATTACCATTTAAACCAAGTTTGAAGCTATTTATGTCACCAAGAGAACAAAAACTTTGCTTAGGGAAGATGACATCCGTGCAGCTTCTATTAATCTGGTGCTTTTTTTTTTTTTGGCTTCAAATCAGGATGACCAGATCATGAATAGAAGCAAGATGTTGCTCTCCAATATTTCTCATGTCTTTTCTACACTAACATAGCTCCCAATTCAGACCCCCACCACTTCTCCTCCAAGATGACTGCAGTAGCCTCCTACTTGGCCTCCTTGTCTCCATCTTTCCCTACTTCAGTTCATCTGTCCTGTACCTGCAAAAGTGATTTGTCTTAAGCACAGATATAGTCATGCCACTCAGTCAACTTTATTGGTCTCCTACTGCCTCTAAAATAAAATAGAAATACTTCTATTTAGCTTTGAAAGCCATTTACAACCTGGTCCCAACTATCTTTCCAACCTTATTGGTCATTACTCTTCCTTCTGCACTCATCGAGCCGTTCCTCACATACATTATACATTATCCCATACCCCATCTCCCATCTCCCTTCTCTGGGCTTCTACCCTGACTGTTCCCATGCTTAGAATATATTCCTTCCTCACCTCTGCCTCAGAGAATCCCTCTCTTCCTAAAAACACATCTTAAGTACCACCTTCTAAAAGAACTCTTTCCTGATTTCCTCAACTGCATTGTATTTATTCACTTCATATTAGACACACATATGCGTGCATTATATATGTATGTATGTATTAATGTGTGTGAATATGTATGTATGTATGTTTGAGCTTATAAGCTCCTTCAAAGTAAGAATTAATTAATTCTTTGTATATGTATCCTTAGCATTTCACATAGACATAAGGTAGGTGTTTAATAAATATTTGTTGATTGGTTTTTTGGTTTGTTTTTTTGTTGTTGTTGTTTTTTTGGTTTTTTTTGTTTTTTATTTTTTTGCAGGGCAACGGGGGTTAAGTGTCTTGCCTGGGGTCACACAGCTAGTAAGTGTCAAGTGTCCAAGGCTGGATTTGAACTCAGGAACTCCTGAATCCAGGGCCGGTGCTATATCCGCTGTGCCACCTAGCTGCCCCCTGTTGATTAGTTTTTAATGGAAGCAAGATTTTGCTCCTTCCAATATGGGTATCTTGATTTGCTTCAGATTTCTGGTTTGCCTTTCCCCTCCCCTTTCCCCACAAAGGAGCTAGTCAATCAATATCCTCCACTTTCAACTAATGTTTACCTTTTTTTTTTTTAATCTTCAAATCTGTCCCTTATAAAACCTTTTACAATTGGCGACGTAGTGCAGCGCAAAGAACATTGGCTCCAGCTTGAGGCAGGACATGGAGACATGGGTTCAAATGCCACTTCTCTCATGTAACACTTGTGTGACCTTGGACAAGTCACAACCTCTCTCTTCTGTATAATGTGCAACTGAACTACACAATCAGACACATTCACTCCAATTCTAAATATATAATACAAATCCTTTGGAAATAACTACAGAATCTATGCAGTTACGGGGTTTTTTTTGCCTACTTGTAGACAGACTAATTTGACTATGCTATTTCCAAAGAATTCTTGGTTTTAAAGTGTCAGGGGAACTCAATCTATAAGGAGAGATCATTAGCAGTCAGATTCATAACCCAGTGACAGGAGACAAGGAAATAGCCCTTCTGTTCCATGGAGGGCGGCCCTGGAATCTCAGACGCCACTTTTGCTCATGGTTAACAGCATCTGTGCAGCATTTTTCCCCAGGAGCACAAACACTCTTCTGGCTGCAGGAGCAGCTGGTCAGACATAATGTCGTCTGGCACCCAGGCACCTTCATTATACAGTAACCCAAAACCAACAGGGCCATTTTAATTCCACTCCATATCTATTCCCAAGTCTCCTCCAGAAAAAGGAAATTGGCAACCAGTAAACAAAGATGGTCTTTTCCTATTTATATATATATATATATATATATATATATATATATATATATATATATATATATATATATATGTATGTATATGTATATGATATATAATAAAATATATACATAACACATATACACACAATGTATGTATGTGTATATGTGTATATCTATGCATATTGTTAACTATTACTTATTTTTAATATATTTATAGCTATAATGCTAATTATTATTTATTCATTTTTAAAATTGGGTCTGATCTCTGGTTTCTTCAGTATTAAAAACTTCAGGATCAGTAGAGACACCAGCAGCTTTAGCCCTATTACACCTCAGAACCCCAGAAACTCAAGGGATCTACCTCAACCTCCCTACCAGCAAGGAGTATTATGGGCCAGCATAAGTCTTCAAAGGGCTTTGTACTTACTTATCAGCATATAGGTTGGATCCCCCAATAGACTGTTAGTTCCTTGAGGGCAGGGCGGCTTTGTTTTCTGTTTTTGTATCCCCATGCTTCTAGCATATACTATTACAAAGTAAGCACTCAACAACAAGAAATATTATATTATAGATTATCTGTTATAAATTATATATTACCAGGGCAGCTAGGTAGCACAGTGGATAAAGCATTGGCTCTGGATTCAGGAGGACCTGAGTTCAAATGTGGCCTCAGACACTTGACACTTACTAGCTGTATGACCCTGGGCAAGTCACTTAACCCTCACTGCCCCGCAAAAAAAAAGAAAGAGAGAAAGAGAGAAATACATAAATAAATAATATATTACCTATATTGTTTTATTAGAAACTGTTACCTATATTGTTATATTATAAATTATAAATAATATATTATCATGTTTTATATATATATTACTGTATAATTATTACTATCATAGCTATTTTTTATATAGTCCTTTAAGATCTGCAAAGTGCTCTACATATTTTATCTCACTTGATCCTCACAACAGCCCTGTAAGGCAGATGCTATAATTATCTCCATTTTAGAGATGAAGAAACTGGGGCTGAGTGATTTCAATTAAATTTCTTTTCTTTTCTTTTCTTTTTTTTGCATGGCAATGAGGGTTAAGTGACTTGCCCAGAGTCACACAGCTAGTAAGTGTCAAGTGTCTGAGGTCGGATTTGAACTCAGGTCCTCCTGAATCCAGGGCTGGTGCTTTATCCATTGCACCACCTAGCTGCCCCCTCAATTAAATTTCAATTAAATCAAATGATTTACCCAAGGTCACACAGCTACTAAGTGTCTGAAGCAGGATTCAAACTCATAATATAGAATGTCTGTTCATAGGCTAGGGACTGGACCTATGATTTCAGCAGTATAGGGAACTCCCTGGTGAGGAAGTCAGCACATTATCTGTAACTTAGAAACTTAGGGCTGCCCTCCATGGAACAGAAGGGCTATTTCCTTGTCTCCTGTCACTGGGTTATGAATCTGACTGCTAATGAAAGGTTAAGTAACTTGCCCATAGTAGAGCAACCATGGGTCAGAAGTGAGACTTGAACCTAGATCTTCCTGTTAATAATGTCTACTAATAATATTTTAAATATTTGTATAGTTAATTAAATATAATCCCCTCTACTACTTTATGGCTCTTCTATACACAATATTATCACAAAAGCAAACAAAGAAATTACACAAGATTATATGAGCTCAGTCACTTGCCCTCTCTGGGTCTCAGTTTCTCCCTCCATAAAACTAGAGGGTTACATGAAATGACTCCTTGAAGATTTGCTCAAGGATCCTTTCAGATCTAACTCCTCTTTCTAATTGAGCTTCCTTCACAAGTCAATGACACTACTGATTAAGAGGTGCTTCCCAAGTCATACACAGAGGCAAACCTAACACTTACAGATTGGTGGCATCAAAAGAAAATAAGAGGGGGCAGCTACATGGCGCAGTGGATAAAGCACTGGCCTTGGATTCAGGAGGACCTGGGTTCAGGTCCAGCCCCAGACACTTGAAACTTACTAGCTGTGTGACCCTGGGGAAGTCAATTAACCCCCCCTTCCCCCCATTGCCCTGCAATCAATCAATCAATAAATAAATAAGAAAATAACAGGCCCAAATCTCTTGCTGGACGAGGGACCACAAATACATCATTTCTGGTCCTGAGATGATTAAGACTTAAGCAACTCAGAAAGACTTGAGTTATAACATTCAACCAAGGGGCAGCTAGGTGACACAGTGGATAGAGTACCGGCCCTGGACCTGAGCTCAAAGCTGACCTCAGACACTTAACACTTACTAGCTGTGTGACCTTGGGCAAGTCACTTAACCCCAATTGCCTCACCAAACCCCCCCCCCCAAACAACATTCAAACAAGAGCTTTTTGGGGGGGGGGGGCACCGAGGCAATGAGAGTTCAGTGAATCACCCAAGGTCACACAGCTAGTAAGTGTCAAGTGTCTAAGGCCAGGTTTGAACTCAGGTACTCCTGAATCCAGGGCCAGTGCTTTAACAACTGTGCCACCTAGCTGCCCCCAGCCAACCAAGGGCTTTTAAAAATTGTTCCGTCCAAATGGAAGTAAAGTAATAGGAAGAATACTAGACTTCGGGGTCAGAAGTGAAGTTCTGATTCTAGAGTTGGCAGTGATGGGCTGTGTGACTCTGGATCCATGACTGTATTCCTCTATTCCTGGCATTCTATATGAATTGGGGTGGAGGGGAAAGTAGAGTACACTACCTTTCCTAATTCAAGAAGATGTTCACAAGACCAATCAAATCACATAGATAAAAGTCAATTAGTACTTCAGAATAAATAATATTTCTTCATTTCTATAAAGTCAAGGCTATATTTAGCCATTGGCATTCAATCCACATCTACAAGTCCTCTCTACGTCAAAAACTTAAGTAAATAAAAGAAAAAAAGAAAAGCTGGAAATATTGAGTCCTTTTTCTGACAAACCTACTCACTTCAGGAGCATATGGGGCATGAGGCATCTTGTTAAACATATGGTGTTCCAAATGTAATAGTGCTAAATATTTAATACACGGCAAGGTTTTACCGTAAATCACAGTCTCAAAGAGATGTGAGTCAAGCCGCCTGCCTGCACTGTTTTAAGGGAGAGGTAAGTCACATTTTGTTTTCTATAACTCATTTGGCTTTTCATTTTTCACTATTGATTAGCCTTCTGCCCAAATGATGTATCACTGCTGTTATAATAAAGCAAACCAGAAAAGCCGGGGAAGAACATTAAGAAAACAGGAACCTGATGGGAACCACTGCTTGAAATAAACTTATTTTTCCTGTGTGGTCCTGAGGATGAATGTTCTCTTGTTCGTTCCCTCTCTCTCTCTCTCTCTCTCTCTCTCTCTCTCTCTCTCTCTCTCTCTCTCTCTCTCTCTCTCCTCTTCTCTCTTCTATCTCTCTCTCTTCTCTCTTCTTTCTCTTTTCTCTCTCTCTTCTTCTCTCTTCTCTCTTTTCTTTTTCCTTCGCTCTTCTCTCCTTTCTCTTCTCTCTTCTCTCTCTCTTCTTCCTTCTCTCTCCTCTTTCTCTTCTTCCCCTACTCCTTTAGTCTCCCTCTCCTTACTCTCTCTCTTCCTTTCCCATTGTGTTATTTAAAATATTGTGGGACAGGGCAGCTAGATGGCACAGTGGATAGAGCACCAGCCCTGGAGTCAAGAGTACCTGAGTTCAAATTCGGCCTCAAACACTTAACACTTACTAGCTGTGTGACCCTGGGCAAGTCACTTAACCCCAATTGCCTCACCAAAATATATATATATATATATATATATATATATATATATATATATATATATATATATATATATATATATATATTTATTTTGTGGGACTAGACTGGGTTTTTAAAAATATTGCTACTTATAAATGAATGGCTATTGCACCAATTTGGGAGTAAGTGTTTATTTTCATTTTTTTATGTTATTTATTTATTTAAATTTTTTGTGGGGCAATGAGGGTTGTGTGACTTGCCCAGGGTCACACAGTTAGTAAGCATCAAGTGTTGAGGCCGGATTTTAACTCAGGTCCTCCTGAATCAAGGCCCAGTGCTTTATCCACTGTGCCACCTAGCTGCCCCAATAAGTGTTTTTTATTAATTAATATCACATATTAATATGTATTGACCATTGACCAATAGTATTGACCATGTGTCCCCCTGACTTCCCATTAGTCACAGGTTTACAGGCCTAAATAATCACATACCCAGCAAAAAGAGAGTCCCGGGAAGAAGAGACAAGAGAGCAACCCTGGTGTGCACAAGGATTTTATCTTCTTTTTGGTAGAAGCAGGTCACCACACATTGATCTGAGCTAATTGGTTAGGAACAATCGGCTCCATTGATTGACATGACTGGGGAGGGGGGGTTGGTCTAGAGATTAAATTCCAACCATCAGGGGCCAGTTGGGTAGCGAAGTCCTGGAATCAGGAGAACCTGAGTTCAAATCTGACCTCAGACACTTGACATTTACTAGCTGTGTGACCCTGGGCAAGTCAGTTAACCCTCATTGCCCCACAAAAGGAAAAAAAAAAAAATCCAACCATTTAGGTGTGCTTCTTCCCCTAGCTAATCAGAAGAATCAATCTACATTCCTTTGGTTAAGCTGAAGGCTCATCCCAGGCTGGTTTCTGGTGAGAGGGAGAGAACAGCTACCATTAACATGTCTGGGTTTCTCCTAGAAATTCATTATTAATAATCATTTCTTCACACCATCCTCTCTGTTTCCCTTCCTCTCCCTTTCCTTCTGTCTCTCCTCCCTTCCCCTCCCCCTTCCTCTCTCTCCCTCTTCCCCTCCTTCCTCTTTTTTCTCCCTCTCCTCCCCCCTTTCCCCCTCTCATCCTCCTCGCTCCATTCCTACCTTCTTCTAGAGTAGGGGTTCTTAATCTAGGTCTATTAGCTTGTCCTTTTTTAAAAAATACTTTGTAAATTAAATTTCAACATAATTGGTTTCCTTTGTAACATTCAATTTTTATGCATTTAAAAACCATTCTGAGAAAGGCTCCATAAGCTTCACCAAACTATCAAAGGGGACCAGGACACAAAAAGGACTAAGATCCCCTGCTCTACAGGCAGAAGTGTGCTGCAGATAGGTTACTGGACTTGGAGTCAGGACAATCCTGCCTCAGATACTATCTGTGAGCCCCTTGTAAAGCCATTTATTTTTTCTAGACTTCAGCTTCCCCGTCTATAAAAGAAGGAAGTTTTGTACTCAGCGCAAAAGTCTCTTCTTGGCTCTAAATCTATGTTCTTAAGATCTTACATGAGAGGGGGTAAATTACCCAAAGTAGTTCTGAAAAAAGATGCTATGACTATGTCTTACTTTCCCATTTCCTCATACAACAGCTACACATAGACTTCATTCAGTTTTATCACTTACTAAGAACCTCAGTAAGTTCTCCATGAATCAGCCAAACTCAACATTTTCATTGAAACATTACAAACACTCACACAATATTTCCAGCTGTTTTCTGAAAAGTTTTAGGCACTGAGATTCTTCCCTAAATGATAAATCCCTGGTATAATATAGAGCAGGGGTTATTATTTTTGTATATCCTTCTCTTTGGCAGTCCAGTGAAGTCTGTGCCCCCCCCCCAGAATAATGTTTTGAAATACATAAAATAAAATACATAGGGTTACAGAGGAAACCATGGGCACCTAGGGGTACAGTGGATAGAGTGCCAGGTCTGAAGGCAGGAAGACTCATATTTGTGAGTTTAAATCTAACCTCAGGGGCAGCTAGGTGGCACAGTGGATAAAGCACCGGCCCTGGATTCAGGAGTACTTGAGTTCAAATCCGGCCTCAGACACTTAACACTTACTAGCTGTGTGACCCTGGGCAAGTCACTTAACCCCAATTGCCTTACCAAAAAAAAAATAAAAAAATAAATCTAACCTCAGACACCTACTATGTGAGTGACCCTGGGCAAATCACTTAACTTTGTTTGCCTCAGTTTCCTCATTTGTAAAATAAGTTGGAGAAGAAGTAAACCACTCTAGTACCTTTACCAAGAAAACCCCAAAAGCAGTCACAAAGAGTCAAACACAACAGAAAACAACTAAACAACAACAAAGGGAACCAATTATGTTGAAATACAATTATGCAAAAAAAAAAATTTTTTTAAGTTCCCAGACCCTAGGATAAGAACCCCTAGTGTGGCAGAATGCTGGAACCCACCACTACTGGTGGACAGTAAAGTTTCACAAAGAACAGCAAACCAATGCACATAGCAATCCAAAGACTCTATTGCCTGTCTAGTCTAAATCTTCCCATTGCAAGGGACAAGGAAAATGAAACAAGTTTGTCTACATAAACACTGGTTACATTTTTTAAACCTGAAGAATCATTACTAGCAAGTCCTCACCTCAACATACACAGTGTGGGGTGGACAAGTACAGGGATGGGTCTAAGGACTTGCCAACTTTATCAGCTCTATCCTTCACATACCGGCCACCATAACATTCTACCCTTTTTGTGACTATATCCCCCAGGAACTAACACAGTACCTGGCACATAGTATACACTTGATAAATACATGCTCCTTGATTCATTGTTTGATCCCTATGAAGTAGCTTTTTTATGGCACTTTTAAAATAGGGATAGGGAGAGAGACTAGACCTGTGAATTCATGGGCATAAGAATGAGGGTCTTCCTTATACCAGCGGAAGTTGGCACCTTCTCTATGCCTTAAAGTCTTAAAAGCCTACATCAGCGGTATCAAACTCAAATGGAAACTGGGACCACTGAACCATACATATGAACCCCCAATGGGCCACATATTGACTTAAAAAAACACATATTCACATTATCTACATTTGATTGTATTTTTGTTTATTTTGTTAAATATTTAATCAGGTTCAGGCAGCACTTGGGATTGTTGTGAGCCTACACGGGTAGCGTGTCGGACATCTCTTCACTAAAACACGAAGAGGTTAAGTGATGTGTCTAGGATCAAATTGCCAAGTATGTCTCAGAGGTAAGATTTCAATCCAGGTCTTCCTGGCTTTGAGGCCAGCTTTCTATTGATTCATTTTTATAGTAACTAAACCTATCACCTAACCTTTTTCCTTCTTTGGCTGGGGGCAGGGAGCATAGGGATGCTTTTCCATTTAACATTTCAGTGTGGACAAATACTAGGCAAAAAAAAACAAAAACAAAAACGTGAAAACCAGTAACAGCAAATAAAAAGCTAATGAGTATTTAATAAATGTTTGCTGAATTTGTAGATTTTTTTCCCCCGTTACCAGAAAGAACAGAAGAAAGCCTCCCCCCAAAATAGTGGCTTTTGTCCATGGCTATCGGGCTTATTTGCACCCTTGAAGCCCCAGAGGGGAATAAGCAGGAAATGACACGCTTTCCAAAAATTTTTGAAAGAAATCATTCTTTTGGAAATTTTGAGAAAAACAGTACAGTTTGGGGCTACCTTTATGGGGAAACCTCTTCAGATAAGGTATTTACCTACCCGTTGCTTCTCAGGGTCCACATAGCGAATGCCAAAATAATCCTTCTCCAGCAAACTGTAATAGTTGCAGATGTGGTCTATGAGAAACTGACCTTTGGTCTCCCTCTGCAAAGGAAACACACTAATGTTAAGAGGCTGACAACAACCCTTGGAGATGGGTGGGGTTCTATTCTCCCTGGGACAATCCTGTCTTTAATCTACTAGGGGTATATAAGTTATATATATATATAGGGGTATATAAGTTAGGGGGATATAGGTATAACACTAGTTAGTGTTAAACAATCCATCCCCAATTTAGAAAGCAATTGTGGTCCCAAAGTTCATTTGTAGGTATGTTTCTATTGGAAAAATATGTTCTGAGTTACAAAGAAATATGTTGTAAATAGTGATTCCTTGGCTGGTCTAAAAAAATCTAGGCATGGTGTAAAGGACAGAATGTTACTAGATATGGAATCAAAATACCTAGTTTCAAATTCTGGCCCTGATTCTTAATAGCTATGTATCTGTGGGCAAATCACTTTTAACTTCTTTGAGACTCAGTTGTTTTTTAATCTGAAAAATGCTAATAAAATTACTTGCATATCCTGCTTCTCAGAGTTATTGTAAGAAGAGTATTTTGTAGACTGCAAAGTGCCAATGCAATCCAATCAGCAAGACTTTTTTAATAAGTCTTTCCATCCGATGTTAGGCACAAGGGCACAAAAATGAAATGTAAACCAGGGCCTGCATTCAAGAATTTTATATATTCTTATGTCAGGGAAGGAGGAGTATGTACATGATTATTTGAGGAGGGAGAGATTAAGAACAACTGGGGGACTGAAAAGTTTTCCCATAAGAGTTTGTGGCCCATGACTTGGACCCAGAAGGAAGCTAGAAATTTCAAGAGGGAAGATGAAAAGGGAACACATTCCAGACATGCAGGAAAGCCTGTACAAAAGCATGGGGGCGGGGGTGGGGTAATTCTAAAAGTAAACTACTATTTAAACAAAGCAAAAGCATTTATTAAGTACTTGCTGTGTACTAAGCATTATGTTTAGCACTGAGGACACTAAAAGACAAAAATCAAGATAGCTCCATCTAAAAGAGCTCCCACTATAATTAAAGGAGACAACAGCCTTCTGGGCACTTTGGGTTCAAGACAAATGGACAGGACTATAAGTAAGTCCTAAGGGTTCCACAGCATTGTATATGACAAGGTCCTTGAGTCCTTAAGTATCATTTAGGTCAGATGGCCATGCCTGGAGGTCTGACCATACAATAGCAGCAAAGCAATATGGTAAGGCCTGGTCGTTGTCCATGCCACAGGAGGGATTATAGTTAGTGACTCCTAGCTCATTTAGGAGATAGCTTTCCTGAGTTCAAATTTGGCCTCAGTCTCTTACTAGCTGTGTGACTTTAGACAAGTCACTTAAACCTATTTGCCTCAGTCTCCTCCTCTGTAAAATAAGCTGAAGAAGGAAATGTCAAACTACTCCAGTATCTTTGCCAAGAAAACCTCAAATGGGTTCCCAAAGAATCAGACATGACTGATGAACAACAAGAGCTCATTTAAGCTATATAAACCAAATAGACCTTGGTGCTAGAAGCAATGGGACATACAACACAGGAAGAGGAAAAAGAAATGCCAGGACTGAAGACAGAAAGACTCATATTTGTAAGTTTAAATCTGACCTCGGACACCTACTATGTGAGTGACCCTGGGCAAGTCACTTAACTTTCTTTGCCTGTTTCCTCATTTGTAAAATGAGCTGGAGAAGGAGAAGTAAACCACTCCAATACCTTTGCCAAGAAAACCCCAAAAGCAATCACAAAGAGTCAAATACAGCTGAAAACAACTAAACAACAACAAAGGGAACCAATTATGTTGAAATACAATTATTCAGGGACAGCTAGGTGGCACAGTGGATAAAGCACTGGCCCCAGATTCAGGAGGACCTGAGTTCAAATCCAGCCCCAGACACTTGACACTTACTACTGTGTGACCTTGGAAAAGTCACTTAACCCTCATTGCCCTATTTAAAAAAAAGAAAGAAAGAAAGGAAAGGAAAGGAAAAAAGGTGGGGGGGGGGAGGAAATGCAATTATGCACTTATATCCCTCTTTCCTGAGTCCAGAGCTAATCCTTGGCATCTTTAGCTTTCACTCGCCTCACTTTCTACTGCATTTTTCAGTCCCTGGATGCCCTTCTTCTCAGGTCAAATCCTAAGATAGAATGTGAGTGTTGTGGAGTGGGAAGAATCCCATAATAGTTACCATGTTCCTGTGTGATGCTGCTGAATCAGGGGCATAAAAAATTTCACTACTAGCCCAAGCCTAGAAGCTAGCAATACAATAAGCTTCTAACACCGCTCAAAGGGTGGGGAGTGCATTAGCCCATGCCAGGGGTGACACCAACATCCTTGTCTGTATAAAGCTCTAGCCTTCTCCAAAAATCTCACACTGAGAGCTTAAATCGGCCTGTAGTTTACTCTCCTCCCAAGAAAATGTCAGGTAATTAGTTTTACTTAGGAGAGGCAAAAACAACAACAACAAACTAAAATGGATTTTTAAAATTTCATTTCCCATCAATGCTTTCTAAAAAAAAAACTATATCCGGGAGGTTCAAGTGACATCAGCCTTTGACAACAGCTAAATCCAGAGACCAAAAGAATAATCAATGGATTTACTAGCTTTTATAGATTTACTCTGTAATCTATTCATCTCAGTCTCCTGCACATTCAAATCACCAAGCAAAGCATTTGAGTTCATTAGAGAATTAACAGGTTCTGGGGGCAACCAGGGGCTGGAAAACATGACAACAAAGCTCTCTTTTTTAACAGTCACTACACAGTACTAAACCTGACATGCTGAAAAGATGTGGGTGAATTTAAAAAGTAAAAATAGCAAGGGCTGGAGCAGACTTTAATTCTGCACATTTCGACACATAGGGGCAGCTAGGTGGCTCAGTGGATAGAGCACCGGCCCTGGAGTCAGGAGTACCTGAGTTCAAATCCAGCCTCAGACACTTAACACTTAACTAGCTGTGTGACCCTGGGCAAGTCACTTAACCCCAATTGCCTCACTAAAAAAAAAAAATTCTACACATAAAGATAGTGTGAGTAAGGGCAGCTAGCTACTGAGGGGCTTTCTTTTGACCAATAGCCATCCTTTGAAGTAGAGCAACGGTGGTAACTGCCATTGGGGCTCTCTGAATATGGCTGAATATATGGCTAGACTATAAACCTTAAAGTATTATGTAAATGTTAACTATTATTGTTATTTTTTAAATTATTACAAAAACCAATATACAACTCAGGCTTTTTTTTATTGTTGCCACTTGATACTGAGCTCAATTTTTACATTGAGTAAAAGGCAAATGCTTTCCATCTAATAGAATTCTGAGGGACAAAGGTAACACAACTAGATTTGATGGATGTAGAAAGAAATGACTGCAGAAGCTAGAGACCTAGGGATATTTTATCCTGCAGAAGGGCAGACGTGAGGAAGAAGGGATAGAGAGAACTATCTTCAAATATTTAAAGGATTGCCATGTGGAAGAGAGATCAGATTTTATCTATATGGCTGCATATAGTAAAACTAGGGCCAAAGAAAGGAATTTACAAATAGAGGGCAGATTTTGGCTCAATGAAGGAATTTCTCAGTAGTCAAAAGTATCAAAAAATAGAATTAGTTATCTCCTGAAATAGTGATTATACTGTCATCTGAGTTACTCATTGTTTCTGTTATTTTGTTTGTTCTTCATTCTTTTTTTTTTTTTTTGCGAGGCAATTGGGGTTAAGTGACTTGCCTAGGGTCATACGGCTAGTAAGTGTCAAGTGTCTGGGGCCACATTTGAACTCAGGTCCCCCGGAACCCAGGGCCAGTGCTTTATCCACTGTGCCACCTAGCTGCCCCCAACTGAATTGGATTTTAGTGAGGGAGGCCAGTACAAGGTCACCAGCCTCACTCTCTCCAGAGCCATTTGGCAAAATATACATCAGGAAGACTGGAGATGCCTCTGGATGTTTGAAGCAATTAGTGTTAAGAGCCCTCCTAGGGGTCACACAGCTAGTAAGTGCCAAGTGTCTGAGGCCAGATTTGAACTCAGATCCTCCTGACTCCAGGGCCAGTGTTCCATCCACTGTACCATCTAGCTACCCTGGAGTTATATATAATGGAAAAAGCCTTGATCTGGAGTCAGAAAACATGGATTTGACTCTCTGTCTTGCTGCTTAATTCCTCTGTGACTTTGAGCAAGTCCTTTAACCTCCCTGGGCTCAGTTTTATCAGCTATAAAATAAATGACCTTTAAGTTTCTTTCCAATTCTAAACTTAAATTAAATATCTTCATGATTCACAACTCCCTGAAGCCATGTTTTTACATCACAGTGAAAGCAGCTAGTCACTAGAAGCCCCCAGGTACATACAGATAAGTAGGCTGATACCATGGCTCCTAACCCCAGCCCTTCAGGTTTCCTATCTGCATATAAAAACATTTTAATGGCATCAAGCCCTAGCATATTCTAGAGCCGCTTCAAGAAAATACGTAAACACTCAGTTAAAAGAGAGGTCTGACAATTCACACAAGGAAAACAAAATGGAGGAAGAAAGCCCATAAGCAGACTATGACATGCTGTTGAATGAGAAGCCCATTGAGTGGCACCACCAATTCATATGCATAGCATATGAACTATGAACTGTGATGTTTAAAATCTAAATTGTGGTCGCCAAAAATCAGAAGCTTCAGCACCAGTCTAGCCTAGAGTTCCAGCCTGGTTGGGTTCTTCCTGAAGTCCTCCTCCAAGAGCCTGCTTTAATCAGGAACTCTCTAGCAAGCTGTTTGTGGAAGCTTTTTATAGGTCTGGAACAGAGGCGGTCCTTACACACTGCTTCAAGGTGATTGGTTGGCGTCATCCAAATCCATTGGCTTTGAAGGTGTTCTCAAGTTGAGTTCACAGTCTAGTTTTTGAGAACAATACCTTCTTAAGGGATAGCCAGATGTGATTATAATCCAATTAACTTGAAGTAGGCTTAATCAGCAATCACTCTCACTTGATTTAATCAGTATAGATTAATCTCCAGGTGGGTCTTTGAGTATCTCCACTGATAGAAGGTGTACACATAAAGGGAAACTGTGATCTATGAGTATAGAGAGTATTCTAAAAGATCTAGTGCAGTTTTAAGCATTTAATATCCAAAAAAATATGAAGACTATTGGGACACCCTATATACCTATTCCTAACACCTAACATGGTGACTTGCATTTTTCTATGTATTTAAAGTTTTGTCAAATGGAATTAGTTGGGTGCACAGATAGAGCACAAGCATCTTAAGAGTTTGCCTTCAAAGGTAAACAAAACATACGTAGATTTAAATAATTATTTGACATCTCAGTCTTACTCTGTCCCCCTACTACAGAGCTGTTCTCTCTTTCAATCCTTGAGGACTAGGTTTCTTCTCCATTATCCAAATGTTTGTTACCCACTAATGCATTGTTGGTAGAGTTGTGAACTGATCCAACCATTCTGGAGAGGAATTTGGAACTGTACCCAAAGGGTTATAAAACCATGAATACCCTTTGACTCTGCAAAACCACTACTAGGTCTGTATCCCTGTTGTAGGAGGTGTACTTATCCTCATTTGGTTCAGTTTCCTCAACTACAAAACAAATAATAAGTGACTTGCTCAGAGTCACAAAGCTAGTAAGTATCTGAAGCTATATTTGAACTCAGAACTTCCTAACTCAAGTACCATCTAATGGCCTCTAACCCACAAAACCCATATAACCCACATAAAAGTTTATTGGCATACACAATAATTTTTAAGAATAAAAGGGGGGGCGGCTAGGTGGCGCAGTGGATAAAGCACCAGTCCTGGATTCAGGAGTACCTGAGTTCAAATCCAGCCTCAAACACTTAACACTTACTAGCTGTGTGATCCTGGGCAAGTCACTTAACCCCCCATGGCCCTGCACAAAAAAAAAAAAAAAAAAAGATCAAAAAGTTTAAGAACTGCCTTGGTTGACCATGTAAACATCACCAGCCAATCATAGTATCTATTTTCTATTTCTATTTTCTCTTATTCCAGGAAACAACCAATAACAGAGGAGCAGGTCTTCAACTTTACTCAGCTATCAGCCAATAATCTACAAGCATTTATTAAGCAATTACTATATGCCAGGCAGCCTACTAGGTCCCTGTGGATATAATTATATACAATATATGAAATAATCCATTTTCTTTCTCTCTCTTTCTCTTTTTCTCACTTTTGTACTTTTGTGCCCTCTCTCTCTCTCTCTCTCTCTCTCTCTCTCTCTCTCTCTCTCACACACACACCCCATGCTTAAGATTGTAGGAAGGCTGGTCACCAGATAATGAAGGTTTTACTGCACTTGAGGAGTTATTAATGCATTTTGCAGTTTCAAAGATGCCTTATCTCTATTTTGTCCTTCTCCAGCAAGTATATTCAAATTAAAATGTGAAACACAGTCATGCCCACATGAACATTAAAATGAGGAAGTCACCAAGCACTTCCTCTCCCTTGAGCATGAAAGACACTTATTTAGGAATCTTCAGCTAACACAACTTTGACTTCCAACATGTTTTGGTTTAAAATAGAAAAAGTATAAAAATATTAAAAAGTAAAACTGTAAGGACCTCAGTAGCTACCCTATCTGATTAAGCTCTGCGGGGAACTCCTTTTCCCACCACTGGGGAGTCTGACTATCTATCAAGTAGCCGCTAATTCCATAAGCATTACCTTCCATCTTCCCCCGAGCACCAGGATTAATCAGCACCAGGCTCTCCATTCCATCCCCACAATGCCTGGTCCCGAGTAACCCAAATAAGAACCCAATGAAAACCCACTGGACTTTACCAGTTTGAGTGCTCTCTTCCATTGGGCCCCCAAAAGACTTGACCAATTTCCAGTGTCCCCAACTGCCCTTCTTAGTATGACTATTTCCCATCAAAATGCCCTTTATTTTCTTTTTTTAATTTCTCAAAATTTATTTTATTTTTAATTTACAGGATAAAACAAGCATTTCCATAACATAACATAATAAAAAGATGGTTGAAAATGAAACTACAAATCTACTATATATAACTTACTATTCCTTTTAAATATACAAAAGTTATCATGTAAATTTCTTTTTTCTTCCCTCACCCCACCCTAGAGACAGCCGATCATTAGACATAAATGAGTTTACAGATAATATCTTTCTTCATATGTCCTTTATAGTTAATTTGGGCACTTATAAGGATCAAAATAACTTATTTGCTCAAAGTCATTTTTCTTTTTCTTTTTGAGGAACAATGAGGGTTAAGTGACTTGCTCAGGGTCACACAGCTACTAAGTGTCAAGTGTCTGAGGCTGAATTTGAACTCAGGTTCTCCTGAATCCAGGGCTGGTGCTTTATCCACTGTGCCACCTAGCTGCCCCCTCAAAATCATTCTTAAAACAATATTACTGTTACTGTATACAATGTTCTCTTAGTTCTGCTCATTTCACTATTCATCATTTTGTGCAAGTCTTTCCATGTTTTTCTAACACCATTAAGCTCATCATTTCTTATAGCACAGAAGTATTCCATCACAATCATATACCACAACTTGTTCAGCCATTCCCCAGTTGATGGGCATCCCTACAATTTCCAGTTCTTTGCCACCATAGAGTTGCTATAAATATTTTAGAACATACATATTCTTTTCCTTTTTCCCTAATCATCTTTGGAAATGGACCTAAGTAGTTTATTGCTGGGTCAAAGAGTACAGTCAGTTTAATAATTCTTTGGGCATAATTTCAAATTGCTCTCCAGAATGGTTGAATCAGTTCACAATTCTACCAACAATGAATTAGTGTCCCAATTTTTCCACAACCCCTCCATCATTTTTCTCTCTGTCAACTTCCCTCTTGTGCTGTATTCTATCTTGTGGTATTCCCTCCTTCCTTATAATGCACCTTGGAATCTTGAACTTCACTCAAACTTCATTAAGACTGTTATATAGGGGCAGCTAGGTGGTGCAGTGGATAGAGCACTGGAGTCAGGAGAACCTGAGTTCAAATCTGGCCTCAGACACTTAACACTTACTAGCTGTGTGACCCTAGGCAAGTCACTTAACGCCAATTGCCTCACTAAAAAAAAAAAAAGAATTATATAAATAAAGTTATTCATTTTATCTCTGTGAAAGTCCTATGGTTATGTTAGAAGCTAGACAACTGATACCTTTTGGATGGCTGAGAGGGTCTTAAGTAAAGTGCCTACAAAATCCATCCCTCTTTTTATGAAATGGTTCCTCAATACATCTTAATGAAAACTCTGAATTTTTCTAGTCTAATGTCAAGTTTAGTATACTTACACCCCTAGAAACCTTTTTCCAACTGAAAAATCAAACCATATTGACCTAACATTAAACTTTGGATTAGACATGTATCTCATAAAAAAACACCATCATCTCTCTTCCATTGAGAATGTTGCCAACATTGTCAAAGGATGACAGACCTTGTGCAAATTTCTTAAACTTTCTGAGCCTCGGTTTCATATAAAATGAATGGATTGGAAAAGGTAAATTCTAAGGCTTTCTTACTGTTTTAAATCTACACTCCCATACCCTGTAAATAGGAAAATGGTGAACATATGAAAAGTAAGTTGGAATGGGCACTGATTCTAATAATTCTGTACTGAAAAGTGGATACATGGGGAAATCTGTAATGTATATAAACACATTTGTGGAACTGAATTGAATGTGAGGGGAAACTTAAGGATTCTTAGAAGTACCAGGCAAAAGATATCTCAGGTAGCTAAGATATATAGTCAGGAGCTAAGTGTTATGAAGGCACAACAAGATTGGCATTCCCCTTTATCTTGCCCTGGATCAAACACCACCAACTATTCCAATTAACTTTTTTTTAATCAATAAAAATCCATCTTTTCTCTTTCCCCCCTCTCTCCCTATCTCAAGAAAGAAAGAAAGAAAAATAAAGCCTTGTTACAAACACACATAGCTAAAGAAAAGGAATTCTCACATAGGCCATGTCTGAATAAAATATGTCTCAATCAATACCCTAAGTTCATTACCTCTCTGGCAGGAATTGGGAAGCTATTTCATCATAATTCCTCTAGAATCACAACAAGCATTTATTAAGCATCTACTACATACTAGACTCTGGGGAAAGAAATGCATATAAAGGAAGCAACCTCAACTCAAAAATAGCTTACATTCTAATGGCTGTAACTGTGAAAATGACTGGTTTACACTGCTACCAACCTGGCACTTCTACTCAATCAATGCCCACCCACTCCTCCAAAAAACATCCTGAGTGAAGCAAAACTGGGAGACAAAAACTCCAAGTCTTCAAGAATTCTACTTCTGCTGAAAAGAGGTTGCTGCACCATTTTTCTCATTGTCATTTTGGTTAATTTCCTGTTGATCTAGTAGAAAGAATGTAAGAAACAGGGGAAGGACTATTTTTTAGTTTGCTTGTTTTTTTCTTTTTATCTCCAGTTCCTTTCACAGGGCCTTGACCAAAAGAAGTCCTGAATAAATGTCTATTGGGTTGGATTGACAAATTTCGCATAGGTCAGAATATGAGTTGCTAAAAAACGGATTTTGTATCATATGGAAGTCTATGTACAATGCCCGGCACACAATAGATTCTTAAATGCTGTGTCATAAGGAAGAAATTAAAGAAAGAAAGGGAGGAGAGAAGATAGTGAAGGTTTAAACATTTAGACTGACTAGCATGTTTTATGCATTTATCTTCAGTGGAGGCAATTAATACACCCCAAGGATGTGCCCTTGAAAAGGCATGCTAATGATCCAAGACAATTCCAAAGAACTCATGATAGAAAATGTTCTCCACATCCAGAAAAAAGAACTGTGGATTCTGAATGCAGATTGAACCATACTGTTTCTACTTTTTGGCTGGCTTTTTTTTTCTTTTTTTGAGGTTTTTACCTTATGTTCTGATTTTTCTTTCACAATATGATTAATGCAGAAATATGTTTAATGTGATTGTGTGTATTTATACACACACACCACACACACATATATAAACCTATATCAGATTGCTTTCTGTCTTGGAGAGGGGGAAGGGAGGGAGAAAAATTTGGAACTAAAAATCTTATGAAAACAATGTTGAAAACTATCTTTACATGTAACTGGAAAATAATAAAATACTTTTGTGATAAAAAAGAGAAAAGAAAAGGCATGCTAACAAAAGATGAAGTCCAGGGCCTCCTTATAAATGTTAATTCAAAAAGAAAGAGGCTTGTGGTCTTTTTTTTAATCCTCACATATTTACTCTGAATATTCCAGTAAAGATCGAGAACTTCTTTTTCATCTTTGAGAATCCTGTGTGTTTGGTCCCTAACCATGTTCTAGCTGGATTCATCTATCTAATCATGGTCTAAAACAATTTAAGATGTATTTAAGATGTTTTCAATTCCAAAAGAAGGAAAGGAGCCTTCAATTAGGAGCTGCCAATCAGAAGCTACAGAGCAGGGAGGGAGACAGTCTGTGGTCACATAATAAGGAATACCAAATGCATCTGGGAGCCTAATGATGGAGACTGAAACAGCATACGAAATGACTTCGGAGCCCGAACACTCAGCAAAACCAGCCAATTAAGTACAAAGCCCCTTCCCAGCCCCCTCCACCTGTCAAGAGTCTTTCTGTGGGTTGCCCAGCTGTTTCCAAAAACAATTTTTTCAGATAGGATTCTGTCCCTGCAGGAACCAGACCAAAAGGAGGTGTCCATGGACAAATTCAGAACTTCTCACTCTATCAGCTGGCTTTTGTTTACAGGGGGGAGAAAGAGTCTCCTCGGTGAGCTATTACAGAGAGACAACTAACAGGGGCAGAGAAGTGACTGTAACTGAATGAAAAAAGAAGTGAATATTCCATTCCATTTTCCAACCTAAAGGGTTTATCACTGAAGTAAATGATGAAGATTCTGGAAGCAATAAAATTCAAGAAACAAAGTTGTTAGTAATCCAGTAGCATTTGTTCTTTTCCTCAATTTTTCCTGGCTTTTGGACAACTTTCCTTCAGTGAGAGTCCCTTTAGTTGGGGCTTATACTACTGAGTTAGTGTGGCATGATGGATAGTCAGCCTCAGAATCAGGAAGAAAGGAAACAAAGCTTTGTTAAAAGTTTACTATGGGGGCAGCTAGATGGCGCAGTGGTTAAGGCACCGGCCCTGAATTCAGGAGTACCTGAGTTCAAATCCAGCCTCAAACACTTGACATTTACTAGCTGTGTGACCCTGGGCAAGTCACTTAACCCCCAATGCCTGCAAAACAAAACAAAACAAACAAAAAAAGTTTACTATGTTCCAGGGCAGCTAGGTGGCGCAGTGGATAGAGCACTGGCCCTGGAGTCAGGAGTACCTGAGTTCAAATCCGGCCTCAGACACTTAACACTTACTAGCTGTGTAACCCTGGGCAAGTCACTTAACCCCAATTGCCTCACTAAAAAAAAAAAGTTTACTATGTGCCAGGGACAGTGCTAAACACTTTACAAATATTATCTCATAGATTCTCACAACAACACCGACAGGTAGGTGCTGTTATGATCCCCAATTTATAGATGAAGAAACTGAAACAGAGGTTAAGTGACTTGCTCAGGGTCACAGAACTAGTGTCTGAGGATAGACTTGAACTCCAAGCCCAGTGTTCTTTCCATGGAGCCCTAGGTTCAACTCCTGCTTCTGACTAATTCTGTATGCATAAGCAATTCATTTGTCTTTTCAGTGTTTTTGTATCTGGGCCACTTTTGCAGTCTGATGAAACCTATAGACCACTAAAAATGTTTTAAAATGCATAAAATATATAGTATTACAAAGAAAAACTATCAGAAATATTTTTTGAAAAACAAGTTCCTAGGCCCATGGATAAGAACCCCTGTTCTATGTACTCAAAAGTTGCTATAAGACTTGCCATTCTGCTTTGATAGAGAGGTTTTCCATACCAGAAGTTCCTATCCCAATGAAATCACAGGTCTAGATCTCCCATTAGCCTCTCTCCCTGCCCCACCCCCACCCCCAAAATCCAGGTTAATGGCTAAAATTCACAGATCATTCCAAAACTCACTTTGATCTACATCTTCAGCTTCATGACCCAGCAAACATTCCCCCAAAGTTGCCAATAATTAGCAAGATAATCATGTCTGAGTTTTAACCGTTCCTACTGCCCTCCCACTGTCTGTTAATGAGCAGCAAAACAACAACAGGATACTGGAGCTAAAAATGCAATAGGCGCAGAAAATCCCTAAATGCCTGCTCACCTTCTTGAATAATTGAAAGATCTAGCCGTTCTTCCTAAAGTTGAAACAGGAGCATTCAGGCACAGCTCCATTCAAATCACGTGAGCACCAAGAACCTGGCTGCAGCTCAGGGCACCTGCCAAGGAGAACAGGGCACACCTGGAGCTGCTGCTTCTCTGAAGTTCCCGGTCCCACAATCCCCTTCAGGACGTCAGGAGCTGACCCAAAGGGCCAGGTTACCCTACGGGCAAACAGCCAGGGGCTTAAAGCTTGGAAATGGAATTGTGAATTTGGCTGGGGTTGAATTGGCCTTAAATATCTCAGACTCTGGGATATCTTAACTCCATCTTCCTCACAGTAAGAAGAGTGAAAGTATGTCGTTCAGTTGTTTTTCAGTTGTGTCTGACTCTCTGTAACCCCATCCGGGGTTTTCTTGGCAAAGATACTGGAGTGGTTTGCCATTTTCTCCTCCAGTGACTGGAAGTATAGAATAAGGGAAAGAGACTTGCAAGTTGGAAGACCCTAGGTCAGGCTCAGTTCTTCCTGTTGTCCGTGAGCCTCAGTATCCCCATCTGTCAAATTAGAAGACTGCACTAAAATCCAAAGGTCCTTTCCAGTGCTAATAATTCTATAGTGAGGGTTCTAAATCTACCACTCTAATCTGGAGTGGGTGGTACCATTGGTGCAAAAATTTGGAACCCACAGCTAGAGGGTGATCAGTGGTGAGGTCACAAAAGTGGGTTGCATTTTCATTGCACATTATTTCATACACAGTGACATTCCCCCTCACACCAGCAGGAGCAGTCTTCTGCAGCGGGGTGGTACAACAGAATACTAGACCTTGAGTCAGGAAGATGTGAGTTCAAATCCCACCTCAGACTTGCTAGCTGTGTGATTCTGGGCAAGTCACTTAACCATTCTGTGCCTCAGTTTCCTCATTTGTAAAACAGGGATATAATAGCACTTACCTCCCAGGATTGTTGTGAGGATGTAATGAGTTAATATTTATAAAGCATTTTGTAGATCTCAAAACTATGTTGTTATTATTATTCATTTATTATTATTATTCTATAAATCTGTATTTCTCCATAATAGAAGAATAATATTTGTTGGCCAAGGGTATGTAAATACTGCAACTACAGTTCCCTGTGAGAGCCTGGAGAGAACCCCTCAGAGTCCCTACATCTAGAATCCCTTTAAACAACATTCTCTCCTCCCACCCCCAACCTCCTCCAAATCTCATTCCTTTACAAAGTGTTTTACATGCATTATCTTCTCATTCCTTTCCCTGGTCAAAACAAAACCAAAAAATGTCCATCATTCTCCACAACTCCTGATCACCACAAAACCTTTATGCCTAGCTTGAGTAGTGTCATTCAGAAAATATCTATTTGAATTCAACACATTTGCCAATCAGGCCTATTAGCAAGCCCTGGCCCACACAACTTTATAACTGTGGTATTTGGAAGGTATGGGAAGGAGGGGGGGGCGAATTTCTGCATATAAACATTGCAGAAAATTATGTCACAGCCATTTAAAGACTGAACTGTGTAGGTTGGGCCACCAGGCCTCCTGCTCTCTTCTAGTGATTTGTAAGGGAAAGAATAGAAGCTTGGTTACATTTACTTCTCATCTGAGAGTCTTACAAATCCAGGCAAAGGTATGTTTTGCTTTTTTGAGGCTAAATATAGACACAAGGATTGATGTGAGTTTTAAGAGCCATTAGCACCTATTGCAAACAGGCTTTGTCCTTTCCGTTCATCTTCCTTTTTTTTCCCCCTTCCACTGTCTACAGTAAAATAGCACTTGGAGAAGAAAAGAATGTCCAACCCACTCAAAAGGCTCTTCATATCTGAAGTGCATTTCATACCATTGCTTAGCAGAACAAGGATGTGGACAGGGGATTGGGTGGTTGAATGCAATCCAACCCAAACAAGCCATTATTAAGCACCCCCAGGTTACAGGGGAAAGAGCACAAACTCTGAGTCCAAAGACCTCGGTTCAAATTCTACTTCTGATATTTAAGCTCTTTCTATGACCTTGGGCAAAGTGCTCAACCTTCCTCAGCTTCAGTTTTGCCTTACCTGTGAAAGTGAGGGAATGAGGAAGGTTAAGGAAAAGTTGGAGCATATGGTTTTATAGGTCCATCCTAGCTCAAGATCTAAGATCCTGGGGCAGCTAGGTGGTGCAGTGGATAAAGCACCAGTCCTGGATTCAGCAGGATCTGAGTTCAAATCTGACCTCAACCACTTGACATTTACTAGCTGTGTGACCCTGGGCAAGTCACTTAACCCTCATTGCCCCACAAAAAAGGAAAATGAATGAATGAATGAATGTAATAACAAATAAACAAATGAACGAACAAACAAACAAATAAATAAATAAATAATTGGGAAAAAATCTAAGATCCTGTAATCTGTATGCAGCTGACTGGCACAGGGGATAGAGCACTGGGTTTGGAACCAGGAAACCTCACCTTCCTGAGTTCAAATCCAGCCTCAGACATTGACTAGCTGGGTGGCCCCAGGCAAGTTGCTTAACCCTGTTTACCTCAGTTTTCTCATCTGCAAAATGAGTTGGAGAAGGAAATAGCAAACCATTCCAGTATCCTTGCCAAGAAAAACCCAAATGGGGTCACAAAAAGTCAGATACAACTTAAAAATGACTGAACAGGGGCAGCTAGGTGGCGCAGTGGATAAAGCACCAGCCCTGGATTCAGGAGTATCTGAGTTCAAATCCAGCCTCAGACACTTGACGCTTACTAGCTGTGTGACCCTGGGCAAGTCACTTAACTCTCATTGCCCCACCAAAAAAAAAAAAAAAAAGACAGCAATAACAAACAACCTGCATTGAGGGTACTGAGCTAGGTGCTAAGGATAAAAGACAAGACAAAAACCAGTCCCTGTACACAAGAAGCCTAAATTCTGCTAGGAATACAACATGTAGTATAATGTACAAAATGTACAGGATGTAACAGAAATGTAAATATGTGATCGATTTGAGGAAGAAGAACTCTAAGAACTATAGAGCTCAAAATCATAGAATTTGAGAGTCACCCCATCTAGTTGAACCCATGCACTGAAGGAATCCCCACTGTGACTTCCCCAATAAGGTATCATCTGGCCTCTGCTTAAAGACCTCCACAGAGGGGAAACCTATTATCTCTCAAGTTAGCCCATTCATTTGGCAAAGGGGAGACAGTTCTCTTTGCTAGGAAGTTCATCTTCACATTGTGCTTTAATCGGAAAGGCTTCCCATAGGAGAGAGCACTTCTTGAAGGAAGCTTAGGATTCTGAGAAATGGAGATGTTACAGAAGTACATTCCAAGCATATAGCACTGCCTAGGCAAAAGGACAAAGGATGGAGATAGAGGACAGAGTACACGAACAATAGCAAATTTGAGCTAGAACTTGGAATGTGTAAAGGAAAGCAGTGGGTCATAAGAATGAAAAGGTAGGTTAGATCTACATTATCAAGGTTTTCACCACCAAGATGAGGAGCTAGCATTTAATCCTACTGGCCACAGGGAGCCAATGGAGGTTCTTGAGCAAGTGAGGAATGTGGTCTAATTTCTACCTTAGGAAAACTAAGCCAGAGGCATGGCTTAAGGAGGGAAGCAATGAGGAGTCCAATTAGGGAGTTGTTGTAAAAGTCCAAGTAAGTAGTGATGAAAGACTGAACTAGGGTGGTAATTGAGTGAGCAGAGAGAAAGGAAGTAACGAAAAATATATCATGATGGTCAACTCCATGATACCAGGCAATTGATTGTATATGGAAAGAGGCAGCAGAGGAAGGGAGGGTGAAGAATTCAAGATGATTCTGAAGTTATGAAATTGAATGACTATATCTTGGCATATGGTGGGAGATGGTGATCTATACCTTGTTTCTGCCATACTGTTTTCCAGTTTTGTCAAATAATGAATTGAGGGGGGCCAGCTAGGTGGCGCAGTGGATAGAGCACCGGCCCTGGAGTCAGGAGTACCTGAGTTCAAATCTGGCCTCAGACACTTAACACTTACTAGCTGTGTGACCCTGGGCAAGTCACTTAACCCCAATTGCCTCACTAAAAAAAACCCAAAAAACAAATAATGAATTGACTTTGTTTGAATACACACTGAAGCATGAGAATTTTCACTTTCTTTCATTCTTTTTCTTTTGAGTCTTGTTGTACAAAATTACTAATATGGAAATGTTTTACATGATTGCATGTATATAACCTATATCTGATTGCTTACCATGGGGAGGATAGAATCTGGAACTTAAAACTTTTAAAACAATTTAATTGTTTTAACATGTCATTGGGGATTACATGTATGAACATATATATGTGCATGTGTATGTACGTATGTGTGTATATATACACGCATATATGGAAGAAAAGAAATTGAATGACCACAAAGATGGCAGTGCCCCCAACATAGAGGGGCAAGGGTATGTGTGCACTTAACACAGTGCCTGGCATATCGTATGTACTAAATAAATGCTATAATCCTGAAAAGCATAGAAAATCAGAGTTCAGAGGTCCAGAGTTCATAGGGAGAGACCTTAGCCTCTTCTGCAGAGAGAGAAAGCAAAAGGTGCCTCCTTAGCAAACGGCTGTCTCTCACCCTTGCTCGTTTGCATTCATATCCAATTAGTAGAATAACTCTCCTAAAGAGCAGAACTAGTGAAACATGAGGAGCAATTTGGAGTAGGGGAGTAAGCACTGGACTTGTAGTCAGGAAGACTTGGGTTCAAATCTTACCTGAGATACATCCCAATGATGTTACCCTGAGCAGACCATTTCACCTCTATAAAATGAGGGAGCTGGGACTACTAGGCCTCTGAGGTTCCTTCCAAATATACATCTATAACCCCATGGTCTTGAACTTGAGAGTAGCCCTCAAGTTTTGTATCCCTAAGAAGGTAGGTACCTCAGAAGTTGCCTAGTCCAATGTGTACCTGAATAGGAATCACCTCTCCATACTGGAAGGGAAGAAAGAGGAAGGAAAATAATGAGAGAACAGGGATATATCAGTGTAGAGAAGATTTTAAGAGAAATTTAGAGGGGAGAGAAGGAAGAGAAAGCAAGTACAAAGAAGAGGAAGAGGGTATGGAGAGAGAGATGCCATTTGTGATTTCTGCACTTGAAGCAGATGGCAATGGGGGAGGCAGGGAGGAAGGTTATAGTGTAACTACCAGGGGAAAGATGACCATCCTGGGGCGCCAAGAAGTATCTAAGCCACTAAAGAAAACAAAGCATCTGTAGGAAGAGCTAGAAACAAGATAGGTAGGGAAGGAAGTAATCCCTAGGATAGCACTGTTGGCACCCTCTAAATCCCCCCCCACCCCCCGGAAAAAGGTCTGGTCACTTTGCCCTAGTTACAGTTCTGCAGAAAGGAAACTAAGTGAAATAATTTCATGACTAGAAGAAAATTCACTCAAAAACCAAAGGAACTGCTTTTCTTAAAATGAATCTTCGATCTACAGCAGCTACATCTACACTGTGCAGCAAAGAATTACTCATTAAAACCCTCCAGGAAAACAAAGCATCTTTATTAAGTTCTCCTGATGTTCCTGACTGGGGCGTCTCAAGAACAAAATGCAATGTCCTATTCATTGAACCGCTTCCATTAAGTCACTTGTCAAATGTCACCAAGGCTTTGGTAATGAAGACATCCATGTCTTCCATCCTCCCTTACCCAAATGATGAAAAAGGCCGGCCATAAAGAAATTGTAGCAAATGTCCTCCCCCATTCCTCACACCTCGAGAAAGTCCTGGGGGGCAGCTAGGTGGTGCAGTGGATAAAGCACCAGCCCTGGATTCAGGAGGACCCGAGTTCAAATTTGACCTCAGACACTTGACACTCTCTGTGTGACCCTGGGCAAGTCACTTAATCCCTCCAAAAAAAAAGTCCCGGGTTGATCTTTGAAGGACATCACAGAATCATTTTCTGATCCTTTTCTAGACTGACCAACTGCCTAGAGAATCACAGTGCCTGGTGCTTAATATATGCTAGTTGATTAACTGAATGACTAAGGAACCAAGTCTGAGCCTTCAGCATCCCAGAAATAATAACTGACATTTATGTAACACTTTAAAATTTACAATAAGTTTTACATGCATTATGTCATCTGACCCTCTGAGTTAACTAACATATAACTGCCCCCATCTTACAGATAAGGAAATTAAGTCTTAGAGAAGAAATTAAATGACTTCCAAATGGTTACACTAATAGAAAATGTCAGAGGCAGGATCTGAACCCAGGTCTTCCTGACTCCAAGTCTAGCACTCCATCGCATCACACTGCCTCTGCAGAGTGATCTTACATGCCTTCTGTATGTCTTAAATTATTGGATTTTTTTGTTCTTAAGGAACAACATGACCGTTGAATTTTATTTAAATTACATTCAATAGAATGTAAGCTTCCTACAGGCAGGAACTGTTTCATTGTTATCCCATCCCCCGGCACACTGCCTGGAAAAGCATAATCACTTAATAAATGCTTGTTGAATCGGTTTGAACTAAGAAATCTGTCTGTTTCCTAAACCTAGGTCCTCAGGTTTGTCCAGTATCATCTGAGTTTTCATCAAAAATTTGACCAGAACAAAAGAAACTCTACCTCTACATTTTCCTCTGGGAATAATCCATTCATTAGCATATGAATATAAAAATTAATCATCTAAATACTGAGAAGAAGAAAGAATACAAACTAATCCACATCCATTTGTGCTATCTTTCTATTACAGGCTTCAGAACATGAAGGGGAATATCACTTAGTTAAGGAATCCATTGTACTGAATATGGTTCATCAGAGGTAGTGTTGAGAACTTGGAGATTAACAATTTTCCATCAAATTCAGCTCTGCCCAGAGTTAACAGAACTTCTGTTAGAGCATGGTAGTGAGGGATGTGTATTAAAAATTTCCACTTTGCCAAGTGCCTCATCTCACCTCTCCCCAGACAATCTGAGAGCCAGAGGTGAAATTTTGTCCTGGATAGAAATATTTTGACAAAGTATAACAAAGTATGTAAGATGGGGGAAAAGAAGCTTTTAAAAAATAGCATTAAATTTAATACCCCAACAGGAAAAACATCTTCCCAAAACACTGGCAGATTTCTTTCCCAGACATTTTATTAGATTGATCAATATGCCTCTATTTGTGAGAGAGGAAGAAGGCAGAGAAGGAAAGGGCAACATTTCCTGCTGAACATTATTGGAAAATAATGATAACAGTACATTATTCCATTCTGAGCTAAGATAATACCCTGGGTAATTTGCTTTCCATTGATCGCTATTGAGCTGACTTCCCATCCAGCAGTGAATTAGCCCGCCCTGAGAATGAATGACACATATTTCCTTGAGGGGTTGCAATCCCACAAGTTCACTTCAGAACAAGCAATATGTAATAAAAGCCCCATCAGGGCCCTCTCTAGAAAAGATTGTTACTCAACATTGTCCAAAATTGGCCCTCTCTACCCACAAATGGAACTATTCTCTTTAGATGGTCTGTTGGTCCATCCCACTCAACCACCACAAGAGCCACCATTTCCTCTCCCCTCCACCATTCCTCTTTTCTTCATCAGCTATTATCACTCTTTTCTCTTCCATAAATTCCATTAGTGCAAGGCCCATAATGTTATCAGAATTGATTTTCTTAAAAGGCTTAAAGAACTTCAGTCAACCATACTGATGAGGTTTTCTTCCATTTCAGAAACTACATTTTAAAAAAAAGTTATCCAAGATGCTTGGCACACCTGACTGCAACCTGTCCTCAACCAAACACAGTACTCCCGACAAAGAGGACCATGCTATAATGACATGTAACTCTAGGCACCTATAGGCTCAAGGTAAGAAAAATAATACCTCTATCCATCCTATGCCCTTAAATTGAAAATTCTGAGTTGTATTCTGCTACCAGCACTTGAAATTGGGCAGATATCTGCTCTGTTTGCAAAATTATAAATATATTGTCTTTTTCATATCACAAGCAGCAATTTTGTGTAGCATATAGAAACCAGGAGAGACCTAGATTCAAATCCCATCTCTGAAACACACTGATTGTATAATACTAGGACAGTCACATAGCCTCTCCCTAGGAAACTCTTCAAGACTATAAGGTACAGAGAAGGCAAGAGTCTTCATTGGTAAAGGGAATTTTCTAATTTGGGAGTTATCTAACCCAATGAATAATCCCAGTCCCTATCTTTCATCCCTTTCCCTATTTACATGCCAAAGGATCACAGACTCAGATGGAATGAATGTCAGAAGCCCCTCTTTTTATAGATGAAGAAAAACAAGGCCTATAAAAATTGAATGACTTGCCCAGGGTCACATAGGAGTGGCAGAAATGGGAAATAAACCCATAACCTCTGATTCCAAACCTAATACCCTTTTCACTGAACCACATGGAGGCATATGGGGTTTTTTCCCCCCAAAACTCTGCCTATTTCTCTGAGTTTTTCCTTGCGTGTAAAGTTGTTGTTGTTTGGTTATTTCAGTTGTATCTGACTCTTTGTGACCCCATCTGGGGTTTTCTTGGTAAAGATACTGGAATGGTTTGCCATTTCCTTCTCCAACTCATTTTACAGACAAGGAGACTGAGGCAAACAGGGTTAAGGGACTTGCCCAGGGTCACACAGCTAGTAGGTGTCTGAGGCCAGATTTGAACTCATGAAGATGAGTCTTCCTGACTCCAGGCCTGGCACTCTATCCACTCTGCTACCTGGCTGTACCATGTGTAAAAGAACGAGGTAAAATTCAGATAGGGCCACTTTTGTCTCTGAAAAAAGAGACAGCTGTAATTCTATCTTGGTATCTAGAGAATCCTCAAGATTTCCTCTAGGAAACTTTTTACAGTTTCATCAAATTTCTTCAGTATCGCTATTGACTTTGGGCAAGTTGCTTACATTAACTGGGCCTTAGATTCCTCACCTGCAAAATGAGGGCAGTGAAGTTGATGTCTCTAAGGTACTTTCTAGCTCTAAATTGATAGTATTGTGACTCTACTCCTTTTGGCAAACCCCTCTGCACTTGCAGAGGGGCAGTGGCCTAGATTCAAATCCTATCTCTGATACCCTATTCAATAAACTCCAGTGGCTCCCTATGGCTCCCAGAATCCAATATAAAATCCTGTTTAGCTTTTAAAGCCCTTCCTAGCCTAGCCCCCTCCTACCTTTCCAGTCTTCTTACAGCTTCCTCCCCTTCATGACATGTAGTCTTTGAAATCTGAAATCCAGACACACTGGCCTCCTTACGGCTGTTCCTCACACAAGACACCCATCTCCCCACTCCATCATTCTCTCTCTTTTTTTTTTTTTTTTTGCAGGGCAATGGGGGCCAAGTGACCCGCCCAGGGTCACACAGCCAGTGTCAAGTGTCTGAGGCCGGATCCAAACTCAGGTACTCCTGAATCCAGGGCCAGTGCTCCATCCACTGCGCCACCCAGCTGCCCCACCCACTCCATCATTCTCACTGGCTTGTTCCAGGAATGCTCTCTCCTCCTCTCCACCTCCTGACTTACCTGAGTTCCTTCAAATCTCAGCTAAATTCCCACTTTCTGCAAGAAGCTTTTCCTGATTCCCCTTAATGTTAAACCTTCCTTCTAGGATTAACTCCAGTTTATCCTGCACATAATTGCATGTCCTCTCTTCCTTTAGATTGTTGTTGTTCGCCCTTCATTCTCAAAGAGGACCATGACATCAGGGTGATGTCATGACTTGCACTGAATTGGATTTAAGTGAGGGAGGGCTGTGCAAGGTCACCAGCCTCACTCTCTCCTCAGAGCTGTCTAGGTCCAGTGGCAAGATATACATCAGGACAACTGGCGATGGCCCTGGATGTTTGAGGCAATCAGGGTTTGAAGTGACTTGCCCAGGGTCACACAGCTTGTAGGTGTCAAGTCAGATTTGAATTCAGGTCCTCCCAACTTCAGGGCCAATGCTCTATCCACTGTGCCACCTAACTGCCCCTTCCTTTAGATTGGGAGTCCTTGAAGGCAGGGTCCATGTTTTTACCTTTATTTCCCCAGTTCTTAGTATACCACCTATTACATAGTAGGCATTTAAAAAATGCTTGTTGACTGACATGACTTGATTTGGGTGAGCATGGGAAGGTTATTTAACTTGGAGAGCCTTGATTACTTCTTCTGTAAATTGGGAATAATGACATTGTACTTCCAGTAACAGTGCAGTTCAAAAAATAGTTTTATCAAGTTTTATGAAAATATAAAATTTAGTTTTACTTTGGTACAGCTCACTGGGAGCTCCCTGCTCTGATGAAATCACAAATCCTACTTAAAAAAATAAAATGTAGGCTTCACCACTTCACCTACCTCCCCAAATTAGTATTATTTAGAAATACTTAGCATGATAAATGTTTTTATTATGATTCTTAAAGGACTGACTTTTAAAGGTCTAATGCTATTCATGTTATTAAAAAGCAAAGCAAAATTCAATTTACTATCTTATTTATGCCACTTATGTACTGTCTCCATTTACACTAGTCTAGCTCATCCTTCTCATTTCATTTTTAGCTTCTCAAAGACTACATAACCATACTGTCTTGGGTCTAAGCATCTCAGGAAGAATATGGGGGTATATGGTTATTTTTTTTGTTAATTCTACTGAATTTTCAATTAAGTCTCAACTAAGCACCTATCCCTTAGGGTTGCTATGAGGATCAAACAAAATAATGTATATAAAGTAGATATGTAGATATGGAAAGTATATATGTATATAAATGCTATTATTATGGTCTATGTAAGTTGGCTCCGTGAAACTTCCCTCTCAGTACTCTGGGCAATTCTGTGAAACTGTAAATTGCAGAGAAGGTGCTAACCAGCATTAGTAGAGTTCCATCCAGGGGTTCCCTATGCCAATGAAATCACAGGATTTAGCCTTACCCCTTATATGTGCCTGCCTGTTCATTTCAATCATTATTCGCACTTGAGTAGGTCCTGCTTCCCCATGAGTCTGCAAGCTCTCTAAGAGAGGCTCTGTTTTCTGTTTTCTTCATGTACCTACTCTAACATTCCTTCAATGAATGTTTTTGACTAAAACATGCTAAGGATTTAATGAAGCTATGTGGTCAATATCACCCTCCTTGGCCATAGGGACAGGGACTGGACCCATGATTTTATGGATATAGGGAACTCCCAAATAAAGACACTTTCTCACCAATGTTGGTCAGTACTTCTCTGAAACATAAATAGAAGCATGTATACACACACACACACACACATATGGTTATTTTATACATGCTTATATTTATGAGTATATGTACATATATATATGTATGTATGTGTGTGTGTATGTATATTTATGTCTAATGGTAGCCATCTCTAGGGTGGTGGGGTGGGAAGAAAAAAGGGGGGGAAAAAAAGAAATTTACATGATAACTTTACTAAATGTTTAAAAGGACTAGCAAGTTGTACATGACAGTTTTGCAGTTTCGTATGTAATCATCTTTTTATTCCATAAATTAAAAATAAAACAAAATTAGGCACCTCTAAGAGAGGTGCCTAAAGCTGGGAGAAGTTAAGTGATCTACCCAGAGTCACACAGCCAATGTGTATTAGAATCAGAACTCAAGCCCATGTTTTCCTGGTTTGTGTCTTGATTCACTGTACCAAATTGTTGGGGGCAGCTAGGTGACGCAGTGGATAAAGCTAGCCCTGGATTCAGGAGGACCTGAGTTCAAATCAGGCCTCGGACACTTGGCACTTACTAGCTATGTGTCCCTGGGCAAGTCACTTAACCCTCATTGCCCCACCAAAAGACAAAAAACAAACAAACAAACAAACAAAACAGACTATACCAAATTGCCAAACAGAAAAGTAATGCTCAAACCAGAGGGCTTCTTGGTGGAAGCAAAATTTGATGATAAAACATCGCTTCTCCTCTTCCTCTTAAAAAAAAAAAAATAGAGCACTCAGGCAGCTAGGTGGTACAGTGGATAGAGTACCAGCCCTGGATTCAGAAGGACCTGAGTTCAAATCCGGCCTCAGACACTTAACACTTACTAGCTATGTGACCCTGGGCAAGTCACTTAACCCCAATTGCCTCACCAAAAAAAAAAAAAAAAAAAAGGAGCACTTATCTTTTTACTAAATTATGTTTCAATCTGTTTTCAGACACCATAGCATTTTTCATCATAAGTCCTTCAGAGTCATCTTGGATCATTATATTGCTGAGAATAAGGAGCACTCATCTTGAGCAGAATTTGACCTGCATCCAAAATTAATTGCCCCTTACAATCACGTAGGAAAGAACACAAATTACTCCTCCATCATGCCTCTGTCTACCTTTATATTCCATGAGATTGGTGTGGCATTGGAGAGAGAGGGATGGCTTTAGATTCAGGAGATTTGAGTTCAAACTCCCCTTTAGGTACTTAAAAGGCATCTAAGCATAGGTAAGTCACAACTTCTCAGTGTCCCATCCCTAAAATAGAGCTAGTAATATTTACACCACCTACCTTACAGGGCTACTGGGAAGAAAGCATTTTACAAACCTTAAAGTACCATATTAATGTGAGCTATTATCATTATTGCTGTTGTCGTTGTTGTTATTAATTATTTTCAGAATGTGCAAAGTGAAGTAGGCACAACCAGGAGAACAATTTATGCAATAGTAACAATGTTGTGAAGATAATCAACTTTGAAAGAATTAGGAACCTTAATAAACACAACGAGCAGCTATAATTCCAAAGGACTCATGATGCAACATGCTACTTGCCTCCAGATGATGAGTCCAGCTGATGGACTCAGTGCAAACTGAAGAAAATTTCCTTCCTTTTTTCTGTTTTTGAATGTGGCTAATGGAGGAATTCCTTTTGTAGTGCTGCACATATATGTAATGGGTTTTGTTTTTCTTGCCTTCTCAATAGGTAGGGGAGGAGAAGGAAAAAGAGAGAGCAAATTCAGAACTGAAAAGAAAATATAATTGAATTTTTTTTTAATTAGTATCAGACCAGAAGCCAGTTAACAAGTTAATGATGTCTTTGCCCTTGTCTCTCCCCTTCATCTTCCTCAATTTAAAGAGGAAGAGAGATCATAAAGATGGCAACCAGCAGCATGTCTACTCAAGAGGATGAGGTCTTTGTGGTCAACATATCCTATAATTCATGCCTGTCCCCACAAGGCAATGACTTTTCACCCTTAAGAGTTCCATCCAGGAGTTCTATATGCCAAAGAAATCAAGAAATTTCACTCCCTTAAGCTACTAAGGTCAGAGTTGGCTTTGCTTGGGGTTTCTTTATTAGAAGACAGAGGGAATAATCACCAGGGACTAGAGCAAAGCCAGATAATCTGCCTGATGACTTGGCTATATAGCCCTCAAGTGAAAAAGCTACATTTGTAGAAAAGACTTCACAGATCCTGGGCTTTGGGCTCCCCATTCCCATGAGTATCTTCTGTCTCTGCCCTTGATCTAACCTAAGTTCTGACACAGCTAACTGCAGAGAAAACTTGAGCCAGTGTAAAGCTGACATGGAAACATGCAAAGAAGTCCCTGACACATTCATACAGGCTATTCCAAGACTCAGAGCAAATCCTCAGGTCACAAATAGCATCTGTTGATTTTCTGTAGTTGGAACTGAAAGAAAATAAACAAAAAGAAATCCTAACATCCTTAATTTAGACAGTAAAGCAAAACATGTTACCTCTTTACTAGGTTTGAATGAAAACCTGTGGCATATGCTTAACAAGCAGCAGCATGTCTTAGTAGGTAAAGCACTGATCTCAGGATCAGAAAGACTTGGATTTAAGTCAGGTCCTGCTATATATTGGCTGTGTGACCCTGGGCAAGTCACTTAACCTCTCAGTGTTCTAGGAAATTCTTTAAAACTATAAATCACAGAGAAGGTGCCAATATGCTCTATTGGAGACAGTTCCTCATTAGGAGCTCTCCACACTAATGAAATCACAAATTCTACATATACTTACACACACACACACACACACACACACACACACACACACACTCATTTACCACTCCTCTACCTCCCAAAAGTAGCTATCATTTAGAAATAATTAACAAGATGGATGCTTTAATAATGATTCTTACAGGAATGACTTTTTAAAATCTAGCATTATTTCATGTTATTAAAAAGCAAAACATTCAATTTAATGTCTAATTTATGCCACTTATCTATTCTCTCCAACTATAACAGAGTAGCTCATCTCTCTCCAGTTTCATCTTTAGCATCTCAGAGACTAAATGTCTTGCTGTTGAGGTCCATCCAACTATCTCAGGGATAATATGCATGTGTGCATGTGCATATACCATTTAAAAAAATTCTCCTGAAATTTCAACTCAGCCAAAACTACTCCCTTTCCTATTAAGCCAGGTGTTTCTTCTTCTCTTCTATTCACCTAAGTAGCTTTCTGAATGGAAAAACCTGAATATAACCTGCCCCCTTGAATTTCATCCCATAAAAAAGGATCCTCCAGATGAACCAGTCTTTTGCCAGATGCAATTGACAATAATGGGTAGAAAGAATTCTGTGTCTCTAAGGATATTTTTCCTCTGCCAGTGCTAATAGAAGAACCCATTCTTAGATTGTGCCTAACTCAGGAAATAGACCAACTTGGCAGATATTAAGGACTCACATAGGAGATTAGTAATCGATAAGAAACAAAGATCATCTTCATTTAATATTTCCACAGCGGCCACCCAATACTACACACTCTACAAAATATAGAACAAGGAAAGACCAGAATTGGGCGAGGGGGTGGAACAATACAACAGTCTTTGACCAAACAGGACCGATGTAAATTGACAAAAGTCTTTTGATTCCATTGCTTATTTATGCGTTGTTTTAGAAAGATTTTCCCATTCGCATTTCTTAGGTACAAATTAGAAAGCATGAGAGGGGAAATCTCAGACCTTTAATAGGCCTTAAGGATTTTAGAAAGTGTAGGATTACAAAAGAAAGAGCTTGAGATCTGGAGTCAGGAGGGTTCAAGGCTTGGGTGCAAGGCCTAGCTATGCCATCTTATACCTGTTCTTGGCCCAGATATGTCACTTGACCTCACTAGGACACAGTTTGCTTATCTGTAAAATAAGGGGATTAGTTTAAATAACCTCTCAAGCCACTTTCCAGCAGTTAACTTATGATCAACATCTTGAAAGAAGAGCAAAGATACAAGCAACTACAAACTCCAGTTTGCCCTAATTAATTGGCTGGGGGCGGGGGGGGGGGGGGGGGGGGGGGGGGGCTGGGAGATTGTATATTTGGGAGGCAATCAAGGTTAAGTTACTTGCACAGGGTCACACTTCTGGTTAGTGTCTGAGAATAAATTTGAACTCAGGTCCTCCTGACTCGAGGACTAGCATTCTATCCGCTGTGCCACCTAGCTGCCCCCTTAATTTACTGTCAACAAAAACATGAGACATAGAAGAGAACTAAGGAATACACAGGAGTCTCTGATCGTGTATGTAGTGAAGAGTCAATGAATACTGACTTTGGAGGAGGCAACACTGTCATCAATAGCATTATAAAATCCTGATCAAACCTAAATGTGAATACTAAACAATTCAGCATTACCTTGAAAAAAGTGGCTCTGAATTGAAAATACATGTACAATTATAATCACCATGCTTGGTCCTTGAGAAGAGTTGGGAAAATTTGCCATACTCTCCTCTTTGCAGAGATAAAAGACTCTAGCTGTGGAATATTGCATATACTGTCAGATATTATGGATGTGTTGGTTACGATTTCTAAGCTGGGCAGTTTTTTTTCATTTCTTTTAAAATGTATTACAAATAATGGTTCAGGGGGCAGCTAGGTGGCGCCGTGGATAAAGCACTGGCCTTGGATTCAAGAGGACCTGAGTTCAAATCCAGCCTCAGACACTTGACACTAGCTGTGTGACCCTGGGCAAGTCACTTAACCCTCATTGCCCTGCAAAAACAAACAAACAAACAAATAATGGTTCGTCACTGGGGAAGAAAAAAAGGAAGTGAAGGGATATGTTCATAAATAAAGATCATATAAAAACAAAAGAGGTTGGGTTTGGGGGTTTGGTTTGGTTTGGTTTTCTTTAAAGAAAATTTCCTCCACATTACAACACAGAATCTATCTTTTTTGTTGTAGTTCAGCGTGAGTTCTGGAAAATACTGAACATTTAATTATATAGAGATGGCTCAGATATCACCCCACTTCATCTTTACAGTCTGGCTTTTCTAAACCCCGAAGATTCACAGCAACATCTGCTAGCTCCTTGTGTCTCTATCACTGTGATACACCCACTATTTGCAAAAGAAGTGGCTTATACAGAAAAGTCTGGCCCAATATGGTCTAAGCAGCTGTGTTTTCAGAAGATAAGAAGAGAACGTTGTGTGTCCTGGACAGGATATTATCTCAAAGAGAAATATTCAGAAATATGCAAGAATTCAACTGGACCGTGGGAAGTAAGATATAGTTAAGGTAATTAAGTGGATGAAAACAGTTCACCCGAATTCAAAAATATCCTGAATGCCAGGGAACTGCTCACCAGGAGTCCAAAATTTAAAAAAAAAAAAGTTTCATAAGTAAACACCAAATTATATAGTTGTGATATTGCTACTGTTTCCAAACAGAAATAAGACAGTTGGCTGAGTCAGCAAAACTGAACATCTAACTTCCCCAGAAATATGAGGTTAAGAATAAAGGGGGGGGGGCGGGGAGTTGAGATTGACACCTTTTTGGCCAAATAGCCCCATTGGCAATCTGGTAAAAAAACAAAACAAAACAAAACAACTTTGGAGCCTTTCTCAGAATGATGTTTTTAAATTTATAAAATGAAAGTGTAAAACTATAAAGGAAAGGAATCCTATTGAAATAGCGCTCTCAAGGGGCAGCTAGGTGGTGCGGTGGATAAAGCACCGGCCCTGAATTCAGGAGGACCTGAGTTCAAATATGGCTTCAAACACTTGACACTAACTGTGTGACCCTGGGCAAGTCATTTAATCCTCATTACCCTGCAGAAGAGAGAAAGAAAGGAAAAAAGAAATACAGCTATTGAATTTTTTTTTAAAGCTCACAGATGTCAGGTTAAGAATACCTGATTATAGACAGCTCATTTATAATTCAAATTTTAAACTATTGACCTTTCAAATCAGTAATTTAATCTTTAACAGATTTCTGTCAATGCTGTCCAATCCAAAAAGCATTTATTAAATGCCTATTGGATACTAGGCATACAGAGATCCATGGCTTACATATTTGTTGGGATGACAATCACTTTGTCTTATCCTGCCCCCACTCTGAGGTTCTTCTGAAAACCTAAGCACATCATACTTCTCTACAGCCCCTATCTTCATAGATGTGGGGACTCCCATCCAAGCACTCAAGAGCACAATTAATATCAGGTACACAAAAGCTTGCAGAATGGGCCAAGTATTATTCAATACTTCTGAATTTTTTAAAGCCAAAATAGAAGCTCATCAAATTAAGGCTCTAAAATCAGAATCATCCTCAGTTTTATAGAACAGCAGCATCTCTGAACAATATTTTTTAATGGCTATTATTCTATTTTTTTTTCAGGACAATGAGAGTTAAGTGACTGCCCAGGGTCACACAGCTAGTAAGTGTCAAGTGTCTGAGGACACATTTGAACTCAGGTCCTCCTGAATCCAGGGCCGGTGCTTTATCCACTGCGCCACCTAGCTGCCCCTCTTTTTCTTCTTTTCATAGGAATTGGCATACTAGGCTTGAATACAGCCCACTTATGGGTGTGTAAATTGTAAGCTACTGGTGGCCATCATATCACAACAACTTTCCACACATTCTCAACTATATGCCAACTTCCCAAGACAAAAGTCTAGCTTAATCGATCTAATTTTGAAGCTTCCCAAGTTTGTCTGCCTAATTTAGACATGAATGAAGTAGATTCTACCAATGCCAGGGCTACCCACTTCATGCTAGAAGCCACAATTAGGTAAGTGAGGCATCTGGGAAATAACTTATCTAGATGTTCTCTGAGAATTATTTCATCTTTGAGAATCTATAATTCTAATTTTTTTTTTTTTAAGTGAGGCAGTTGGGGTTAAGTGACTTGCCCAGGGTCACACAGCTAGTAAGTGTTAAGTGTCTGAGGCCGGATTTGAACTCAGGTACTCCTGACTCCAGGGCCGGTGCTCTATTCACTGCGCCACCTAGCCGCCCCTTAATTTTTTTTTTAAACCAAACTTTTCTCCCATGTCACTCAGTGAGAGAATTCCAACCCAGTTCTCACAGATTAAAATATAATCCACAGGTTCGTTCTAGTATGTTTTTATAAGGATAATGATTTGCTATGGGGTCAAGTGCCAGCCCAAAGGCCTGAAACTTCACCCTGAGTCTGCCCTCACTAAAACACTCTACTACTAAAGTGCTGATTTTCTCCAAGCATCATGGTGCTAAAAGTGTGGCGGGAGGGGCCTGTGCAGCATTCTTACTGCACTATCCTTGCCTGAGAGAGGGAAAAGGAGGATCCAGAGACATCTCTTTGGACAATCAACTCAGCCTTGTTAACGGTTTGCTAGCAGGCTGAGAAATTTTCATCTCTGCCCAACAATATTCTCAAGCACATTCCCAACCTCCCATATACTGTGAAAATAAAGGTGACTGATGCATAAGATGCCCTTGTGTGGGATTGTGATAGGGATGATTATGGTCTTTAAATTAAATGTCCTCAGTCATCTCAATTCTAGCAAGCAGCTGTTCCCAGCTGTAACCAGGGTAAGATGACCAGGGCTTTTATTCTAGGCAGGAAATTCAGAGGGCACCAAAAACACAGTCCTCGAAGCTATAACTTCTCCTTCCTGTCCTGTCCTTGTAGCAGCTTCTTCTTCCTGGGGACACTTTCAACCCCTTTAGTAACTTCAAAACCTCACGTAATACTGGGATATGCTTCTTTCCCCATGCAATTAAACCCCAGGTAATCCTCCCTTCCCTACACTGCTAGTGCTCAAACTCATGCCTCTCTCTCTTCTCTCTGTCTCTCTGTCTCTCTCTGTTTCTCTCTCCCTCTCAACCCTCCCTCTCCTTCTCCCTTAATTTTTCTCTCTCTGCCTCCCTTACCTCCTCCTCCCCCTTCCTCTTCTTCTGCATCTTCTCTCTTTCTCTCTGTCACACTCAACACACACACACACACACGCTTGTCCCAGGTGCAGAAATTGCTAGCTACACCTCTGAGGACATAACGAATTATTTGCCCTAAAGCTACTAAAATAATTACTCCCTTGTGAACACAAGCATTGAATGAAAAGTATAAGCTACCATTTCCCAGCCCTGAAGTCAAGGATGTGTTTACAAACAGTATATACTTGTTCTTGTTTCACTCTTGTTTCACTTGTTTACCTCTGTTTCTACATACATACCTACATACCACTCCTTCTCCTGGTCTTCTGATGTTTGCAGGGCAATTAGAAAAAGATAGTTCTAAAAAGCATGAGATTCCTGTTCTATAACCTTATAATATGATAGCCACTTTCCAGCTGGTACATTTTGAATCTTTAAAGCCTTATTTTAATGTATTTGGAGCTACTGATGAGAATAGGAAGCTTTGGTTAATAACTCATTAGGTACTGGTCAGAAATCAAAATATGCCCTATCTGCATGACAGAGGAGGTATAATAACATTAGAATCTCTGAACTTGGGTTCAAATCCTGTCTGTGATGCTTTCTACCTCTACACATGGCAAATCACTTCACCTCTAAGGGCTCTTAGAAATTCCTCATCTCTCAAATGAAGAAACTGGTAGAGGTTCTTTCCACCCCCAAATCACAAAGTTGGAAGAAACCCAAGTGGCCAACTCATAGTCCAACCTGAAAAAGAATCCCTTCTACTCCACAACACTGCCAAAAATTGATTAAAGATATTTAATGATGGAGAATACACTAACTCCCAAGGCAGGCTCTCCTTTTTGGTTTTCTTTGAGGGAAAAAGAATCAAGGAGCTGAATCAATAATATGTTTCCTTGTGGACCAAAATTTCTCAAATCCCTGGGGCTAGGTACATAATAATAAATTCCAGTTCTACAATCCCATTCATTTGATTTCTGTTGGTAAATTTTTCTCCATCCAGAGACATAAATTTTCCATTGACAGAACTGAAAACATACTCATTAAGTTTCCAGTTGACATGATTTTGAATGAGGTTATTAATACCTTTGACTTTCCTACTCTATTAGGAATAGGTAATCGGGATAGGTCTGTAAGGAATTTTTTAAAAGAGAGTCACTGAAATATGTTTTATAAATGCACAGAGGAGAACAGAAGGAAAACAAGAAGGAACCACAGAAAAACAGGACAGCTTTGAAAGTTACAGGTTGAATTTAATACAGAATTAAAAAGAAAAACAATGAGATTTGCAATTTTATGTTTGCAATCCTCTCTCTTCTACTGTTTTTAGAACTGCTCATTTTAGTTTATACTGAGTAAGTTCAGAATATTTAAAGGAAATTTTTAAAGAAAAATGATAAGGGCTCACATTGACATAGAACTGAAAGGCTTGCAAAGTGCTTTAGATATGTTATCTCATCTGATCCAACAACCTTGTCAAGTACATGTTATTAGTATCTGCATTTTACACATAGGGTAGATAAAGCTAAGAGAAATGAAAAGATTGCGTGTGTGCGTGTGTGTGTGCATGTGTGTGTATGTAAAATCTCATTTGATCCTCACAAAAACTCTATGAGGTAAAAATAATAATAGCTAACATTTTTCTAGTATTTACTATGTGCCAGGCACTGCGCTAAGTGCTTTGCAATTATTACCTCCTCTGATCCTTACAGCAACCCTGGGAGGTAGGTGATAATGATTATCCCCATTTTATAGCTGAGGAACTGAGGCTGAGAAAGGGTTAAGTTCCTTGTCCAAGGTCACAGTGCCGCCACACCTGGCACTCTATCCACCATCCAATTTCTATTCTACCCATCTACCTTGATGATACAAATTTAGCAATAATGTGTCTAATTTTTGCTTGTTCTTTCACAATCCATTCAAACATTCTTTGAGTAGCTATTATGTTTGCAATGCACCATGCTAGACACTGTATATTAGCCAGATTTGCCGGGGTGGGGGAGTAGGAGGAGAGGAAAGTGGAAGGTAGCAGAATAGGAGAACAGGAAAATACATTCCAAGAAAATCATTCAAAAAGAAAGAAAAGGTATTTTGTACCATGGATACTAATAACAGTGATACTTAAAACAGCTAAAACAACAACAGCCTTGATACCCTGCAAAAGGAAATAGCTGGGGGCAGCTAGGTGGCACAATGGATAAGGCACTAGCCTTGGATTCAGGAGGACCTGAGTTCAAACCCAGCCTCAGACACTTACTAGCTGTGTGACCCTGGGCAAGTCACTTAAACCCCATTGCCCTACAAAACAAAACAAAAAAAAAGGAAATAGCTCCCCCCAAAACCCTGTTATAGTAACATTATGAAATAATATATAGTTATTTAAAATAAGTATATAGGTATGTGAAACAATTGCTAATGTTAAAACAGTGTTAAAAGAACAGTTGGAGACAGTATGCAGTTAATAAAATTTAAAAGAAATTGGATTAAATATATAGCTTACTGTTCACCAACTTTGGTTTTGGTTGGGCTTTTTAAAAATTACGGCATAAACAAAACAAAAATATTTTTCTGGCCAATGGTCAGAATAGCCAGCTAACACATACTGATATTATCTTGAGTTTTAATTTGCCATATAGCATCTATCCTGAAGACAACACACCACCTCAACCAAAAAGAGTCCTTAGCCCAAAGATTCATTAATAGAAAGATTCATAATGATACTACTGTAAATCCTATCCAAACTTTTCAGGATAGAAAGCATCTCTCTAATGATAGATAATCCCATCTAATGTCTCTCCTCCCTCTGGTAATATAGCCATTAGCCCATTAAACTCAATAAAACACAATCTGTGTACACTAAGGACAAAATTAATTGGTAAATTCTTTTTAGAAGTTAAAAAAGAAAAACCTAATTTAGATCACTCTTCCCTTCTTACTCTAGTACATTATTTGTTCATATTTAAATAAATCTGATCCTCAAAAATTAATGGAGATAGACCGTAAGAATGAATCAGGTAAAAGAAAAGTAAACTGCTGATATTCCTGACTGCATGGTAATGCATAATTTACAACCAGCTTCTAGGGAACATGATGCTCCTTTTAAAAAACATGTTGTCCCACATCTGCAGCTGAGTTTCTGTTTTGCATCTCTTTCCAAGCATTTCTTACTATGCCTCTGAGACATATACAGTCTAATAGATCCATTGTAGATTTTCCTTTTTGAGTATCAGACTGAAAATTACAGGAGAAATGTACTTCATTTGGGGTCGATGACCAACAATAAGGAAACTAGAATCCTTTTCCTTTCAATTCTCCCTAATAACGTTCCCACCTAAACAATCGAAAATATTTCTTTGTAATGACAAGAACCATCTAATTAGTAAATGAACTCTTTTCAGGTCATTCAGGAAAGATATTTATTCTTTAAGGATTAATTCAGTTATATAAAACATGCAGATGTGCCAATAAGCTAACCCAGCTCAGGATATTAACTCTAGGAGCTTTATAAATATTTGATGATTATACTATTTATGAATTAAGTAACCATTAGAAGTTGAGAAGAATTTTTAAATTTTCATGTCACACACGCATACAGATTTACATAGACACAAAGATGTGCCAAGATAGAGATGTAGATGTAGTTCTAGATATAGTCCTAAGTCTTTCTGTTTAAATTACGGCTTCAATCTTGATTATAACCCTTAACAAAGGAGAGACTCTTAGTATTTCTATGTCTAAGCTTGAATTCTTGCATTATTCATATCAACTCAGGGAATAGAATTACACATGTGCACACCCATATACACATGGGATAGAAGGGAAAGGGGGAAGGGAATAAGCCTCTATATAACACTTACTATGTGCCAGGCACTGTACTAAGGCCTTTACAAATATTATCTCATTTGATTCTCAAAACAACCCTCAGAGGTAGGTGCTATTATTATCCCAATTTTATAGATGTTGAGGCAACAGATGTTCAGTGACTTGACCAAGGTCACACAGCTAATAAGTTTTTAAGGCTAGATTTGAACTCGTCTTCCCAATTCTGGGCTCAATGTATTATATATTATGCCTCCTACCTCCCCCATAGATAGACAGACAGACATGTATATACATATCTATACCTGCATGTATAGATATGTATATATCTGTATGTGTATCTGTACATATATGGATTGTACACATATATGTGTGAATACATACATAATCTCATATATATTTATTCGTTCATTTGTTCATTTGCTTGTTTGTTTAGATGTAGGTATAGTTTCACCCTCCTAGCTTGACATTGTTATAAGAAGAAATAAAACTGATCTAACAATTTGCTTTTCATAAAGTCATGTTTGCATTAAATATGCTTCTTGGTATTTGTAATTCCATTTTTAATGGTTTATTCCATTATATCTTCAGGTCCAACAAACTCCTCTGGCATTTAGCTCTTCAGAATTTGGCTCCTGCCTATCTTTCCAAGTTTGTTTCATGTTACATTAAAAACTGTTGCATAAAGAGGAAAAATGAAGAATAAATGGACCAAGAAACACTGCTTATATCTGAGAAGTTATGACATTTTATGCACTGAAATTAATTCATTTGCATGTAAATCCTTGCAAAGCGTGCAACTCATTGTACCGGTACTTAAAATTAAGTTTGCAACAAATCTAATAAAATAAAAGGAATGACTTTTTTAAACTTTTGCAAAATTGCAACTCCTTTGTTCCCACGGCTTTGCTAATTTTTGTACCTATAAGAGCACACTATTCCTTTCCACACCCACTTAGTGACCTGACCTTATTCTATTCTAGTGCTCCTATTTGCCTTTCAGGTATTAAGTCTTTCTTATCCAAAGATCACAGAGCTAAAAATGTGTCCTCATAGAAACCCTGGGTTCTCTTCAGGAAACTCTGGCATATGCAGACACAGACATTACTCACTTGGCACCAGGCCATAGCATTTATTATCTGCTCACTGCACCCATTCCTTCTGTTTCTCCCCCTCTCTGCTGCCTTTCTAAATCTGGCAGCCGAGGTGATTATGCTGGGAAAGTCTGGCTGGTATATGAATCCAAAAGCTATGTTGTGCAAAGTCTTCCCCACACCCCCAAGCATCTGGATGCCAATTTATTTCCCCAATGATCTCTTTTCAAGTTCTATGACTGGCTCAATTATCACAGGATTTTTAGGATCGAAAGGAATATCTGAGACCATCTAGTCTAACCTCATACCTTATGTAGGAATCCAACTCTACAACACCCCGACACTTAGCTGCTTACAAGTTTGCCTGTTGGACCAATACCCAGTCAATTCCTACAATGGCCATTCCACTGATCAGGAAGATGCCAGCTGTCATGGTACCTTCCTTACATTTTTGAATAAAGGAAACCCCAGGGGTGCTGGAGCACTACACCCAATGGAAAATGGGCATAAGCTAGGGACTTTGCCCAGAGATACAGAAAGAATTTGAGCCCATACCCTTTGAACTACATGGCTCAACCAACCCACACTCTACTCAGCCTCCCACTAACATACCAAGTTTTTAATGTATGAATCATAAGTCAGACCTGACTGGCCTTCTGTTCTACAAGGACACCATACAGAGCATCACAGCATTCCAATCCCATGGGTAGGACTTCTAAGAGCTGAGAAAAGGGGGAGGGGTCCTTTTTTAAAAAATTAACTTATTGATTTGCTTCTCATATACCTGGGCGTAATTTTTTGTCTGTTAATATAAAGTATTTTAATTGTTATTAGAGAACTGTCCTTCATTTCTTATTAGCAAATCCCAGAATGAATTAATGGAATTAAATAAAATAAAAAGAAGTCCAGTTGTATGCTTAGGGTTTAAAATGTATAGAGGACATAGATAGAAATCACTTCAGTGCTCCGTAACCAGACTCCAAGGGCACTTCACCACATCATGAAATTCAGCTGCATCAGCAATGACTTTAGTCAAAAGAAAACGGAAGACTGGAAGTTCAAGGACAAATGGGGTCTGAGCTTTCCCCAATAAGGCATATACAGCCTTACCCAACTCATTCTACTATCTGTTAAGCACCTACTCTAAGTAAGGCACTGTGCTATGTGTAGATAAAAAACAAAATAGTCTCTTCCCTAAAGGAGATTATATTCTACTGGCAGAATGTATACAGAAATAAGTAGATAGGAAATACAGGTTTTTATTTTGGCGGGGGAAGGGAAAGACTACAACTTTGAATACCTACCTTTGGTTTAGAGCAGAGGTGTCAAACATGGCTTTTGAAATAGATTAAAATGGAATTGGGAAATGTTTAACAAAATAAAAAATACAACATAGATAATGTTAATTTGTGGGTTTCTAAGTCAATATGTGGCCCTCAGGGTCTATTTTAGTTGGACAATACTGGATTAAAGAATTCCTAAAATAAACTTTCTCTATCAATGCCTATTGGCCCCAATCTCTACAATTTCTAGTTTAGAGGATTCTGAGAGCATTCAGAGGTGAAGTGATTTGCCCAGGGTCAACTGTCTCTAAGGTAGGACTTGAACCTGTGTTCCTGACTCTCTATCCTTTATGCTATGCAGTATCTAATAAGTAAATAATACAAAGTCATTTAAAGAAGAGAAAAATCTGTACAACTCAGAGATCTGAAAAGGTCTCATGTGGGAGTTGGCATCTGGATTGTTCCTTGAAGGAGGCTAGGAATTCCAAAGGGCAGAGGTGAGGAGGGCATGCATTCCAGACATAGAGGACCCCCCCATGCAAAGGCCCAAAAGACATGGAATATCATGTATGGAGAATAACTTAACTGAATCAGAAAGTACATGAAGAGAAATTAAATCAATCAATCAACCTGGTAGCCAGATTGTGTAGGGCCTCAAAATCCAGAATGAGGATTTTATAATCGTATACTAAAAGCAAAAGGAGGTGTTGAGGTTTTTTTTTTTTTTTAATTCAGGAGTGACATGATCAGATTTGGTTTTTAGGAATACTAATTTGGGGACTGCACAGAGGATGGATTGGATAAGGGAGACTATTCAGGAGGTTATGGTGATAGCCAATGAATAACGAACCCCTTCCCCTTTTTTTTTTAACCACCATTTATAAGGTCTAAGGAATTTTAGAGGATTCTACTGGAAAGGCAAAATAGCAATATATTTCTACAAACTCCCCCTCTAGCATTTCTTGTTAGAAAAATCAGGCTACAGATATTGGAGGCTTCTGGACAGATCTGTGTGGGTAAGGTAGAAAAATAACTGGACACATCCTCCTTCCTATCAATAAAAGGACTCCTATTATTTTCAAAGTTGAGAATCTACTCCTGCCTAGAATGTTAACCAGCATTACAACTTGATGCTCCATCACTGTTTTACAAAAATAAGCCTCATTCTGAGAGGATCGTGTATCTTATAATGAAATGCACTTGACCAAACTCAGGAGAAAAGATAAACCCCTAAAGGGAGAAAAATAGGGTATTCTCACAGCGCCATCAAACAAGTCCAACTTAACCATCCTTCCCTACTGAAGAAGGTCAATGTTTGGTAATACAGGACCATCTTGACCAACTTTCAAAACAAACCAGCTGATTCTAAGATGAAGTCCTAGGTCATGCACACTTTCTCTACTCATGACTGTGGATACCAATGATTTCTGTTACCGAACAAAAGAGAAGAACAGAAACCTTTAAATATAATCAATACATCATGAACCTGTCTTCGGAAAAAATTCTGTGTACTATAACAAGTTATTACATTCCAGTAAGTGGCTAGGTGGTACAGTGGATAGAGAACTATGGAAGGTATTTATTTGATCTTTCCTACTCCTTCCTTCCTTCCTTCTGAAAGGGACAGACTGAATCTCGTCCAGACCTGACCTTTTCCCCCTGCTTATTGAATCATCCTGTTATATCTGACAACTTGCAGCCTAAGGGCAACATATATATATATATATATATATGGAGGCAACCAGGGTTAAGTGACTTTCCTAGGGTCACACAGTGTTTGAGGCCAGATTTTAACCGAGGTCCTCCTGACTCCAGAGCAAGTGCTCTCTTCACTGTGCCACTTAGATGCCTTATCTATGGGCAACATAATGCCCCTCAGGGTCCAACTGATTCCTTTCTCTGTTATTTTCTAGAGTTAATATCAAACAGAAAGGAATTAATATACTCATAATAGCTTAGAGCCGCTAGTTAGGAAAATTCCTAACATTCAAATCAAGGTTTAGCTTTCTGCCCTAACTTAAATTTTTGTGCTTTGGTTAATCCTGGCCCTTCTATATTTGAGGCAAAATCAGGAAAAAGAAATGTTTATGTAAAAGAAACAGAATATATTACAGTGTTCGTTACTAGATGCCACAGAAAAGGGAAGCTGAGAAAAGAGTATGTCTTTTGAGAACTACCATATCCCTAAAGAGGTGAGTATGTCTGGTAGCTTCAGTCCAAGTTCTCTGTTCCAAGATATATACAGCGACCCAGTGGCCCACCTTGATCTCTCCCTTCTAAGGTAGGACTCAGCTCTTTTTTTTCAGTTTCTCTTTTTATCTGCAGTCCTGCTGTTTTCTTGACAGCAATGTGACCCCTTTTAAAATTCCTGGAAATGACTTAATTCTCTTATTCTACTCAAAGATCATAATAATATAAACCACTTGGAGGACTATGAACTAATGCTTGTGTAGCCTCTTGTCCCACTAACTACAAATCCCAGAATGCTAGTCAGGTCTCAAACCACTACTATATTTGTTTCTCCAAAGCCTAATGTTATGAATGAGCACACAGTAGGTGCTTAATAAATGATTGTTTATTGAACAAAAAAAAAACTTGATGAATATAACCACAGGACATTGGATAAATACACTCCTTCTATGACATTATTATCAGTATCTCCAGTTCATTAAAGCCTCTGGGAATGAAGAAAATATGATGTAATGGAGTGTTGGACTTTGAACAAGGAGAGGAATGAGTTCTAATCTCACCACTGAGATTTGCTAGTTATTTCACTATAGACAAATTGCTTAATCTTTTTGAGCCTAGGTTTCCTCACCTTAAAAATGGGGGTGACTGTAATAGTTGTGGTATCAACAAGGATGTTGTAAGAATCAAATGAGATAGGAGCATTCTGGGGAGATGGTGGGGTAGGTCTGAAATTTCCAAGCTCTCCAGATTTGCTCCACAGACAGAAAATTGCCATGAAATGAATTTAGAAGAACAAAACTAAAGGGGTAAAGCAGTTGTCCCCCTAAGACAACTTAAGAGGCCCTCAGGAGGGACAGGTCCTATACAGGCTCAGGTTTGGTCTGAGTGAAATGTAGACACCTCCAGGCCAACTCCACTGAATCAACAACAGGCCCTGAGGCAGCTCTGTAGAGAAACAGAGTAGGCCTTGGGAAATATCACCAGAGGAACTTTCACCTCACAGCCTCAGTAACTTTCACCTAATGAACTTTTACCTGGCAAACTTTAATCTAAGGAACAGCAGATGGCTGAATCAGGGAAGATTAAAGAACCCCACCCGTGCTGTTTCAGGAAGCCAGGCCTAGCAGTAATGACCCATAGGAAATGATCCGGGACTATAGAAATATGAGTGAGGGGGAAGGGAGGGAATGGAAATAAATGAGCATTTATATAGTACCTGCTAATAAGGTAAATATTCCATGCATGACTATCTTTTTTATTATACTATGTTGTGGAAATGCTTGTTTTACTCCATAAATTAAAAAGAAAATAAATTTAAAGAAAAAAGAATCAAATGAGATGTGTGTGGTGTACTTTGTAAAGCCTATAATGCAATATGAATGTCATATATTATTTCATAATGTATTCCTAATTTTTAAATTTAATTTTATTTATATGGAGTAGATTTACATGTATTCATTCATTTAGAGTGAGAAGGGACCATTGAGACCACATAATCAAGTGTCCTCATTTAACAGATAAGAAAACTGAGTCCCAGATAGGTTAGGTAATTTGCCCAAAATCACACAGGAGTAATGAGGAGCAGAGCCAGAATTCAAGACCAGGTCCTCTGACTGCAGAACCTGCACTTTCTACTATACCACACACACACACACACACAGAGATATATAGATATAAATATATATTTACCAAGATTGAATACAGCAACTCCTTTGCCCTTAAATTGTATCTCCCACCCTACCCCCACACTAGTCATACAACAAACTGGAGCAATTTCCATGACAGGGACAAAATCAGAGATCAATAAATAATAAAATTCACAAAATTGATAAATTTTGGCTTACTCTCTCAAGATTTACTGACCTGGATGGAGGTGAAGACTGAAAATGAGATTCTGCCAAGGAAAGCACACGATACTAGATAGCTTGCCTAGAACATCAGTTCTAAAAATAATCAGTGGCAAACTGTGAACCTGAGAAGAACTCAAGGATATAGGACAAACAGGATTATCCTGATGTCACGCACATTCTGAAGAGTCTACACTGTTGCAATAAGCTTGTGCCCAGGTATGTTAGCATCAGAAAATTATCAAATCTTTAACTATCAGATTCCTAGGTAAATAAGCAGCAGAAAATTATGAAATCCTTAACTATCAAATCCCTACTTTTCAATAGTTCCTTCAATCACATCTTTACCATGCAAGTACTTCAGACCCCCCCTTCTTCACATTACTGTATCTACATTGACTTATGTACTCCTCCATGGTGAACTAAGACTATTCATTTGGGAATGGTAGACTTGAAAATAAACATACTTGAATAGTTCTCACTCATGTAAGTAGCTTCTCCATTACTATGGTCTGCCACTCATCGACAATCCATCATCTTCTGAGATTCATGTCCATCTCTTCTTAAATGTTCCATAAAGGACCAATACAAAGCACTGAACCTTCCTCTAAATCATTTAATATTTCATGGATATCAATACAACACTTGGGATGTCCAAGTGTTATGGTTCAGTGGAAAGAGCCCCGGCTCTGGAGTCGGGGGTCCTGGGTTCAAATCCTATCTCTAACTCTTATTGCCCAGGTGACCTTAGGTAAGATATGCCCTCCCTAGACCTTAGTTCACTCATCTGTAAAATGAGGGATATGCACTAAATGGCCTCTGAAGTCCCTCTGAGCTACAGATCTATGATGCTGTAGCTCTAGCTACATGGCCATCTCATCATTTCTAGGCAGTCATAAATGCCCTTAATTTTCTCTTTTTTTAACACCCTTTAAAAATCATCAATAATAAGATGCTGTAGTCTGTTCATATTCAGTATGTGTCTTTCCAGTGCCCTTTGGATCACTTGTAATTGTGCTACTTATGTGATTCTTCTTCCCAGCTACATGCCTTCATTGGGAAAATATGAGTAAAGATGAGCTTTTGCAGGAAGGAGCAAGTTAGGATCTTGGAAGGAATTATGTAACTTCCCAAATATATTCCAAATCAATTTCCTCCTAATAAAAGCAAAGGAGGAAAAGGAGGAGGAGAAGAATGATAACTAACATTTATGTAGCACTTTACATTTTTACAAGACATCTCATTTGATCCTAATGACCATCTAAAGTATTTAATTCTGGGCCTAGTTGACCGTCCATCTTGAGTGTCCATCTAGGATATTAAGCATGTCATATTGAAGGCAATAGGTATTCTTCATCTATTTCCCCCCCCCATGTAGATAGCTAAATTTATACTCATCAGTGTTCCTATATTTGAGTGACCATAGATCTCTATAAGTAGTGAAGGCCTAGTGTGTTCCAAGATTTAAGACAATCATTACAGTATCATTGGCAAATAGGAGTTTCTGAAAAACCTCTCCATCAACAGGGAATCCCTTTTCTATCAGACTTTGATCAGGATATCCTCCGTGATGCCCAAATTTACCCTTAAAGATTATGTTTCTCTCTCTCTCTCTCTCTCTCTCTCTCTCTCTCTCACTGGAGGTTAGTAATGAGAAAAGTACTGAACAAAGCTGGAACCCTGGTTGCATCTGTCATGGAATCTCATCTCACCTTAACATATGTATAAGAGACATGCTTTAGGAGGACAGCATTTTGAGACTGTATTTTGTTCAACCAAGTCAAACGTGCTTTTGTAATCAACAAAGAGATACTATAGGATTTATATTCTCTATGCCTCTCAATTACATGTATCTGAAGATAAGGTCTGACGTCAAAAATCATGAGCAAAGTCTCACAATTACCTTCCTACATTATTAGCAAAAATATTCTCAACATGGACTATTAGGGTAAGAAAGTAGGGAGATGGGTAGATAATTGCAAATGTCTTCTAGGTCACCTGTTTTGCTTATTTCCATTGTTTTGGAATCCTCTCCTCCTTTTAATTCTTCTTGCTTCAGGACTTGTTAGTGAGAGAATGATCTGAGAACTAATATCCCTGACATAAAGGTCCAAGTCATAAGCTGCTCTCCAGAGTCTCCTGACTTTATCCTTTTGTGCTAGAAGGTTCCGGAAGTTTTCTCTAGCTCCTTTGGTTATGGGTAGATCAGAAAATTCAAAGTTAAGACAGCTAAGGACATGAAATGTTACATTCAAGCATCCTCATAGGGCTGGTTTACCTCTACATCTGGACTTCTGCTGGTGTAATAGTTACCTGCTCCCCTGGTCCACTGGGCAGTTGTCCTCAGGCAACACCCCTTCCCTGCCGCCAGTATAATACAAGGTCATTTTGGGCAGGGACTGTTTAGTTTTTGGTTTTGTATCTCCAATACCTGGTATAATGCCTTCCATATAGTAAGTCTTAGTAACTATGAATTGAATTGAGATCCCTTGAAAATTGACACCTGAGTGCCTTTGAAATTATACTTCACCCAGTATAGACTTTTCTCTATTTGTTACAAGAGGTCTAACAATTCATGACCAAATCTTCTAAAGTTCCATTTCGGCTTCCACAGATGGTATATTAGACACTGAAGTGGCAGGTTTTAAATGTGACAATTCCACTATGGTGGAGAATGAGACTAGCTCACCGTATAAACACAAGCAGATTTGTTTCATTTTATGAGTATTTGCTGTTTGCCTTCTCATTTAATCTATAAAAGCTTTTATTTTGTTTAGCTGGACTCATGTTAAGCATCATGCAGTCTTGTTTTTCTCTCAACTGTCTCACTCTGCTGTGTTTCTCTATGTCACAAAGAGATCAAGGGATTGCTGGGTAATGTGGTTTCTGGGCCCTTTTGACTTCCCTGTTTTAGTGACTATTTTGCCCTATTAAACTTCTTTAAGAAATGGACATAGACCCTATGTTTTTACTTTTGTCAATTTGGCATTTTTCAGAGTTGAGGTCTTACTTTAATAGATCACACTGGAGGTGCTATTGTTGACTTATATATCCTTTCTTCTAGGCTTATGGAGGTTAGAGATATAAAATTCCTTATAGATCTTTTAATTTGATATTAATTTTGACCTCTGAGCTAACTAGTTGATGATCTGACTGCACACTGAAAATTGCTTCTGAAAATACTCCCATGTCTAACTGGGGAGGAAACATCTTTGCTTCAAGTTCTCTGATAAAAGTCTCATGTCCACTATATGTGTGTGTGTGTGTGTGTGTGTGTGTGTGTATGGAATGGATTTACATTTATAAGAATAATAACTATTCCTTAACAAATAAATGGTTAAAGAATACGAATAGGTACTTTTCAAAGAAGGAAATCCAAACCATCCACAATGATAGGAAAAAAAATTCTCCAAATCACCACTAATTAGAGAAATGCAAATCTGGGGTTCCACCTCACACCTAACACATTGGCAAAGTTGACCCCACAAAAAGGACAACAATAAACACTAGAGTATTAGTCAGTGGGTGGGGTAGGGGACATTAATACATTGTCAATACAGCTGTGAATTAATTTGTCCAGCCATTCCAGAAAGCAATTTTGTATTTATGCCCCAAAAGTTATTGAACTACACATACTGTTTGGCATAGCTACAAAAATATTTATAGCAGCTCATTTTGCAATGACAAAAAACTAGAAACTAAAGGGATGTCCTTCAACTGGGATATGGATGAGTAAAATACAATACATGAGATAAATACTTCATGTACAATATATGAAAATATTTTATTTTGTATGACATCTAATATGGAAATTATTTCCACATTATGCCATATTATTCCTAAATAAGAAATGGCAAAATAGACAATGTCAGAAAATACTAGATAGACATGTATAAAGTGATATAACATGGAGTCAGACAAAGCAGGAGAGAAATTTATGTAATTACAACATTATTCTCTTTAAAAAAAAAACCTTTGAAAGATGATAATTCTGATCAACACAATGATAAACCACAATCCCAAAGGACTAAAGATAAAGTGTGTTACTCACTTCCTGATAAAAGAGGTGATGGACTCAAGAGACAGAATGAACCATATGTTTTTGGACAGACAAATGTGGGAATTTTCTTTTCTTGACTGCATATTTTCTATAGGCACTTCACATTTCTTTTTTTTTTCTAGTGAGGAAGGAGAAATTAAAGACAGAGAAAGAAAATACTAAAAAATTAAATTAAAAAGAAATAAATTGGGGCAGCTAGATGGCGCAGTGATAGAGCACCGGCCCTGGAGTCAGGAGTACCTGAGTTCAAATCTGGCCTCAGACACTTAACACTTACTAGCTGTGTGATCCTGGGCAAGTCACTTAACCCCAATTGCCTCACTAAAAACAAAACAAAACAAACAAACAAAAAAGAAATAAATTATTCCCTTGTTGATGGTTGGCAACAAGTTGTTGCTTGAGTCCTAAGATATAGTTAAGTTTCAAGGAGGATGACTTTGAAATGAATGTTAAATATATGATATATTTTAGAAAGGAAAAAACCAAGCCTACAATTTCATATGCAGTCCTCTTTTTCTATTTCTTAGATGGAAATGCTTATGTCTGCATGTTTGTCAAGTTCGGAATAAGATAAAATAAAAATTATTCAAAAATAGAAATTTCATTTTTTTGTGATGAGATTTGGCACTTTGCCATATCCAGTGCCTTTCCAACTCATTTCTTGATGAAAATAATCATGATATAGAGAGCTAAGGCTTCTGAGGCAGGCAAATGGCTTCCAAAAATTCATTATACTCATGAAAGTTCTATTTCATTCCAAAAATCTGTGCCAGTCCTACCCTCTTCACCCCACTCACCCACCATGGACATTCCCTTTCCTAGTAAAAAATATAATGATAATTGTCCTCTGAATAGTTTAAGACACAAGAACCTATCTAGAATAAGTATATTCAATTCATACCACCTACCTACCCCAAAAGAAGTTTCTATGAAAATAATTTTGATAACGTTATTATTTTTAGCCTAAATTTTTTATCCATTCTATAGTGTATGCAATTTTATCTTCTACCATGGTAAATCTGTTGAATGGACTCTTTGAGTTTGTTATTATATTCCCTATTGGTCATTTTCTCCATTATTTCCTTCCACTCTTTTTTTTAAAAGCATATTTTAATTCAAATATGAGTCTATCCCATATTTTTATTTTTCCACCTTCAAATTCTTTTTTTGATCTTATGATTTTCAACCTGTCTCCTCCTCTGTAAAATGAGGAAGTTGGGCATGATGGACTCTAAACTCCAAATCTATTCTCATAAGATCACAGATCTCAGTTGAAAGAGACCTTAGAGGATTGTCTAATCCAACCCTCTCGTTTTACAGGAGGAAACAGGCTCAGGGTATTTAAGTGACTTGTCTAAGATCCTGTTTAGGGCAGGGTCTGTCTTTTGCTTTTTGCCTATCCTTAGCTTAAAAAACATTTATTGACTATGATCTCACCAGTGTTCATTCAATTTTAATTGTCTTAAAAGAGAGAGTCCTTCTATATCCATTTGAGGAGATCCCTCAGAATATCCTGCATGATTTCTTTTCCCCATCTGTGCTGTTTCTAGAACTTCAGCTGACTCAATTACCCCATAGTAGTTTATTTTGATTCTCTAGTTGTTTTTTCTCCTTTGTTTTGATCATTTTCTATTTTGGTTTATTTTTATTTTCTTGTCTGACTTTTTCAACTGTGTTTCTATTTGTTATTTTTCACTGGTAATATAAGGATTCCCTTCAAACCTCTTGATCAGTCACCTTGACTGAAAAGCTTTCCAGCAATATAAAATAAAAATAAGAGAGAATATAACACATAAATACATACATACATATATATATATATCCTCTTAATTTCCCTCTATACATACACATATGTGTTCATAGCCTCCTCTAAAATAAGAAGCCCTATTTATTTTTGGCCCAGGACATGAGGCTAAAGCTTAATAATATGTTTATGTCAGCCTTATAATTTAAGTGCAAAGGGGATAGGGTTGGGAAAAATAGTCAGGGAAGAATGAAGAAAAGCTATGAAAAGAGAAAGAAGAGAAGAGAGAGAAGTAAAGGAAAAGGAAACCAAACACTAAATCTTATGAACAGAATTGGAGAAGAATGAAGGGAAGCTATGGAAAGAGAAAGATGAAAAGAGAAAGAAATATAGGAAAAGGAACCCAAATCCTAAATCTTATGAACTAAATCTCATTCCAACAGCTCCGTGAGGTAGTGTGGCCATAAACATCTCTTCTGATATATATTATGGAGCCAGAGAGCCCTGCCTCCTACACACTGGCTGCTCTGGTGCTAAAAGCAGATTTCTGGAGGAGGCTAAATGTGACAGTCTGAGGCTAAAAATTTCTGGTAAATTACTACTAGGTATATATACTAAGTAAAGGTCTGATTCAAGGAAGTATCTTCTTAGATTTTTCTAAGAAAAGAAAGCCTATTTTACAAAAACAAGTGGTGTCAATCAGAAATTCAAAATTACATCATAACACAAAGCCCCCCCCCCCCAATACTGTGAGTTTAATTTAGAACTGCTGAAAAAACGCATTCCTGTGTAACAGCTTCTGCTTCTAAGTAACGGCATGATCATTAGAGGTAATGCCAGCAAGGTACCTTAGTCATTGATATTAATTTGAGAACACTTTCCTCCATAATCCCCAAGCTTTTTCCTCCTCAAAACTGACTGAATACAGGGGCAGCTAGGTGGCGCAGTGGATAGAGCCCCAGCCCTGGAGTCAGGAGTACCTGAGTTCAAATCCGACCTCAGACACTTAACACTTACTAGCTATGTGACCCTGGGCAAGTCACTTAACCCCAATTGCCTCACTAAAAAAAAAAAAAAAAATTGACTGAATACACATTACTATCAGTACATCTGGGGCAGTAAGCATTGATTAAGTGCCTACTATGTTTCAGAGCAGCTTGGTAATGCAGTGGAGAGAGTTGGATAGAGAGGCTGTAGTCAGGAAGACTTCTCTTCCTGAGTTCAAATCTGGTCTCAGACACTTCCTAGCTGTGTGACCCTGAGCAAGTCACTTAACCATATTTGCCTCAGTTTCCTCATCTGTAAAATCAGCTAGAGAAGGAAATGGCAAACCACTCCAATATCTTTGCCAAGAAAACCCTAAATGGGGTCACAACTGAGTTGGAAATGATTGAAAAACAACTAAACAACAAAAATCAGTATACAGACACACACACACACACACACACTCTAACTAGAAAAATCTGTTTAACTCTAACATAGAATTAAAGGCGGGGGCAGGGCGGAGGATAGAGGATAAAAGAAACCTGTTTTTGTCATTTTCCATAGTTCTTTACATCACATGGTCTTATTTCTCCAGCCAAATGACCAACTCCCTTCCTCCCACAGAAGAGAAACAAAAGTGGCTAATCATCTTCGTTGGCAATGAACTTGAGAAACTGTAGGTAAAAAGCCTGGGAATCTTCTCCTTCTGTATGCTTTTTTTTTGGAGGGGGGGGGAGGAAATTGGGGTTAAGTGACTTGCCCAGGGTCACACAGCCAGTAAGTGTCAGGTGTCTGAGGCTGGATTTGAACTCAGGTCCTCCTGAATCCAGGGCCAGTGCTTTATCCACTGTGCTACCTAGGTGCCCCATGCTTTCTTTACAGTAGAAAGGTTCACTTATGAGCTGTTTATTTAGAACTTGGAATATAATTACCTTTTTTTTTTAATGTGGTTAGGTTCACAGGCCAGTCCAAAGGTGCTTATTTCTTAACCTCCAGGGTATCCTGAAAGCCTTAGTGCAGTTAGACTAATAGCTTAAAACTGAACTAAGGCTTTCAGGACTCCCTGTGTGATTTCCTAGAAAAAAGAGGCAGCCTGCAGGTATAGGGAGAGAAAGGGCCTCACATTCTGGAAGACCAGGATCCAAACAAAACCTCTAACACACACTGGCTGTGTAAGCTTTAGCAGTGTCCTATGACAATTCACTAGGATGATAAGTGATATAAGGGCTGCCTCCGCTCATCCACCATGCTATTACCAGGAACTCCCCACACCCATGAATCATAGATCTAGACCAACATACTTGAAGTACAGTACTTCTTTAGTCCAGTTCTAGATGGCAAGAAATAAAAAATACAGCCACCTGTGACTTAAAACTATCTCTGCTGGGGGAAGCTAGGTGGCGCAGTGGAGAAAGTACCAGCCCTGGATTCAGGAGGACCTGAGTTCAAATCCAGATTCAGACACTTGACACTTACTAGCTATGTGACCCTGGGCAAGTCATTTAGCTTTCATTGCCCTGGCAGAAAGAAAGAAAGAAAGAAAGAAAGAAAGAAAGAAAGAAAGAAAGAAAGAAAGAAAGAAAGAAAGAAAGAAAGAAAGACCAAAAAAACAAACAAAAACAAAAACAAAAAAATAAATAAATATAAAACTATCTCTGCTGAGTTTACTGGTCCATGGAGTCACGAACTGAATAAGACAACTCAACAACAACAAAGTACCAACAATCACAACAGACAAATGTACACACACACACACAAGCTACAAGGAAACACGTGCCAATCAGCTCTGCTATCTATTATGGTCCCTGAGAGACAAAACAAAACATGGAAGGTCTAGGAAAGTCTGTCCCTACTCAGAAAATACAGTGTAATTCAGTTGGAAGTGTCACTTGGTTGTCAAAATGTAAGCTCAAAGGAAAATGAAGCCTTTTCCAAAAGTACTATCAGACCCCAGGCACCTTTAGATACAACAATCACAATCAAACTAAGAAAGGATGTGCACAGGGTTCAGTAGAGTTACCTTGGGGATGGGATGGTGTGGATGGCTTCTCTACTCATGGTTCCATCATTCTAATGCTTTCTAGAGGTAACATGGGGCTGAGAAAAAAACTCTGTCAGTCAGTGAACGTTCATTAAGTACCTATTCTATGCCAGACGTTATAATAAGCTCTGGGGATGCAAAGACTGGCAAAAGACAATGCTTGTTCTCAAGGGACTCCCAGTCTAATGGGGGAGAGAACATGTAAACAATGATGTACAACCAAGCTATTTTCAGGACAAATTGGAGATGATGAACAAAGGACAAGCATTAGAATGAAGGAGGACCCAGGTTCAAACCAGCATTTAACATTTACTAGCTATGTGGACTGGTCACTTCCTCACGTGAAGCCTCAGTCACCTCATCTATAAAACAGGTATAATAAGAGTACCTACCTACATCACAAGGTTGTTGTGAGGATCAAATGAGATCACAGATATAAAGCATTTTGCAAACCTTAAAGCACTAAATAAATGTTAGCAGCAGCAGCAGCTGCTGCTGCTGCTACTATTATTGTTGTCACCACCTGGTTTCTCTTCCCTCTGAGAGAGGAGGGGCCATCTAGCCAGACTGCATCAGTGGCACCGGCCATTATTCATTAAGCTGTTTCAGTTGAGAAAATGCATTTCTGGGGGCAGCTAGGTGGCACAGTGGATAAAGCACCTGTCCTGGATTCAGGAGTACCTGAGTTCAAATCCAGCCTCATACACTTCACACTTACTATCTGTGTGACCCTGGGCAAGTCACTTAACCCTCATTGCCCTGGGGGACGGGGGAAGAGAGAGAAAATGCATTTCTGGTTCTACCTCTGGCCACTAAGGGCATATTTCCTTCTCCACGCCCCAGTGCCCCCCACCTTCATGGTAGCAATAAAGTTTGCAAGAAAGAACTCCTACTTTATTAATGATTTGGATTAAAAAAAAAGGGGGGGGGGAATAAGCCTATTTTTCTGAGTCTGATCCAAGCCTTTATGAATTAAAGACTTTCAAAGGAAACTCGATGCCGCCAAGCTGAGCAGTAATAAACACACAAAACTGTTTCAGCAGCTTAAAACCTTTGGAGTCTTAGACCCCAGCAGGGATATACATAATGCAAGAATTAGGGTCAACAGCCCTGGAAAACAAGTGTAAGTATTTCCAGGGCTTAGAACAGTCATGGCGTGCCAGAAAACATCCTGTTTCCTAATCAAGTGGAAAAGGGAGTCCTTGCTAAGGAGCACTTAATAGCCCTGGCCATGAATGCAGCTGTTTTCCCCAGAAAATGGGAACGTGCTCATCTTCTATCAATTGTCCTTCATTTCCAAGGTTGACAGTATGGGCACCAGACACGATCCCAGAAGGGGAGATATATTTTGTTCCATTTTCCAATTCAAAGGGAGAGAAAAACGCCTTAGGAATTTTCAGATTGCCAGAAAAAATCTGACACGATCACTTCAAGAACAGGGGCATTATCCCCTTATGGAGACTTTACATTACAAGTAACCTAAAATGGCTCCTAGACAGTCTTTCTTTTTCTCCCTGTTCCTCATTCTTCTTATCCCGTCCTCTTTGTCTCTCACTTCTTTCTTAGGATCTTTGGAACAGGAAGGGATCTTAGAGGCCATGTTGTCCAAAATCCTCATTTTAGAGATGAGGAAACTGAGTCTCCAGAAGGTTAAGCCCCTTGCCCAAAGTCACGCAGGTAGTAAGTGGCACACCTGTGGCTCCCACTTAGGTCTTCTGATTCCAGATCCAATCCTCTTGTCTACAACATGCTACTGCTTCTTTTTCCTCACCTCCTACCCCCAGGCTTTTAGAGTCAAATGAGATAGATAATATTTGTAAAGAGCTTAACACAGTGCCTGACACATAGTAGGTGCTTGATAAATACTTGTCTCCTTCCTTTATGATTTCCCAGGAAATTATTGCTAATTAAAGAATTCTTACTTTCCAGAGTAAAACCACATCCCAAATATGAATAGGAATGCTTGTTTTGGCCATCCCCATGCACTTTGACCAAAGAAGAAATCTCTAAGTAAATTAGATTCTCTCCTATCTGGAAGTGAATCCCTGAGATTTCTAACCAGGTCAAAATGTATTTCATCTACTTTCTCTGCTACAAAGTATATTTCATCTACTTCCTCAGATTTTTCCTTTCATCTGAAATCTACATTTATCTCCTTTCAAGAATGCAGGCATTCCTTTCATGTCTTAGTAGGCTATTCTGTATGCACTGTTGTAGATAAAATAAATCATAACCTTTGGTCAGCTTTTGGGAAGGAGCCTTTGTTTTGTTTGACCTGCAAAATAAACTCATTTTTTCTTTGGGCTTTGTGAACTACATGCTTATAAGAGGGATTGTTTCACAGTAGGAACTGTCAGGTAGTCGATTTGCCAAATTGTCTAGATTGGGGCAATAAGGCAGAGAAGTGAGAAACACCCACCCCCAAAAAACATCCAGGCCCTTCAAGTCACATGAGAGCCTCTAACGTAAAGGTTACATATCTTGTATAGTTCCCATTTTCTATCATACCACATCCAATTGGTCCCTGAAGTAAGTAGTGCCAATGCTGTTATTGGTGTGGGTGTTCTCTGTGCTCCCCAAAACAAACCAACCTACTCATCAACAAAAAGGTCCAGTTACAATTCAATACAACTGGAATGTTTGCTAAACCCTTCCCATCAACAAAACACCATGCTAGGTGTTCCACAGGAGACAATGGCAGTTTACATTGAGTCTCTATCCTTACCGAATTTACAATCTAGGAGTAGAAGTAACTTAAAATACGATATTATAAAATAGGATGACCAGGGCCATAAGAGAATTATAAATAAGGTAGAACAGTTCAGTAAAGGAAAAGATCACATCTGGAACAATACCACCTGAGATGCAATCAGACCCTTGAAATTGGATTTACCAGGCCATGATAAGATCCCCTAAAGAATATAGGAACTGGGGGCAGCTAGGTGGCGCAGTGGATAGAGCATCGGCCCTGGAGTCAGGAGGACCTGAGTTCAAATCCGGCTTCAGACACTTAACACTTAACTAGCTTTGTGACCCTAGGCAAGTCACTTAACCCCAATTGCCTCACAAAAAAAAAAAAAAAGAATATAGGAACTGGCAATGCCAGTGCATGCCAAGTGACAGTAATAGAGCATTGAGATAGGCCAGGAATTTTCAAAATGAGGGAAAAGCTAATAGCAGTATATTAGAGAACCATTTCACTCATTCATCCCATAAATATTTAATTAAGCATTTACAATGTGCAAGTCACTATGCTAGATTCTGGAGATAGAAAGACAAAACCAAAAATGGACTTTGTCCTCAGCAAGCTTACATTCTTACAGACAGTATAATATGAGGACCAGGGACTAGGGCAGTCCAATGTCCAAGGCAAATGGCCAAAGGCTTAGAGTCAATGAGTTGAAGGGATAGGTTAACATGTACACACAAACACCCCCCACACACATGTAATCCCTATAATAATAACAATAACTGAGACGTTTAAAGGTTTGTAAAGCATTTATACACACATCTAAATAGGCACAGTTCCATATATGTGCAAGTGTATGTGTTTGTGTGTGCATCTGTACACATGTCATCGAATTATCTCTTAAATGCCTTAAACTCTTCCAACATCTTCACCTATAGGCACTTGTGTTGGAAACAGCACTTCCTTCAAGCTAGGCCCTCTTACTGCAGTGACTTTTGTCTTGAGGACAGGAGGCTTCTGTTCACTTGATCTTTTTATCTCTAGCACCCTAGCACTGTGCATAAGAGATAGTAACACCCAATAAATATTTCTTGAATGAGTCATTCTCACATGCCCTGCTTGTCTCCTGAAGAATGTGTATATGTATGTGTGCATATATGTATTTTATATGTGTGTATGTATGTATATATGAGAAGCACTATGGAATAGACAATAGAGAGTCAACCTTAAATCCAAGAAGACCTAGGTTTAAGCCCCACCTCTGATACATAAAGCTGTATAACTTTGGGCAATTCTCTAAGAATATAAGTTTCAGGGAAGGTGCCAATATGTATTAGGAGAAGTCTCCCTCCTTGGGAATTCCTTATACCAATGAAATGAGATTCAGTCCCTAACTCTATGTAGATGTGGATCTCACATTACTATCAAGGAGACCAGATTACTGACTCAGTTTACTGCCCTAAGTTTTTAGGCTTTTCTAAAGTTCCTATGTGACAGCAGTCGATCCCGGTGGAGTGAGACTCTAAAGGGAAGAATAATCTATTGGTAGCCCCTGCCTGATGTGGGGAATTAAGGGACAGGGGATCAGCAGCAGTTCCTGTGAGCAAACTCTGACAGTAATTTATCACAGATAGATAGGATCTCTATAGCCAAAGTAGGAATCTTAATTGAAATAATCAACTCAGTAATTACAGGGATATCAGTTATATTGGTGGTCACTCCCATTCCTTCTCTATCTCTCACCACACCATGGGGAAAAAAAAAACAACTTTGAGTAAGTTTCATAGGCAATTACAGCAATATTATGCCTTCCTTTGGCTAGGGCAACCTACAAGTTATCCAAACCTCAAAAGTACCTTTGCCTCCAAAAATTTTGTCTTCTTGGCAAAGGAATGATGATTCAGTGATCACTCTTTTTTTATTTCCATTCATCACACTGGCACTGCTGGCAGGGTTGGGGGAGAGACAGAGACAGAGACAGACAAAGAAGGAGAGACAGAGACAGAGAAGAGGTAGAGGGGGAGAGAGAGAAAGAAGGAAGGAGAAAGCAAGAGGACAGAGAGAGGAGGAAGAGAGGAATAAAGAGAGAGGAGGGAGGGAGGGACAGAGAAGGAAGGAGAGAGAAAGAGAAGAACAGAGAGAGAGAAGGAGAAAGAGAGGGAGAGAATACACTGAGCCAGAGAATGCCTGCTTTCTCTGGACATTTTAGTTGCCAGACCTATTCTCTCTACCTTGTCACTTGAAATACAGTGAACAGGGGCAGCTAGATGGTGCAGTGGATAGAGCACTGGCCTTGGAGTCAGGAGTACCTGAGTTTAAATCCAGCCTCAGACACTTAACACTTACTAGCTGTGTGACCCTGGGCAAGTCACTTAACCCCAATTGCCTCACTAAAAAAAAAAAAAAGAAAGAAAGAAATACAGTGAACAAACCTGCATGCTTGGTCCACACCAAGAACTGCTATATTCCATGGGTATACACGCTGAGGGCCTCATTATGTACTCCATTCACATCACTGCTATGAATGGAGAATCCAGAGAATTCCTCCAGTCCCTTCATTCTGATTGCTTCATTTTTGAGGGCTTTCTTTGGACTAGCACAAATTCTCTCTATAGTAAATAGCTTTGCTTAGGTCATCATTATTTGTGTTAAGGAACATTTAACTCATTAACTAGTTAGCGCCTCAAGGTAAGCAGATCAAATTAGCAAACAGTCACAGACTACAGCTATAGATCTCTGGCTTTTACCTACAAGGCTATAGTCGCCTGTGTACAAAGAAAATTAGGGATAATGATTAGTATAATGTGTTTCAAAGAAAAATAAGTTATTTCACATATTACAGATAAGTTTTACTTACTCACTCAGATGTAAGCTAAAGGTGTCCATAGGGAAATAACATAACAATCTTATTGTGGATCAATGGTGTCCTTGGGCTTCCAGAAATATCTTTTTTCATATATTTAAAAAAAAATCTTGAAGTTAGCAATCAGATGCCCTATGGTTCAACTCACCATCTTCCTGGTTCCCCAAACCAACTACCTTTCCTGGTCATCACCCCCATCTATGTGATATCTTCTCCTATTAGAATATAAGATCCTTGAGGGCAGGGACTATCTCATTTTTATATCTGTGTTTCATTAATAGGCATATGTAATCTATTCAGATTTCCCTACATAAATATCATCAAACAGATAAAACAAAGAAGTACAACTTGGGACCATGGAGATGGATGGAGGGAGGGAGGGTGGGAGGAAGAGACAGAGAGAGAAGGAGAGAGAGAGAGAGAAAGATTGAGATTTATTAAGCACTTAGCATGTCCCAGACAGAGGCAGCTAGGTTACTCAGTAGATAGAGCACTGGGTCTAGAGTCAGGAAGACCTGAATTCAAATCCAGCTTCAGACATGTTACCACTACATTGGGTTCTTGAAAACATTCCTCTTTCAAAGAATCACTCGCCCACACAATCCAATAAATTTTCTTATTTGGCACACAGAGGCATGGTGGGGAGAATTCTAACTTCAACTCCCAGGGAGTTATAGGTTTAATCAGTCAGCCATAGAGATATGGCTGGGAGAAGAAGCCTAACTTCAACTCCCTGAACAAAGGAGAAGATCACAATTTTATAGAGGTGAGAAGGGGGTGAGAGGGAGAGACCTAAGACTGAAAAGTTACAGCAGTTTGAAAATGGTGATATTAGCTATTTGGATATATGAGTCATAAAAATTCCACATTTCTAACTTGAGATTATTGTTATTACCTGGTCCTAATCACATAGCAAACATGACTGGCTCCCAACTAAGCTCATGTTGTAAATTGAAGGAGCTCAGTTTTCTGTGTGGCTGCTTTAATACCTGTTTGGTCAACCACTACCTGGTTAATCAACTACTCTGCTTCTCCAAGAAAAGAGTCATCTCAAACTAACCCCAACAAGCTGATCAACCGTATTTCTCCATGGTCATAGTGTCCCCCTCAGGGCCAGAACATCCCTAACTGGACTCAGGCCTATCAGGCTGCTACGACAAGACACTTGCAAGCTATGTGACTTTGAGCAGGTCACTTAACCTCTCTTTGCCTTAATCCACTGGAAAAGGAAATAGCTAATCATTCTAGCATCTCTGCTATGGCACGTTATGTTCCAAAGGGTCATGAAGAGTTGGACATGACCAAACAACAATGCCAGATACTGTGCTAAGTACATTAGATACAAGAAATACAAGAAAAAAAGATGATCTCTACTCTCAAGGATCTTACATTCTAGGAAGAAAAGACAACATAAAAGGGAACTAGAAAGATGTGAGGGAAAAAAAGTACTCTCACAGGGGCAAGGCAGCTGGTAGGGAGGTGGAGTAAATGAATAGAGCCAGGAGTGAAGTGAGCAGCATGGAAGGATTTCTTCAAGAAGAATTCTGTACTTGGAGTAATGTTTTTATTAGCTACAACACCCCTGAGTTAACACCTTCCACAAAAACCTTATTTGATTCTTGGCTTCCTGTGCAACCATTATGCAGAGTGACATCTTTACAAAATGCTGTAAAAGCTAAAGAGAACTGAGCATCTTTTTCTAAAAGTGGAAGAAAGATAAGGAAGGATGTGGGGAGAATTACTACAATTCAATAGTACTATCAAATGCTCCTTAGAGGAAACAAGGACATCTCAAAAATACTATAAACGGTAAAGTCTCCTCAGAATAGATGATGGAACTGCTTGTGTTTAACCAGTTCCCATCAGACTGACCTCTTTTCAACTTCCCTACCATGCTCCCGAAGAGTCTTCATGCTGGAAGTTCACTTCATCCCTTGGATGAACTCTCCACCTTTGGGGCCCTTGCCCTTTGAAGAGTTAGTTCCTCCCAGAACCTCCATTTAAAGAGGGTGCCCGAGACAACCATCTCTTCTTTTCCCACTAACTTCTTCATCATGCCCCCTTGCTCTTTATTTTCTTCCTCCTTCTCTTTCTGCAACTCCTTTTTGTGAGTTGTCTTTTCCCATCAGGATTATAAGCTTCTTAAGGGCAGAGACAGTCTTTGTTATTGCTTGTATTTGTACTCCCAGTATTTAGCACAGTGCTTAAAATATAGTAAATGCTTAATAAATACTTGTTAACTGTTGGCTGACTATTAACGATTTTATGGCTGATATGGAAGAGGGAATACATAATGAAAGTTCAAGGCTTCCGCATATCACCAAGCTCTCTCCTTCATTTCCCACCAGATGCACTCCTTGAATTCCATTCTACCAGCAGCATCCTCCCCCAATAAAAGCACATTACCAGGAAGCCTATCATCACAGAGATTGCAACATCTTTGGTACCCCCAGTACTTTCTGCACATCTGAACGGAGGGTCCCCAAGCTTCCAAATAAAGAGGACTGGGAAGCCCAGTCAATTATTCATTTCCCACCACCTGTGTTCCTCAGAGTTAGTTCCATAATCATCATACCCTTGGACCAGGTACTTTCTTCACTCCCTCCCCTCACCACCTTTTCAGTTTCCTCTTATATATTGTCTTCTCCAATTAGATTATAAACTCCTTGAAGGCAGGAACTGTCTTTTTTCCTTATTTGTATCTCTAGTCCATCACACAGTGTAGGTGCAGGTAATGTTTATTGAATTGTACTGAAATGCCAAATAGGGGTAAACAAGAACTCACTAGTTTGTGTGAGTGAACAAAAATGTGGCAATTAAGTTTCAATAAAATTAATTGTAAGGCACATGAAGAGTCCACCGAACCTGTGATCTCATTGCTTATGAATGTTCCTTCCAACAATGTGAATTCCATCCTAGCCATGTTGGCATCCTATAGCACTCTTGCCCAGATCCTCCCATTAGCTAGCCAGAGGGAACCCACCCAATGTGCCAGGGAGCCTTTCCTCACTCTCTCAACATTTCTCTTGAGAAAATCAATGGAGTACATTGTCAGCTCCCTGGTTATAACAGCCAAATTGTTTTTTCTTTTTGTTCTTCATATACAGCTCTCCATTTCCCAAAGCGCTTAGCACAGCACCTGGAACATAACAGGCACTTAATAATTACTAGTTCTCTTCCCTCTCCTTTCAAAGCCCATGCTTAAGTTGGTGCCACTCTGAAAGGAAATAACATACTTTAAACACATATATGTATGCATGTACCCCACAAGGCAGCCAAACTGCCCTTGTTCCTCACACATAGCATTCTATCTCCTGTGTGCATGTTTTCACACCTGCTGTTCTCCACATCTGGAATGCTCGTCTTCCTTCCTACCTCCTCTTAGAATTTGTGTTGTTGTTGTTGTTCAGTTATTTTAGTCGCGTCCAATTCTTCATGACCTCATTTGGGGTTTTCTTGGTAAATATATTGGAGTGGTTTATGATCTCCTTCTCCAGCTCATTTTATAGATGAGGAAACTGAGACAAATGGGGTTAAATGACCTGGGTCACACAGCTAGGAAGTATCTGAGGCTGGATTTGAATCTAGGTCTTCAAGGGTCCAGGCCCAGTGCTCTATCTACTATGCCACCCAGCTGCCCCCCTTAGAATTCCTAACTTCCTTCAAAACTTAGCTCAATCACACCATCTATATTGCCCATGTTGTGTTCCCCTCAAAGATGAAAGGTTCTTGAGAGCAAAAACTACTTTATTTTTGTCTTTGTACCCCTAATGCCTAACATAGCCTAAGTATTTAATAAATGCATATTGGTCAGCTGACTAATATGCATATATGTAACACCAATTGAGTTGCCTGAAAACCTGGGATGAAAAGGAACAAGAAAAAACCAGCTAGTCACAGTCAGAAGGAAAGAGGTGACTGCTTCACCAAGGCTAAACAGGACAGCAGACCCCAACACTGCTACATAAGGGTATCTATGCATAGAAATACATAACTTGGAATCTTAAAGTATTAAACCAAGGAGAGGCTAGGGAGTGCACATATAGGGAATTCTCTCTTTACCAATCCAGGGGCGCCTCTTCTGTCAACTGATAATCTTAGAAAGTTGACCAGGGTACTGAGAGGCTAGGGTCACGCAGGCACTCATTGTTAGAGGCTATACTTGAACCCAAGTCTTCCTAGTTCTGAAGCCAATTCTCAGGACATTATGACACACAGTCTCTGATAAAGAAATATAAACAAGAGACACAAGCCTATTACATTCCAGCTAATAATTTTCTTTCAAACTCAAGTCAATTAAGTTATTGTTATTGAAGTCCAGTGGCAAATCAAAAGTCAAGATGACTAACTATCACCCAGGATGCAGTGGGTGATCTTGGCCCTTCTAAATTAAGGTCTTTCCCAGGTCTCTAAGCAACAACCATTCAACTAAGGGCTAGGTAAGACTTGAAATAAAAACTGGCCCAATCTACCATCATAAAACTATCAATTTGGGAGGGGAAGACCCTTAAAGTTTCTGGCCAGAACAGAAAACAATTGCTATTTACACTCATTTTAAGCCAATCCCTAAACAATGAGTCACAAACACTTGGGCTGGGGGCTTTTACTGGCCCTTCAATGACAACCAGAGTGATTTGGATTTAAAGACTTGAAACACAAAGGGCTTTCTTAAAGCCTGTTTTTTCAGAGCTAAATCTCAAGGAATCATAAATGAAAACTGTTTAGGACAAAAAGTAAAGTATGCCAGCTTTTTGAGAAAGAAAATGATCATGATGACGATGATGAAGATAATGATAATAAACAGATTTTTTTTTTAAATCTAGGCCCCCAACACCAAAAGGTCTTACAGAACAAAACTAACCAACAATTATATTTCTATTGACAGAGCATCCACATGTAAGGTAAACATCAAAGCTTGAAATACCTCACATGTACATACACACATGCACAAAGCCATAGCTTCTGAGGCACAAAAGTCATCTGCACCACCATTACCCTCATCTGGATAAATTTTGACAGCCATTAAGTTAATGAGGTCCCAACTGTCACCCTCAATTTTAATATCTGATTTCAGTGTTTTCTTCCTGAAACCATCACCTAGCAGAAAGAGACTGAACATATCACTGCCTGGCTTTTCTCCTCTTTTGAACCGCTCAGGCTCCCAAGTGGCATCTTTAAACAATGCATCTAATCTTCATAGGGATGGCACTGACATCAGGAATATATTTCAGAGCCCAATTCTCCAAGCAGCCAAAGCAACTGTGAGTATTGATCAGTCCAACTGTCCTGTGCTCTGTCTCCGCCTTTCCTTGGGCAGGAAAAATAAAATTATTAAGGAATTGTCTGACTTAAAGTCTGCCTGTCTGGAGGGAGGAAGGGAGAATAAAAGCCATTCCAAGAACATATTTTTCGGCTGTCAAAACCAGCAACCTCAGACATAAGGATAACCAGAGTGAACCGGCTCATCCAAATGGGAGAGACCCTAATGGTTTAAGTTTATAGAGGCTATCCCAAGTAGAAAGATTAGAAGTAAGCAGTTCATGAATGCCCCAATGGATGAACACCTATGCAGAAACAGAGAGAGAAAGAGATCGACACAGACACAGAGAGAGAAACAGAGAAAGACAGAAACATAGGGGCCCTGAGGCATAAACAATTGCGTGAGAAAGCATCCTCACACCCCAGGCCATGCCAGGAAGGTTCACTAAGAGGCAAAGAGTTCTTGTCTTTTTAATTAAAAAAAAAATCACCCCACTCCATCAAGTCATTTAAATGAAACTTTTCATAAGAGGTTTTTAAGAGCAAGGGACAAAAATCTTCACCATGCACAAAGAAAAAAATCATATCATTTTCCCTTTCAAAATAAAACATTCCTGATGAAGAAATGAGAAAATGCACCTCCCTTGCAGAGATGGGAGATCTATGGATATAGAACATTGCCCAGGCTGTGGTTATCATA